>NC_063340.1:25178752-25224052 GCF_021869965.1 Rhincodon typus | reverse complement strand
CGGAGAGAGTGGTCCCTCCGGAAAGCAGATAAGGGTGGGGAGGGAAAAATGTCTTTGGTAGTGGGGTCAGATTGCAGATGGCGGAAGTGTCGGAGGATGATGTGTTGGATCCGCAGGTTGGTGGGGTGGTATGTGAGGACGAGGGGGATTCTGTTTTGGTTGTTATTGCAGGTAGGGGGTGTGAGGGATGAGTTGCGGGAAATGCGAGAGACACAGTCAACGGCGTTTTCGACCACTGTGGAGGGAAAGTTGTAGTCCTTGAAAAACGAGGACATTTGGGATGTCCGGGAGTGGAATGCCTCAGCTCGGGAGCAGATGCGGCAGAGGCGAAGGAATTGGGAATAGGGGATGGCCTTTTTGCAGCAAAGTGGGTGAGAGGAGGTGTATTCTAGGTAGCTGTGGGAGTCGGTAGGCTTGAAATGGATATCGGTTTCCAGGTAGACACCAGAGATGGAGACAGAGAGGTCCAGGAAGGAGAGAGAGGTATCAGAGATGCTCCAGGTGAACTTAAGGTTGAGGTGGAAGGTGTTAGTGAAGTGGATGAACTGTTCGAGCTCTTCATGGGAGGAAGGGGATGTAACGGAGGAAGAGGTGGGGGATAGAGCCAGTGTAGCTTTGGAAGAGGGATTGTTCCACGTATCCTACAAAGAGGCAGGCATAGCTTGGGCCCATGCGGGTACCCATGGCCACCCCCTTTGTCTGTAGGAAGTGGGAGGAATTGAAGGAGAAGTTGTTAAGGGTGAGGACGAGTTCAGCTAAGCGGATGAGGGTGTCAGTGGAGGGGGACTCGTTGGGCCTGCGGGACAGGAAGAAGCGGAGGGCCTTTAGGCCATCTGCATGGGGAATGCAAGTGTATAGGGACTGGACGTCCATGGTAAAGGTGAGGTGTTAGGGACCAGGGAATCTGAAGTTTTGGAGGAGGTGGAGGGCGTGGGTGGTGTCACGGACGTAGGTGGGGAGTTCCTGGACCTAGGGGGAGAAAATGGATTCGAGATAAGTGGAGATGAGTTTGATGGGGCAGGAGCAGGCGGAGACAATGGGTTGACCAGGGCAGTCAGGTTTGTGGATTTTGGGAAGGAGATAGAAGCGGGCGGTGCGGGGTTGGGGACCGATGAGGTTGGAGGCTGTGGATGGGAGGCCACCTGAAGTGATGAGGTTGTGGATGGTTTGGGAGATGATGTTTTGGTGGTTGGGGGTGGAGTCATGATCAAGGGGGCGGTAGGAGAAGGTGTCAGGGAGCTGGCGCCTAGCCTTGGCGATGTAGAGGTCACTGCACCATACTACAACTGCGCCTCCCTTGTCCGTGGGTTTTATGGTGAGGTTGGGGTTGGAGCGGAGGGCTGCACGTTCTATGGGGGAGAGGTTGGAGTGGGTGAGAGGGGTGGAGAGGTTGAGGCGATCAATGTCGCGATGGCAGTTGGAGATGAAGAGGTCGAGGGAGGGTAGGAGGCCTTAGGGTGGTGTCCAGGAGGAGGGGGTGTGTTGGAGCTTCAAAATCTCCCCTCCCCCGACCACATCCCAAAACCAGCCCAGCTCGTCCCCGCCTCCCTAACCATTCCTCCCACCTCAAGCCCCACCCCCATCTCCTAGCCACTTGCCTTATCCCACCTCCTTGACCTGTCCGTCCTCCCTGAACCGACCTATCCCCTCCCTAACTCCCACCTACATTCACCTTTACTGGCTCCAACCCCACCTCTTTGAGCTGTCTGTCTCCTCTCCACCTATATTCTCCATTATCCATCTTCTATCCGCCTCCCCCTCACTCCCTATTTATTTCAGAATCCCCTTCCCCTCCCCCATTTCTGAAGAAGGGTCTCGACCCGAAACGTCAGCTTTCCTGCTCCTCTGATGCTGCTTGGCCTGTTGTGTTCATCCAGCTCTACACCTTGTTATCTATAGCTGAATTGATGAGGTGGTTTTGAATTGTCTGTCTGTACTTAAAGCTGATAAAGTACTCGCCCTGATGAGATGCACCCAAGGACAGTAAGGAGAATGGCAGTGGAAATTGTGTAGGTGCTGGCCATAACTTTTGAGTTTCCTTAGACTCAGCGGTACTGCCAGAGAACTGGGGAATTGCATTTTCAAAAGAGGATGCAAAGATAATAATAGTCCAAGGAACAATAGTCCAGTCAATTCACCCTCATGAGCACTGCAGTGGTTGGGAAGGTTCTAGTAGTTAAATTGGGATCAAAATTAATACAGTAGTCACTTGGGTGAATAGGGATTAATTAAGGAAAGCCAACACATATTTGTCAAAGGTTCCATGATGCCACGCTTGAAAGTATGATTGAGGCAAGTTCATTTGAGGCATTTAAGGGGGAATTGTATTGTTATCTGAAAAGGACGAATGTGCAGGGCTACTTGAAGAAGACTGGGGAGTAGCACTGGAGAGCTTGCTCCTTCAGAGAGCTAATGCAGTCACAATGGGTGTAATGGCCTCTTTCTCTACTGTACTATATCTGTGATTTGATGATTATTAAATGGAAGTTAGCCTTGTCTTCACTCTTTCAAGGCTTCTGGAGTGTTTCCATGATAGTTTCCCTGTAAGTTCCAAGTTGACGCCAGCATTCACATTTAATGAAAAGTCTTTGCAGAAAAGGGGAAACCAGAGCTAGAATCTGAATTCTAAATCCATCCAGAAAGAGGAGATCAAAAGGGCAATCAAAAGATAGCCCTGCAGTTTAGAAATTATTTGCTGTGTGACTTCCTCCAATCAGTCTGTGAATGGTGAGATGTATTTATCCTGGCTCTCTTAGCTAACCACAGATGTCTGGACAGAAGTCACAGCAGAGGTGAGCAATCATGTGATCCAGGAGCAAGATGGGTTCAGTATAGAGAGAGGATGAATTGCCAACTCCAAACCCTAAGAGTGAGACTGTCTGAGTGAGTCTGAATAAATGATGTGCAAACATTGGATATAAGGGTGGAGGCTACAAAGGCGTCAATCAATTTACAAGGGATTAGATGGGCATTGATGGGTACACTGTTTCCCCTCATCAACTGGCTTAGGCGTAAAAGCTGCACATGGGTCACAGACATCCATATCTCACTCTCTACCTCATGCATCTCCCATGGCAGTCTTAATAGAGAGATATATAGATTTAGCTACCTTAATGGGACTAGTGACAGTCCAGTGATAAATAGTTCTTCTCAATGCCACCTGGAGCAAAACACACTGTTCCCTTGTATTTACAAAAGAAAAGAATGCTCAATAGGTGGTTAAGCGTAAAGACTGGTGGAGGAATGCCAGTTATTTGTGCACTCAGTCCATGTTCTCAATGAGATTAGCATGGAAAGTGAGGAGGATTAGTGTTTTACTTTCAATTCTGTAACAGTAGTGCACGGCACCTGCAGACTGGAGCAGTGCATTCAATATTAATGGGACCAATTGTCTGCATTTTTCCTTGTGATTGCAACAGGGACTTGAGATGACCCACTTACAGAGTATCTTGTATCTTCTCTCAGAATGAAAATGTCTACTTGTCAGAGATGCAAAGCATCACATCTCTCTCATTGCATACATTGATGAATTGACTCCGGTTCATGCGCTTGTGAGCATCTCATAGGACACAGTTATAGACGGCTATGGCAGTCAAAATTATAGACTGTTGGAGGATGGTTGGAGGTCAGGTCCATGCTGTGTACCAGGCTGATGAAGGGACTTTGGTCACAACTATACAAAACCTATTGGAGATGCACAAGAAAGCAGGGGCTCAAGATGTGGAGCTACCATAGCAATATGGGTGATGAAGGAATCCATTCAGACCGTGACCTCATGTGCCAGGTGGATGAATGCTTTACTTCATCCATGGAGAGTTTGGTGATCTTAATCCAACAGACTATTCAGTGCATGTTTGGCATCAGCACAAACCTGTAGATCATCACTGACTGAAGCAGTGGGACAGTGAGAGATGAATAGTACCTTTTGTCAGCCCTCCAGGAAAACCTCCATTGATAGAAAGCAGAGAGACAAAGGAGTGAGAAGATGCAGCCTGTCACACTTGAGAGTTCCTCTCAAGGCACCCTAAGGATTACCAGGAGATTCCAATTCCCTCTGCCAATGACCCAAAGTCCTCCAGCAGCAATGTCCTCAGAACAGGCTCTTGTAGTGACTCAGGTATCCTCTAGTTGCTCTGGGCCCTCCAGGTCTGCTGCTGTTTAACAAATGCCTACCATGGTCAAAGGACGAGGGGCGTGGAAATCAGCAACCTGACTATAAATCATCTGCAGACTCTGGGGATGCACCTCATTGCACCATTAGAAATATTTTAAAAAAGGAACCAGGCTGGCATTGGTGTTTATATTGTCGGTTAAAAGTAATGGCCCAGATTATCTAATGACCAGCGTAGATGGGTGTTGCGGTTGGGATCTATATGAATACCTGTTGTAGAAGACACTGAAGGAATTGTCCAGGAAGTTGAAGATTCTGCTGGACAATTCCCCTAGACCTCGAAGTGTCCTAAATCAGAGAATTCAAGACATTTCTGATGAAATCAAGTAAATAATTGCTCAGGAAGAGTTATACTATTAAATACATAATCTTAACTCCTAAGTATTTATTCAATTGACCACATACTTAGCTCTCACAACCCCAATTTCATCTCTCTCCAACCTTAAACCTTCTGACCCTGACCTGATGCCCCTCTCTCTCCACCCAGAATGCGATACAACTATCCCATTCCAGATCCACTCCCCTTGCTCTGGACCTAATAACTCCTTCCACCACTTCGAAATTACCACCTCCAAACTTCCCCCTCTCCAGATCCACTCTCTCAGCTATCAATGTGGTATGCTACCCATCTGTTCCCTCCTCCTGGCACTTCACCTTTTACCAACATGCCATTTTATCCATCTGGCACCCTACTCTCCTATCTATTTGGCATCCAGCAACATGGCATCCTACTCTCTACCCAGCTGCACCCTACTTTCCTGACACACTATCCTACCCTCCTAGCACCTCAAGTACACTTGTACACTCTTACTTTACATACTTACTGTTTGACAACAGCTATCAAATTAGCCATTTGTGATTCTGGAACTTTGAATGCTAGAATAAGGCTGCACATACTGCAATGTGAAAAAACTGTCAAGCTCAAACAATAGCACCTCATGGATTAACTGGGCACTCAAGAGCCTTCTAGACTCAATATGCAGTTCAATGGTTTTAGATCATGAACTCTTGCAATTTTATTCCCTGTTTCCTTGTTTGTTTTCTTTAATCTTGATTCTCCTTTCATACCTTTCCTTTATGTTCAGATGCCAGCTCTTCAGGATTCTGTCAATCACACTTTTTCCGGATAAAAGGCCTATTGCTTCCTTATTTGTCACTATGGCCTTGCATAGTAAAACTCTGTTTCATTTCATACTGTTCATCTTATTACAGAAGTTTCTCTTTGTTCTTTCACTTGCTTAATACCTATAACATTTCTAAAATTCTGAAGAAAGGTCACATAAGTGAAAGGTTGGGTGAATTTAATAGCCGTGATGGTGACTCTATTCATTGGCTGGGAAGTCGCAAACAGAGCCTAGCATGTGTGTCTTTGTGGCTCTAAGTCTTTGGAGGCAGAGTGCGGTCAGTCAGTCAGAAAAGGGGAACGTAGCAGTAGGCCCAGTATGAGAACCAGCACTGGAAACTGACAGAAAAACTAATTGGGACGGCTTGTCATCAAGGCCAGTCTAGCAGGCCATAGCACAAGAGAGGGTGGTTTCAGTGGAGAGGACAGGGGAATGTTCCCTGTGGGACAGGAATGGTCCTTACTGTCAACAGGGTCCACCATGTGGTATAAGGGAGGATAAGGCTTTGCTTGGCTACTTTCCTGACCCTGACTTAATTGGCTGAGTCAGGAATATTGAGTCAAGCTCTATATCCCACACCTCTCACCTGATTAAACAGCCACCCTCAACACTTTGCCATTTCCTATGGGCCAGTGAATTCTGTCAGTAACTCTGATTCTCTCTCAATAGATACTGCCGGATTTATTGAATATTCCCAGCATTTTCTGTTGTATAAACATGGGTAACACAACACTTTTGTGCAAATTTGGTTTCTTTACCTTAGGTTGCTTTACCAAAGGTTACTTTCTTTATCAATGTGTGAAATTCTACCAGAAAGGGAGATGCAGTTTTTGGATGCAAAGTGAATGGCATGACTGCAAATTAGTGGCAGTAGAGGAAACACAATTTTATTGTCACTATATAATTAACAGCTGGTTGGATAGATATTTTCTAATTATCCTGTTAGGGATGTTATTACACACCTCTAGAGCAGGTGGGATGTGAACCCAGGCCTCTTGGCTCAGAGGTATGCACACTATCACTATAGTACTCGCAATAACCTACAGGTGCCAAATTTAAAGAGAAGACAGCACAATTAGAAGATGAAGAAGTCCTAACAACAGTGTAATAGAAACATTTACAAAACAGGAAGTGCCCAGGTTCGGTGAAGGCCCTGGTTCAAAGAGAGGGGGGCATCCTTATGAGTACTGGAAGAGACCTGTAAAGCAGTCCAAGAGGGCACGATTGAGGACTATCAGGGAAGTTGATCCCACAAACATGGTAGCATTGTCGGAAGAGAATTAATGACCTGATGTGACCAGGAAAGTTGAGTGGTGAGTATAACATTTAGCTCCCAGATTTGAATGCCACAAAAGGTTCTCTTGAAATATGAGCAGAGGATGCCCACTCAATCATTGACCTTTCTCAGGCACCAACATTCAGAATCAGAAAAATACCCTATCAATGAAGGACATTCGTCAATTATAATTGACTACTGCAGTGTGAATGTCTGATTGCAGCAAAATTAAAGCTTCCACCAGAATAGGCATGTATCAAACTATAATGGGCAGTTACAACTTGTATTTCCATGTTTGCAGAAGAGAGAAAGGAGATAGACAAACAGATGTGCCCCATCTGCGGCATGACTCCAGCTGGACAAGAGATAATGAAGCTGACTAGTTGGCAGCTGCACAGCCCATGTTGCTGATGTTGAGGTGGGTGTGTTGCACTGAAACAGTGAGTAAACTAATGTGAACAGTGATTATTATATATATTTCTTTAACATTTCCAATTGATGAAAGCTTACGTTGTATTGCCTATGGTGGGAAAATGGAATACAATCTACTCCATTAACTTTCTTATAGTGTTGCTACAGTTATTTAGATACAATATTAAAATAAAGATCTAAAATTAGCAATTATATTATCTTGTCACTTATTATTGTCAACATACCATTGGTCTGTGTCTGCCAAATAGCATCAGCCATTCCCCAAAGAGAAGGGAACACAAAAAACACTGGCATTTGTTCTGGTCGTGGATTCCATAAAAACAATGCCGTTATTGATGCAAGATTCGTGATGGTTGCTGTGACATGAAATAAATAAATATGGTTCCACATTATTGTACAAAACTTGCAGTTAATCTTCTTAGCACATCATAATGGGCTTGCGACTATATGCCGTAATGTGTACCAAGCCATAACTTACTCTACTTTTGAAATGCTTCAACATTGTCAAAAGAGTTGAACAACTAATAATCATAGTTTAACACCCCCTTTAAAATCAAAGCTAATCCTTCAACTGCACTCTCCACATGTGAAATTGCAGTATGAGGCATCACAGATAACATCACAGGTGACTATTGGCACCAAAAATAGTGCAAATCCATGATAGAAAAGGACGGACACACTGTCCTTGCTTCTTGCCATTCTCTGCACCACTTCCACCTGCCCAGTTTGTCTATCCCCTGCATATCAGCCTCCTATTGCTGCTCCCTTCCGCACCACACTTTTTACCACTCCCTATCATTTACCTCACTCTGTTAACTGCTCCTTCATATTCTTTACAGAGTCCTTCACAGAGTCAGAGAATTGTTACTGTATTGAGTGAGGCCACTTAGCCCATCATGTCTGCACAAGCTCTCTGATTGACCATTAGGACATTCCCATGTCTTTGCCTGGAAACCTTCAAACTATTTCTATTCAAAACATCAACTAATGTCTTCTTCTATGTCTTGGTTGAAGCTGCCTCCACCACACTGCTAGGCAGTACATTCCAGACGTTAATTGCATTCTGTTTCAACAAAAAAGTTCTTCCATCACATTTACCTGTTTTGCAGAAAATGGCCAGTTCATCTATTTTATCTGCAGCAGTTTCCTCCACTCTATTTACCTCTTCCACTTTGCCTCACTCTGTCTAAGGCTGTCTTCACTGTGGTCTCCCACCTTCTCTCATCTCAGTCATCTGCTAGCTACATTGTTCTCATCCTGTAATGAAAGGAGCTGCAGTGAGAGTTAGGGGGAGCAGAAGTGGGAGGAAACAGTGAAGAGAGCAGGGAGAGCAGGGGAACCAGGAGAAAAGAGAGCAGTGGAATATATGACTGACAAGAAGCCACAAATGAAATTTAATGGAGGGAAGTGTGGAGTGATTCACTTCAGTAGAAACAACTCAAAGAGACAACATAAAATAAAATGTGTAATTCTAAAGGGGCTGCAGGAGCAGAGGAACCTGGTGTATATGTGTATAAGTCATTGAATGTAGCAGGACAGACTGAAAAAATGATTACTACAGCATACAATATCCTAGCTTTACAATTAAGGGCATAGAGTATAAGCGCATGGAGTTTATGTATAAGACACTAGTTTGCTCATAACTGGAGTATTGTATTCCGGTTCTGAATACCACACTTTAGGCAGAATGTGAAAAGCTTGAAGATAGTGCAGAAAAGATTCAAAAGAATCTTTCTAGGATTGATTTTATTTTATTTTATTTATTATTAGGGTGAAGAGCCCAGGCTACGTGGATAGACTGGAGAAGTCAGGTGTGCTTTACTTGAAGAGAAAATTGAGAAAAGATTTGATGAAGATATTCAAAACCAAAATGGATGTGGCCAAAATAAATTGGGAAGAACTATCCACACTGATAATAAAAGCGAAAGTGATATGAGGAAAAAATTATCAGCAACAAGAGGTTAGGATCTAGAACATGTTGCCTGAGAGTATGGAAAAGGCAGGTTCAACTAAGGCATTTAAGAGAGTATTGGATTGCTCTCATAAAGGAAGAGTGTGCAGGGCTATGTGGAAAAGACTGGGAGGTAGCATTAGGTAAATCATTCCTTCAAGAGCACACCTCTGGAGCAGGTGGGACATGATTCCAGGACCTTTGGCTCAAAGGAAGTGACAGTACCTCTGGTGTAGGTGGGACTCAAACTGGGGTCTCCTAGCTCAGTGGTACAAGTGTAAATACTGTTGTAGAACACTTTTGTGAACTTGGCTTGCCCCAAGCCTGATTTTATGCTGAGAAAGTTCACATAGGCAGAAGGGAATTCTTCAGCAGCATTTTCAAAGGGCTCATTCATTACATACAGATTAGGTGCTTATTTGCTCTTTCAGGCTGCTGCTTATGTTCCCACAATTTTTGTGTGTTTTTAAAATGTAAAAACTTATTCCTTTGTGTCCAGTGCTACGGTGCTTTTGGCTGCCTTTACAACATTTATGCTAAAGTTGCCAGTCATGTAGGATTGTATTTGTGGATTGATGATGAGGACCACAAAAAAAAAGCACCATGAGAAAAAGCATAATCTATAACATTGCTGTCATGAGGATCCAGCTCTTCACAACCTATTAGACAAAAAGAAGTCTTGCAGAAGGAGGAGTAGCATGAAGGCAAGCAAAAACAGGTGTGGCATCAATCATCAGCTCCCTTTCTTCTAAAGGACAGTTTACTGAAGATTGCATCATTTGTGTCATTCCTTTCATCTTACAATATTCTGCTCTAAAGCTGGGCCACATTGCATAAATAGGCCTATTCTTATGGTGTGCAGCAGCATGTTAAAATCATAGTAAAGTGAGGGCAAGACTACACTGAAAGATTATAAGATGACAGTATGAATAGTAATGATCAGGATTGTTCAACTGTAGCTGTTATGTGGGTGAGAGAAATGATCCAGATGATGTAATCTTCAGTAAACTGTCCTTTGTCAGTTAGGACTTGGTGATTAATGCCACTCCTGCTCCTTCTCTTCATGCTGTTCCTCTTCTTGCTGGATTTTTTTGTCTGCCCAGGCGGTTATAAATGCTACTCCCTCATGATAGCGATGTTGCAGAACCTCCTCCCTTTCATTCCAGATGCTTTTTCTCGAAGTCTTTGTCCTCAAACAATGAAGACAAACATAATTTCTGTAGCTAAGTGCAACAGCCAGGTAATCTTTGCTGTTTGTTTCTTAGTAATATTTGACTTAGCTTATAAAACAGACTCAAACATTCCTATGAGTTTTGTCACCTTAAGATTTAAAATACAACTTAACTCACCAAAGGCAAACAGCGGTATTCGCCCAGTATATTTTGACATTTTTCCAAATATCACAGAGAAAATGGAATTTGAAGCACCAAAACAGATCATGACATAACCAACAAATTGTATTCCAATTGTACAAGTGACATATGCCTGTGGATAGAAAATAAAGAATGAGTATCCATTAAGTCTACATGTTTTAGTATCCTGTCAATCAGAGAACATTCCTTTTCACTCCACTTTTGTTTCCAACTCCCATAAATTTACCAACATGTCACAATATTACCTCCATGGCTTTCATTTTTGGAAAATCGTGGTTAAACACACCTTCAATTTATTCACTTATATTTTCAATATTCTACAGCAAAATCCATCAGGTCCATGATGTTTGCATATATTATATCCCATTACCTTCACTATTAAAAAAAGAATTTAAATCCATTAAGTTCATCCCAGGACTGAAAACTCGATCATACTGGTTTTTGAGTGAAGGGCTTATGATATGACTGTGCATCTGATCTAGGTAACATTGATAGTACTGCAAATGTCATGCTGCCTGCTTATCAGCATCATAATGGTGCACAGTCAACTGTGACATTCTCAGTGCAGTATGTACTTGACTAGTATGAGTTTCAGCTCTGCATTTCTTAAAGGCAACTCGCAAATTTTAAAAGTGAGGTGCATTCTGGTTGTAGCAGCTAGTGGAAGTATTTGAAGACATGTTAAAGAGAAGGAATAAACATTCTAATGGAGCAGAAGACAGATGGTTACCAAGTTCTCAGATGTAGTGTTGGTGGTCTTAGCAGAGGAAGTAGCAAGGCAGGAAAAGGTCACGTTTCCACAGTGGGATGGGATCAACAAGGCATACATTATAAATGGAATAGTAGAAGGTAGTCACAAAGATCAATATAAGGAGCCTGGGTCTGAGGATTTGGCTACAGTGCAGTAAAAACTACAGTGTCCTCATGAGTGACTAAAAGTCAGGGAATGCATCTTCAAATACCATCTTCTACCTCCTACATCAGCAACTGTCACATGACTCTGTGCTTCACACCCTGCCAGATACTCATCAGCAAACAAGACTTATGCTTAACACTTTGATGTTACAGTTCACTCTCACACTCTTAACAATGATGCTAACTTCACACCCACATCTTGCAGCTTCCATATATTGCCAGGTAATCAGCAATGACAGCACATTATCCAAACACATTGAAACAAACTCACTGATGCTCTTCTCTTCTGCTATGGGACAACGTTACACATAACACAAAAAGTGTAGCTAGTCAGCATCACTGTGAAGCAGATTAGGAGGAGTATTCAGTGAGTCAGCATTGTCACAGTCATCTTTGTCTTTCAATTGGACACAAAAGCAGAAAATGCTAGAAAAACTCAGCAGATCTGGCAGCATCTATAGAGACAAAGCTCAGTTCTGAAGAAGGGTCACTGGACCCGAAATATTAACTCTGGTTCCTCTCCACAGATGCTGCCAGACCTGCCGAGTTTTGTCCAGCAATTTCTGTTATGGGTTTTGAGTTCCAACGTCCAGTGAACCTTCTTCGTAACTTCTTCTTTCAATTGGACAATTAGTTTAAATCAGAAGATGTCATTACTACTGAAGAATACAGTTAAGAAATTCACCTTTAAACTACTTAACATCCAAATTAATTAATCGAATAGAGTCGAGATGGCTGAGTAGGTGATGTGTTGACAGCAATAAAGTAAGTGTGGGACTTTTGGAGGATGCAACTGGACAATTCATAAGGGGGAATAGGGAAATGACAGCTAACTTAAACCAGTATTTTGTATCAGTTTTCACCGTTGAGAACACTATGAACATCCCAAAGATAACACATAAGCAAGGTTATTCAAGAAGGGAGGAGGGATAAACCAGGAAGCTAACCTCAGTGGTGGACAAACTATTGGAAACAATTCTGTGGGACAGAATTAATTAGCACTTGGAAAGGCAGGGATTAATCACAAATGATCAGCATGGGTTTTTTTTTTGAAAGGGAGACTAAATCTAACCAATATGATTAAACTTTTTGAAGAGGTGACCAGGTGTATAGATGAGGGCAATACATTTGATGTGGTATACTTAGATTTCAGCAAGGTTTTTTGTAAAGTCACGATGGGAGACTGATAGCAAAGGTCAGAGCCCATGAATTCAAGGAAATTTGGTGAATTGGATCCAGAATTGACTGAGTGGAAAGAAGCAGAAGGTGATAATCAAGGATTGTCTTTGTATCTGGAAGCCTGTGTCCAATAGGGTTCCACAGGAATTGGTGTTGGTGCCCTTGCTATTTGTGGCATATATAAATAATTTAGATATGAATGTAGGAGGGTTGATCAGTACATTTGCGGATAACACGGAAATTGGTAGAGTGGTAAATAATGAGGAGGACAGTCTCAGATTATAGGGCAATATAGACAGGTTGGTCAGATGACCTGATCAGTGGCAAAAGGAATTCAATCATGGATAAATGTGGTGATGCACTTGGGTAGAACAAATAATGATGAACATTAGGAGCCGGGTAAGTGCCAAGGATGAAAGGGAACTCAGTGTGCATATTGACTGGACCCTTAAAGTGCTGGGGCAGTTAGATGAAATGGCTAAGAAGGCACATGGGATACCTGCCTTTATTGGTTGAGACATTCAGTTTAAGAGCAAGGAGGTTATGCTGGAACTGTATAAGATGTTGGTTAGGCCACGGCTAGAGTAATGTGTGCAGTTATAGAATTCATATTATGGGAGGGATGTGATTGCACTAGAGAAGGTGGAGAGGAGATATACCAGGATGTTGCTTGGGCAGGAGAGGTTTAGTTATGAAAAGGGATTGGATAGACGGGTTGGTTTTCTTGAAGCAGAGGACACTGACGGGTTTCATGATTTAGATGTATAAAATTATGAGGAGCATAGATAGGGTAGACTGGAAGAAACTTGTTCCCTTGGTGAAGGGATCAACGATGAGGAGGCATAGATTTAAGGTAAGAAGCAGCAGATTCGGAGGGGATGTAAGGAAAATCTTTTACATCCAGAGGGTAGTGGGAAATTCCTGTCTATAAGGCTGGTAGGGCCAGAAACCCTCATAATATTCACATAGTATTTAGATGTGCACTTGCGATGCCAATGCATACAACACTATGGGATAAGTGCTGGAAAATTGGATTAGAATAGTTAGGTATTTTGTATTTGACTGGGACAGACTTATGGGATGGCAGGCCTTCTTCTGTAATGTAGACTTCTATGTCTCTAAGGTGAAAATGAGAGGAAAGTTCTTGTAGCAGTCTCTATCACGATAGTCAAAGTATATAACAAATTAATGGGACTAATAATAGACAGGTCACCAGGATCTGATGGCCCTTATCCAATGGGAAGTGACTGGAGAGATAGTGGAGGGATTGGTCAAAAAATTCCAAAATTCACTGGAAAATGGAAGGGTTTCAACAGCTTGGACAACTACTAATGTGATGCCTTTGTTCGAGAATGGTGGGAGACAGAAAGCAGAAAATTATAGGCCATTTAACCAAATATAGAATCATAGAGTTGTATAGCACAGAAACAGACCTTTCAGTCCCATTCGTCCACGCTGACCAAATATTTTGCAAATTATTCAGTCCCATTTGCCAACATTTAGCCCATATCCCTTTAATCCTTCCTATTCATTCATTTGTTCAGTGGCGGGAGTTGGGAGAGAGCGCGAGGGGACTGCTGGGAAGGTGAGCTTTTCAGTTTAAAAAACTTACCTCATGGGTCTACGGCGTCCATTTGTTCAGTGGCGGGAGTCAGGAGAGAGCGTGAGGGGATTGCTGGGAAGGTAAAATCATATATTCTGGCAGTGGCTAAAAAAGGACGGAGAATGTGAAAAACAAGTACAGAGAGTTAGGTTGGAAGCTGCAGTTCAGGACAAACAGGGTAGTTATCTCTTGGATTACTACCAGTGCCATGTGATAACGAGTTAAGAAATAGGGAGAGAGTGCAGCTAAACAGGTGGCGACAGGGCTGGTGTAGGAGGGAGGGCTTCCATTATGTGGATAATTGGAGCACATTCTGGGGAAGGTGGGACCTGTACAGGGTTGCACCTGAACTAGAAGGGCACAAATATCCTGGGAGGGAGGTTTGCTCGAACTATACGGTATGGTTTAAACTAGATTGGCAGGGGGTGGGGAACCGGATTTGGAATTCAGAAGATGAGGTATTCAGCCTTCCAACAGACACAACAGGGAGTGAGGTTGTTAATAAAGAAATGCGGTCAATGGAGCATAATTGTGGTCACAGGGATGGTTTGAAGTGTATATATTGAAGTATACTTCAATGCTAGAAGTATCAGAAATAAGGTGGATGAACTTAGAGCATGGGTCAGTACTTGGAACTACGATGTTGTGGCCACTACAGAAACTTGGGTAACTCAGGGACAGGAATGGTTGTTGGATGTTCCGGGATTTAGATGCTTTAAAAGAAATAGGGAGGGTGGTAAAAGAGGCGGGGGAGTTGCATTGCTAGTCAGGGCTAGTATAGCAGCTACTGAAAGGCAGTTCGAGAATGATATGTCTACAGAGTCAGTTTGGGTTGAGGTCAGGAACAAGAAAGGAGCAGTCACTTTGTTGGGGTTTTTTTACATACCCCCTATTAGTTGCAGAGAAATGGAGGAGCGGATTGGGAGGCAGATACTGGAAAGGTGCAGAAGTCACAGGGTTGTAGTCTTGGGTGACTTCAACTTTCCAAATGTTGATCAGAAACTTTTTAGTTGTAATAGTTTAGATGGAACAGATTTTGTCCAGTGCGTTCAGGAAGGATTCCTGACACAGTATGGAGATAGACCAACATGAGGAGAGGCTACTTTGGATTTGGTGCTTGGCAATGAACCAAGCAAGGGGTTAGACCTGTTGGTAGGAGAGCATTTTGGCGGTAGCGATCATAACTCTGTTACTTTTACAATAGTCATGGAAAAGGATAGGTACATACAGCAGGGTAAGGTTTATAATTGGGGGAAGGGTAATTACAATTCTGTTAGGCAAGCACTGGGTAACATAAAATGGGAACAGATGCTGTCAGGGAAGAGCACTATAGAAATGTGGAGATTGTTTAAGGAATGCATACTGTGTGTGCTCGATATGTTTGTCCCTAGCAGGCAGGGAAGATGCGATTGAGTGAGGGAGCCTTGGTTCTCAAGAGAGGTCGAACGACTAGTTAAGAGGAAGAAGGATGCTTATAAAAGGTTTAGGAAAAGAGGAACGGAAAAGGCTCTAGAGGGATACAAGTTAGCCATGAAGGCACTGAAGAAAGGGCTTCGGAGAGCTATAAGGGGCCATGAAAAAACCTTGGCAGATAGGATCAAGGAAAACCCCAAGGCTTTTTACAGGTACGTGAGGAATAAGAGAATGACCAGAGAAAGAGTAGGGCCAATCAAGGATTGTAAAGGGAATTTGTGTACAGAACCTAAAGAGATAGGAGAGGTCCTTAATTAATACTTTCTTTGGTATTCACAACTGAGAGGGACCTAGTTGTAGGGGAGGACAGTGTGAAACACGCTGGTAGGCTGGAGGTGGTGGATGTTAATAAGGAAGATGTACTGGGAATTTTGAGGAACTTGAAGATAAATAAGTCCCCCGGGCTTGATGGGATTTATCTAAGGATTCTATGGGAAGTGAGGGAAGAGATCGCAGGGCCTTTGGCAATGATCTTTTTGTCCTCACTGTCCACGGGTATAGTGCCGGAAGATTGGAGAGTGGCAAACATCATTCCCTTGTTCAAAAAAGGGAATAGGGATAACTCCAGAAATTACAGGCCAGTTAGTCGTACTTCAGTGGTGGGCAAATTATTGGAAAGGGCTCCGAGAGATAGGATTTATGATCACTTGGATAGGCACAGTTTGATTTGTGATAGCATGGATTTGTGAGGGGTAGATCATGCCTCACAAACCTTACTGAATTCTTTGAAGAGGTGACCAAACACGTGGATGAAGGTAGAGCAGTGGATGTGGTGTACATGGATTTAAGTAAGGTGTTTGATAAGGTTCCCCATGGAGTTCATGCAGAAAGTAAGGAGGCATGGGATGGGGGAAATGTGGCAGATTGGATTCAGAATTGGCTGACCCTTAGAAGACAAAGGGTGGTACTGGATAGAAAATATTCAACATGGTGCTCAGTTACAATTGGTGTACCACAAGGATCTGTTCTGGGTCCTCTTCTATTTGTGATTTTTGTAAATGATTTGGATGTAGGAGTGGAAGGGTGGATTAGTAAGTTCGCGGACGATACAAAGGTGGGTCGAGTTGTGGATAGTGCGGAGAGCCGTCCTAGGTTACAAAGGGACATTAATAGGATGCAGAGCTGGGCTGAGAAGTGGCAGATGGAGTTTAACCCTGAAAAGTGTGAGGTGATTCATTTTGGAAGGACAAACTTGAAAGCCGAATACAGGGTTAACGGAAAGATTCTTGGCAGTGTGGAGGAGCAGAGGGATCTTGGGGTTCATGTCCACAGTTCCCTGAAAGCTGCCACCCAGGTTGATAGAGTTGTTAAGAAGGCGTATGGTGTGTTAGCTTTCATTAATAGAGGGATTGAGTTCAAGAGCCGTGAAGTTATGCTCCAGCGATACAAAAACCTGGTTTGGCCACACCTGGAGTATTGTGTCCAGTTCTGGTCGCCTCATTACAGGAAAGATGTGGAAGCGTTGAAAAAAGTGCACAGGAGATTTACCAGGATGTTGCCTGGAATGGAGGGAAGGTCTTATGAGGAAAGGTTGAGGGAGCTAGGGCTTTTCTCTTTAGAACGATGAAGGATGAGAGGTGACTTGATAGAGGTGTACAAAATGATCAGAGGTACAGATAGAGTAGACAGCCAGAGACTTTTTCCGAGGGTGAGGGTAGCTAATACGAGGGGGCATAGTTTTAAAGTGAGTGGAGGTAGATATAGGGGAGACGTCAGAGGTAGGTTCTTTACTCAGAGAGTGGTCAGGGCGTGGGATGCATTGCCGGAGAGGGTAGTGGAGTCAGCCTCATTAGGAGCATTCAAGCGGGTATTAGAGAGGCATATGGATGATATTATAAGGTAGGGGTGGAGGTTAGATAGAACTTAGGTTTAGGGTAAAAGTTCAGCACAACATCGTGGGCCGAGGGGCCTGTACTGTGCTGCACTGATCTATGTTCTATGTTCTATGTTCATGTACCCATGCAGATGCCTTTTAATTGTTGCAATTGTACCAGCCTCTACCACTTTCTCTGGCAGCTCATTCCATACAAACACCACCCTCTTCATGAAAATGTTGCCCTTATGACCCTTTTATATGCTTCCCCTCTCACCTTAAGCCTACACCTTCAGGTTTTACACTTCCCTACTTGGGAAAAAGGCCTTAGCTCTTCACCCTATGCATGAATCCATAGAATCCCTATAGTGTGGAAACAGGCCCTTTGGTCCAACAAGTCCACACCGACCCTCAGGACATCCCACCCAGACCCATTACCCTATACATCCTTGAGCACTATGGGCAATTTAACATAACCAATCCACCCAGCCTGCACATCTTTGGATTGTGGGAGGAAACCAGAGCACCCGGAGGAAACCACGCAGACACGGGGAGAACATGCAAACTCCACACAGACAGTTGCCGGAGGGGGAATTGAACCCAGGCCCCTGGTGCTGTGAGGCAGCAGTGCTAACCACTGAGCCACGGTGGCAGCTTCATGATTTTAGAAAACTCTATAAAGTCATCCCTCAGTCTTTGACACTCCAGGGAAAATTGCCCCAGCCTATCAGGGTCTCCCTATAACTCAAACCCTCCAACCCCAGGAACATTCTTGCAAGTCTTTTCTGAACCCTTTCAAGTTCAATAACGTCTTTCCAATAGCAGAAAGACTAGAATTGAATGCAGTATTCCAAAAGTGGCCTAACCAATGTCCCAAACAGCTGCAACATGACATCCCAACTCCTAAACCCAATGCACTGACCAATAAAGGCAAGTGTACCAAATGCCTTCTTCAACACCCTGTCTACCTGTGACTCCACCTTCAAGGAACTATGAACCTGCACCCCAAGGTCTCTTTGTTTGGCAACACTCCCCAGGACCCTGCCATTAAGTGTATATGTCCTGCCCTGAGTTGCCTTACCAAAATGCAACACCTCACATTTGTCTAAATTAAATTCCACCTTCCACTCCTCGGCCCATTGGCCTATCTGATCATGGTCCCATTGCACTCTGAGATAACCTTTTTCACTGCCCACTACACCTCCAATTTTGGTGTCATCTGGAAATTTACTAACCATTCCTCCTATATTCACATTCAAATCATTTATATAAATGACAAAAAGCAGTGGACCCAGCAACAATCCTTGCGGCACATTGCTGGTCACAGGCCTCCTCCAGTCTGAAAAACAAGTCTCCGCCACCACCTTCTGTCTCCTACCTTCAAGTCAATTTCGTATCCAAACGGCTAGCTCTCCCTGGTTTCCATGTGATCTAACCTTGCTAACCAGTCTACCATGCGGAACCTTGTCGAACGTGAAGCTGAAGTCCATGCAGAAAACATTCGCAATTCTGCCTTCATCAATCTTCTTTGTCACTTCTTCAAAAAACTCAAAACATCTGTCTTTGGAAAATGTTCGATCTATTGTTAGAGTCTATTATTAAGGAAGAAATAATAGGACATTTAGAAAAGCTTAATGCAATCAAAAGGGTCAGCATGGTTTTGGGAAAGGTATGTCATTTTTGAGGATATTTCAAGTGGAATTGATAAAGTGGAATTGGTAGATGTAGTGTATTTGGGTTTTTGTAAGGCATTTGATAAGGTACCACATAAAAGGTCATTACAAAAGATAGGAGCTCATGGTATTGGAGGAAATGTGTTAGCATGGTTAACATACAGACAACAGAGAGTCTGAATTAATAATTGAGTACAACAAGGAACCATCCTCAGGCCTCAACTAATTAGTCCATATTAATAACTTGGAGGAGGAGAGTGTAATGAATCCAAATGTGCTGACAATTCAAAAATAGATGGGAGGGCATGTTGTTATGGGAACATAAAGAATCTGCAAGGGGATGAAGACGGGTTAAGTGAGTGCGCAAAACTTGGCTGATGGATCTTTTTGTAGGTCATGCACTTTATGAAAAATCAAAAGGTAGACCATTATTTAAATAGAGAGAGGCTCCAAACAAAAGTACAGCACAAAAAGTTCTGGATGTTCTTATGCATTAAATACAAAATTAGCATGCAGGTGCAGCAAGTAATTTAGAAGGCAAATGGACATCTGGCCTTAATTGCTAGGAGGTTAGAGTTTTAAAACATTCTTGATACAATTGTTTTGGCTGTTGGTGAGATCAAATCTGTGTACTGATTTGGTTCTCATATTTAAAAAGAATGTGGATGCTGCTTGGCCTGCTGTGTTCATCCAGCTCTGCACCTTGTTGTCTTGGATTTTCCAGCATCTGCAGTTCCTACTATCTCTGACTTCTGGTTGAAGGGGTTGACTTATGAAGATCATCCTACAGGTTAAACCATTGTTCACTCGAGTTTAAAAGAATGAGGGGTAATCTTTTTTTATATTCACTCAGAGAACATGGGCATTGCTGGCTGGCCAGCATTTATTGGCCATCCTCGTTGCCCTTGAAAAGGTGGTAGAGAGCTACTTTCTTGAACTGTTGAAATTCATGTGCTGTAGGTTCACCCACAACGCCCTTTGGGAGGGAAATTCAGGATTTGACTGAGCGACAGTGAAGGAATGGTAATATATTTCCAGGTCAGGATGGTAAGTGATTTGGAGGGGAATTAGCAGGTGGTGGTTTCCTACATTTCTGCTGCCTTTGTCCTTCTGGATAGAAGTGGTCCTAGGTTTGTGAGGTGCTGTCTAAGGATTTTTGGTGAATTTCTGTAATGCATCTTGCAGATAGTACAACACTACTGCTACTCAGAGTTGGTGTTGGACGACATGGATGTGATGCCAATCAGGCAGGCTGCTTTTTTCCTGGATGGTGTCAAGCTTCTTGAATGTTGTTGAAGCTGCACACATCAAGGCAAGTGGGGAGTAACACATTACACTCGTGACTTGTGCCTTATAGATGGTTGTCAGGCTTTGGGGAATCAGGAGGTGAGTTACTCACCATAATATTCCTAGCCTCTGATCTGCTCTTGTGGCCATTGTGTTTATGTCAAGTCAAGCTGAGTTTCTGGTCAATGGCAACCCCCAGGATGTTGATAGTGAAGGATACACCATTGAATGTGGTGATTAGATTGTTTCTTATTGGAGATGGTGCAATAATGCTGTGGCCTTAAGAGATTTATTTTATCCTGGATTCTTTTAAGAGAGGTTTTAAGGCAGAGGTACTGAGCTGACTGGTGTAGTTTCATAAAGTAAATAGTTTGGGAGGCCTTTGGGTTTTTTTTTAAAGTTGGAACAAAAGAAGCAACGTGGATGGGTGTGGCCAGCTCTCACAGACTAGGATTTCTAGTTTTTAGTTTTTAGCTTTGAGATTCAGCATCAGTTGCCATTGGAGTCTCATCAAGGTTGGAAGCTACAGTAAATGTGCCCCGGCTGCTACTCTCCCTAAGTTTTCTCTTGATGTTTTTACTTCTGGATTGCTGAGGTTACCTGTGAGACAAATCTATTTTCTGAATTTTGCAAAGGGGTGTGTATGTGATGTTACTATATTGGACCAGTCAATTAGTAATAGTTACTGTATCTACTATTCTGTTAAGTTTTCCAATAAAGTTGTTATTCTAAGTTCTTCTTTCTACTGTTGTGTTTTAACTATAGTGTTTGAAAAGACTGTGTTTTGCCTAACCTTGAGTAGTTTGTCCAATCGAATTGCATCTGGAACACAGCACCTTTAAAATGGGAAAAAGTTAGGGTCAAGGCTATCTTCTTAATATATTTTGAGCTGTTCTGGTCTGGTCCATAACAAATTAGGGGCTCGTGTGGGGATCAAAATCTCTAATTCCAGTTTGGGTTTCGGATTATTGGACGTGTAGTCAACGAGTGGTAAGTGTTAGTGTCATTTGTTTCGAGTGTTGCATTTGGTTGGTTTAAACAGGGTGTGCCTTGTGTAGTAATGATTCTTTCAGTCAGTAAGAGATTCCTGAGGATGGAAGAAGTCACTCTGAGAGTTTTACAGAAAGTGAGCAAGGGAAAGTTTTCTGAATTGGCAAACAAGCTAGGGTTGGGTTTTTCCCGTGTGGGCGAAGAAAGGGGAGATAGTTGTGGCAATCGTGCAGCATTTACAATTGCCAGAAATGCCATCAGAATCTTCTGAAATAGCTGAAATTCAATTGAAAATGAAGCAGCTTGAACTTGAAAAGGAAATGAAACAGTTTGAATTATGATTAAAAACAGACGAAAAAGAAGGGAGAGGAAAGCCCAAGCAGAGGAAAAAGAAAAAAGAGAGAGAGAAGAAAGTTCCAAATCTCCTTAAAGAATTTACTTGTGAGGGTAAGTTTTACTCACATATGCCAGGAGGAGCAAGTAAAGAAGTTAAAATTTTATGAGATACGGGAGCATGTCAGTCGTTGATGGTGAGAAATTAGGAGATATGTAACTTAGAACGAGTATTGTCAGAAAAAGCGGTGATATGTCGAATTCATGGGAGACGACAAGTGTTCCATTATATAAAGTGAGGTTGGACAGTTGGTTGGAGGCTGAAAGGTGACGTGGTGTAAGGAGTACTAGAGAAACACTCAGTTCTAGGAATACACTTTGCCTTTGTTAATGATATAGTTGGATCAAAGGTGGGAGTAATATTTAATATATTTGAAAAGTCAGTGGAAAGTCAGGCAACTGAGGTATTACAGGAAGCATATCCTTGGATTTTTCCTGAGTCTGTGATAACAAGGTCACAAAGCCACAGGTTGAAGCAGGAGAAGAAATCAAAGAATAAAGAAAAGGAAATTGAAGTACAATTATCAGAGACCATGTTTGATCAAATGATTGAGAACAAGCAAGAACACGTGGAAGACAAAGTGGATATTTTCAGTTCAGAGAAATTAACTGAATTACTACAGCAAGAGAAACTAAAGCACCTGTATCAAAAAGTGTACACAGAAGAATCTGAGTGTATCCCAGAATGTTACTATCTTAAAAACAAAGTCTTGATGAGGAAATGGAGACCATCACATATTCAGGCTGATGAGAAATGGGCAGAAGTTCATCAAGTTGTATTACTAGTGGGTTATAGAAAGGAGGTGTTGCGGGTAGCACATGAATTACCAGCAGGAGATCATTTGGGAGTAAGGAAAACTCAAGCCAAAATACAAAAACATTTTCACTGGCCTGGACTGCGTAAGGATGAGGTTGAATTTTTCCAGGCATGTCATACATGTCAAGTAATTGGAAAACCTCAGGCAGCAATAAAAGCCAGCACCCTTAATATCCATTCCCACATTTGAGGAACCTTTTACAGGGATCTTAATTGATTGCATAGAACCCCCACCTAAAACAAAAAGTGGAAATCAGTATTTGTCGACCATAATGGATGCGTCTACTAGATTTCCAGAGGCCATTCTATTACGTAGTATCATGCCTAAAAGGATTGTAGAAGTTACTCAAATTTTATGCTAGATACAGATTACCCACAGAAATACAATCAGATCAAAAGTCAAATTTTACATCAAAATTATTCAAGGAAGTTATGGATAGCTTAGGAATAAAATAATTCAAATCCACTGCACACCATCTAAAATTGCTGGGAGCATTAGAACGGTAGCATCAAACTTTAAAGACCATGTTGAGGGCTTATAGTCAAGACTATCCAGAGGACTGGGATAAGGGAATTCCATTTGTACTTTTTGCAGTTAGGGAGCAACTGAAACATATAAAACACTGAAGAGGTGCTAAGGCTGCCCATAACTGAGTAGCACAAAATGGCCAACGGCTGCCCATAACTGAACATCACAAAATGGCTGACAGTTGCCCATGGCTAATGCTGGCAGTAACATTTACTCAAGGTCGCTGAATGTGCATAATATTTGATTAATGTAATTTTCATAAGTAGAAGAATAGCAGCTCTGTAAGACATAGATAATAACATTTAACATTTGATTCAGCTAATGCATAAGTAACAATTGCAGCTCAAGGTTGTAGGTTGTGCATAAGCACGGATTAGTTGTTTAATCAATAATTATAGATATAGATTCCAAATTAATTATAGAAAAGCGTTAAAGGAAAAGATTCAAACCACATTCAGACAGTAAAAGCAACTCCCTTTATCATTACAGGGAGGAATGAATACAGAGATTAGCAGACATTGGAATGTGGATTGAATGAACATATTATGATGCAACTTGTTAGCTATACAATTCTAACATTAGGTGTAACCACATAACTTTGTTTGAACTGGTCAAAAATCAATATTCTTTTGTATTTCCTGTAATGAGAAATCTAAAAGATCCTGAAGTAGTAGGCAAGTATCCAATTAACTGGCAGTTAACATGGTGCAGCTGGCAAATATTACATGAATACAGTATCCATTGTCAAAAGCCTCAAGAAAGGAGATAACAGTCTGGAAAACATCATGAAGGATCAGGAGTGGACCACAAGCCTGTCCGTCTCTTTGTCGTTTTGTTGAAGCAAGCTTAAATTGTATAAGATGCTGTACCAGAGAGCCAATTACAGAGGGATAACTCGGCTCCGCTGACCAATAGTAAGCAAAGGGGTTGTGTGCACTCTAAGTTTAAACTGTATAAGGTAAGCCTTTCTGAAGCTTTTTGTGTGCCTTTTTGCTGTGTTATATCTGACGGGTAAATCACAATAAAGGTAACCTTAATCCGCCTTGTGACTCGGACTCCCATTGAAAATATGAGATCTGACAGGGGGCTTGACAGGGTAGATGAGTTGATGCTTCCAGTATTTCAAACAATGGTATATTGTTACAGAATAAGGGGACATTCATTTGAAACTGAGATGCCAGTAGGCCCTTCACCCAGAAACGAGTGAATGTCTGGAATTCTGTCGTCCAGATAATTGCAGAGGCTCAATTACTTGAAGTATTTAATGAAGCAGTAGATAGATTTTTGAAATATCAGGGAGTTGAAGGCTATGCTGAGCTGGCACAAAATAAAAGTTGAGGCCTGGAACAGATCAGCCATGATCCGATTGAAGGGCAAGGCAGGCTTGAGGGCCCTGATCACCTCCTCCTATTTCATATGCTGGACAAGAGATGGCAGTGAGATTATGCAGAGGACAAGCACATCTCATCTCCTGAGCATCTTGGAATAGACAACGCTGTGAATGAAATAAACATTCCAAACAACTCAAATGACCCCAAATGTTCACTGCTACCTAAACTTACTTCAAGATTGCTGGACCTATTGAGAGTGCTATCATAACATCTTACATCACCACAGGAAATCTCAATACATTTTACAGCTAGTGAAGTACTTTTGAAGTGTGGTCACTTCTCTATTGTAGGAAATAACATAGCAAATTTATGTGCAGCCTGGTGTAACAGCTGTGATGATCAGATATTCTGAAATTAGCAATTATCGTGGGCAACAGGTAGGAGCTTATAGAAAGATGGCCCATGATCAGGCTGCAAATTGTGGGAGTCAGTTGTTGGTGGCGATCATGGTCTGTACATGGGTTTGTGGAGTACTGGCTGTGATTATAGATTGCTGACCAAGAGAGAAGTAGCAGTTACTATGGGCTGCAGATTGGTATCTGGAGGTGCAAGGTTACTATTCTTGCAGGGGTTAAAGAGGGTGAAACTGGCAGAGGTGAGACAAATGGAATTCCATGCAAGTAAATGTGAGGTTAACTACCTTGAACCAAAAATGTATAGAACAGGGTACTTCTGAATTTCTAGGTGGAGTACTTACTAGTGCAGTTGGGGAAGGTTTAAACTAAAATGGCAGGGGGTTGAAAACCAATGCAGAGAGATAGAAGAGAGGGAAACAAGGGCTAAAACAAAAGTCAGAACAGGAAATAAGAAAAGTGACAGGTAGAGAATTCAAGGGCAAGATTCAAATAGAGTCACAGTGCAAAATAGTAGGAACAGGTCTAATGATGTCAAAAAGTCAAGCCTTAAAGTCTTACGTCTTTGTGCAAAGAACATTCGCAGTAAAGTGGATGGATGAATTAGTCATGCAAACAGTTATAAACGATATGATATAGTTGGGGTATGGAGAAGTGGCTGCATGGTCACCGGGGATAGAAACTGAATATTCAAAGTTATTCAGTTTTAGGAAGGACAAACAAAATAGAAAAGAATGTGGGGTAGCATTGCTGATTAAATAGGAAATCATCACAGTAGTGATGAAGGATATTAGCTCTGAAGGAATGGAACCTATATGGGTAGAATTTAACAACACCAAGGTTTAATAGTGGGGTTTGTATATACAGCCCCAAACTATAGCAGTAATGTTGTGGAAGGCATTAAACAGGAAATCAGACATCTAAGCAATAAAGGTACAGCTGTATATATGGACAACTTTAATCTGCATAAAGATTGGGCAAATCAAATCAGTTAAAATATCATAGAGGAGGAATTCCTGGAGTATGTATGAGATAGTTTTCTGGATCAATATTCTGAGGAACCAACTGGAGAACAGACCATAAGAGACTGGGAACTGTGTAATGAGAAAGGAATAATTGGCAATCTAGTGTGCATGACTCCTTGGGGAAGAGTGACCATTAAATGATAGAGTTCTTCATTAAGATGGAGAGTGACATGGTTAATTCTGAGACTAAAGTCCTGAATCTAATTAAAGGAAATTATGTTGGTATGAGGTGCAAATTGGCTATGATAAATTGGGGAATGTTCCTTAAAGGGACGGTGAATAAGTGATGACAAACATTTAAAGAACACATGGAGGAACTGCAACAATTGTTCATTTCTATCTGGCACAAAAATAAAACAGTAAAGGGAAAGTATTAGATCCAGCACAAGGGCATACAAATTGGCCAAAATAAAACACAGCTGAGGATTAGAAATAGTTCAGATTTCAGCTAAGGATGACGAAGGGATTGATGAAGAAGGGGGAAAGTGGAGTACAAGAGTAAACGTCCAGAAAATATAGGTCACTTACAATCAGAAATAAATAGATGGCAGACAATTAAATACATTATCTTCATTCTGTCTTCCTAAAGGATGTCACAAATAGCATTCCAAAAATTTTGGGGAACACAGGGAAAAATTGAAGGAAATCAATAGGGATATCGTGAAGGGAAAATGATGGGATTGAAGGCCTATTAATCCCCAGTTCTGAGGAAGGGTCACCGGACCCGAAACATTAACTCTGTTTTCGCCTCCACAGATGCTGCCAGACCTGCTGAGCTTTTCAAGCAGCTTTGTTTTTGTTCCTGATTTACAGCATCCGCAGTTCTTTCGGTTTCTATTAATCCCCATGGTCATATATTCTACTCCTAGAGTACTTAAGAAAGTGGCCCTAGAAATAGATGCATTGGTGCATCTTTCAAGATTCTATAAGCTTTTCAACAGTTCCTATAGATTGGAGAGCAGTTAATGCAACCCACAATTTTAAACAAAGGATGGTACAGAGAAAACCAGGAATCATAGTTTGGTTAGCCTGACACCAATCATGCAGAAAACGCACAAAGCTATTATAAATGATTCAACAGGAAAACACTTGGAAAACAGTCACAGGATCAAATATAGTCAGTGTGGATTTAAGAAAACGTAAATCATACTTGACAAATCTACTGGAATTTATTGAGGATGTAACTAGTAGAGTTAAGAGGGAGCCAGTGGATGTGGTTTACTTTGACTTTCAGAAGGCTTTTAATAGGGCCCACTTAAGAGATTAGCATGTAAAATTAAAGCACATGAGTTTGGGGGTAGCGTACTGACATGGATATACAGAACTGTTTGGCAGACAGGAAACAAGGAATGGGAAATATACAGCTCATTTTTCAAAAGCCAGGTATTGAATAATTGGGTACTGCAGGGATCAATGCTTGGACCCCAGCTATTTATAATATAAATTAATGATTTAGATGAGGGAACTAAATACATTTTCAAGTTTGCAGGTGATACAAAGCTGAGAGGGAGAATGAGCTATGAGGTGAATGCAGAGATGCTTCAGTGTGATCGGGATAAGTTGAGTGAGGGTGCAAATACATGGCAGAGATTCGTTTTTTTGAGAATCCTACCAATAACCTACCCATGCCTTGTTTGCCTCCCCAAATGCATTATCTCAGAATTGAATTTCATTTGTCGATTTGGTGAGCCTCTGACCAGCCCACCGATATCTTCCTACAGTATGCAGCTTCCTTCCTCACTATTAATAACAGTAAATTTTCAGATCATCTCAGAATTTCTTAATCATTCACATTTAAGTCTAAATCATCAGTATATGCCAATTTATATCTTCCCTTTAAAAATATGTTCTGACTGCCTTTCATTAAACCATGATTCACAAAATGATGATTTATACCACCCCTCAGAAATTTTCTCCAAAAATTTTTGCATTGCTGAGATTAGGCTGATTGGGCTATAATTGCTTCTTCTGTTCCTTTCTAATTTTTTTTAAACCAATAGTGCAGCATTAGCCGCCCTTCAGTTCTTTGATACCATAGCTGTCATCAAAGTTAACTAGAAAATGATAGTTAGGGTCTCCACTCTTTATTCCCTTGGCGACTTGTGATACATTTTATCTGGGCCCAGAGATTTATCCATCTTCAAGGACAGTAAATACCTTATTATTTCCTCCCTCGCTATGTTTATCCCATCCAACATTTCACACTACCTTCAATAAAGTATAACATGAAAGTAAACTTAGCTCAACTGTCCTGAAATTAGTTTGCTTTAGGGTTCACATGAGCCTGTCTGCCTCATCAAACTACTGGCTTGGCTTCTTCCTGTCTTTGAGCGACCTCTTGGCTCACCTCTGGATCCATGTGTTCCTCATCCAACTAGACCTCTTGCTCCTGCATCTTTTCCTCTCCCAAGACATTCCCCCTTTATCAAGTGAGGTTGTGGATGCAGCACATGACCACGATATGGGAAACTCTCTGGTTTATGTTACAAAGCAATAGCAGACCAGTCGAGACATTGGAACGTCATTTTGAGCAATCACATTGCTTGCTCAATTAAAGCCCTTCTGCAGGCTTGTGCAGCATTGTCAGTTTGGAAATTCTGACAGGCATCATCAGCTATGTCTTGAAGGGTACTCCTTGTCACCCAGCAGCCCATCAACATGTAACAACCTCCTGGCTATGCAGAGATTCACAATATTTGTCCAGTGCAATCAGATGATCTGCACAATAATGAAGTGGAATCTTTTCTATTGACAAACACAGCTGGTTGCTGCCAGCATGCTCTGGCAGCAATATGGATGCAATTGATTGCACTTTGTATCTGTGGGATTCCTGCTACGTCAGCAAAGAAGACTGCCTGACTCTTTGGCTACCTGATTCTCTTCATCCAAGGGAAGTGCCCAAATTGTGCACTTTAGCAAAGAAAATATCAGTTATTTCCGGCATACATTTATAAAAGGCTGACTATGAAATTTCACATAGGCGTCCAATGGCATAACAGTTGAGGGCCAAGGTCTCTGCCATTCTGCTGTTAGTTTCAGTTGATCTATGAAGACAATGATTTATTGCATATCATTCTCTTTGGGATTTGCCCTGAAAGCCTGCTTCATGATGCTGTTCCAAAGTTCTACACCTAGCAATGTTCCCTATCTGGTTTGCTCCCCATCTAGCATCCATACACCATGGACAGCCTCAACTTGAGTGGCTTGTGATCAAACCTTTCTTTCATCTGGTAGGAAATTCCAGATGGGATTCAGAGCTTGCAGTTCTTGTTACAGTCAGCCTACTCCAATGGGACACCTTATGGATTGAATGTAGTTCTGTTCCTCCATAGCTGTGTACAGACATTAGGCAATGGTGATCAGGCCACAATGTACTGTGGCTCCATGACTTCATAGGATCTGGTTGGAATGTGATGCCATGCATTGTGGAGATATGCTGGTTAATTGGGAATTAAATCCAGCTGAGTATAACTCCCTACCCAGTGAAGTCATGATTAATGGGGTCCTCCTTCAGTTGGCCAGAAATTCTAATCTGTAAGACTGGCCACCTAAAATACTTGCTCTCTTAGCCTTTTCAAATGCAAAAGAGATTTTGGAGAACTGGTTCAAGTTGGTGAGGTTTTGTTTCTCTGCTTGACATGCTGGGGAAGCACGCCATAAATTGAGTTCTGCTATTCCTGGAGTCGTACTGAAAGTTAAGTCTTTTCCTTAAGTATGTATGGTATCCCAATTTACCTGACTTTCAGACCAAGTTGACAGAAAGCAAGGACTGGGTGTTTGTACTCACCAAAAACCATTATTTATTGTAAGTAATTAGACTATTGCTACATGTGAAAAGATATAAACCATTGGGATGAAACACTTAAATTAAAAAGCTTTAATCCCCCCTACACATATACACAGACAAACAAATATGGAAAATAGATTATTGGTGGTGGTAAGAAAACTGGAAAGTCAGTTCAGTGGCCTTTTCTCCCCTGTTGAAATGCCCCTTCTTTGCCTAGCCAAACCCCTGGTTATTCAGATGTCTTTCTCCGGATGTTTTCACAAGTTTTAAAGAAGTACAGAGGAGTTAATTCACTTAGAAGATATAGTGATTGTAATGAAGTCAGACAGCTGGACGTCATAGAATATGAGTTTCCTGATTGGGGCAGTTAATCTGGTCCAATCAGGAAGGCCTAGCACTGACACTCTGGTGCTTGACTCTGGATGAGTGTAAATAAAGCATAACTTGATGACAGGATACCGGGCTCTCTGGATTTATTTCAGAAAAAGTCTCTGATTTCTCAACCTAAAAGTCACAGCTCACAGTAACTGCTGCGCGAAATGTAACTTTTTTTTGACTGCAGAGAACAGGCAACTTCTGGTCTGAGTAAAGGTAACTACAAACAATGATCCTGGAGATGAAAGACTTACCACATGACGAATGGTTGAGAATTATGAGACTGTACTTGATGGAGTTTAAAAGGATGAAGGGACATGTCATTGAAATTTACAGAATACTGAGAGACCTGAATAGAGTGGACGTGGAGAAGATGTTTCCACTTCGACCTGAGGGCACAGCCTCAGAGTGAAGGTATGATGCTTTAGAACTGAGATAAGGAAGAATTTCATCAGCCAGAGGGTAGTTAATCTGTGGAACTCATTGCCGTAGAAGGCTGTGGAGGTCAAATCATTGACTGTCTTTAAGATAGAGGTGGATAAGTTCTTGCCTGTAAGGTTTACATGGAGAAGGCAGGAGAACGGGGTTGAGAAACCTATCAACCATAATCGAACGATGGAGCAAATGCATGGACTGAATGGCCTACTTGTGCTCCTATATCTTACGATCTTATGGCTGGAAGAAGATTTACACACTTCTTTTCCTCTCTCTCTGTCTCTGTAACTTGGTTCTGGCTCTAAATTGCTCAGCCATCCAAGAACCAATCATACAGTTGTTGGTAAACAAAAGGTATCCATCATTGATAACTGTCACTAGTCCACAGACCAATCAACATATTGTTGCTAACAAGAGCTACATCAGTACACACCCTCAGCTCCAGATTGTCTGCAATCTGAACTACAGAGACTACTTGTTCAAGCAGTTTTTTTACAATGCCTGCCACTCTTCAAATACTTTTTAAACAAGTCTTTCTCATTTAAGTTATTTTTAAAACCACAAAACAAAAAAAAATTGTTCTTACAATTCAAGCAATAATATTCAACACTTCCTGTCATCCACTATGTTTCTCCTGTTCTTTACCTCCCTGAATATTTTATAATACCCATCCATACCCTTAAAACCTGCATCCATCCACCATTTCAGCCAGTTCCTGTCAAGCGATTATAAGTTTGTCTTTGAACCCATAGCAATCCACATCCCAACATCTTCCTAACCACTTTACCCTCCCGTGATTAAGGCCATTGCATCATTACGTCCTTTGACTCCCTGCAGGTTCTCATGAGTCCAATGATTTCCCAGCTTACTATGTTCCAACTTCCCCCATAACTGTAACCATATGCTCTGTGATCCAACACTACAATACATATCACTGTATATCAGTTTTTGCAGCAAATCTGTCTCACTGTGATTTCCCCATTTCAGCAATGGCTCCAAACCCTCTAGGGCACAAAAGAAATTGTTATGTGGTCCATTCTTCCAAACCTGGACAGACAGTGCTCCATTTTCATGGACAGACAAGTTCCTAAACTTTGCTGCACTGATTCTCCCTCCCCTTGGCTGTTTCAGCTTTAACATGTCATTCAGCTAACGTTTTCCTGCCTTCCCTTAATCACTTGGCATCTAATATGCTCTTCAGCCACAGACAGCCTTCCTCCCCTAGCTAATTGGACTTTAACATAGTTTACCAACAGCCTGCTTTCCTCCCCTTCACCTGTACCTGGAAGATTTTCAACACAATTCAAGGCAACAATCACCGAAGGCTGCATTTATATAAGGGCAAAGCAGAAAGTACTTAATCTATCATTCTGGAAGAAGGGAAGGTCACCAATGCATGATTGTTATATAGTATATGAGATGATGGCTTTCTTGATTAGACATAATTGGGAAGGATGAGGTCATGACTTTGTTATTGAGGATCATCTTCAATGCTTTTAGTATTCTTACCTTGGTATAATCTCCAGCAAGGAAGCCTTGTTCAAACCCACTGTACATTGTCATGACAATGAGTAGACATTGACGCTTGTCCTTTAGGTGCGTCAAGGTTGCCACTAAGACAGCCAAAACTTTTATTTCCTTCTGTTTGAAATCCTGCACTTCCTTTTCATCGAGGTGATCCAGAAAGAAAGCAACAAGAAGTACTCCTCCTACACCAATACCTACAGGAAGGATAAGGCAGTATCAGAACAAGCAGTCGGGTAACCAACGATGCTTCTCTCCAGGACTTTTTAAACTTTTCTAAGCATAGACTGGATTGAATCTTACAGGGTTTTCTTTGGGGAAGGGACAACTGTGCAGAGTTTTTTGAAGGGTTTTTCGCCATAAGGCCTCAGGAAGTTTCCTTATCATATCTTACCAAATTTACTTCATTAACCTCCTGCCCAACCCCTACGGCATTCCTCTCATCTGATTCTACCTAAATTTTATCATGCATGCTTCCAGGATATCCCGAAATTGACTGGCATCCAGATCTGCCTTGGACAGTTCTTGATATTTTCCAGGTCGTGGGAAAGACAAAGGAAATTTGTCACCAGGCTTTGCAGGCAGGGGCCTGGAAGTCCTGGTTGACAGGTTGGTGCAGAGGTGGCTGCGACACTAAGCCATGCCAGCCCAGTCCAAGGCAGCCTTTCAGGGCAGTGCAGTCTCAACCATCTGGAGGAATACACAGCAATGTAGAAGGTCAGTGACCTTCTCCACTCACCAGTCTAAGTGCCAACATCTACTGTCCGGTACCTCAGTTTTTTTTCTCCATTGCTACACCTATCTCCCACTGATGCTCATGGTCTACCACGCTCACAACTGCCTGCAAAATCTTCCCTCATTCATTCGCACCACCTAAGTCCTGGAAGCACTAATCCTGCACGCCCTCTGCACTGGCTACTTACTTGCTCAAGACATCTTCCCACCACATCAAAATTAACAGTTATGTCATCCACTATCAACTCCCTAATACCTTCTTCTTTCTCATTACAGTTGTGAAATAGCCCACGACAGGGTAAAATAATCAAGACTGGTCTACCCAACGTTAGGTTTCTTATCTCTAAGTTGGGAGAGCAACCTGACTGACCACTAAACAACTGACTGATCGTGTTTAATCCCCTGTACCAGTTTTGGAATCTGTCCTTGACTTACTGAGACAGGACCCCCTGACTGAAAGCTATCTCCGTTGACTTGACTGAGGCTTGTTGACAACCATGACAAACTTCTGGGCTTTGAGTCTATGCTGAACAGCACAGCAGTATAGCAATACTGAGAGCCTGGGATCTTGGTCAGAGATAGCAAACAAACAGGCAAGAAATGCAGCCCCATCCAACCCATGAGCTGGTGGATATCACTAAGCACACAGTGTCATTGCAGCAACTTGCAGTTGCAGCCTTAAACTTCAGGCACAATATTGTAAGTGAATCAAAGATGTCCCACAAGGGTTCTTACAGGCTGAGACATGTTCGATGCTAATTTCCATGTACGTGGAGTATGTGTGGCCCGTGCCAATGAAGTGAGATATTGGTGCTAGGTGGTAAACGTGGAGGTCCTTTACAGCATGCAGCAAGCTGAAGTTGCCAGGGATCCACTCTGAATTCTACATTGAGAATTTTTGACATCTAGCTTGTTTGATGTATTTGGTATGATAGGAAGCTGAATATTAATGAGGTGAGTTGTGGTATTAGTAAAGCATTTAACAAGGCCTAAAGCCCCTTAATTCACAATTTGGGAAATGTTTGCAGGCACTGTGCAGAGTTGAGCTGTTAAAAGGCCTGCCTCAGTGCTGTGTGACGTTATCTCAGTTATAATAAAAACAGAAAGGTCTCCAGTTCTCATATTTCGCACTTCTTGACTTTCTGTGCACCCCATACCCCTCAACCACCTCTGTTGACCCTCATGACCCACCATGTCCAGCTATGCCCCTCCACTCCTCATGCCTTCCATGCCAGTCTATGTCCCACACCAACTCCCTCAAGACCACTAGCAAATCCCCATGGTCCCTCAAGTCCCCCATGTCAGAATTTGACATTTGGATGTCCTTTCAGCCGCTACACGGATACAGAAGCTATGAAACTCTACAATGACAAGTGGTATGCATAAAGAAAGCTTTTGAAAAGAAAAGTAATCCATTAATATATTCTGTTACAGACACAGATGAGAGAGAACTGAACCTCCTGTTCCCTTCCTTTATTGTCTGTAACCACTTTTTCTTTGAAAAGGGGTTTAACCTTGAAGTGTACAGTCACTTTGAATAACCAACAACAGGTTCTCATGGGTTAAGTAGACAGGGTTATTTATTCACACATTCACCTGAAAATGTAAGGCTACATCTGTCACTTACCATTTTCTCACACAAAAAAAATGGCTAAAGAGACTAGTCTACTTATTTAATTATAAACCAAGGAGTAGTTCATAATTCACATGATTTAGCTAGTATCTAGTTTGAGATTGGTCACATATTCAATTTCTATTATTCTCCACGCAGAATGAGTTGACATGCTACACAATGCAAGATGGATGGCAGTCATTTACACTTACTTGTGATTTAACTGTTTTTTTCCAATAGCCCTTTTGTTAACTTCTGCGTTCCAAAATCACTGAGTCTAGGAATTGATAGATTTTGAGTTTTGGTTGTGTCCACAAATAGGAGGTGTGAATTCCACCAATGGTTTTGTATTGGTATGTCCATCTAAGGGTAGAACTCCACCCATGGTCATTTAATTCTGAACTTCCTAGAGTCTTGTCACAATTTTGAGTCTGTACAGACCTTGCAAAGTATCTGGTCCTCAGCAGCCTTCTGAGCCTTTTTAATGTCCATTTTCAAAAGAAAAATGCAATTTCAGAAAATGTTATACGGTATACAGTCCACAATGAAAGTTAGGAATATGACACGTTTATGGTTATTACAATATAGATGATTTAATATTATGATACAGAGCAAATGTTCAAAATTTCCTGATGATATCAAAGAATTAGGCAGCCATTCAGCCTATCGGCTCTGCTCCGTCATTCAATCATGGCTGATACGTTTCTCAACCCCATTCTCCTGTCTGCTCCTGTGACCCTTGATCCCCTACTAATCAAGGACCTATCTATCTCTGTCTTAAAGCAATCAATAAAGTGGCTTCTGCAGCCCTTTGCAGCAATGAGTTCCACAGATTAACCATCCTTTGGCTGAAGAAATTCCTCGTCATCTCAGTTCTAAAGAATTGTTCCTTCATTCTGAAGCTGTGCCCTCAGGTCCTAGTCTCTCCTACTAATGGAAACGTCTTCTCTACATCCACTCTATCCAGGTCTGTTAGTGCTCTGTAAGTTTCAATCAGATCTATCCTCATCTTTCTAAACTCCATCAAGTAAGACCCAGAGTACTCAACTGCTCCTCATATGACAAGTTTTTCATCCCTGGGATCATTCTTGTATACCTGCTCTGGACCCCCTCCAATACCATTAAATCCTTCCTTAGATACAGGGCCCAAAACCACTTACAATATTCCAAATGTGCTCTGATGACAGCCTTATACAGCTTCAGCAATACACCCCTGCTCTTGTATTCTAGCCTTCTTGAAATTAATGCCAACATTTCATGGGCTTTTATTATATTTAGCAGCGTCCTGTGTCAAAGACCTTCTGGAGATTCAAACTGATCACGTTCACTGACTGTCCCTTGTTTAACTTGTTCATTACCTCCTCAAAGAATTCTAACAGATTTGTCAGGCATGAACTCCCCTTGACAAAGCTGTGCTGACTCTGTCCTATTTTACCATGCACTTCCAAGTATTCCGCAATCTGATCCTTAATAATGGACTCTAAAATCTTACCAACAACCAAGATCGTGCCAACCAATCTATAGGTTCCTGTCTTCTGCCTCCATCTCAAACTGGAATGTTACATTAGCCATTTTCCAGTCCTTTGGGACCTTCCCTGACTCCAGTGATTCCTGAAAGATCACCACCAATGCCTCTAAAATCTCCTCAGTTATCTCCTTCAGAAGTAGGGGTGGCATGGTGGGTCAGTGGTTAGCACTGTTGCCTCACAGCACCAGGGACCCGGGTTCAATTCCACCCTCAGGTGACTGTCTGTGTGGAGTTTGCACATTCTCCCGGTGTCTGCATGGGTTTCCTCCGGGTGCTCCAGTTTCCTCCCACAGTCCAAAGATGTGCAGGTTAGGTGGATTGGCCATGTTAAATTGCCCATAGTGTTCAGGGATGTGTACAAGTCTGGGTATATTCCATCTGATCCAGGCAATTAATCACCTTCAGTTCTTTCAGCTTCCCAGCACCATCTCCTTAGTGATGGCCACTACTCTCATCTCTGCCCAATGGCTCTCTTGATGTTCTGGTATGATGCTGGTATCTTCCACTGTGAAGACTGATACGAAGTACCTATTCAGTTCCATCACTATTTTTTTGGTCCCCATTACTTCTTCAGCCTCATTTTCCACCTGTCCAATGTCCATGCTTACCTATCTCTTACCTTTTAAATATCTACATAAACTCTTGAAATCTTCTTTTATATTACTAGCTAGCTTGTTTTTATATTTAATCTTTTCCCCCTTATTGCTTTTTTAGTTATCTTCTATTGGTTTTTAAAGGCTTCCCAATACTCTGTCTTGCTACTAATCTGCACCACATCATATGCTTTTTATTTTGCTTCAATGCTATTCCTGACTTCCCTTGTCAGCATGGTTGCCTCGTCCTTTCCTTAATATGACTTTTTCTTCCTTGGGATGAGTTCCTGCTGCCATTGTTGCTCCACTATCTTCCCTGAATGGCTCCTCTTCTAATCAACTTTGGCAAGCTCCTCCTTTGTGTCTTTGTAGTTACCTATACTTAATTGTAATACCGTTACATCTGATTCCACCTTCTCCCTCTCAAACTGCAGGGTGAATTCTACCATATTATGGTCACTGCTCCCAAGGGGTTCTTTCACCTTAAGCTCCCTAATCAAGTCTCCCTTATTACACATCACTAAATATAGAATTGCCTGTTCCCTACTGGGCTCCGTCACAAGCTGCTCTAAAAAAACCATCTTGTAGACATTCCATAAATTCTTTTTTGGGATCTGCTATCAACCTGATTTTCCCAGTCCACCTGCATATTGAAATCCACCATGATTGTTGTATTATTGCCTGTCTTACATGTCTTTACTATTTCCTGAGTTATTTTCTGCCCCATATCCCGATTGCTGCTGGGAGGCCTGTACATAATCCCTCTCAGGGTATTTTTCCTTTTGCAGTTCCTCAACTCTACCCACACAGATTCTATGCCTTCCGATTCTATATCGCTTCTTACTATTGATTTAATTTAATTTCTTACTAACAAGGCAACCCCTCCCCCTCTGCCCATATGCCTGAACTTTTAATAGGATGTGTTGATTACAACAAGGAGGAAATTATGCTGGATCTCTTTAAAACTCTGTTTAGGCTAATGACTAGAGTATTGCCATCATGTTCAGGTCACCGCACTTCAGAAAAGATATGACGGTCTCTGAGAGGGTAGACAAGAGACTTATAAAGTTGTTTTAGGTTTCAGAGAATTTGCCTACAAGGTTAGATCAGAAAAGCCAGTGCTCCTTGAAAAATAAAGCTTGAGAGGGTATCTGATAGAGATATCAAAGATAATAATGAATTTAGATAAGTTGGACAAAGGCAGTTTCCATTAGATGATCATAATGTGGTTGATGGAAATTGAAGAAATCAATAATTTCAAAAGGAAATTGTATATACACTTGAGGAAAATAAACCTGCAAAGCCACAGGAATAGTGTGGGATGGAACTAACACTACTTCTCTACATAAACATAATTGACAGGCCAAATGGCCTCTTTCATTGTTGTAATGACTTTTTGTGGGAATAAATTTCCAAATAACTTTGGAGGAACACTAGAGACAGATTTGTTGTGAATTGCAAACATGGTCCTCTCTCTGGGCAATTCTTGAAGAGGCTGGTTTAGTGAGGTGGTGACAGGACGGGGCAAAGGCCAGCACGCTTTGTAACTTGAACACCTCTCTGTGCAGCACCATCTCCCTACACTTCCAAATGTGAAACATAGATTAATGTTTTAAATGTGATTAAAGGTAATTATAAGGGTATGAAGGCAGAGCTAGCTCAAGTGAAAAGAGAAACTAACTTAAAAGATAGGACAGTGGAAATGTAGTGGCCAGCTTTTAAGGAGATATTCAATAACTCTCAGCAAAGATTTCTCGCAATGAGAGAGAAAGATTGTTTGAAAAGGGTGCACTATGAATGGGTGAATAAGTAAGTTAAGGCTAATATCAAACTGAATGAAACAGTGCACAAATCTTCAAAGATTGGAATTTGGTCAATAGCTTGGTCAGATTTTAAGAACCAACAAAGAATGATCAACAAAAAAAAGAGTAAAAATAGAGTATGAGAAGAAGCTAGCAGTAATAAAACAGATTGTAGTAGTTTCCACAAGTATTTAAATAGGAAAGGGTCATGGAGCTTCTGCAGAATATTCTGAAAGGTGAGAGTACACAGCCAGAAGTCATGGTCTATGTTAGGACCAATGGGGAAGTTAATCTTGGTTATCTAGAGAACGAAACCATGGAATTGATAAAGGAAAAACAAGAAAACGGTAGCGACTCTGAACAGGTATGCTGTACGCCTATCTTCAATGTGGAAGACTCAGAAAAATTCCCAAAGATATTTTAAAATGAAATGGCAAACAGAATGAAAGAACGTAAAACAATCACAATCATCAGGGAAATGGTGTTTGGAAAACTATAACGTATAAAGCTGACAAGCCTCCAGAGCCAGATGATCTCTATTGTACAGTCTTAAAAGAAGTGGCTACTGAGATAAATGTAATGATTGTAGTAAGGTCAGCCAGCTGGAGATCATAAAATATGAGTTCCCTGATTGAGCTGTTAATCTGGTCCAATCAAGAATCCTTGGCTGACATATAAGAAAGGTGAGTGTCAGAAATACTGACAGTTTGATACCTCACTCTGTGTGAGGCAGTACTATAGTCAAAAACTAGTCATGTGTAAATAAAGAGTCATGTGGTGTCAGGATACTGGCCTCTGTGGAGTTATTTCAATGGTGATGACAGTAAAGCATGATCCTGAAGAAAATCGCTTGAAACAGTTGTCTTTGAGTTAAGGTAAGCATTTCTTACATCATGCCTTTGTTTGGCAATCTTGACCCATTCAACCCTGCTGTCCAGGACTGGGCCAAGTATTTGGAAAGAATGCATTATTTTCTCCAGGCAAACAAAATTAAGGCAAATATAAAACGATGAGTAATTCTTCCGTCAGCCTGTGGAACTGCAGCTTTTTCTGTCATTAGGAGCCTAACTTTTGCTGAGGCATCAGCTACTAAAACCTTTCATGTAATGACTGACATAGTTAAGGAATATTACAATCCCAAGCTCTTTCTGATTCTGAGATGCTTGGCAATTGAAGAACCAGGGAAATCTGTATCAGGATTTTCGACTAGGTTAAGAAGACTGGCAGAAGCATGTGAATTTGGTTTAACCCTTAATGAGATGTTGGTATATGGGATTAATGATGTAACTATGTAAAAACACCTGCTGGCTGAAGCCCAACTGAATTACAAACAGGCACTACGACTGGCATTATAATTGGAACATGTGGCAAGTGGAACACACGAGTTGCAGGGTATTCTGATGGAAGTGGACATCCTTGCCAGTCCTACTGAGCTTGTGAAACACCACTTGCATGTAGGCAATTTCACAGCCTCACTTGGGACATATTCTTATCAGTGACTCTAAGTCGGTCCACAGTAAAACCCCAAAATGAAGCCACCCTCAGCCAAACAGTTAAAATTTTCTTCAGGACCCTGGCCGGCAAGCCATTGTAGTTGTTGCCAGAATGCAGATGCAAGAAACCAAACAGGGTCCTACTGGAGCTAAGTTGAGTAAGATAGCTCATGGGCCAGTATCTAGGAGCGGTCAAACCCTGGAAAGTCCACCTATATCTGATTTGGAACAGTTAAATTGCTTAACAACATCCAAATCAGAACCAATCAAGAGAAACATCTGGTCATCCAGTTCTAATGGAGATTTATAGTGGAACAGTCATATCAGTGACTGCAGAACAAGTTTTTAATAAAATTCGCTCTGGACTCTAGCCCTTAACTTCACACAAGACCTCAGCTAGGCTGAGAACCTATATTGGGGAACCTTCACAGATTAAGGGTACAACTTTGGTTCTAGTCTCTTGTGGTTCAGTTACCAGAAATTGTAGTAAAAAAAATCTTACACCCAAGCTTAATAGGGCAAAATTGGTTGAGGGAGATTCACCTAGATTGGCTCAACATTTTTCAATTAGGAAATGGCTGCCTGAGTGAAATCCTTAATTAAATACTCAGAAGTCTTCCAGGAAGGTCTAGGAGTGATCAGAAGAGCCAAGGCCACCTTGCATGTTGACCAGGAAGCAATTCCACGATTCTGAAAGGCCTGTCCAGTGTTATTTGCGATTGCAGACTTGCTTGCCGAGCCGGTGTGTTTGATTGTAGACGTTTCATCACCCTGCTAGGTAACATCGTCAGTGTGCCTCTGGTGAAGCTTCTCAAATCTTCTCAAAAACTTTAAACAGTGTCATTTGCATTACGGACAAAAGAAATGAGAAGCCCGATGGGTCACTTCACCTTTGCGAGGATTTTAAACAAACAGTAAAACATTTTTCGCAGCTGAATAAATACCCAATCCCTTAGAAAGAGAATTTGTAGGCAAAACTGGCAGGGGGTGCTGTCCTTCGTGAAGCTGGACGTGAACCACGCTTCTTGCAATTGTGTTTAGACCAGGATTCCCAGAAGTATGCTACAATTAATACCCACAAAGGCTTGTACCAATAATTTGAGATTATCATTTGGTGTATGGTCTGCCTGTTCAATTTTTCAGCAGACAATGGAGAACATTTTGTAAGGTCTATCTGAGGTCACCATTTACTTATACGATGTCTTGATAACAGAGAAAACCAATAACGAACACTTAGAGAACTCGGATATAGTCCTGAGGCATTTTTTTTTCAAGGCAGCCTTACAGCGAAGGGAAAAATTTGTGTTCCAGGCCCCGCAAGTGACTTTCTTGGGCAACAGAGTCAACAAGACTGGGCTTCACGCTTTGGACGAGTCTTGGATGATATTAAATTTTCTGGACATGCTCCCAGTCACAGCTAACAATATCAGACTTTAGACATGGAAAGATCTAGTCCTTTCCAAACTGAAACAACTGGCATTAATGGGAGAAACCAAACGGCCATCACAACTAGAATTGAAACCTTTTGGACCCGGAGAGACCAGCTCACCGTAGAGGACAGCATATTGTTATGGGGATCAAGAGTGACTGTCCTGAACAAAGGTCACCAAAGGCTGAACTCCACTAGGGCCATCCAGAGGTCTTCAAAATGAAGATGTTGGTGAGAAGTCATGTCTGGTGGTCAAGCTTGGTGGGGCCATGTACTATGTTGGTGAGGCACTGAGAAAAGTGTCAACAAGGACAAAAATTACCACCAGCGGCTCCCCTGTATCCGTGGGAATAGCTAGATAAACCCTGGACTCGGCTGCACGTTGACAACGCAGGTCCTTTCATGGGTTCAACGTTCTTACTCATCGTAGACGTCCATTCAAAATGCTGGGGAGTGTATAGTGTTCATTCATCAAACATTGGAACAACAATAGAAAAACCGTGGGCATCTTTTCCAACACACAGAATCCCGGAAATGCTGGTCACAGATAATGGGCCATTGTTTACCAGCAGGAAATTTGATTATTTCGTAGAGTCAAATGGGATTTGACATATAAGGACAGCTCCATACCACCCATCATCCAATGGCCTGGCAGAAAGAGCAGCCCAAACTTTGAAGTTTGGATTGAAGGAATAGCTTTCAGGCTTGGTAGATACCAAGCTGTCATAATTCTTGTTTGATTATAGGACCACTCCACATGCAACTTCAGGGATGGCACTGGCAGAGTTGCTCATGGGTAGAAGACGCTACACCAGGTTAAGTCTGATCTTCCCACACCTGGTGGGGAGGGTGAAATGGTATCAGGAACTCCAATGTCAGGTACAAGACTTCTCTAAGTGAGAGAGATCGTTTGATACAGGGACAAAGTTTGTTGTAAAAAATCGAAGAAATTGCCTGCGTGGGTAAGAGGCATGGTTGACGCAAAGTCAGTGAAATATAAAGTTCGGGTTGGTGCAATGGTCTTGAATGAGCATGTGGACCACATGAAAGCCGCAAATTCGCAAACTATGCAGGAGCAAAGTGCGCCCTGCCCCTCAGAACATTTGGAAATGTTGCCAGAACCTGTGGATTCACCCTTGCCTTCACAAGTTTTTGATTCCTCTGAACCAGTGATGGACATGACGGAAGTAGCCACCTCAATGCCTTTGCTGGCAGAAGAAGAGTGAAATTCTACCGAGGTACTCCTGACGCAAGAGGTGAGCTCCCGTGTGTTACATGCTGCCCATGCAGATGCCAAGTTGGAGGAACCTGACCTGGTGCTAAAACACCCCATGAGTCTCTCCAACAAAAAAGGACTGGTCTATGTATGCAGACTCAAAGGGAAGGATGTTGTGATTCTAACAAGGTCAGCTAGTTGGACCTCATAGAATGGGTTTCCTAATTGGGGCTGTTAATCTGATCTAATCAGGGAGCCCTGCCTTAAAGGTAAAAAGGGTGAGTGACAGCGATATTAACACTTGGTGCTTCACTCTGGAATGAAGCAGTACTATAGTCAAAGACTGTTCATGTGTAAACAAAGGGTGACTTGGTTATGGGATATTGGACTCTGTGGAGTTATTTCACTTAGGTTCTGGAAAGGTCCCACGGATTGGAAAAAAGTTAATGTAACTTCTGAGGAGGCAGTGGGATAATGGTAGTATTACTGGAGTAGTAGTAAGAGAAGTGGGAGAGGTGGGAACCCTAAGAAAGGCAGTTAATATCATCAAGAGGAATGGGAGACGTGAGACAGAAGCAAAAATTCTAGCAGCAGACTTGTGTGGGACGTGGAAGCAGAGGTAATGTAGTTAAAAGGAGCAGAGAGAACCGAGGTCCCAGAAACTGACAGACTTAGAAACAATAGCAATGATGTTAAAAAGGAACAGTGAGAGTAACAGAGGAACAGTGGGAGCAGTCGTAGCTATGGGTAAAGGAGCAATGAAAGGAGAATGGTCCCAGCTACAGATAGACCAGTAATGGAGTTGCTTTTATAAAACTGAAGTGTGAAATCACAAGACAGCAAATAGGTAAATTGGTAGGTATTATTTTCTTGTCTCTAGCGACTGGATATTGATTTAAGACCACAAGTACAGCTTAAAAACTGAACACAGCTAATTAATATTTTTGAACGTGAAAACTTTTTTGCTGGATAGAGTTGAGGTGATCTGGTTGGTAGTCTGACATAAGCAAGAATAAGATTTTTCTAGTCTATATTGGAGTAAGAGTAAGGGTAAAATAAAAGCAAGCATTCATATTGTATTAAGAAAAAAATCTGTGGAGCTCAAGCCCATGATCTGCACAGACAGAAGTGTGGAATGGGAGTAATGACAGGGAATTTGTTAGTGAGGGAAAAAACAGGAGCTTCTGCAGTCTTGAATATGATTCCAGGATGATATATTGGCACCTAGGAGGCAATGTCAAGAACGTCATGATGCATCTGCAGAGCATTCTGAAGGGTGAGAGTGAACAGCTAGAAGTTGTGGTCCGTGTTAGGATCATTGACAGGAAGAAAAAAAAGAGGTTCTGCAAGCAGACTTTAGAAAGTGAACGAGGAAATTGAAAAGCAGGCCTTCAAAATAGTAATCTCTGGATTGCACCTGATACCATACTGTAGTGAGTATAGAAACAGAACAATAGAGCAGATGAATGCATGGCTGGAGATTCCTGAGAACATGGGACCATTTTTGGAGTAGATGGCACTTAAAGAAGTTGGATGGGTTACATCGGAACAGGAATAGAACCAACAAATCATAGGGATGTTTACAGATTGCCAGGGAAATGGGATCCTGACAAGTAGGTCAAAGGGTAGAGAAGCTGAGATGGAATTAGAAATTAAAACACTAAGTGAGCCTGGAAGTTACAGAAAACATAGGATAAATAAGAAAGAATTGAGCTTAGCAGGGCTCAATGGAATAGATTTTTATACAAGGAATCTGAGAAATAAGGCAAACGAGTTGAAGGCACATATAGGTGCATGGAAGTATGATATCAAATCTATCACCAGGCATGAATGAAAGATGGGCAGGATTGACAGCTCAAGATTCTTGGTTGTAGAGTATTCTGGTGAGATAGATAGAGTGGAGATATGAAGGAGAGGCTTGCAATATTGATCAAGGAATCAATATAGCAATGAGGAAGTATGATATCTTGGAAGGATCATAATGTGACACCATATGGCTAGGGGTAAAAACTCAAAAGGTGCAAATACACCGGTGAGTGTGTAGTATAGACTGCCAAACAGTCAAGAAGAAATAGAAGATCAAACATTTAATTAAATGTCGTAGGAAGGGCTGAATGGTCTCTATCTGCACTGTAGGGTTCTATGATTCTGTAAATACTGAGATCGTAATAGTAGGGAATTTTAACTACCCAAATATTAATAGGGTTGATTTTATTGTGCAAGGTGGGGAGAGAGCAAAATTCTAAAAACATCCAGGCAAACATTTTTAGCCAATAAGTAGAAAACCCAACCAGGGACAGGCAGTTCTTGACCTAATCAAAATAAGCTCTGGCAGATAGAAGGCAGGAGCATTTTAGGGATAGTGACTATAACTCAGTTAGATTTAGGATAGTTATGGAGAAGTTTAATGATGGGTCAAGATTAAACGTTTTAAACTGGGAAAAGCTAATTTTACTATGCATATGTGCATATGCAATATGACTTGAACAATATCCAGGCTTGGACTGACAAATGTCGAGCAATATTCATGCACACAAATGCAGGTAACGATCATCTCCAATAAGAATCAGTCTAACCACTACCTCTTAACATTCAATGGTGTTACTGTCACTCAATCCTCCATTATCAACACCGCTGGAGTTGCCATTGACTACAAACTCAACTGGACTCACAGATAAATACAATGGCTATAAAAGCAGATCAGAGGCTAGGAATGCTGTTGTGAGTAACTCCCTCTTGATTCCTAAAGCCTGTCCATCATCTATAAGGCACAGGTCAGGAGAGTCATGGGACACTCCCCCCTTGTCTGGATGAATGCAGCTCCAACAAAATTCATGAAGCTTGACACCATCTAGGTCAAAGACACTTGATTGGCACCAGATCCACAAATATCCACTCCCTCCATCACTGATGCTCAGTAGCAACCATGTCTACCCTAGCTACGAGATACACTGCCAAAATTTTCCAAAGATCCTTAGACCGCCGATTCAAAACCCACAACCA
>NC_063340.1:25151040-25178252 GCF_021869965.1 Rhincodon typus | reverse complement strand
ACTGTGTTATCTCAGGCTCCAACATCGGCAGTTCTTACTATCTTTTCATATCAAGTGCCTCCTTTTCCCAGATTTACAAATCAGCTGTTTGTTTCAAAGTTGATTTGACTGTCAATATTTTAAAAGTCCAAGAAATTCTTCTTTAGAGTTTCAGAAGTGTTGATGGCTATGTCAGCCACCGGCACAATCCCTGGACTTATTGGCGATAATAATGATTTCATTAAAAAAACCAAGATTTTTTACACTAACACAAAATACTGATGAAGATAGGAATCTGGAATAAATGCAGAAAATTCCAGGTTTGGCAGTATTTGTGGAGAAACAAGTAGAGTTAGTGGTTCAGGTCGGTGACCTATCATCAGACCTGAAAAAGCAAGAAAGCAAGATCTCTTCTCTTTTTTCAAATTAAAGCACAATAACGTAGTAGGATAATGCTCCATGAGGTACCAAGATTGTTGGATGTGGAATGAAGGCCTATTACTAGTACCATAGCTGCAGGACAATGGATGCAGTTAATTTTAAAAATGAAAAGGTTTGACCTTATTTTGTATCCTTGCTTTTTACTCAACCTACAAATGATCCTGCAGAAAATTGAAGGGAGAGGTTGGCTCTTTCCACTCAATGTGGACCATGCTACCACTTTTAGTACATCACCACTTTCAGGTTATAGTATTAATCCATATCTGTTAAATTTACTAGCCACTATCCACACATTAAATTCTTGATTCATGCATGAAAATTTTGTGGTAAGATATCAATAATCTTCTCTCATTTCATTAGAAAAATGTTAATAATCTCCTCCAATTATTTTAGGTGTTCAGTCTTCAAATTCAGGTAGCTCAGAAGATAATTCCTGCATGCATTTACAAACAACAGAGCGTGTTACCAGGTCCCAAAATAATACTCCTAAACGACAGGTAACTGAAAACATCAAACAATTAAAGATGCACTGCTCATGAATAGATTTATAGGGTTTAAAACATAAGAATTAAAATATTTATCAAAAATAACATTTGTTCTGTTTATATTATTTATTTTGCTGCTGTGTACAATGTTTATTGCAGGTTTGAGGAAAACTGTCAATTTAATTTCTCTTCATAGTAAGTTTTTCTAAATCTGAACAATGGCCACTCATTAGGTATGTTTGTGCATTCAAACTTGTGAAGCTTGATTTTAATGGTAGGAAAAGTGTAAAAAATGGTCAATCACGAGAATGGGGTTTGTGTTGATACCTCATGTAAAAATCACCAGCTCAAACTATAAAGTCACTTGGCAAATCAGTATGGATGTTGATGGTTGTCATTGGCTTAATGGGAACTGCAGAGAGAAAGATAAAATGGTTTTTGAACCAGCAGCAGTGAAGGAATTGCAGTACTGTTCCAAGTCAGAGTGTTATGTGACTTGGAGGGATAATGCAATTTGCATAGAAACTGATAACTTTTAATAAGAACCTTGAACTTCCATTTACTAGTTGAAAGGATAATACAATGAAATTTCATGTTAAGACTTTTAAACTAACAAACAGACTGAAAGCACAATTGACTACATTTTTGTTTTTGTAAACCATTTATAATTTAACTTACAGAACAGAACTTTCCCTTTTCACTTTAATGCAGTCAAAAAATCTCTTTACAGTCATGTATTACATTATTCTTTAATTAGACATCAGATTCTCCTAAAACCCATTGGGACGATGCTACAGCTTTAAGAGTTGAATTTTGTCCTTTTTGTTATGGTTGAGCAGTCTGTTACCAGCCAATAAACAGCTTGTGAGGCCTTGGTAATTTTTGTTTAAAGTTGGAACAATAAAAGCAGCACAAAGGAGTGGAGTCAAGCTCCCACAGAACTAGGATTTTAGTTTAATGCTTTGTAGTTGCTGGGGTCTTGAAGTTGGATGTGGAAGCTATTATTCCTCTCTCTGTGATAGCTAAAAGCTGAAGTTCTTCCTGCTGCTAGAATTGCATCTGAGACAATCTATTTTACTGTATTTGCCTTTGCCAAGGATGTGTTAATGGATTACTATATTGGAACTGTGCTGTTTAACAGTTAAATAATCTATTATTCTGTTAAGTTTTCCAGTACAGTTAAGTCATTCCAATTCCTCTTTCTTTTGTTTGTATTTTAACTATAGTCTAAGAATAAAGTGTGTTTTGCTTCAAGCCTGGTAGCTTGACAAATCAAATTGCTCTGGAACTCAATGCCTTAAACTTTCCTTTAAAAATAAGGAAAAGTTGGGGTCTAGGTTATTGTCTTAATATATTTTAAGGGACTTTAGTCTGGTCCATAACAAAATGAAGGCTTTTGTCGGAATCTAAATCTCTAATTCCAGGTTGGGTTTAGGATTATTGGACTCAAAGACAATGAGTGGTGAGTGTTGGTGTTCTCTTTTTAGGTGTTGAATTTGCTTGCTTTAAACAGGATGTACCTTATATTATAATGGCTATTTCAGTCACTAAGAGTTTCCTGGGAATTGAAAAAGTCACTTCAGAAGTTTTACAGAAAGTGAGCTAGGCAAAACATTTGGAATTGACAGACAAACTGGGGTTCGGATTGCCTTTGACCATGTGAAAAGAAGAGGTAAACACAGCACTAACTCCACATTTATGATTGCCAGAAATGCCATCGGAATTTGTGGAAATGGCTAAAATTCAATTGCATATGAAGCAGCTTGAGCATGAAAAGGAAATGAAACAGCTTGTCTTACAATTGAAAGAAAAAAAGGGAGAAAGAAAGAGCTTTTGAATTTCAGAGGTTGGATCTGAAAACTCAAAGTCAACTTAAAATGGTGGAGGTCGAGGTGAAAGGTGGAAGTAGTGGTGAGGACAGTGATGGAGAGCAATGCCATTGTAGCCAATGCCTGGTCGGGGTCTGTTCAAGTATGTCTAAGCAACGCCTAAGTTCAACAAGAAGGATGTGGAAACCTTTTTCATTTCATTTCATTTGAGAAAGTGGCTAAACAAATGAAATGGCTAGTAACCATGGGATATTGTTGATCCAACCAATGTTGGTAGATAGAGTTAACATGGTGTAGAGCTGGATGAACACAGCAGGCCAAGCAGCATCAGAGGAGCAGGAAAGCTGACATTTCGGGTCTAGACCCTTCTTCCGAAATGGGGGAGGGGAAGGGGATTCTGAAATAAATAGGGAGAGAGGGGGAGGTGGATAGAAGATGGATAAAGGAGAAGATAGGTGGAGAGGAGACAGACAGGTCAAAGAGGCGGGGCTGGAGCCAGTAAAGGTGAGTGTAGGTGTGGAGTTAGGGGGGGATAGGTCAGTCCAGGGGGGATAGGACAAGTCAAGGGAGCGGGATGAGGCTGGTAGGTAGGAGATGGGGGTGGGGCTTGAGATGGGAGGAAGGGATAGGTGGGGGGGAAGGACAGGTTAGGGAGGCAGGAACAAGCTGGGCTGGTTTTGGGATGTAGTCGGGGGAGGGGAGATTTTGAAGCTTGTGAAGTCCACATTGATACCATTGGGCTGCAGGGTTCCCAAGCGAAATATGAGGTGCTGTTCCTGCAACCTTCAGGTGGCATCATTGTGGCACTGCAGGAGGCCCAGGATGGACATGTCGTCCAAGGAGTAGGAGGGGGAGTTGAAATGGTTCGCGACTGGGAGGTGCAGTTGTTTGTTGCGAACTGAGCATAGGTGTTCCACAAAGCGGTCCCCAAGCCTCCCTCTTGGTAGATAGAGTGACTTAAGTATTTGCATCACTATCAGAGGAAGTGACTGGGGAGTATGGTGAGGTGAAAAAAGATATCTTAAGTGCATATGAGCTAGTGCCAGTGATCTACAGGCAATGTTTTAGGAATCCACGGAGGGAACCTGGTCAGGCATACATAGAAATTGAAAGGACCAAATAAAGCAACTTTGAGACATGGATAAAACTGCTGAAAATAGATCAACAATATTACATTCTCAGAAAGGCGATTATTCTGGAGTTCAAAAATTCAATTCCTGAAGTAATAAGAATGCATGTGGAAGAACAGAAAGTTAAGACTGCAAGACTAACAGCAGAAACGGCAGATGATTAAGTTGGTTTATAAATCAAAGTTTGGCATCCAATATCAATTTCAATCTGTGTGGAATAGAAAGTGGGAAAAGAGAAATCCTTAGGTCGTCAGGGAAAAGGAGCTCTCTTTAAAGATAGTAAAGATAGCTTACCACAGGGTAAAAAGGAAATCAATGAAGGGAAAAGAGAAGTAAAAAAGTTCAGGTGTTTCCACTTTAATAGAGTTAAGTTATTTCAATTCTTCTTTGTTATGATGACTGTAAATCCTCTTGAAAATGGTGGATGGGAACAAATTCTGGGAGTCCTGCCACCATTTCTAACAATGGCAGTCTTCACAGTGCAGAGTAAAATGCATACAGAAAATCCACACCTTGTACTCCTGACTTGGCTGACTAGGCATCTCATAAGACCCTGCAATTTTTGGGGAGTCAGGCCATCCTGTTCATAACTTGTGTATGAGTGGAGTCATGGACGATAGTCTGGATTCATGAACTTTCTAAAGTTAAAAATCTATGCTCCTTTCTGCCATGCCCCATAAAGCTATTAATTGGCTATGTTAAAACATGAATTGACCCAAGATAAGATGCCCAACTACTCCCTACAGCTGGTAAAGTTCTTGTGAAGATAGATAGGTCATGGCCATATCAGGACACCCAGTTTTATGCCACTGGCCTGCACCTGGAGAGAGGGCATTTACAAAATTCCACGCAGCACCAAAATTGTAGAGGAGATGCTTTCTGTCCAAACTCTGAACTTCATGTCACCCACTGCACACCCTCCACTCCCCATTGGTAGCTAGTATTGGCTCTGGAAGGGTCGTGACGTCATGGAAACGGGTTGACCCCCTCCAGTCACGTCCTGCTATTATCTGTTGTATCTCTTTTTCTACTGAGACTATTGATTGTAAAATTGTGTATAAGCAGGCCTATTTTTCTGAGTCAAAAACAGAAATTGCTGGAAAATCTCAGCAGGTCTGACAGTATCTGTGGAGAGAAATCAGAGTTAACGTTTCAGGTCCAGTGACCCTTCTTCAGAACAGATGCTGCCAGACCTGCTGAGATTTTCCAGCAATTTCTGTTTTTGTTTCTAATTTCTAGCATCTGCAGTTCTTTCATATTTTGTCTACTATGTTTCTGAGTGATGCATCACACAGCTGAAGAACTGTGAGATAGGTGTGTGAAGATTGTAATAGTTCAGTGTAGTGGATATTAGTTATTTATAAACAGATTGGGAGTTTAAAAGAAATGTTATCACTATTATCACCACTTTTACATTAACATATTGTGATTCATATTTTCCCTTTTTTTTCATGCAGTTGTTTGTGGGGTTTGACTTTGGTAAAACATTGGTAAAATTCAATATGAGAAAGGGTTTACTTCACATACTCTTAGATGTGGAGGAAATCTTGCAATGCAAGCACATTTACAAACATATAGGCTATGTAGAAATTGGAAAGGATAAACAGATAATTCAATTAGCAATAACTTAACTACAAAACAACCACTAGATACCAGTTATCAACATCTTTGCTTTTCAGTTGGAGTCCAAAAGCCCAAATTGGAGTTAGCAATCTGGAATATCCTTGTGGGGATGGATTGATGGACTATCCAGCAGTTGAGGAGTTATAGGCAATTTGTTCACATTAAAAATCTCTTCAAAAATTTTCTGAGGAAGTTTTGCTGAAATGTAACATTTCCTTCACTTTTTTGACAAAAGGAAGTTTCACTTGGAAAATGCACAAACAAACTTAGGTTGTTGAATGTTTTTAACAGGCCACTGGATTTTTCTTTGCAGCTCAGAGTTCACACTATTGATTTTGTCGGCAGATGTAGTATAGAACAGTACTGACCCCTTAACTGTCTGCTATTAAATATTGTACAGTTCGAAAGGCAGTTGGGTAGAATTCTGTGGAAGTCATGTGATCATGCCTGCTGGGGAGGAAAAACAGTTACCATCAAGACAAAAGACTTGTACTGCAGATAGCTAACTGTTTATGGCCCATCCCAGGGGATAAGTGGGAAGTTTTTAAAACATCTTCATGTCAGATGGGTGTAATTTCTAATTCTAATGCATAGGGGTTTCCTTAGAGGAGATTATTTCTGTAGCAAATTATATCAAAATAGTTATCATTTCAGGCCCATTGGGAACTTCCTGGGTTATTGATTGCCTGACTGACATTGACCTTGGAGACGCTTCCAAAAGGATTTTGCTATGTCCAGTTACCTGTTTATAACAGCCATCTTTATTGGACTTTTTTAAAGTTATTAAATATGTATAGATATATATATTCACTTTTATTCATTTGCGACAGGGTAATGTTTAAATCATGATGTAGGTGGTAATAGTGGTATAGTTATCAAGAAGCATCTTTATGACATCCAGTAATTTAGATACTTCTGTGCTCTCCTTATCCCCTTTCTGCAGGTAGAGAAAAGCTCTCTCCCTCCCTATCCTCTCTACAGGGCCCCCGCCGACAAATCAGAGAACATGGGCACCCTCAGTCTTCCATCTTGAGACATTCTTACATTCCCAGTTACCACAGTTCACACATGCAGCAGAAGTGAGTGAATGTAGGTCCAGGAAAATTGCATCTAATCAGTGCTCAAGTGCTAAGACTCCATTTGATGGAATTCACTGATGGCAACACCACTGAATGCCAAGGGGTGTTGGTTGGATTTTCTCTAATGGGAGATGGCTATTACCTAGCATTTATGTGGTGTGAATGTTACTTGCTGCTTTTCAGTCCAAGCCTGGATATTGTTCATGCTATCTACTGAGAAATGATCTGATCTGGATGGCCATTGTCCTGCAAGACGACTTTAATGCATCCTATTTCAGCAACAAGCTTGCTTGGTGAACAAATAACATGGGCACTACTTCACTGTTGAGGTTGTTGATAAGACTGATCTTACAGTGAGCAGAACTGTAGAAATTCTATCATGTATGATTGATGAGGGTGGGTTTGTAGTGGAGAGTAGTAGAGAACCTCTGGCCAATTTCTCAACTAGGACATCGTGGAACAAGAGCTCATTTGACTACTCCATTTCAAAGGTGAATTTGATTGCAAAATACAGCCTATTAAGATATGTAAGGAAATTCTTACATTTCACTGTGGATTCAAAAATAGCAAACACACAATCCACATATCAGAAATATGCACAGGATAGAAGGTTAGGTGCCACTGCATGAGTTTGTCATGGAATTCAGCAAAGATATTTGCAAGAACTGGGTCAGTTGGGGATCCTATGACAATACCATCTATTTATACACATATGGTGTCATTAAAACTGAATTCAATTGCTCAAGTCACTGAGTTTGCAAGTTCAGTGAATATCGATTCACACAATGGTGATGGTTTTAAATTTCCATGACCTAGTGCTGCAATGCAATTGTCTGTGACTTCCCTTGCATAGTAATTTGGTGACTTGGTTAGCTGATTACCATCAGTACGTAAGACCCGTATGGTCTTTGCAAATGTGAAAAAATGTTTCACTGTGGATGTGGAGCTGCTCAAAACTGATTGTAGCAATTCACCCAAATATTTGGCTAGCTCATGTTATGCAGAATTGGTCACAGGTAAGGTAGAGCACAGAGGGACATTACTTTTGTGTGTCTCAGGCACATGCAAGGATACGGTGAACATTGAGTTTCAGTCATCATTAGCTGGTGGACTCTCCATGACATCACCTTTATCAATCAGATATGCTTGGCAACCATTGGCAACCAAAGTTCACTTGCAGTGTGACTTGCAGCCTGGTCTAGTGGTTATCGGGGTAGTTAAGAAATTACCTCTGGATGGAGTTGATTTACTCCTGGAAAATGACTTAGCAGGAGTGAAAGTTATAGACAATCTATAATCGCGAAAAGCCCAATTGAGACTAATGTAATGGAACAGTTGCAGAAACAGGTTAAGGATATTTTTCCATTCTGTGTGCTAACTTGAGCAATGACTAAACAAAGTCCGTCATCATAGGTCACAGTAATATCACAAGCAGATGCTAGGGTAGTTGACATTCTATGTAAGAATGAGAACAATTCAAAAGAAGTGTTTGGCGTGTCTTCATTAATTGAGGCTCAAGAAGAGGCTGAAGGGGTTCTGGATTGCTGTTATATTAGAAATGGAGTTTCGATGAGAATGTGGAAACATTCTTGCAGATCTGCAGATAAAGAATGGATGGTTGTTCATTAAATAGTGGTAGTGCCCAAATATGGTGGGAGTTTTTGTGAATAGCACATAAAATTCCTGTGACAGGACATAAAGGAATACTGAAAACATAAGCATTGATTAAGTAATATTTTACATAACCAAGACTTCATAAAGATGTGGTGCAGTTCTGTAAGCATGCCATACGTCTTAGGTAGAAGGAAAACCTCAACATGTAAACAAACCAGCACCTTTGATAGCCAAAGCAGTTTTTGAAGAACATTTAGATATGTGTTATGATATTGTGTAGGACCATTACTGGAAATGAAACCAGGACATCAGCATAACCTTGTAATTATGGATATGACAACCCAAGTCCCAGAAGGTATTCCTTTGAGGATGATTACATTTGGATAATGGCAGAAACATTAGTGCAGTTTTTTTACTCATTATGAACTACCAATTGAGATACAGTCTGATGAGAGTTCTAACTTTATGTCTAAAGTTTTCCAGGAATTCATTAGCGCTTGGGTATAAATAATTGAAGTCAACTGTGTATCATCTGCAACATGGAGCTTTGGAGAAATACATCAGACTCTCAAAATAATGATTAAGGTGTACTGTCACAAATATCCACAGGACTGGGACAAAGCATGAGGTTTCTTATGATTTGCTACCAGAGATTCCACAAATGAATCTATTGGATTTAGTCTAATTGATTTGGGTCATGATCATGAGATTAGGGATCCATTAAAATTGAGAAGCTTTTGAACCAAAACAATGAATCCCAACTGTTGAATTACATGGATAGTAGGAACTGCCGATGCTGGAGAATCTGAGATAACAAGGTGTAAAGCTGGATGAACACAGCAGGCCAAGCAGCATCAGAGGAACAGGGAAGCTGACATTTCGGGTCGAGACCCTTCTTCAGAAATGGGGGAGGGGAAGGGGATTCTGAAATTTTTTATTTTATGATCTTTATCTGCTTTCCGGAGGGACCACTCTCTCCGTGACTCCCTTGTCCACTCCACACTCCCCTCCAGCCCCACCACCCCCGGCACTTTTCCCTGCAACCGGAGCAAGTGCTACACCTGCCCCTACACCTCCCCCCTCACCCCCATCCCAGGACCTAAGAAGGCCTTCCATATCAAACAGATGTTCACCTACACATCTGCTAATGTGGTATACTGTATCCGCTGTTCCTGTTGCGGCCTCCTCTACATTGGGGAAACCAAGTGGAGGCTTGGGGACTGCTTTGCGGAACACCTACACTCGGTTCGCAACAAACAACTACACCTCTCAGTCGCGAACCATTTCAACTCCCTCTCCCACTCCTTGGACGACATGTCCATTCTGGGCCTCCTGTATTGCCACAATGATGCTACCCGAAAGCTGCAGGAACAGCATCTCATATTTCGCTTGGGAATCCTGCAGCCCAACGGTATCAATGTGGACTTCACAGGCTTCAAAATCTCCCCTCCCCCGACCGCATCCCAAAACCAGCCCAGCTCGTCCCCGCCTCCCTAACCATTCCTCCCACCTCAAGCCCCACCCCATCTCCTACCCACTCACCTCATCCCGCCTCCTTGACCTATCCGTCCTCCCTGGACCGACGTATCCCCTCCTTAACTCCCCACCTACATTCACCTTTACTGGCTCCAACCCTGCCTCTTTGACCTGTCTGTCTCCTCTCCACCTATCTTCTCCTTTATCCATCTTCTATCCGCCTCCCCCTCTCTCCCTATTTATTTCAGAATCCTCTTCCCCTCCCCCATTTCTGAAGAAGGGTCCAGACCCGAAACGTCAGCTTTCCTGCTCCTCTGATGCTGCTTGGCCTGCTGTGTTCATCCAGCTCTACACCTTGTTGAATTACATGTCCATGTTTCTAGAAAGACTCAGAGGTAAGGCAGCATAGTGTATATGAAAGTTTCGTAAGTAAAAATGAAAGAATGTGCGGATAAACATTCAGCAACTGGAAAGTTTCAAGTGGGAAATGAAGTATTGATATTGTTGTCTTTGTGAGATGAACCTCTAAAAGTGAAATAATTTGCCCATACAAATTAGTTAGGAGGGTTATTAAAGTGACTTATTTGATACATACTCCTGATGGTAGGAAAAAGAATGGGTTATGCTACATAAACATGTTGAGAATGTATCATTGTAGGGAAGAGGATAAGGTGGAACAAGTGTGTCAGATGATAAGAGTAGTGGAAAATAACTGAGACAATAAGAGTGTGGTGGAATGCAAGGTAGATGGTTCTCAAAGCAAACCTCCTACAATTTGACAAGCTAACACAGAAATAATGGGATAGTTATACACTGTGTTTTCACATTTAGAGGAAGGGCAAGGGACAATCTTATAAGACTACTGAAAAGATATAAGATAATCTGTAGATACATCTGGAAGTACTACATTATCTAGCCATGATGTGGGAATAAGAGATACAGGACCTATGAAACAGCATCCTTAGCTGTTGAGCCCAGAGAAACAAAGTTAGGTGGAAACAGAGATTCAATACATGCTGGAAAACCACTTGATTGAGCCTAGTCAAAGCAGCTGGAGTCTAGCAGTATTGTTAGTTCCCAAAAGGGGATGGATCACCTAGATTCCAATTAGATTATGGAAAACTAAATATAGTTATGAAGACAGGCTAATTTCCAATGCCACGATTGGAAGACAGTATTGATGGAATTGGCATTCCTTTCTAAGATTGATTTATTGAAGGGACACTGGTAAGTGTCATTAATATCAAGATCTAAGAAAATATCACCAAATAGGATATGTCATTTGGACTATAGAGTGCCCCAGCTACATTCCAGATGCTTATGAATCAAGTCGTAGCTATGGTTCATAACTATGTGGTGGAGGAAAACACCAGATGTTTTTCAGACTGGTGGCCTGTGACCAGTGGTGTACCACAAGGATCGGTTCTGGGTCCACTACTTTTTGTCGTTTATATAAATGACTTGGATGTGAAGATCGGAGGTATGGTTAATAAGTTTGCAGATGACACCAAAATTGATGGTGTAGTGGATAGTGAGGAAAGTTATCATGAGTACAATGTTACCTTCAGCAGATGGGCCAATAGGCTGAGGAGTAGTAGATAGAATTTAATACAGATAAATGTGAGGTGTTGCATTTTGGTAAGGCAAATCAAGGCAGGACTTATATAGTTAATGGTAAGGTCTTGCGGAGTATTGCCGAACAAAGAGACCTTGTGGTGCAGGTATATATTTCCTTGAAAGTGGAGTCGCAGGTAAACAGGCTGGTGAAGAAGGTGTTTGGCATGCTTGCCTTTATTAGTCAGTGCACTGAGTGTAGAAGTTGGGATGTCATATTGCAGCTATACAAAACATTGGTGAGGCCTCTTTTGGAATATTGCATACAATTCTGGTCTCCCTGCTGTAAGAAAAGTGCTGTTCCTCCTGCAGGATGTGGGAGGTAAGAGTCAACAGCAGCGACTCTGCTGGCTTCACCTGTGGGAACTACACCCAGCTCGAGCTCCTCAAAGACCGTGTTAGGGAACTGGAGCTGGAGCTGGATGAACACAGGATCATTCGGGAGGCTGAGGTGGTGATAGAAACAAGCTACAGGGACATAGTTACTCCTAAGAATGAAGGAAGTTGGGTGACAGTGAGGAAAGGGAAGGGTAGGAAACAGTCAGTGCAGGGATCCCCTGTGATTGTTCCCCTCAACAATAAATATACTGTTTTCGATACTGTTGCGGGGGATGACCTACCAGTGGTAACCCACAGGGAGCGGGTCTCTGGTACAGGGTCTGGCTCTGTGACTCAGAGGGGAAGGGGGGAGAATAGCAGAGCAATTGTAGTGGGGGATTCAATAGTTAGAGGCACAGACAGGCGGTTCTGTGAACACGAACGAGACAAACGGATGGTACGTTGCCTCCCGGGTGCCAGGGTCTGTGACATCTCGGATCGTGTCTTCAAGATCCTTAAGGGGGAAGGTGAGCAACCAGCAGTCTTGGTACACATCGGTACCAATGACATAGGTAGAAAAAGGACTGAGAATGTGAAAAACGAGTACAGGGAGTTAGATTGGAAGCTGAAGTCCAGGACAAACAGGGTTGTTACCTCTGGATTACTACTAATGCCACGTGATAACGAGTTAAGAAATAGGGAGAGAGTGCAGCTAAACACGTGGCTACAGGGCTGGTGTAGCAGAAAGGGCTTCCATTATGTGGATAATTGGAGCACATTCTGGGGAAGGTGGGACCTGTACAGGAAGGACGGGTTGCATCTGAACCAGAAGGGCACAAATATCTTGGGAGGGAGGTTTGCTCGAGCTATACAGGATGGTTTAAACTAGATTGGCAGGGGGTGGGGAACCGGATTTATAATTCAGAAGATGAGGTAGTCAGCCTTCCAACAGACACAACAGGGAGTGAGGTTGTTAATAAAGAAATGTGGTCGATGGAACGTAATTGTGGACACAGGGATGGTTTGAAATGTGTATACTTCAATGCTAGAAGTATCAGAAATAAGGCGGATGAACTTAGAGCATGGGTCAGTACTTGGAACTACGATGTTGTGGCCATTACAGAAACATGGGTAACTCAGGGACAGGAATGGTTGTTGGAAGTTCCGGGATTTAGATGCTTTAAAAGAAATAGGGAGGGTGGTAAAAGAGGCGGGGGAGTTGCATTGCTAGTCAGGGCTAGTATAGCAGCTATTGAAAGGCAGTTCAAGAATGGTCTGTCTACAGAGTCAGTTTGGGTTGAGGTCAGGAACAAGAAAGGAGCAGTCACTTTGTTGGGGTTTTTTTACAAACCCCCTATTAGTTGCAGCGAAATGGAGGAGCGGATTGGGAGGCAGATACTGGAAAGGTGCAGAAGTCACAGGGTTGTAGTCATGGGTGACTTCAACTTTCCAAATGTTGATCGGAAACTTTTTAGTTGTAATAGTTTAGATGGAGTGGATTTTGTCCAGTGCGTTAGGGAAGGATTCCTGACACAGTATGTAGATAGACCAACACAAGGAGAGGCCAGTTTGGATTTGGTCCTTGGCAATGAACCGGGCCAAGTGTCAGACCTGTTGGTAGGAGAGCATTTTGGCGGTAGCGATCATAACACTTACTTTTACAATCGTCATGGAAAAGGATAGGTACATACAGCAGGGTAAGGTTTATAATTGGGGGAAGGGTAATTATAATTCTGTTAGTCAAGGACTGGGTAACATAAAATGGGAATAGATGCTGTCAGGGAAGAGCACTATAGAAATGTGGAGATTGTTTAAGGAATACACACTGCGTGTGCTCAATATGGTTGTCCCTAGCAGTCAGGGAAGATGCGGTCGAGTGAGGGAGCCTTGGTTCTCAAGAGAGGTCGAACGACTAGTTAAGAGGAAGAAGGATGCTTATAAAAGGTTTAGGAAAAGAGGAACGGAAAAGGCTCTAGAGGGATACAAGTTAGCCATGAAGGCACTGAAGAAAGGGCTTCGGAGAGCTATAAGGGGCCATGAAAAAACCTTGGCAGATAGGATCAAGGAAAACCCCAAGGCTTTTTACAGGTACGTGAGGAATAAGAGAATGACCAGAGAAAGAGTAGGGCCAATCAAGGATTGTAAAGGGAATTTGTGTACAGAACCTAAAGAGATAGGAGAGGTCCTTAATTAATACTTTCTTTGGTATTCACAACTGAGAGGGACCTAGTTGTAGGGGAGGACAGTGTGAAACACGCTGGTAGGCTGGAGGTGGTGGATGTTAATAAGGAAGATGTACTGGGAATTTTGAGGAACTTGAAGATAAATAAGTCCCCCGGGCTTGATGGGATTTATCTAAGGATTCTATGGGAAGTGAGGGAAGAGATCGCAGGGCCTTTGGCAATGATCTTTTTGTCCTCACTGTCCACGGGTATAGTGCCGGAAGATTGGAGAGTGGCAAACATCATTCCCTTGTTCAAAAAAGGGAATAGGGATAACTCCAGAAATTACAGGCCAGTTAGTCGTACTTCAGTGGTGGGCAAATTATTGGAAAGGGCTCCGAGAGATAGGATTTATGATCACTTGGATAGGCACAGTTTGATTTGTGATAGCATGGATTTGTGAGGGGTAGATCATGCCTCACAAACCTTACTGAATTCTTTGAAGAGGTGACCAAACACGTGGATGAAGGTAGAGCAGTGGATGTGGTGTACATGGATTTAAGTAAGGTGTTTGATAAGGTTCCCCATGGAGTTCATGCAGAAAGTAAGGAGGCATGGGATGGGGGAAATGTGGCAGATTGGATTCAGAATTGGCTGACCCTTAGAAGACAAAGGGTGGTACTGGATAGAAAATATTCAACATGGTGCTCAGTTACAATTGGTGTACCACAAGGATTTGTTCTGGGTCCTCTTCTATTTGTGATTTTTGTAAATGATTTGGATGTAGGAGTGGAAGGGTGGATTAGTAATTTCGCGGACGATACAAAGGTGGGTCGAGTTGTGGATAGTGCGGAGAGCCGTCCTAGGTTACAAAGGGACATTAATAGGATGCAGAGCTGGGCTGAGAAGTGGCAGATGGAGTTTAACCCTGAAAAGTGTGAGGTGATTCATTTTGGAAGGACAAATTTGAAAGCAGAATACAGGGTTAATGGAAAGATTCTTGGCAGTGTGGAGCAGCAGAGGGATCTCGGGGTTCATGTCCACAGTTCCCTGAAAGCTGCCACCCAGGTTGATAGAGTTGTTAAGAAGGCGTATGGTGTGTTAGCTTTCATTAATAGAGGGATTGAGTTCAAGAGCCGTGAAGTTATGCTCCAGCTATACAAAACCCTGGTTTGGCCACATCTGGAGTATTGTGTCCAGTTCTGGTCGCCTCATTACAGGAAAGATGTGGAAGCATGGGAAAAGATGCAGAGGAGATTTACCAGGATGTTGTCTGGAATGGAGGGAAGGTCTTACGAGGAAAGTTGAGACAGGTAAGGCTTTTCTCTTTAGAACGATGAAGGATGAAAGGTGACTTGATAGAGGTGTACAAAATGATCAGAGGTATAGATAGAGTGGACAGCCAGGGACTTTTCCCGAGGGTGGAGGTAGCTATTATGAGGGGGTATAGTTTTAAAGTGAGTGGAGGTAGATATAGGGTAGACGTCAGAGGTAAGTTCTTTACTCAGAGAGTGGTCGGGGCGTGGAATGCATTGCTGGAGAGTGTAGTGGAGTTGGCTTCATTAGGGCCATTTAAGCGGCGATTAGATAGGCATACGGATGATAGTATAAGGTAAGGGTGGAGGTTAGATAGACCTTTGGTTTAGGGTAAAAGTTTGGCACAACATCATGGGCCGAAGGGCCTGTACTGTGCTATACAGTTCTACGTTCTATGTTCTAAACTTGAGAGGATACAGAAAAGATTTACAAGGATGCTGCAAGGGTTAGAGGGTTTGAGGTATAGGGAGAGCTGAATAGACTGGGGCTTTTTTTCTCTGGAGCATCAGAAGCTGAAGGGTCATCTTCTAGAGGTTTATAAAATAATGAAAGGCATGGATAGGGTGACTAGCCAAGGTCTTTTTCCCAGGGTAGGGGAATCCAAAACTAGAAGGCATAGGTTTAAGGTGAGAGGGGAAAGATTTAAAAGGGACCTGAGGGGCAACTTCTTCACGCAGAGGGTGGTGCATGTATAGAACGAGCTGCCAAAAGAAGTGGTAGACGCAGAATTACGACATTTAAAGGGCATCTGGAAGGGTTTAGAGGGGTATGGGCCAAATCGGACTAGATCAGTTTAGGATATCTGATCGGCATGGACGAGTTGGACTGAAGGGTCTGATATTGTGCTTTATAACCCTATAACTCTATGTAGTTTATTTACATGATGTTGTGCTATATAGCAACACACGGGAATAGCATGTTAGATGAGTCGAAGACCTGTTTTAGCCATTACAGTTGGCTGGTTTAGTAATAACTTTGCCAAAAATAAATTTGGAGAAGAAGAAGTAATTTACCTCAGATATATTGTAGGACAAGGACAAGCACTGCCAGACAGCAAAAGTGATATGATAGAATTTCTTGTTCCTAAAACTAATTGAAAAATCATGAGATTTGTAGAGATGTATGTATTTTGCCATATATTTGTGCATAATATTAGCACAATGGATTTAAGTTCAACAAATTTGTTAAAGAAATAAGCAAAAGTGGTAAGGTCAGCACAATGCCAGGCAGCTTTTGAGAAGCTGGAGGGAATCTTAATGAATGATCCAGTGCTGGTGACCTCTGATTTTTCCAGACCTTTAAAAATGGCAATTGATACTAGTGACTTGGGGATATGTTTAGTATTATTCCAGAATGATGAGTTTGACCATTTTCTTTCCCTTTGCACAGTTTCAATTTCCAGCCTGATGCAAAGTGACAGTGGATCCTCCTCAGGCAGTGGTTTCCAACCTCCAGCTCCACTTGTCAACAAGCCCACAGATATCCAGATCCACTTCTTGATAGCTCTTCCCCAGAACGCCCTAGCCTCCCCAAGTCCCTACCCAAACCATATATAAACTTTCATTTGCACCCCCCACCACCACCCACTGGCCTTTGAATTAATTGTACGAAGTGTGATCATACAGTGATCTTCACTTGAAGCCAGGGTGATACTGACCATGGATCAAACTCACTCCCCTAAGACCCCATTCCCATACATGCTTTACCATATCCCTCCTCCTTTCACACCTGCCATTCCCCCATCTGGCCCTGGAGCCCTGACTCCTAGTCAGTAGGCTCCTAAGGATCTGTCCTGCAGCAATATCTCCCTCCCTTTCTTTCACCCCCCAACCCACTTTCTCCTTAGTTGTTCTGGAATGACCTGATGGGTGCAGCACACCCTCTTTTAGCCACCTAACTAGAACAGATCCGGACATGAAGTAACCAGATCCCTGACTGGTGCCTGTATATCTCCTGACTGCATTATCCCTTCCCCTGGACTGTCCGCTATGGAGCCATGGCAATTAGCGTGACCCACTCCCTGGATTGCAGAGACACAGACCCCCTCACAAAGTACACCCAACCATGATATTTGACCATGACCAATTCCCTAGACTCATTTTGGAAGATACATTTGACTTACTGTGCCGGGACCCCCTTACTGATGGATCTCTGTGGACTTTGGTGAGGACTATTTCCTTGAGACTTTTCAGCCCCATGTTTCAAGTGTACAACACAGCACTATATTCAACATGAGGTCTTTATTGAAGTGAACTTAAGTTGTCTGCCTAAAGTTTGCATCATGGTAAATGGCACATGATTTTGGCAGACTGGAAAGAACATTGATTTGTGTATGAATTTATTTCAATGCAAATGCACTGATGGGAGCTTTGTACAAGAGGCCTGAGTTTCAGTATGAAATAAGTCTCATGTATTTAGATGCATGTTCTCGGCATGCAATTTTAGGCCACTGACTTCACATGGTACAACCCTGAGACCTAACAATCTTGGGGATGAGGCCTGGGCAGCAAGTTTGGTTGGCAGCACAAGGAATAGAAACAGCATCAGAAGTCAGAATTTTACTTTCCTGTTTGGCTGAAACACAGATTGCTTGCAGATATTTGGAGTAGATACAGTCATGAAATAAGAGGCTTCTCTATCAGAGATTGAAGGTTTTATTTATTAGTCTAAATGTTTGACCCATTAAGCTTTCAAGGACCATTATCACAGATAGGGTACGCTTTAATTTTATAACTCCACAATTTAAATTGTAAGATTTAAACTTGTAAAAAATGTAGAAATACTTTTCGTTTAAAATGAATGTGAATTTCTAATGGTGGGGTTGGACACTGGAAGCTTGCATGGAACATTATAATAGCCTGAAACTGGAATTTGAAGTAGAAATGACTGTACCAAAAATAGAAGGATGCATACACCACTGCATATTGTTCCTACTACCATGATGTTACATTCTTCCATTTTTCTATCGCTGTACAGTAGTAGAAATTGAACAAAGGTACAACTTGCTGATTCAGCAGTTCAGTTACTTCTGTATCATATGTACTTGTGTTTGAAATTTTTTTTGATAACCAAGAGTATTTTAGACTCATTGTTTATTTGTCTAAAGTTCATAAATTGTTGTGGCTTTAATTGTTCAGTTATATCTGCATCATAATATATTAAAAGGAAACCAAATATTACTAATTAAATAGATAACCAATGATTAAACAGAAGTGATGTGCTTTTGTAATGCCAACATTGAACAAGTATATTTTTGGACAGAATTGTTTTTGATTAATTATTTTATACATTGTTAACACAGATACAAGAAACACAAACTTTAAATCAGAGCTCAGCACTCAGATCGCAAGAGAGACCTTTTTCAGGCTGCAGGAGTCGCAGTGCAACCCCAAGAGGAAAAAAAACTCCATTGGATAGTTTTGACCTTGAACAGAAGGTTTGCATTTTTTAATGTCACTGTTAAATCTCCTATTTTTTTCAATGAGAGTCTGAGTTGTGGGGCGGATTCCTGGTGACCTTTATTTGTTTAGTTACAGCATACAGCACAAAGGCATAGTATTAAAAAAAGGTACAAAGTCACAAAGGCACAAAAAAGCACACAGGCTTCAGAATCAGAGATAGTCGGAACTGCAGATGCTGGAGAATCCGAGACAACAAGGTGCAGGGCTGGATGAACACAGCAGGCCAAGCAGCATCATAGGAGCAGAAAGGCTGACGTTTCGGGCCTAGACCCTTCATCCTTGTCTTGTCTTATACATTTTAACTTAGAGTGCACATGCCACCCTTGATTACTACTGGTCAGCAGAGCCAAGTTGTCGCTCTCTGATTGGCTCTCTCGTACTGCATCTTTTATGAACTAATTTGGATCTATAATTATTGATTAAACAGCTAATTAGTATGAGGTAGTCAAATGTGCTTTGTTTAAATGGTGTTATCTTATGTGTCAGCTGCAAACGTTAATTGTTTTGTCTATGGCTTACAGAGTTGAATCAAATGTCAAATGTTATTATCTAATGTGTTAGCTGCAAATGTTCTATGGCTTATAGAGTTACTATTGTTCAAATGCTGTTAAATGTTTTATCAAAATCTTCTTTTGCGTCATTTGCAACCTTGAGAAAATGCTGCTGTCAGCAATAGTTCTGGGCAGCCCTAACAACCATTTTGTGTATGGGCAGCCCTAAAAGTTATTTTGTACCACTCAGTTACGGGCAACCCTTACAGTCAGTATTGTTGGTTTCCTTAATAAACTAAGTATTTGACTTTGATTCAGTCTGGAGTATGAAACTAAACATTAGCCAAGCGCAGCAATGTGTGCCAGAAAGTGACATTTCTGAGTATAAATATGTTTTTGTCAAATTAGGTCAGAATAAAATTCCCTCCAAATTTTGTTTATTTACTTGCTTAAAACTGAGCACCCTTTGAAGATGGAAAATATAACTGCTCAGGCTTCAGCACATTTTGTTTCATAAAGTAAAAGCAGTATATTGAAGGGAGATTGTAATCAATTGTTCTTGTGCAAATACATACTTACACTTTTTAAAATCTATGTGTGATATGTAAGTCCAATTAATAAGATGGTGTCAGCATTATTATAGTAAAAATAACTCATCAAATTATTGTAAAAAGATCACATTGATTTTACCTAGAACTTATTCATTTTTGTTCTAATTAATTTGTAGTATACCATGATCTCATTGATAACCTTTGAATATCCAAAATATGGTTTCATTATCCACATGGTAAAAACAGAACACTGCAGATAATTTACTTGTATGAAAATGGTATGAATCAGGAGGAGAGACAAAGAACAGCCATTCAGCAATGTATTTCCAGTGTCTACCAATATGATTTCACTTATGTGATCTTCCTTTAAAGCCGTAACCTAGCTATAGCTTTATTTCAGGGTTCCTCAATAATTGTTGTCTTTTAATATCCAACCACAGTGCTTTATCTTCAGCCAGCTATAAGAAATTATTTTCAATTTTTCAGGTTTCACGGCCAAGCTCTGTTTTATCAAGAAGAGAGTCTACTTACTTTAAGAGGAAAGTTACAAATGATAATGTCAGAGAAGAAATTCAGTACCCAGATGGCAAGGTAAAAGGGCAATAAAAATATATTAAATACAGTATTTGTGAGAAAGAAATATTTTGGTACTTAATATTTTGTATTTATAGATGCAATTAATTCTTACTTTTTAATCAAAATATTTAAATTAATTTAGAATAATTTGTTGTGAAAATGATCAATCACTGTAAAGGTGGAATACTACTGTCACAAACAAAGCTGCACTGAAATCTTTCCTGAGTTCTCTCTGCTGCATTTGTTGCTTCTTTGGCTGGATTTACAAAAAGAGTACTGCATAGCTTCGGTAGAAAGGAGAGGAAAATGGCTGTACTTTGGAGTAGGAGCAGACTATTCAGTTTCTTGAACGTGTTCAAAGGTTCAATGAGATCAATCCCTACCATTACTCCTTTTACTTGCCTTAGCTCCACATTCCATTCATTGTCTAGGAAAAACGTCTGGATCATAAATTGTTATCAGTTGTGCTTTTTTACCTCTGGGAGGGATCTTCCTTTTGTACTACGCTTTGCATTAACTTGTGTTTCTTAACTTCTCTCCTGAATGATCTTGGTTCTTATTTTAATGTGTGTTCTTTTGTTAAGAGCACCACCATCTGCAGGAACAAAACTTATATCTATCTACCCTTTTAATTCTTTAAAAATTTTTAAAATGGTAACAATCTTTCCAGAACTGTACATAGTCTAACAAGGGTTTTGTGCTGTTGTACCAAAATTTCCTTTTCTTTATATTCTAGCTTTCTACTATAAGAAGTAATGTAATGAAACAATTAAGAGAGGTGGACTGATTCCTTTTCCCACTTATCTGCTGGTTGCAACAGAGTTTGCATAAAAAAAATGATGCTGTGGATAATTTTCATCTTGCGCTAATCAGGACAATTTGCAAGAATACTAATGTAAAGGGAAATCAACATACATACTATATGAGAGGAGATGTACTGATTGGGTGACAAATAAACTCTTCTTGATAAAGGTATACCATGGAGAATGCAGCAAATAGGTGATGATTGGCAGTTAACAACCATGCTTCACTATCCATTTCCTGTTTTGAATTCTCTTATTCCGGAAGTAGTGGAATAGATTTTGCCTTCTCCGTTAAGGGCCGTACATAAGGAGCAAGAGGGTAACTAGAGAAAGAGTTGGCCCACTCAAGGACAAAGGAGGGAAGTGATGTGAGGAGTCAGAGAAAATGAGTGAGATTCTTTGTAAGTAAGTACTTTGTAAGTACTTTGCGTCGGTATTCACCGAGGAGAGGGACATGACGGATGTTGAGGTTAGGGATAGATGTTTGATTACTCTAGGTCAAGTCGGCATAAGAAGGGGGGGGAGTGTTGGGTATTCTAAAAGGCATTAGGGTGCACAAGTCCCCAGGTCCGGATGGGATCTATCCCAGATTACTGAGGGAAGCGAGAGAGGAATTAGCTTGGGTCTTAACAGATATCTTTGCAGCATTCTTGAGCATGGGTGAGGTCCCGGAGGACTGGAGAATTGCTAATGTTGTCCCCTTGTTTAAGAAGGGTTGCAAGAATAATCCAGGTAATTATAGACCGGTGAGCCTGATGTCAGTGGTGGGGAAGCTGCTGGAGAAGATACTGAGGGATAGGATCTATTTGCATTTGGAAGAAAATGGGCTTATTAGTGATAGGCAGCATGGTTTTGTGCAGGGAAGGTCATGACCAACTTGATAGAATTCTTTGAGGAAGTGACAAAGTTGATAGATGAGGGAAGGGCTGTGGATGTCATATACATGGACTTCAGTAAGGCGTTTGATAAGGTTCCCCATGGTAGGCTGATGGAGAAAGTGAAGTCAGTTGGGGTCCAGGGTGTACTAGCTAGATGGATAGAGAACTGGCTGGGCCACAGGGGACAGAGAGTTGTAGTGGAAGGGAGTTTCTCAAAATGGAGAACTGTGACCAGTGGTGTTCCACAGGGATCCGTGTTGGGACCACTGTTGTTTGTGATATACATAAATGATCTGGAGGAAGGTATAGGTGGTCTGATTAGCAAGTTTGCAGATGACACTAAGGTTAGTGGAGTAGCAGATAGTGAAGGGGACTGTTGGAGAATGCAGCAGAATATAGATAGATTGGAGAGTTGGGCGAGAAATGGCAGATGGAGTTCAATCCAGGCAAATGCGAGGTGATGCATTTTGGAAGATCCAATTCAAGAGCGAACTATACGGTAAATGGAAAAGCCCTGGGGAAAATTGATGCACAGAGAGATCTGGGTGTTCAGGGTGGTCCGTTGTACCATGAAGGTGGCAACGCAGGTCGATAGAGTGGTCAAGAAGGCATACGGCATGCTTTCATTCATCGGACGGGGCATTGAGTACAAGAGTTGGCAGGTCATGTTACAGTTGTATAGGACTTTTGTTCAACCACATTTGGAATACTGTGTACAGTTCTGGTCGCCACATTACCAAAAGGATGTGGATGCTTTGGAGAGGGTGCAGAGGAGGTTCACCAGGATGTTGCCTGGTATGGAGGGCGCTAGCTATGAAGAGAGGTTGAGTAGATTAGGATTGTTTACATTAGAAAGACGGAGGTTGAGGGGGGACCTGATTGAGGTCTACAAAATCATGAGAGGTATAGACAGGGTGGATAGCAGGAAGCTTTTTCCCAGAGTGGGGAACTCAATTACTAGGGGTCACGATTTCAAGGTGAGAGGGGAAAAGTTTAAGGGAGATATGCGTGGAAAGTTCTTTAGGCAGAGAGTGGTGGGTGCCTGGAACGCGTTGCCAGCGGAGGTGGTAGAGGCGGGCACGATAGCATCATTTAAGATGTATCTAGACAGATACATGAATGGGCAGGGATAGAGGGATACAGATCCTTGGAAAATAGGCGACAGGTTTAGATAGAGGATCTGAATCGGCGCAGGCTCGGAGAGCCGAAAGGCCTGTTCCTGTGCTGTAATTTTCTTTATTCTTTGTTGTTCTTTGACACTCCATCAATAATGATAGGCCCTTCCAGGGGTTTTTCAACTTACAAACCAAGATGAGATTGTTTTCAGAGAAAGAGAGAGAAAGGCAAAGATTGTTATCCCACTGACAAGTTTTCTCTATCTGTGTTCAGAGTAAGTTTTATTTGCACCCATAAACTGGGTCATGTGATTTCTCCCTGAAGGTGTCTCTATTCAAATAAGTTGTTCTTTGCAACACTAGCAAATTTTTTGTTGATGTACCCAAGTTTTTGTTTCTTTGCAAAACTATTCTTTTCAAAAAGTTCAAGATATTTATATGTTCAGTTAATGATATTATAAACTAATATCTCAGATAACATTTCCTCATAACAGTAGCATTTAATTAGCCATTTTGCTTATTGAACCTGATCACTGTATTTTATTGATCGATGTATATCCCTGATTGCCTTTATACTGTCACTGTTTCTAACTTTTTGTAGTTTAAAAATAACTCAAAATCACCCATTTACACTACATTATAAAGCTATTAACAGTGTCATTGGTTAACTTGGATTTAAGCCTTTTATTGCATTATTCAAGTCATGAGTAGATGTGGGGAACGGTTGAGGCCCAGCACGGATTATTTTGATATACCACCTCCTTCCAAATAGAGCTCATGCCTATTACTCCTCCATGTTGTCTTACACTGCATAGTTAATGTAATATCACATTAATGACTTGCTTCCTATTTCTTGAACATTACGTAGAACTTTACTGCTTGCATTCTGGAACGCCATATATTGACGCCATAGTCATTTCCAGTCTACCACTTTAGCTACATCCTCAAAAAATTAAATGAAATCTGCTAAACCTTACTTAGCAAAAAATATAGAAAATAGGAGTGGGCGTAGGCCATTGGGCCCTTCGTGCATGCTGTACCATTCGATAAGATAACGGATGATCATCCAAATCAATACCCTGTTTCTGCTTTCTCCCCGTACTCTTTGATTCTTTCAACTCTAAAAACTGTATCTGACTCCATCTTGAGAATCATCTTCAATGATTTAGCCTCAAACACTTTCTATGGCAGAGAATTCCATAAGACTCACCACTCTCTGGGTGAAGACATTTCTCTTCATCTCAGTGCCAAGTGGCCAACCCTGTTATCTTAGACTGTGACAACTGGTTCTGGACTCCTCTGTAATCAGAAACATCCTTCCTGCATTTACCCTGTCTCGACCTGTTAGAGATTAAAGGTGTCCATGAGATTCCCCCCTCATTCTTCTAAACTCTAGTCTAACCGATTCAATCTCTCTTCATATGTTAGTCCTGCCATCTCAGGAATTAGTTGATAAATCTTTGCTGCCTTCCTTCCATAACCCATAATATTATAGAAAGACATTCCTACTCCTGTACTCAAACCTCTTGCTATAAAGGCCAATGTGCCATTTGCTTTCTGTATTGTCTTTTGCACCTGCATGCTTACTTTTAGCAAATGGTGTGCCACAACACCCAGGTGTCATTGCACCTCCCCCATTCCTAATCTATCACCATTTAGATAATCTCCCTTCTGGTTTTTTGCTAACAAAGTGGACAACCTCATTTTCCCACTGACTCAACTTGTACAAATCACACTGAAACACCTCTGCATCCTCCTCACAGTTCATTGTCCCAACCAGACTTATGTCTGCAACCTTGGAGATAGTTCCCTCATCTAAATCATTAATATATATTTGTGAATAGTTCGGGTCCAAACACCAGTCACTGCGGCACGCACTAGTCTCTGTCAGTCACACAGAAAATGACCCATTCATTCTTACTGTTTGTTGCTTGTCTGCAAACCAGTTCTTTATCCATGTCAATACACTACCCAGCAATCCCATGCGCTTTAATTTTAAATGCTAATGTCTTATGTGGGAATTTATCAAAAGCCTTCTGAAAGTCCAAATAATCCATATCCACTAGGTTCCCTTTATCAACACTACAAGTTACATCCTTGAAAAATTCCAGTAGATTTGTCGAGCATGATTTCCCTGTTGTAAATCCGTGCTGACTTTGTCCAATCCTGTCACTGTTTTCCAAGTGATCTGCTTTTACATCTTTTAGAACAAAAAACAGTATATCACAGGAACAGGCCCTTTGGCCCACCAAGACACTGCCAACACATGATGCCTTTGTAAACTGAAAATCTTTTGCCTCTACATGGTCCATATCCCTCTATTCCTTGCCTTTTCATTTATCTGTCAAAATGTCTCTTAAACATTGCTGTTGTATCTGCCTCCACCATCTCCTTTGCAGTGCATTTACCACCCTCTGTATAAAAAACTTGCCTCTCACATCTCCTTTAGACATAAGAGATAACAAGGTGTAGAGCTGGATGAACACAGCAGGCCAAGCAGCATCAGAGGAGCAGGAAAGCTGACGTTTCAGATCGGGACCCTTCTTCAGAAATTTCTTGAGGATTTTCTGAAGAAGGGTCCTGACCCAAAGTGTCAACTTTCCTGCTCCTCTGATGCTGCCTGGCCTGATGTGCTCCTCCAGCTCTACACTGTGTTATCTCTGACTCCAGCATTGGCAGTTCTTACTATCTCATGGATAGTCAGAGTCTTTTTCACCTTTTAGAATGGAGTCCAGCATTTTCCCAATGTCAAGTACTGCCAATGTCAGGCTAACCTGCCTATAGTTCCTTGTTTTCTCTCTACCTCCCTTTTTAAATAGTGGGGTTACATTAACTATGCTAAAATCCACAGAAATTGTTCCAGAGTCCATAATCTTGATAAATGGCCATCAATGCACCTACTATTTCTAGCGTCACTTTCTTACATACTCTACGAGTAGATTATCAGGCCTTGGGGATTTATCAGCCTTAATCCCATCAATTTCCCCAACACCATTTCCCTGCTCATACTGACTAACCTCAGTTCCTCCCTGTCACTAAATCTGGTGTTCCCCAATACTTTTGGAACATTATTTGTGTCCTTTGTGAAGACAGAACCAAAAAACGTATTTAATTGATCTGCCATCTCTTTTTTGGCTATTATAACCTCCCTGTTTCTGACTGTAAGGGACCTACGTTGCCTTCTCTAATCCTTTCCTGTTCATTTATCAAAGGAGATTATCATATCCATTTTTTCAATTCAGCAATCACCAGACACATGTTCCTCACCCCTTCCTTGTCAGCATTCTGTAGGGACTGTTGCCTCCAGTACACCTTGATCCACTCCTCCATTACCAATACCTCCCCACACCACCATGGCACCCTTCCATTCAATTGCAGATGGTGCAACACTTATTCTTGTATCTCTTCCCTCCTTACCATCCAAGGGCTCAGGCACACCTCCCAGGTGAAGCAGTAATTCACCTGCACTTCATTAAATCTAGTCTCTTGTTTTCATTGATCACACCATGGTTTCCTCTACAATGTGAAGATGAAATGCAGGTTGTGACCAGTTTGCAGGACACCTAAATTGTTTCTGTAAAAATGACCATGAACTTGCAGTGCATGCCACTATAACACAACAGAGTGTTCCATGTAAACATTTCTGTCTCAGGTCTGCTGCAGAGACTCAATGCAAGCTGGAGGAATAACACCAAATCTTTTACTTAGGTACCTTTCAGCCTTCAGGAATCCACATCGAGCTTAACCATTTCAGATTAGGAACACTTCATTCCACTATCTACCACATCCACTATCTACCCCCACAATATCCATGAAATGATTTGCCTTCAGCACAGCCAACACTTTTTCAACTATTCATAGCCCATCCCCATTATCACCCATCTAGCTTCTCTTCTTCCCTGGCTTACTATCAACAACCCCTTTGTCTGCGGACTGTTTTCACTACTCCTTCCATATCATCAGTGTAAATACTTCCTTTTCATAGCTGTTTCTAGTTCTGAAAAGGGTCACTGAACTTGAAATATTAATTGTTTTCTCTACACATATACCACCAAACCTACTGGGTTTCTCCATCGATTTCTGATTTTGTTTGTTTCAGATCTCCAGTTTTAGTTTTTAACAAAACATGTTTTTCTAAGGTTTTGGAGTAGATCTGTAGCTCGGGTTGTGGGTGTTGAGGTTGGTTGGCTCACCGAGCTGGTTTGTTATTCCGCAGACGTTTCGTTACCATGCTTGGTAGCATCCTCAGTGCAGCCTCTGATGAAGCGTC
>NC_063340.1:25142716-25150540 GCF_021869965.1 Rhincodon typus | reverse complement strand
CTGACTCCAGCATCGGCAGTTCTTACTATCTCTATATCAGTTACAATTTCACCAAGGCCTATACAATTGCAGCATGATGTCTTTATTCAAATCCTCTTGCAATAAAGGCTAACTTACTATCTGCCTTCCTAATTGCTTGTTGTACCTGCTTGTTAGCTTCCAGTGATTTATGAGCAAAGGCAGCCAGGTACCTTTGAGCATCAACACTACTCAATCTCTCACTATTTAAGAAATACACTGCATTTCTGTTTTCCATACCATAATTGATAATTTTGCACTTTCACGCACTGTATTCTACCTACCATGTTCTTGCCCAGCCTATCTAAATATTCTTGCAGCCTTTTTCTATCCCTCTCACAATTCATATTCCTACCTAGTTCTGCATCATCAGAAAACTTAGAAATATTACATTTGGTTCCCCATCCAAATCATTCATGTGGATTGTGAATGGCTGGAGCTTAAGCACTGATAGCTCTACTGCTAGCAACAGGCTATCCCCCTGAAAATGACCCCTTTATTCCCACTGTTTTCTAATAAATAAACCAACTTGGAATCCATGCCAATATATTTACCCCCATCCTATATAAGTGTACTCTTGCAAGTAGCCTACTGTATGGGACCTTATCAAAAGTCTTCTTAAAATCCAGAAGCACCATATCCATGAGTTCTTTCATATCTATCCTGCTAGTTACATTCTCAAAAATTCTAGCAGGATGCTTGAGGATGCTTCCTGAAAATTATTCCATTCAGTGTGGATAAAATCATAGGAACAATAGCATAGTCTGAATGACCTCTTCTGCCAAGATGACATGACTGCTGCAGGTTCTGATACATTCAACTGTCAATAAGCTTGAGAGATGTATTGTCCATAGCATGTGCATTGCTGCTTCATTTTTCAGTCACCTGCACGGTCAGTCTTGATGAAGGCATTCAAGCTGCTAAGACCATCTTTGAGACTTTTAGAAATGTTGTCCCACTAATATACTAGCATCAAATTAATCTGTACCTCTAAATATTATTTAAATGCAACTTTCCACTCCCAATATCATAATATTTCCTAGACATATCAATTACCACAAATAGATCCATAAAGAATGCAAATAGATTATACCAAAAAACTATTATTTTCAAGTTCCCATTCTGCTACCATTTCCATGTATTCTTAACCATTTAAAACTGACTCCTAATTATAGATGGAAATTTTCTCTAATATCTTTATTTCCCTCCCCTTTCTTAGTTTGACCTGTCCTACAAAGTTGAAAAACATGCACAAATTCATCATCCTGAATGATAAACTATTCAATGGTTTTAAAAATACTAAAATATATTATACAGAGATATGTTTTGATTTTACTATTGGTAGAACAATTGATAGTTACTAGTACAATCTATCATATATACAACTGATCTGCTTCTGCCCCTCAAATGCACATGGACACAAAGCATCTCTTTTCTTAAAAGCAAACATATATCTGACATAAATAACTACCTTTTCCACAAATTTTTGTAAATAATTAAACAGATCCTTTTATATACTATACTTGAAGATATACATTGTATTAACTGACTAAACATTATTGATGCTGTTTGGAAAATAACACTGATGCTGTTTGGATTGCAGTCTACTTTCATCTCACAGAGACACATCTCTGACAAACTTTGTCTTGTTTTATTGACAACTCTGAGATCTTTGAGTAAAATCATGAACGAGATATTAAAAGTCTCAAATGACAACTCTATAGTTAAATCTCATCATACTTTATTGGTTGGATTTATTGACTGATTATTGATGATTACTGTATTTCTAGTCCTGGGATCAAAAGCATATGAGAGGTGGGTTTCCTGTGCTCAGCCAAGTAATTGAGCAGATCCTGGAAGTTAAAAGTTGCTGTAGCAAGTCTTCAGGACCTACTGTTATAAGGAAGTGAACCACTGAGCTGCCTGAAAAGACTATAACCAAAGTTTTTGATGCTGTGGTCAGATCTGTAGTGCAGTGACTGTAACCAGGCCAGCCAGGTGGACGTTACAGAATATGAGTTCACTGATTGTGGTTGTTAATCTGGTCCTATAGGGAGCCCTGTCTGACAGATAAAAATGGGAGTGTCAGACATCACGCTCACTCTGGGAGTTGACTCTGACAAGGCTGCACCAGAGTCAAAGAATTTCCATGTGTAAATAAAGGGTGACTTGGTGACAGGATACTGACATCTATGGAGTTATTTCATGTAGCATGGTCATCCTCTGCTCACAGTATAGTACATTGGTTCCCAACCTTTTCAGTATCAAGACACAATAACACAAATAATTGCATGACACGTACACTTTTTCAGGTGAATTGATTGCTCACAAACGTCACATTTACTTGCATTTGCTACAATTATTAGAGACGTTTGCACCATGGTACATCCAGCAAGCTAAAATAGGATCAAAACGCATTAATGTTTCAAATCCGCCAGAAAAAAAACGCACCTTCCAATGGGAGCAGACACACTTTCAAAACTCAACTAATTGTCAACTTCTCTCTACAGTGAAACATTCAGGTAAGGGGCAAGTGGCATCTCCTGTCCATGAAAATCCAAAGGCTGGATAGCTCTCATTGCACTGTCTCTGAACAGTTCTTACCTTTTATGCTTTGGGTTCAGATGTTTCATTGACTGAATTACTGGAGGCATCACCTCTTTTGACAAGAAACTTATCCATTTCTTCTTCGTATCAATTCTAAGACCTATATTACTGTCTTAACTAATAAGAGATTCTCAAAATATTCACCTTAAAATCCATACAAATGTGAAAATTTATCCAGGCAGGCAGGCAGACAGGCCAGTTCAACCATCTTTCAACAATTACATGCCTCTTTACTGTGCACGCGCAGTTTCTTCTCATCTCAGAGGTATGATCCTCAATTATCTTGCATGCTCAGACCAAAAGCAAACTGCATAAGCAGATTTCCCATCTTTCATGGATGCATAGTGCCGAAGCTCAACTCCTACAGGGTATCAGGAATCTGAGCAAAGTGGCACCGCTTTTACAAAACTTTCAGCACACTTCTCATCTTGCTGCAGCACACCAGTCTCAAACACCTGGTATAGTGAACTTGTCACAGGAAGAAAAAGAGTTTAAGACAGTACCTTTGCAGATTAACACAATATGATATTGGACATGCACTTTTGGACCATTATGGTTGAATAATTGGTACTTTGAGAGTGGTATGGAGCATAATCCCTGCACTACGAAAGATAAGCCAAGGTAATATTCGGCTTCTGGTCTTGTTGACATGAGAGAGACAAGCTGCATGCACCCCTCCAGCATGAATTCAGCATAACACTCTGGTGCAATGGAGATAAATGAATATAATTTGGAAGGACAACAAGGCTCTTCCAATAATCCTGTTATTGAAAGAATAGGTTACAGGGAGAGCATGATGTATAGTGATAAGCAATCAAGAGAGGTGATTTATTTGGGGAGAATGATTGAAAAGCAGCTGTGTAGAAACCTGCAACCTTCTTTGATATTGTTGTGAAGATAGTAGATGCTCCTGCACTTTCTGGCTTAACATTCATGTTGCCATATTTTATACAAAAACTTAAAATTTTGGTGGCAGCCTCCAGCTTTCCCTTTAAGGCTCTGTGTAGTCCTTGCCTCACTACCCATAGTCAACTTGGCACCAGATTTCAAAGCAGTCCAGTTTAAGAAAAGAAAGCTAAGGCAGCCTTTAGCCACTCAGCACATACAAATAGGGAGCTTATTTTCTTTGTGAGAAATAGATGCCTCTTTTTCGACCTTTACTAATATGGTCACTACACCTGAGGAAGAAGCAGATCTCTGAAAGCTAGTGTTTTCAAATATAACCTAGTGTTGTTTGATTTTTGACCTTGTCCACACCAGTCCAACACCATCACCTCCACATCATTTACAAATATGGCAAAGATGCAATATTGCTCTGTTATGTTCATGCATGTTATTGGGTGGTAGAACCAACACACTTCATAAATATGGTGCTGTGGTTTTGCCTTTGTTATTCCATTTCAACCAAGTACAAAAAAATCCTTCATGGATCTATGCATTAAATCTAAAAGGTTGTAACAACAATTTATTTTAATTTCTCCTGACTCCTACATGAATGAAATAAAAATAAATATTAAATGAAGTGGCATTACAACAGAGATGTTCATTGTAGTCTTCACCAAATAGATGCAAACAAATTTGTAACTTTGTTATGTTATCAGCAGACAAAATTTTGTTTCCTATTCACATTACAGTGATACCTAGAAAAGTAGCACTTTGAAAGGCAGTGTGGTAATGTAAACAAAGTAGTGTACAGGCTTCTGGATGCAATTAATTGCTGCTGTATTCTTTTATTCTGCCATATTATTTCAGCCAGTATTGGGCACCATTTTAGCTCACAGCAGAGGAAATCAATTTTCATATTACTATTAATTCTCCCTAACAGTGAATATTGGGTCAAGAATAAGTATAACTGAAGAATCCACATGGTATGAACTAAAATAAGCAGAACTTTAAATCAAACGCATATTCCATTCCCTCCACATACCCTTGACCATGCTCAATATCTCATCTCCTTCCTTTGGTGCTTTCCTTTGCCATGCAGAGGCGTAATACCTGCCCTTTTACCTCCTTTTCTCTACAAAGCCCACAAACATTCCTTTCAAATGAAGCAGCCATTTACCTATACATCTTTCTATTTAATTCAGTGCATTGACTTCTCACAATGTTATCTCCTCCATTTTGCAGAGACCAAAACAAACAGAATAACTGCTTTACAGAACACCACAATCATGACCTTAATTTTCCTGTCGCTTGGCATTTGAATGCATTACTTTGCATGAAGAAGAATTAAATTGCAGTCAAAATATTTACTCTTTGTTTTCTCTCTAGATGATGCTGAACTTGCTGAGTTGTTTCCAGCATTGCTGCTTTTGAGGTTTACATTATTAGGTATATCGCAAATGATTGTTACTTACCGGTGTAAATAGCTGAGAGAGTGTGGATCACAGCCATTGAATGGTGGACAGATGTGACATTTTGAGAGACTTTTGAATCATGTTGTGGGCAACTGTTAGTTCCGCAGTATGCTAAAATCTCATCAGTGATGTTAGCTGAAAGCCAAAGAATGTGTGTTACTAGATCGTACGGTACAAAATTGAATTATATCTGCAGGATTCCAATTTTCCTAATCATAATTTCATCAATTTACATATTAATAAAGGATTATCAGTATTTTTGCACATGCTCATCATGCAAACTACGTAAGCCACAAATGCATTTACAATTTGCAATTCATACATATAAGTGAAATAGATTTTGTAATATAAATATTACCTTAAGAGATTACATTCATAATTATTTGCAATATAACTTCACCATCTGAATATAATTAAACCTATTAATTTTCTTTTGTTGACTCAGGGGATATGGCATTGCTGACTGGCCAGCATTTATTGTCTGTCCCTAGTTGCCCTTGAGAAGGTGGTGGTGAGTTGTCTCTTGAACTGCTGCAGTCTATGTGCTGTAGGTTGATCTAAAATGCCTTTGGAGGGGGAAGTCCAGAATTTGACCCAGTGATAGTGATGGAACAGCAATGTATTACCAAGTAAAGAAAGTGAATGGCTTGGAGCAGAACTTGCAGGTGGTGGTGTTTTATTGCCCTTTCTGCTGCCCTTGTCCTTCTAGATGGTCATGAGTTTGGAAGGTGCTGTCTAAGGATATTTGGTGAATTTCTGCAGGGTATCTTGTAGATAACACACACTGCTGCTACTTAGCATTGGTGGGGGAGGGCATGGAGGCCAATCAAGCAGGCCGTTTTATCCTGGATGGTGTCAAGCTTCTAGAATGTTGTTGGAGCTGCACCCATCCAGGCAAGTGGGGAGTATTCTATCACAGTCTTGACTTGTGCCTGGGTGGTGGACAGGCTTTGGGGAGTCAGAACATGAGTTACTCGCTGCAGCGTTCCGACCTTTGATGTGGACTTATAGCCATTGTATCTATATGGCAAGTCCAGGTGATTTTCTGGTCAATAGTAACCCCAGAATGTTGATAATGGGGGACTCAGTGATGGTAATGTTATTGAATGTCAAAGGGCAGTAATTAGACTCTTACTGGACATGGTCATTGTGTGACATTTGTGTGGTGGGAATGTTACTTGCCAATTGTCAGTCCAAACCTGGATATCGTCCAGATCTTGTTGCATTTGAACATGGACTGCTTCATTATCTAAGGAGTCAATATTGGTGTTAAATATTGTGCAATCATCAGTGAACATCCCTCATTCTGACCTTATAGAATCATATAGCATGGAAAACACACCCCTCAGTCCAACTAGTCCATGCCGACCATAATCCCAAATTAAACTAATCCCACCTGCCTGTTCTTGATCCATATCCCTCCAAACATTTCTTATTCATGTACTTATCCAAATGTCTACTAAACATTGTAACTGTAACTGCATCCACCACTTCCTCTAGAAATTCATTCCACACCACTCTCTATGTAAAAAAAGTTGCCCCTCTTGTCTTTTTTAAATCTCTCTCCACTCAATTTAAAAATATGTCCCCTAGTCTTGAAATCCCTCACCCTAGGAAAAAAAGCACCTGCCATTCACCTTATCTACACCCCTCGTGATTTTTAAACCTCTATAAGGTCAACCCTCAACCTCCTCTGTTCCAATGAAAAAAGTCCCAGCCTATCCAACCTTTCCCCATAACTCAAACTGTCTATTGCAGGCAACATCCTGGTAAATCTTTTCTGAACCCTCGCCAGCTTAATAATAATCTTCCTATAACAGGGGAACTAGAACTGGACAGAGTACTCCAGAGGAGGCCTCACCAACATCCTGTACAACCTCAACACAGCATCCAATCTCCTATATTCCAAGGTCTGAGCCATGAAGGAGGGAAGGACATGATGATGGAGGAAAAGACATTCATGAAGGAGCTGAAGATGTTTGGGCCTCGATCACTACCCTCAGGAACACCTGCAAAGATGCTCTGGAGCTGAAATAACTAACCTCCAACAACCACAATCATTCTATTTTTCTACTGTAGCTAGCACAAGGCATACCTGAAAAAGAGGCGTCAACTTGGTGAAGCTACAAAATAGGACAATTTGTTTAGTAAACAGCATAAGCAGCAACTTATAGACAGGGCTAAGTGATTCCACAACGTGAGATCAGACCTAAACTCTGCAGTTCTGCCACAGCCAATTGTAATTAGTAATGGACTATTAAATCACGCACTGGAGGAGGAGGCTCCACAAATATTCCCATCCTCAATGATGGCACATCAGTGCAAATAAATGGGTGAAGCATATGAACAATCTTTAGCCAGAAAAGCCAAGTGGCCAATCCATCTCAGCCTTCTCTGGAAGTCCCCAGCATCACGGAAGTTAATCTTCAGTCAAGTTGATTCACCGCAAGTGAAATCAAAAAATGGCTGAAGACACTCAGCTCATCATCTGAAATTGGTTGTTAAGTTTATCAAGTATAATAACCATTTCCAGATGATCAGTAAAGCTTGTAAATCTGAAATACAAACATACATCCAAACTTGCTTTGCAGTACATTTACAACTCATGGAGCACGGTGTGGTTTTCAGGTGTAGTTTGCAAGTCTCAACTGGATTCAGACACGGGATCAACCAGGAGGAGGTTGGGACCAGAGGCATGTTATCCCATTCCCCAGTGCAGCAAAAGATCATGCAAAGCCACTAGTTTCAAATATCTTTCAGAGATAGTAGGAACTGCAGATGCTGGAAAATCTGAGATAACAAGGTGTAGAGCTGGATGAACACAGCAGGCCAAGCAGCATCA
>NC_063340.1:25014274-25142616 GCF_021869965.1 Rhincodon typus | reverse complement strand
TTTCTGAAGAAGGGTCTAGGCCCGAAACGTCAGCCTTCCTGCTCCTCTGATGCTGCTTGGCCTGCTGTGTTCATCCAGCTCTACACCTTGTTATCTCCGCTAATGATATGTTCCTTGTTCTAGCCTAAAGCTTTGAGTATCCTGCTACATCACCAATCTTTTGCTGCTTACCCTTGAAAGTCACTGACTTTTAAAGAAATATTATACAACAGCCCACACAACTCTGCAACTTGCCACAGCCACAAAGACACCCTGCATCCTAAGTTCAGGAAACCAGGATATGGAATCAGTATGTGTAGAAAGGACAAGTGATAAAGGCAAGAAGTCACTTTCGTGGAAGTGATGTACAGATCTGCTAGAAGTAAACCTATGGTAGGGTGGAGAATAAAGGAAGAAATAATGGGAGCTTATCTGAAAGGTATGGCAATAATCATGGAACATTTTAATCTATGACTGGAGAGGTCGGGTGGGCAAAGGTAGCCTAGATGAGGAGTTCATACAATTTTTTACAAGGTGGTTTCTTAAAATAACATGTTCTGGAGCTGTTCAGACAGCAAGATATTTCAGAATACAGAGAATAAATACATTCCAAAGAGTAAGAAAAATTCCAAAGGACTGACCCCACCATCTATGATTAACAAGGAATGTTAAAGACAATATCAGACTTAAAGACACAATATGCAATTGTGCACAGGCAGGAGATTGACTCTATGCTGTTATTTATATTTTGTCCATAGAGTCACACAGCATGGAAACAGACCCTTTGGTCCAAATCATTTGCGCTGACCAGACATCCCAATCTGAACTAGTCCCATTTGCCAGGATTTGGTCCATATCCCTGTAAACCTTTCCTATTCATATACCCATCCAAATGCCTTTAAAATGTTGTAATTGTATGCACCTCCACCACTTCCTCTGGCAGCTCGTTCCATATATGCATCATCCTCTGCATGAAAATATTACTCCTCAGGTCCTTTTTAATTTTTTCTCCTCTCACCTTGAACCTAACCCCTCTAGCTTTGGACTCCCCTACCCTAAGAAAAAGACCTTGGCTAGTCACTCTATCCATGCCCCTCATGATTTTATAAACCTGAATAAGATCACCACTCAGCCTCCAACGCTCCAGCGTAAATAGCCCCAGCCGATTCAGACTCTCCCTATAACTCCAACCCTCCAATCCCAGCAACATCCTTGTAAATCTTTTCCACACCCTCTCAAGTTTAACGACATCTTTCTTATAGGAAGGTGACCATAATTGTACACAGTATCTTGAAAATGGCCTCGCCAATGTCCTATACAGCTGCAAAATCACTTCTCAACTCTAAAATTCAATGTTATGACCAATGAAGGCACTGTCCTGTTTACCTATGACTCCACTTTCAAGAGCTATGCACCTGCAACCCTGGGTCTCTTTGTTCAGCAACACACCCCAGGGCCCTACCATTAACTGTGTAAGTCCTGCATGCATAATGCAGACTTTGCACTTGACGCAACGATGTAGAAGGTCTTAAATCGTGCACGTTTTCAAGTGAGCATGCATATGCATTTGCCCTGCAGTTCTGGAGTCAGCAGACAATGCCTTACTCTGAGGTAATTAATGAATTCTGTCAGATTACATAGTACCAAGTCTATTACAACCTGCTCTCTGGTTGGTCGCCAAACATGCTGCTCTAAGAAACCATCTCAAAAGCATTCTATGAACTCCTCATCGAGGTTACTATTACCAATCTGATTTTCCAGTCTACTAAAAAGGTTGTGAGTTGCAGGGCATGGATTGCCTTGAGTTAGCATTAAGGACTAGCAGGGCCATGGGAGTGACTACAAAGGCAAGGTGGGTATGAGGGATTATGAGGAATGGGTACAGTATGAGGTTTCTCGGCTGGCAAGGATGGACATAAACAATGGATACGGGAGTGAAGGGTTGTAAGCTGGATGGATGTTTTATGTTTCATTCTTTATGTTAAGATTTTGGACAGTATAGGAGCTTATGTCCGTATCTGGCATCCTCTCACTACCTCAAGGTTTTCCCACCCCAAATTCTTTTATAGTCTGTGAGCCAAGATCAATCTGATATGCCAGCAGCTGTTTTTAAAAATCGGGTTAGTGGAGCCATGAATTCTCCTGACTGCACAACTGACCTTTGAACGAAACACTAGGCCTTAATCTACGTAATTATCAATGCAACAAAGTAATTAAGTACATTTTCTAAAGGGAAAAAGTAGAAGGGATTTAATAGATAACAATGCGTCTTATATTGTAGTATTTCCAAACAGGTGTCTTCTTACCTTTTACGGAACTGTATTGAAATATTAATGAAGACAATAGATTGCCCCAAACAGCAGATGACTGGAATAAAAGGAAGAATATCCCAAAGTAGTGGTTTACTATGTTTTCTCCAATCTTACTATGTTTTTTTGCAAATAGATAACCACAAATGGTAAGATAGGTACATTTAGCAGACCAAAGTGGCGCTCCTCCTGTTCCAAGGATAATTGCAGTGGGAATAAGTGTATACCTATGAAAAACAATATCTTCGTTACAACTACAGGATTAATCATTAATATCTATTTCATTGCACCATTTTAATAATTCACATCAAGGATTGATTAACTGATATGATTTATCCAATTTTGATTTTACCAGATTTATAAGCTTGGAATAGAATATTCTACATTTATGCATAATAGTAGGTACTTGCTATGTCTTGTTCATCATTTTACAAGTAGTGAATATTGCAACAGAGTAAATTTATTTAATAGTGCTGATCATAATTATTAATATCTCATGCAACACATATTTGGATGATCCATTTAGATGTCATTCACTTACTGTAGATACAAGTGCAATTCTACTGTGATTGGGCTTATACAAGAGCAATTTTCAGACAAATATTGTATGTGATAAAGTTATACATTATAGTCATATCAATGGAGTGCATCAGTGTTGATGTACTTACTAAGTCTAACCAACCTTTCTTAATTTTGAGAATACTTAAATTACTTCGTAAAATTGTGACTTATATTTTCGAGCATCATTGTTCCACTATTACCTTAACCTTTGTGCCACAGCCAGATTAATTTATCTTTATAACTGTTGTGATTTTGAATATGTTTAAAATGACAACCTAGGGAAACCTAGAGTTAATTAGGAACTGCCAGCAATCTAAAGATTCATTCACGGAACATGATTATCATAACAAATTTATATCCAGAAACCTAAACCTTCTACTCAAGAAGGATGATGCGTCGCCATGGGAGGTGTCCTCATTTACCTATCATTAAAGAGAGGCCCACTTACATTATCCTTTTAGAGAATTTGAGCAACCTTTTACCACCATTTTAGCCCTCATATTTCACCTATGCTAAGAAGAATTGGTGTTAAGAATCAAGTTTAGGCACCTTGATGAAGCACAGTCTTAGGCAAAAGTGCATTGTTTTAATTAATTTTGTACCTATAACAAAATAAAATACAAAGTGACATTGTACTGCATCATTTATGGAGGTTAGAAACTTTGCAATTATTTGATGCTGAAAGATTCATTGAAGTAATGATAAGAGGCAAACATGTATTGTCATCTTATAAAATGGGTAATGGATTCAGTAAAGGCACTTTCTTTGAAATATGGCACGATGAAGATAAGACTGGTGTTTAAGATAAGCTATGTCACTTGAAAGATTAAGTCTTAAATTATAAGAAATTATCTCATATCTTTCTTAGCAATTATTGAGAAAATACAGGTCATATGCTCTTCTCCTTCATTTAGTTTTGACTCCAGTGAAGTTTAGGCCTCACTGACAAATCCAAATAAGTCATATTTTTAACGGAAAAAGTCTACACATGAAGGGACCCAAAACGTTAACTCTTTTTTTTCTTCACAGATGCTGCCAGACCTGCTGAGCTTTTCCAGCAACTTTGTTTTTGTTCCCTATTTACAGCATCCGCAGTTCTTTCAGTTTTTACAATAAGGCAGCCTAACTATCCGCCATTGCATCTATAACTTTCACTCCCTCCACAATTGGCACATCATAGTAGCAGTTCTTAACCATCTATAACATGCACTGCATTCACCAAGGCTGCTTACAGAACATCTTTCAAATATCCTTCACTGTCACTGGTCAAACCCCTGGAACTCCCTAACAGCACAGTGGGTGGACCTACACAAAATAGGCTGTAGCAGTTCAAGAAGTAAGGTTACCATCACTTTCCCAAGGGCAACTAGGGATGGGCAGTAAATACTGGCCCAGCCAGCCAAGCACATATGCTCTGAATGAATAAAAAGAAACTCCAGTTTTATCGCCTCTTTTTAAGTGAGCAAAGTCTTTTACAGGTTGGGGATTTAGTTTCCTCCCGTCTTTTCCCCTCCTTTTTATTTTTTTGTTGTTGTTACACTGCCCTACTGGGTAGTACTTATGATTTGTTACTTGGATAATTAATTAATCAGGTGATTTTATAGTGGATTTTTCAAAACAAAACATCAGTAAGTATCTTCTTGGTGTATCAGAGTGGTGAAGTAGAAGTGTGGTAGACCAATAACACAGAGATCAATCAATCAAAGCCACCTTTGCATTTAAATGTAAGAAGTGCAGTATTTTCTTTAACACTATTTTTATTTAGTTCCCTCCCTTGTTTCTCCACCTTTTTGAATTTTGTTATTCTTACACTGCCCATGGTAGGCAAAATTAGTTGTTTGTTCATTATCAATTGGATAATTTGACAAATTGGTGGAGGCATTCAAAAAGAGGATCGGGTACCTTTAAAAAATACTTGTTTGGGTATTTTGTTTAATTGATTGTTGGTTATTTAATTTAAAAGATTTTTTTTAAACACAGGAGTTGTCCCTCTTCCCATCAGGACGCTGGAGTGGAGAGTGTTGTATGCATCAATTCCTTACAGCCATAGATTAATGTGATTCAGAGCCTCTCAGGCCAACTGTTTATACATGGTGCTGTGGTGTCCACAGACCATGTGTTTACATGCTGTGAAAGATTACACCTCCTTGATCTGCATTTTTTTAAAAAAGTTATTCTTTTAGTTGCAGTCTCATCCTTGTCCAATTGTCTTTAGATACAGCACATGGTGCCCACTGGTATCCTTTAAACTTTTCAGGATAGGTGGGGGTGAATGATTTGGTGAATTAAGAGACCAGAGAACAAGTCATGTTCAATTCCAAAAAGAAGGTCCACCATGTGGCATGGGCATGCATGTCTCTGTGTTGTATGAGTTGTTGTTTATAATAAAAGTTGCTGCTACTATCTGAAATAAAACCACAGAGGCCAGTGTCCCATCGGCAAGTCACCCTTTATTTACACGTGCATAGTACTGAGTTTAAGTACTCAGTTTAAGGGTGGCACAGTGGTTAGCATTGCTGCCTCACAGCACCAGAGACCTGGGTTCAATTCCAGCCTTGGGCGACTGTCTGTGTGGAGTTTGTACATTCTCCCCGTGTCTGCGTGGGTTTCCTCCCACAGTCCAAAGATGTGCAGGTTAGGTGGATTGGCTATGCTAAATTGCCTGTAGTGTTCAGGGAGGTGTAGATGAGGGGGATGGGTCTGGGTGGGATGCTCTGAGGGTCGGTGTGGACTTGTTGGGCCAAAGGGTCTGTTCCAACACTGTAGGGATACTATGCTATGATACTTGACACTGGTTCAGCTTGCACAGAGCCAGTTCTCTGGGTGAACAGAGCCTCTGACACTCCTGTTTATATCTCTCTCTGTATGCTGCCAATCAGTTCTCTATCCGTGTAACTCATTACACCCAATGCTGTTCACTTTAATTTTTCGTAACAATCTCTTTTGTGGGACTTTATCAAATGCCTTCTAAAGTCCAAGTAAACCACACCCACTGGCTCCCCCTTACCAACTGCAAGGGAACTCGAGACAAAATTGACAGAAACAACTTCTGTCCAACTTTCTATTATTTTACTTGCCCTGATTATGTATTAGAAATACACCAAAAATGGCAATGAAATTATTCTTCCACCTCATAACACACTACCACCGATTCTCATCTCGCCATCCATGTAATGCTTTTTCTTTTAAAATTGTAATCTCCATCAATTACCATTAAACCCCATCTCTTTTCATTTGATTCTATCAACCACCTCTAACATGATCTCTTCCTACCTACCATCTCTAATACGGTCTGTCTCCTGTGTCAATTTCAGTGAACAATACCGGTCTATTTCTTTTGATTATGTAACTACATTATTCAATCTGTTTACTCTCTTCAATTCCTCAATGAGATCTGTTGCAACTGTTTTATTCTGTGGCTTTATTTGATGCACTGAAACTTATTCTTAGCTCTGCTGTTCTCTGCTCACAGTTTCTTCAGTTTCAGAATATATACTTTATGAATCAAAATAGATCAGAGCAACTTGTAGTTATGCACTGATGTTGTTTTTGGCAAGCTTTGAAATTTACATGTATTTGTTGGATAGATAAACTGATGGTGTCTGCCTAATAAGTTTCTGCACGCCTCCTTCACTTTGGTAACCTCGAAGAAAATTCTGTAGCTATGTGCCTCTTCGCTCCTGCCATGTGATGTTGTGCAGAATGTAGCACAGCGTGACTTGTCTAACTTGTGCATACTGACAGGTTTGGCCAAACACCTTAAGTGATCTTCAAAATTCCCTTGACTTGCTCCATCACCCTTCTGCAGTCTTATAACATTCATGATATTGCTTGTGTGCTTCAATCCACAGATTTTTGAGTGATGTGATCAGCCATTTCCAGGTAGAAAATTGTGAAAATTAACATAAGTTCCTATAAGGCTGACATGAAAAATTATAATGGGAATACAGAAATGATAAATGCATTAAGTAGTATTTTGGATCTGTCTTCACAAGAGGAAATCCAAAAATTCATATCAGAAATAACTGAATAGTAATGAAAAGTAATCCAATCTGTATATTCCAATCACTGGCTTTGATTTGACTGTTTGCTGGTTCACAGGAGCTTATGATTTGTTAGAATGTTCACTGAGTGACCTATTTGATTTCATGTGATCACACTGGAGCTCCCTCCTGATTAGAGGGTGTTGAATAGGTTTCTTTGTGCCTTCTCTACTCCTTATTCCCCAGGAAATCAAGCCTTTCTAAAGGATTGAAGGTTTAAGGTACTGTAGTCTTAATGGGAAAAAATATCCTTAGGAAGGAATGGGTGGAGAATTAGAGAACTAGAATTTAGTTTCAATTTACCAGCAAAGTGTGTACAGAAACCCCTGAACATTAGCACTGTGAACAAACTTTTTCAGACAAGCAAGAAAGAAAGTAGTGGTGAATAATTAATTGGTATAATTCCCAGTCATGGCTTCAGCATCTCAACTGCCATTTTCTTTGCACTTTGCTTTCACTGGTGAGTTCCAGAAAGCCTGGGAAACCTGTACAGCCAAAGTTAAACTCCAAAGCCCACATTAAAATTGCTGTAATTAGCCAATTAGCATTTTAAAATTGATAACCTGCTTCTCATCATGCCATTATTTGTACACAGCCTAATGCACTGAAGTTATATGTGGAAGTGGTAGGGTTGCAGTTGGATTCCTAATGGGCTTGCATATTTGCCCACAAATCTACACACTCACACATTTTAAAATTCTTTCCCTTACAGTTCAATCCCTTCTTGTTAATGCAGCTGGTGGCAATGATTTAAGGACACAATAGCCACACGAGTGCAATCCATTATTCCGTGAACCTTGGGTATTTCTCTCACTTTATAAAACTACAGTTATCCGTCCTACAATTTTCACTTGTCTAGGGAAAATCAGATTAAACAAATTGTTCCAACAAACAATGTATCTTTGAGCTGCATGTCTGCGAGTAGTGACAGATATCTGCAATGCATTTCCGTTCCTGCCTGACAGTTCTTCTGAAAACAGTGAAAATCTCCTAATGAATCACAGAATCATAGAATAGAATCATAGAATTCCTAATACGATATCAATAGCTGGTGTCTCAGGACTCGAATCAGACTACAAGAGAGACAGATAGTTAATATAAATGAAGATGATGTTATGCTTATTGATATCCAGTCTCCTTCACCCCTGTCTCATTACGGGAAGGGGGGGGTGGAACACTATTCAGGCCAATCAATATCATTAGACATTTGTTAAAAGCATATCTCTGATAAAGATTTGTATTTTCCTGGGGGCATTCAGCAGCAGTATGCCTCAGACCAGTTTAGGGCAGAGGCATGATCCACGTCAATGGCTGGTGCTGGAGACAAGAAAAGTTTTGTAAAGTAACTGTAGTGCTTATCACAGGCAAAAGGGCTACATCAGTAAATAATATCAGTAAAAGCTACATCAGTCATCACAAGTCATGAAAAGAGTCAGCATTATGAAGTTTGGCACATCAGGGGTCATCGCCTCTTGATATCACTTGACTGTGGAACTGTGAGCAAGGTTGTTTGGAGTCCACATGAACACCAGGAAAGGTTACAGCTGGAAATAAATATTGCACCCTCAGGAAGTGAGACCATTGAAGATGAAGAGCAGCAGCTTGTACAGGAAGGGCATAGCACTGAGCATTAAGAGTCTTTCTAGAGGAGGGGAATGAGTGATACAAAGGAGAAAAGGATCCAGGGGTAGAAACGAGGACGAGAACATTTATAGATGACAGGGAATCTGACCTAACTCCTTTCTCCCACCTACTATCCAGCTCCTTTTGTCCTCTTAGTACACAGGGAAGAGACGAGAGCTGAAGGTGCAAAGGAAAAATGCACAGCGATCAATAGTTAAAATAAAATGAAATTATCTGAGAGACAAGTATTTCTGTAAACCTTTACAAAGGATCTGACAGGCTTTAGATAAATATATCCCTTTTGTTTAGCATTTATTAATTCTGGTTGGTATTTTGTACAAACAAGATGGTGATTGAACATGATAGAGTTGGAAACTGAAACATATGACCTCACCATTTTATTAACATCTCAGCACATCTGCCCATTTTAATTCAGAAGCTTAATAACACAATAAAATGGGACAAGTGTGAAACTGAACAAAGAGGAGCTTCTGTGGTTCAGTGGTAATATCCCTACCTCTGAGCCAAGGAGCACAGGTTCAAGTCCCACCGACTCCAGAGTGTGTAATAACATCTTGGAACATGTTTGTTAGTAAAGTATATAAAATTGAACTGGGATCTGACTCAAGGGATCCTTGGTACATTTACCACCACATGTTTGCAAACAATTCAAGCTTGTGTGTCATTAAACTTGCTCTGCCTGATATCTGGACACATCAATCTAAACATCAACAGGAACTAGTTACATAGACTTGGGAGGAAAGGGTTTCAAAAAACAGAGGTTTGGGCTTCCCTGCAACATTAATGTTTTGATTCTTTCCATTCTGCTTAACCAACTGGATTGAATCCAATTTAGGTAGGATGCACCCGCTGGCAAGCTATTAGACCAGATAGGTTTGACCTAAGAATCCAAGGGGAGGGGACAGGATCCAAATCTGTACTCTGGACAACAATCCGATCTTGGAGCAAGGCTTTTCTATTCTCGAAACCAGCAGGCAGGAATGGTCCAATCCCTGAATTTGGAGAGGAGAGTTCAATTTTAAACTATGGGTGCTTTTTATTTGGAAAGAATTAGCCTGATGGCAGGAGATTGGGGGCCCAGGTGGAATAATTCCAGCAAATCAATCAAAACATTAGTAAAAGGTTAGATTACATATCATTACCAGCTAGGATAAAAATTGCCAATTGAAAATGTAACGTAGCAGCACATGGAGATAACAATGGTCCATTTACAACCAAGATACTTTATCATCAATGGTGGAAGGAACATTGAAGACAGGATAAGAGCTGCATAGATGACACTTAATGAGGCCAAGCCAAGACCTTGATCACTGTTCAAACTGCTCTGTAAAACAGTAATAAAACAAGAGGTGAGATAAATCACATGATGTAAATTACAAAGATTCAGGCACTACTAAAAATAAATAAAGGTAGTAGATTTGTTCATTTACTTAAAGAAAATACAGTTCCACAAAAACAGCAGTGAGTCTGTCACGTCTGCTTTACCAAAAAATTTGGAACAGACTTACCAAATACGTTGGTTCCTCTTCCGAGAAGCAGCATTCATCAAGGTCGCCAATCAACACAACTCAACATTTCTTGCCAGATCTTCCAAACCGGCTTCTCCAGAAATGTGGACAGTGTGTCTCTCCGAGTGCTTCATCACATTGAAGTAAAGTCAAGGGATGTCAGGCCATGCCTCTGTTCCCTTTTCACAGCAGTATCTGCCATATGGTAAGTTTAAGTGTCCAGTCTGAATATTAGTGAATGTTAAGTGAGTGAATTGGTTGGGTCAGTGGTTGTTGTAAGTGAATAGGTGTGCAGGTGGTAAGTGGGTAGGGTAACGAATCAGGTAGTGGGTTGATAAAATGGTAAATGAGTATGGTTGGAAAGTTAGTGAAGTGCCAAATGTGTTGGGCGGTGGCAACTGAGTGCGATTGCAAGGTGGGCAACAATGGCAGCTGAGTAGGCTGGTAGGTGGATGAGGTAGCATGGATAGGATGGTAGGTGAACTGGATGGCACATGTGAGCTGGGTAGTTAGGTAAGCTGGCAGGTGGGTAGGTGTGTCTGGGGATAGTCAGATTAGGAGCAGCAGGAGAATATCAAGTGGTTGGGTTTAGTGAGGTCTGGTCAGGGATTAGGCAAATGGTCAGCAAGAGCATTTGGGTCACAATTTGGCAAGGGAGAATGGGGGATTGGCAGGGAATAATTAGTAGTCAGGGTGTCGGGATATCAATGAGGGGTTGTCAGGTGAGGACTGGGCTCAATATGAGTGGTTGGGAGGTCAATTCTGTAGTTATCCAGGAGTTAGTGTGGGTTTTAATGTCTAACATTTCCTGAGTGACTAATCAGTTAAGATTTAGGGGACACAGTGCAAGATAATAATCTCACTGGGCTAGTAATGCTCAGCCACAAGCTAGTGTTCTGGGGCATGGGTTTTCAGTCCGCCATGGCGGGTAATGAAATCTGAATTTGTTGAAAATCTGGTATAAAAATCTGGCCTAATTGCAACCATTGGACTGCTGTTGATTGTCATAAAAAATAATTTGGATCACTCTCGTCCTTTAGAGAGGAAAATCTACCAAGCTTTCTTGATCTGGTTTAAATCTGACTCCAGACCCACAGCAATGTGGTTTATTCCAAACTGGTTTCTACGCAATTAAAAACAGACAGTAAATACTGGCCTAGCCAGTGATGCCTTCTTCACACAAATTAATTTTAAATAGTACTTCAGAACTGTACAAAGTCTCCAACCTGGACTTGGAGTCAGAAACTCTTGCAGAGGCTCCCAGGAAGAAGGGGAACTGCCCAGGGGAAGTTCAAACTTCCCTGACAGTTTCAACAGAGATCAGCAAGTTAGGGCTCTTGTTGGCTTCCAACGTGAAGCTTGTGTCACATATCCAGCATGTGACAATCTGGAGATCTGGGCCAGTTACGTTCCACAGAAGTTTAAAGCTGGAGATTTAATCAGGAGAAGTTTTATTTCATGTCACTTTTTGAAATGGTTGGTCACCCCAGTTGGCAGAAGGTCACATATTAATTCAAAGTTTGGAAAATATGATGGGCACATCAGATAAGCTGGCATCAGCACTAACAAAAACATGTCAACATTTTGGTTTCTGCTAATAAGACCACAAAAAGTTATAGAACGTGCAAACAGCAATTCTCTCATGAATGTGGGGCTAAATGCTTTAGGGTGGAGTTATTCAAAAGAAAAAGCCATGTATTCACAAATTGGTGAACCTTACAATTATCTGAATGATATTTGAAATAATTCTGGGTTCTAACCTGACAAATATATAAAACAGCACCAGATGAAATAAACACTTTAACTCTTCATTAAGGAACCAACTATAGTTTGGTTCTAGCGGCCAGATTTTGGAGGGGTCAGGCTGACTCCAAATCATTTACAAATGGGACAGGAGGGTACTGCTGATTCTGGGATTTCTGCCCAATTCCCAGTGTTCGTGATTTTCTTGTGATAGCTGTCTAGGTACAAAGCTTGCATTTTGCATTCCCATTCTAGTTAGCTCTGTGGCAAAAGGTAAGCATCTGTCCAGTCCCCAACAATTTACATCAAATATGGCTATCTTCTCCATGGCTCAGGAGCCACAAACAATGGTCTAGATTTGAGAACAATTTTGAAAGGTTAGCTATCCATACTCACTTGTCCCTTCCTTTCTCTCTACATGGCCTCCACGGTTACCATGCTCCTTCCATGTCCCTATAACCACAATGCCTACATAAAGGAGCAATGAGCCAAGGGCAATTGCAGAAATGTGGAACAAACAAACAAGCCATCATGCAATTCCAACTAGATGAATGGAAATGTAATTTTATAAGAACTGAAGTACACCAATCAATTCCCAATCCTGTTGTGCAATTTAATGAGGTCAAAGTTGGCCTATATCTGTAATCTAATTGCCTAATTTTGATCCACAGCCCTTGATACCGTTAACTAAACATATCTGTCAGTCTCAGACTGCAAAATTTCAATTGACCTAACATTCACAACCATATGGAGAAAATTCCACACCCAAATCACCATGGGTTGTATTTAATGGGAGACAGCAGGGATCTTGGCCACTGTTATTTAAAGAACTGGTGAGAAATCCACCCCACCACTTTTTGGAAATTCTGCTACATCAATTGCTGCTTAGGCACTTGACAGGACAGTAGCACAATCTCCCCTGAATCAAGAGCTCTAGGGTTGTACATCCTGTCCTTGAGAGCTGGTGGCCAATCCTACTGGAAACATTGATTGATGCCTGTGTAATACCTACCCGAGACCTAGATTCATTACCAGATCCAAGCCACAGGTAAGATACCTGGAGGTAGAGGGTGGGCATCATGGGCAGGGTGGTGGTTCTCAAGTGTTTCCCTCTCCAGTGCGAGATTGCTCAATCTGGAACTGTGTGCATTTGAACAAGAGATTTACAGGTGTCTTGTCTTTAGAGTGTTTTAAGTCATGAAGATTCTTTGTTACAAATAATCAGCAAAGAAGGAAAATGTTTCCAGTAACGGAAGTAATGGTAGGATTCAACTTTAAGATGAATAGCAAAAAGTGAAGTTGTGATTTTGTTTTACACGCAGAGTTGTTATGAATTGGAATGGACACCGGAAGGGCTGGTAGAAGCAAATTCAATGATACCTTTTGAAAATGAATAGGATAAATAATTTAAAAGCACAGATTAGTAGAACTATCGAGAAAGACCAAGGGAATGGGGCTGATGGATAGCATTTCAAAGAGTAGTGATAAGACAAAAGATTGGAGAAGTTCTAAAAACTGACAAAGGAGGACCAGAAAATAATTGAGGGAAAAAGTAAACTTTGAGAGTACAGCAGGTAATATATAAAAGATAGAAGAGCTTCTTTAGCTATGCAAAAGGCAAGAGAGAAGCCAAAGTGAACATAGGTCCTTAGAGAATGAGGCTGGGGAATTATTAATGGGAATAATAAATGAGTTAAATAAATACTTTGCATCGGTCTTCATGTTGGAAGACACAAGTAGCATTCCAAAAATACTAAATAATCAACAGGCCAAATTGATGAGGAAGTAAATAAAATAACTATCACAGGAGTAAAATTAGTTGGGAAACGGGCTGAAAGCTGATAAGTCATTTGGTGTTGACAGGTTTATACGAGGATATTAAAGGAAGTAGCTACAGAGGTAGTGGATGCACTGGTGGAAATCTTGCAAAGATTGGATTCTTCAAGAATCCCAGAGGATTGGAAAACTGACAACAGAGTCATAGAGCTGTACAGCATGGAAACAGACCATTCCGGCCAATTCTTCCATGCTGACTAGATATCCTAAATCTAGTCCCAGTTGCCAGCATTTGGCCCAATCCCTTTAAACCCTTTGTTTTCATATACTCATCTAGATGCTTTTTAAATGTAATTGTACTAGCTTCCATCACTTCCTCTGACAGCTCGTTCCACACACGCACCACCCTCAGTGTACAAAAGTTACCCCTTAGATCCCTTTTAAATCTTTCCCCTCTCACCTTAAACCTATGCCCTCTAGTTTTGGACTCCTCCACCCTGAGGAAAAGACCTTGGCTATTCACCCTATCCAAGCCCCTCACGATTTTATAAACCTCTATAAGGTCACCCCTCAGCCTCCAACACTCCGGGGAAAATAGCCCCAGCCTATTCAGATTCTCTCCACAGGTTAAACCCTCCAACCCTGGCAACATCCTATTTTCCAAATCCTTCCAAGTTTTGCAACATCGTTCCTATAGCTGGGAGATCAGAATTGAATGCAGTATTCCAAAAGTGGCCTAACCTATGTCCCACAACATGACTTCCCAACTCCCATACTCAATGCACTGGCGAATAAAGACAAGTATACCAAATGCATTCTTCACCGCCCTGTCTATCTGGGACTCACTTTCAAGGAATTAAACCTGCACTCCAAAGTCTCTTTGTTCAGCAACACTCCCCAGGAACTTACCATTAAAGGGTATAAGTCCTGCCCTGATTTGCCTTTCCAAAATGCAGCACCTCACATTCATCTAAATTAAACTCCATCTGCCACTCCTCGGCCGATTGCCCCACCTGAATTAGGTCCCGCTGTACTCTGAATATAGCATCCTTATTTAAAAAGGGAGGAACACAAAAATCTGGTAAAAGTAAAATGTAGTTAGCTTAACATCTGGCATTGGGAATTATATTGGTGTTTACTATAAAGGATGGAAAAGCAGAGTGTAATGATTGAAACAAGGTCAGCCAGGTTGATTGCATAGAATAAGAGTTCCCTGATTGGTCCAGGTTAACAGCAACAGGGAGTCCTGGCTGACAGATACAAACAGGAGTGTCAGGGGTTCTGCTCACTCTAGGAGCCAGCTCTGAGCTAGCCAGCAGTGTTATGTACTATGCACGTGTAAATAAAAGGTGACTTCGTGATGGGATACCAGCATTCATGGAGTTATTTCAATGGCGACAAAAAAACATTCCTCTGAAGAGATATGCTTGCAACAGTCGATTTTGAGTTGAGGTAAGCATTTCTGGCATCATGCTGCAATTTGGGAGGCTTCACTCATTCAATCCTGCCTAAGACTGGGCCCAGTATGTGGAAAGAATGTATTACTTTTTCCAGGTAAATGCCATTGATACAGACAAAAAACAGCAAATAATTTTCCTGACAGCTTGTGGACTCACAGCTTTCTCAGTTATTAGATGCCTAGCTTTCTTTGAAGCACCAGATACTAAAACCTTTCAAGAGTTGATGGATTTAGCTAAGAAATATTATGACCCCAAACCTCCTCTAATTCTGAGATGCTATGAGTTTTACTTGGCAGTTCGAGAACCAGGGGAATCCGTATCGGGATTTTTGTTGAGGTTATGATGACTGGCAAAGGCATATGATTTTGATTTAACCTTAAGTGAGATGCTGAAAGATCATTTGGCATGTGGGATTAATAAAGTGATCACGCAAAAGTGCTGAATAGCTGAAGCCCAACTGGACTTCAAAATGGTACTACAACTGACTTTGTCATTAGAAAACATGGCAAATGGAGCATCTGAGTTACAGGGTATGCCAATGGAAGTGGACACCCTCACAAAGCTGACTGAGCTTGGGGGACACCACTCGAGCGAAGGAAATTGCATAGCGTCACTCAGGGCATAACCTGAAGAGAAGGATTCCAGGTTAGCCCACAGCAAAGCACCAAAAACAAAACCAAATGGTTAAAATTTGAGAGGATCCAAGCCGGCAGGCCATTGTAGTTGTTGCCAGTGTGCTGACTTGAGACAGCAAAAGAATCCCACTAGGCCTGAATTGTGTCAGAGAACTCAAAGGCAGGTATCCAGGAGATACCCTGGAAAGTCCACTTACAATTGGTTTGGAACAATTAAATTGCTTAGCAACATCCAAATCAGAACCACTCAAAATAAAATGTCTGATTAACTGCTCACCCAGTACTAATGCAGGTTGATACTGGCATGGCTATATCAGTGATTGCTGAACCAGTCTTTATCAAAATTTTCTCTGGACTGCAACCCTTCAGTTTGCATAAGACCTCGGCCAGTCTGAGAACCTATATCGGGGAACCTTTACAGATTAAGGGTACAACTTCAGTTCCGGTCTCTTATGAGAAGCAACTGGTTCAGTTATCACTTATTATAGTAAAAGGCTCAGGCCCAAGCTTGATGGGGCATAATTGATTGAGAAAGATTCAACTTGATTGGCTCAATACTTTTTGATTAGAAAATGGTTGCCTACGTGAAGTCCTAATTAAATACCTGCAAGGTTTTCAGGGAGGTCTAGGGAGTACCAAACGGTAGTCAAAGGCCACCTTACATGTTGACCAAGAATCAATTCCATGATTCTGCATGGCCCACCCAGTGCAATTTTGCCTTACTTGAAAAAGTAGAGACAGAAATCAGGAGACTGGAAACAAAGGAATCACCAAACCAGTACAGTTTGCGGAATGAACATCACCAGTTGTGCCGATTGTGAAGCCTGACGGGTCAGATTGCCTTTGTGGGGATTTCAAACAAATGGTAAACCACTTTCGCAGCTGGATAAATACCCAATCCTTCTCATAGAGGACTTGTATGCAAAACTGGCAAAGGGGGACTATCCTTCACAAAGTTGGACATGAGCCAATTGTGATGAGATGAGGATTCCCAGATGTATGCTACAATTAATACCCATAAGGGTTTGTACCAATATAGGATACTACCTTTTGAGGTATCATCAGCCTGTATCATTTTCCAGCGGGTGATGGAGAACATCTTACAAAGTCTACCCCAAGTCCACATTTACCTGGATAACATGCTAATAACTGGGAAGACTAATAACGAGCATTTAGAGAACTTGGTAATAGTGCTTAAATGTTTCTCCAGGCAGGCTTATGCCTTAAGAGGGAAAGATGTGTGTTCCAGGCACCTCAAGTGATCTACTTGGGCTGTAGAGTCAACAAGACCAGGTTAGGTCTGTTGGAAGATAAAACGAGGGTGATCAGATGTGCCTTTGCTCCCATATTTATATTAAAAACTCATACGTAACCTAGCCTCCATCTTTGCACCCTCACATCTGCTATTGAAAAAGGTCATTCTTGGAAATAGTCTTGTAGCCAAGATGTAGCCTTTAGGGAAGTGAAGAAGCAGCTATCGTCGACTAAGGTGCTGGCACACTACGATCCCAAGTGAGATGTGGTGCTGACACACAATGCCTCCCGATATGGTATCAGGGTAGTTTTCGCTCAACAGTAGCCCAGCGCAGAAGAACGCCTGGTAGTGTATGCTTCCCAGATTTTGGCTGATGCCCCGACAGAGAAGGAAGGTTTTGCAGTCATCTTTAGTGTAAGTTCCACCAATTCCTTTATGGATGTAAATTTGTAATAGTAATGGGCCACAAACCCTTGCCAGGGCTACTTAAAGAGGGTAGGGCCCTGCCACCCACAGCTTCAGGTCAAATTCTGCAGTAGACTCTTAATTTTAAGTGCATACAATTACAAGTTGGAACATCATCTGGGAGGCCAAGTAGTAAATGCAGATGCCTTGAGCCACCTCTCACTGGCGGATACACCACTGGTGGTGCTGTCATTAGAAGAGTCCATTCTGGTTTTAAACTTTCTGGACACCCTTCTGGTCACTGCTAACAATATGAGACTGTGGACACAAAAAGATCCCCTCCTGGCAAAACTAAAACAGATGGTTGTGATGAGGGAAACAAAAAGGCCATCACAACCAGGATTGAAACCTTTCTGCACCTGGCAAGACCAGATCACCGTACAGGAGGCATATTATTATGAGGAGCAAGAGCGATTATCCTGAGCAAAGGTCACTGACGGATACTGGCTGAACTTCACCAGCATTATCCAGAGGTTTTGAAAATGAAGATATTGGTGAGACATTGTGTCTGGTGGCCAGGATTGGATGCCGACACAGCTGCATTGGTGTGACAATGCCCAAAGTGCCAACAAGGTCAAAAATTACTGCCAGCATCTCCCCGACATTCGTGGGAATAGCCAGGTTAATCCTGGACTCAGTTACATGCCGAGAATGTCGGTCCTTTCATTGTCTATGTTTCTAGTAACAGTAGACACCTATTCAAAGTAATAGGACGTGTATAGAGTTTATTCATCATTGGCGGGAATGACAATTGAAATGTTGCAAGCACCTTTTGCAATACACGGACTCCCAGAGGTGTTGGTCACAGACAAAGGCCACCATTTACCAACAGCGAATTCAAGATTTTGCTAAAATTGAATGGCATCTGGCATGCAAGGACAGCTCCATACCATCCATTGTCCAACAGATTGGACAGTCCAAACTTTGAACGCAAGTGTAAAGAAACAGCCTACAGCTTCACTCAATACCACACTGTCCTGAGTTTTGTTCAATTATAGGAATGCCCCTCATGCAACTACAGGTACAGCTCCCAGCAGAGTTGCTAATGGGGAGACTGCCCCACACTAGGGTAGACCGTGTGTGAAAAATGGCATCAGGAATGCCAATACCAGACACAAGACTCCCCTAAGGGAGAGAGGCATCTTACTTCAGGAGATGAAATTTGGTGTCGAAACCACGGGAATAGCACTGCATGGGTCAGAGGCATGGTCAAGGCAGGGTCAACTCCCATAACATGCAAAGATCAGGGAGGAGAGGTGGTCCTGAACAAGCAGGTGGACCATATCAAAACTGCAACTTCGAAATCAAGGCAGGAGCAAAACATAACCCGGCCCCTCAGAACATCTGGCAAGGCTGCCATAACCCATGGGCTCTCCCTCTCCGCTAAATCAAGAAACCTCTGAGGATGAGACGGACACAACAGATGTAATAGCCTCAATGATGTTACTGCCTGAAGATGAATTTCAGCTGAGATGGTCTGGATGCAAGAGGCAGGCTATGGTCCGAGTATCCGAGGCAGAATTGACTCGGATATTGACACGGAATTGACACCGAATTCCACAGCTACCGAGAATACACCTCCTCCCACCCACCTTCCTGCAAAAATGCCATCCCCTATTCCCAATTCCTTCGCCTCCGCCGTATCTGCTCCCAGGATGAGGCATTCCACTCCCGAACATCTCAGATGTCCTCGTTTTTCAAAGACCGCAACTTCCCCCTCTCAGTGGTCGAGAACGCCCTCGACCGTGTCTCCCGCATTTCCCGCAACTCATCCCTCACACCCCCTCCCCGCAAAACAGAATCCCCCTCATCCTCACGTACCACCCCACCAACCTCCGGATCCAAGCATCATCCTCCGACACTTCCGCCATCTGCAATCCGACCCCACCACCAAAGACATTTTTCCCTCCCCACCCTTATCTGCTTTACGGAGGGAACCACTCTCTCTGGGACTCCCTTGTCTGCTCCACACTCCCCTCCAGCCCCGCCACACCCGGCACTTTTCCCTGCAACCGCAGGAAGTGCTACACCTGCCCCTACACCTCCCCCCTCACCCCCATCCCAGGCCCCAAGAAGACGTTCCACAGCAAGCAGATGTTCACCTGCACATCTGCTAATGTGGTATACTGTATCCGCTGTTCCCGTTGTGGCCTCCTCTACATCGGGGAAACCAAGCGGAGAATTGAGGACCGCTTTGCGGAACACCTATGCTCGGTTCGCACTAAACAACTGCACCTCCCAGTCGCGAACCATTTCAACTCCCCCTCCCATTCCTCAGACGACATGTCCATCCTGGGCCTCCTGCAGTGCCACAACGATGCCACCTGAAGGTTGCAGGAACAGCACCTCATATTCCGCTTGGGAACCCTGCAGCCCAATGGTATCAATGTGGACTTCACAAGCTTCAAAATCTCCCCATCTGCATCCCAAAACCAGCCCAGCTCGTCACCGCCTCCCTAACCTGTCCTTCCTCCCACCTATCCCCTCCTCCCACCTCAAGCCCCACCCCCATCTCCTACCTACTAGCCTCATCCCGCCCCCTTGACCTGTCCGTCCTCCCTGGACTGACCTATCCCCTCCCTAACTCCCCACCTACACTAACCTTTACTGGCTCCATCCCCGCCTCTTTGACCTGTCTGTCTCCTCTCCACCTATCTTCTCCTCTATCCATCTTCTATCCGCCTCCCTCTCTCTCCCTATTTATTTCAGAACCCCCTTCCCCTCCCCCATTTCTGAAGGAGGGTCTAGGCCGGAAACGTCAGCTTTCCTGCTCCTCTGATGCTGCTTGGCCTGCTGTGTTCATCCAGCTTTACACCTTGTTATCTCAGATTCTCCAGCATCTGCAGTTCCTACTATCTGTGACAAATATAAACATGAGTGCCAGGTATTCTATTCACTCTAGGAGCCAGTTCTGAGTGAGCCGAATCAATACTATGCGCATTAAATTAAGGGTGACTTGGTGACAGGACACTGGCCTTTGTGGAGTTATTTTACAGAACTTTTAGAAATAAGACATATAATAAAGGAGAGTCAAGGTTTCATGAATGGGAAAACATACCCAACACATTTATTAAGTTCTTTGAGGAGTTAACAAGCAGGGTATATAAAGGGGAAACAGTAGATGCAATATATTCCAATTTCCAAAATGCATTCTATAAGGTACTACTGCACATAAGCTACTTAACAAGATAGCAGCACACTGTGTTGTGGTACTAGCATAGACAGATGATTGGCAAGCAAATAAAAAAATGATGGTAAGGAAAAGGGGGGTATTTTCAAGGTGGCAACTTGTAACTGGTGGAGTGCCACTGGGATAACAGCTGTTGTTTTAGTTATCAGTTATTTATGATATATATTAAAGACTTGGGTGACAGAAGTGAATGTACCATTACCAAGATTGCAGATGACACAAAAATAGGTGGAAAGGCAAGTGGTCAGGCTGATATATAATGAACTTGCTGGAGGATACAGACAGATTAAATGAGTGGACAAATATTTGGCAAATAGAATATAATTTGAAAAACTATAAGATTATGCACTCTTGCAGCAAAAATATAAAAGTTGAATGTTAGTTAAATTGAGAAAGACTGCAGAAGCTATAGTACTGTGGGATACGGGAATCCTTGAGCATAAATCATAAATAGCTAGCATACAAATTCAGTAGGTAATAAGAAGATTAAACTGAATGTCAGCCTGAATTTCAAAGGAATCAGAGCATAAAACTGGACAGCTAAAACTATAAAATGCATTAGTTTGACTGTAGCTAGAACATTGTGAATAATTTTGGTCATCTTATCCAACGAAAGATATATTGGCAGTGGAGTCAATCCAGAGACGATTTCACTAGGTTGATCCTGACCATGGAGGCATTTTCTTATAGAAGAGATCAAGTAGGTGCAGCTTGTACTCATTGGAGCTTAGAAGAATAGGAGGAGACCTTATTGAAACATACAAGATTCTTTGGGGCTTGACAGGGTAGATGTGAAGAGGTTGTTTCCCCTTGTGGGAGAGTCCAGAACTACAGGGGATAATGAGTGGGGGGTCATACATTTATGACAGAAATGAGTAGGAATTTCCTTTCTCAGAGGAAAATGAATTTGTGAAATTCTTTACCACAGAGGACTATACAGGCTGAGCTGTCAAGTATATTCAAGCATGTCAAGCATGGTGTGTTGCCTGCCCAGTGCCAGGGTAAGGGATATCTCTGACCAGCTTGAAAGGATATTGGACAGGTAGAGGGAGGATCCAGTTGTTATGGTCCGCATTGGAACAAACAACATAGGCAAGACTAGGAAAGAGGACCTGTTCAGGGATTATCGGGAGCTAGGAACAAAACTAAAGAGCGGGTCCTCAAGGGTTATAATCTCTGGATTACTGCCCGAGCCATATGCAAATTGGCATTGGGACACAAGAATAAGGGAAGTAAACACATGGCCTAAAGAGTGGTATGGGAAAGAGGGGTTCCTTTTCATGGGGCGCTGGCATCAGTATTGGAACAGGAAGGATCTGTACCATTGGGACAGTCTCCACCTGAACCGAGTTAGGACCGATGTTCTAGCGAAAAGTGTAAATAGGCTGGTCAACAGGGTGGCGGGGAAGGGTTAAACTTTCCTCAGTGGGGAACAAAGCAGCAAGCTAACATCTGGAGGGGTAGATTCCACTGTGTGGAAATATATGAAAAAAATGATGGGAAGAGAGAACTCCGGAGAGGTTATTAAAGTCTCTAGCACAGACAAAAATAGGACAGAGTGTTTGGAAAGGGTTAGGAATCAAACTTCAAGCTCACTGGATAAACAAATGACAATGAGAAGAGGGACGGTTAATACAGGACTGAAGGTGTTATATCTGAATGCATGCAGTATAAGAAAGGTAAATGAGCTTGTGACGCAGATTGAAATTGGCAGATATGATGTGGTGGGCATCACAGAGACATGGCTGCAAGGGGATCAGGATTGGGAGCTGAATATCCAAGGATATACATCTTATCGAAAAGATAGGCAGGTGGGCAGAGGGGCTGGGGTTGCCTTATTAGTAAGAAATGAAATTAAAGCAATAGTAAGAAACAAAGTAGGGTCAGATGGTATAGAATCTGTGTGGGTAGAGTTGAGGGACCGCAGAAGTAAAAAAAAAAACCATAGTTGGGGTTGTGTAGAGGCCCCCAAACAGGAGTCAGGATCTGGGGCGCAAGATACACCAGGAGACAGAAAGGGTGTGTAAAAAAGGCAAAGTTACCATGATCATGGGGGATTTCAATATGCAGGTGGACTGGGAAAATCAGGTTCGTAGCGGATTGCAAGAAAAGGAATTTGTGTAATGTCTATGAGATGGCTTTTTGAACAGCTTGTGGTGGACCTCACGAGGGAACAGGCAATACTGGATTTAGTGTCGTGCAATGAGGCAGATTTGATAAGGGAGCTTAAGGTGAAGGAACCCTTAGGAGGCAGTGATCATAAAATGATTGAATTTACTCTGCAATTTGAGAGGGAGAAGATAGAATCAGAGGTAACGGTATTACAGCTGAATAAAGGCAACTACTGAAGCATGAGGGAGGAGCTGGGCAGAATTGACTGGGAGAAGAGCCTAGCAGGAAAGACAGTAGAACAACAATGGCAGGAGTTTCTAGGAGTAATTCAGGAGACATAGCAACAATTCATCCCCAGGAACAAGAAGCATGGTATAAGGACGATGAGGCAACCATGGCTGACTAGGGAAGTCAGGGATAGCATAAAAGCAAAAAAGAAAGCATATAATGTGGCAAAGGGCAGTGGGAAACCAGAGGATTGGGAAGCTTACAAAGACCAACAGAGGGCAACAAAAAAGAAATAAGGAGGGTGAAGATTAAATATGAGGGTAAGCTAGCCAGTAATATAAAGGAGGACTGTAGGAGTTTCTTTAGATATATAAAGGGCAAAAGAGAGGCAGAAGTTGACATTGGACCACTGGAAAATGACACTGGAGAGATAGTATTGCAGAACAAAGAAATGGCTGAGGAACTGAATAATTACTTTGCATCAGTCTTCACAGTGGAAGACACGAGTAATATCCAAAAAATTCGAGAGTCGGGGGCAGAGCTGAGTATGGTGGCCGTCACCAAGGAGAAGGTGCTAGAAAAACTGAATGGCCTGAAGGTGGATAGATAAATCACCAGGACCAGACAGACTACACCCCAGATTTCTTAAGGAGATAGCTGAAGAGATAGTAGAGGCATTAGTGGTGATCTTTCAGGAATCTTTAGAGTTAGGGAGGGTCCAGAGGACTGGAAAATTGCTACAATGATACCCCAGTTTAAAAAGGGAGTAAGGCAAAAGACTGAAAATTACAGGTTGATTAGCCTAACCTCAGTCGTGGGTGAGATTTTAGAGTCCATTGTGAAAGATGAGATTTCTGAATACTTGGAAGTACATGGTAAAAAAGGGCAAAGTCAGCCCAGTTTCATCAAGGGGAGTTCATGCCTAACAAATCTGTTAAAATTTTTTGAGGAAATAACGGGCAGGTTAGACCAAGGAGAGGCAATAGATGCTATCTATCCTGGACTTCAAGAAGGCCTTTGACAAGGTACTGCACAGGAGGCTGCTGAGTAAGATAAGGGCCCATGGTGTTAGAGGCAAGGTACTAGCATGGATAGAAGATTGGCTGTCTGGCAGAAAGCTGAGAGTGGAGTTAAAGGGTCTTTCTCAGGATGGCAGCCACAAGGGTCAATGTTGGGACCACAACTTTTTACTTTATACATTAATGATCTAGATGAAGGAATGGAGGGCATTCTGGCTAAGTTTGCAGACGATACAAAGATAGGTAGAGAGACAGGTTGTATTGAGGATATGGGGAGGCTGCAGAAGGATTTGGACAGGTTAGGAGAGTGGGCAAAAAAGTGGCAGATGGAGTACAGTGTGGGAAAGTGTGAGGTCATGCACTTTGATAAGAAGAATAGAGGTACGGACTATGTTTAAATGGGGAGAAAATTCAGAAGTCTGAAGTGCAAAGAGACTTGGGAGTTCTAGTCCAGGATTCTCTCAAGGTAAACTTGCAGGTTGAGTTAGTAGTTAGGAAGGCAAATGCAAATGCAAATGCAAATTTGGCATTTATTTTGAGAGGACTTGAATAAAAAAGTAGGGATGTACTTCTGAGGCTCTGTAAGGCTCTGGTCAGGCCACTTTTGAAGTATTGTGCGCAGTTTTGGGCCCCATATCTCAGGAAAGATGTACTGGTCCTGGAGCGGGTTCAGACAAGGTTCACAAAAATGGTCGCAGGAATGAAAAGTTTAACATACGAGGAAGGTTTGAAGACTCTGGGTCTATACTCCATGGAGTTTAGAAGGATGAGGGGCTATCTAATTGAAACTTACAGAATACTGAATGGCATTGGCAGAGTGGATATTCGGAAGATGTTTCCATTGGTAGAAGAGACTATGACCCAAGGCCACAGTCTTAGAGTAAAGGGAAGACCTTTTAGAACAGAGATAAGGAGAAACTTCTTTAGCCAGAGAGTGGTGAATCTATGGAATTCACTGCCACGGAAGGCTGTGGAGGCCAGGTCATTGAGTATATTTAAGATGGAGATAGATAGGTTCTTAATTATCAAGGGGATCAAGGGTTATGAGGAGAAAGTGGGAGAATGGGATTGAGAAACTTATCAGCCTTGATTGAATGGTGGAGCAGACTCGATGAGCTGAATGGCCTAAGTTCTGCTCCTATGTCTTATGGTCTTTTGGTCTTATATTCAAGGCAGATATTGATTTTTAGTCAGAAAGGGAACTAAGGGTTGTGGGGAACAAGCAGGAAAGTTCAGTTGAGGCTTATTAGATCAGTCATGATCTCATTGAATGGTGGGAGAGATTCAATGGACCGAACAGCCTGCTTCTGCCATGTCTTATGGTCTAACCCTATCATAATCTTGAACATTTGGAGCTAGGAAATAAATTTAAAAGCTGGATCTCAAAGGCAGTCATCTGAAAGATAGTAATCTTAGGATTACTCCCAGTGATACATGCTTGTGAGATCACAAATATGTGAACAAACCAGATAATATGTTTGGAGAGATGGTATAGGAGACAGTGATTTAAATTACTAAGTCACTGGAACCGATTCTGGGGATGATAGGGCTTTAACAATGTGGACAGGTTGCACACAAACAACACAGGGACCTATAACCTTGCAAAAGCATACACTAGTAAAGTGGAGGAGAGTGGCAGGGATAGAAACCTGAATGGCAAACACAAAATAGGGAAACAAAGATAAAAATGAAAAACAGAAAAGTACAGAGCAAAAGTGGAAGACAGCATGAACAGGAGCTAGCAGCAGATAGAGCCACAAGACAAAAAACATGTAAAAATGTTAAAAAAAAACTAAAAAAGGTACTGTATCTGAACACATGGAGCATTCATAGTAAGGTAGACAAACTAACAGATCAAATAATTGTGAATGAGTATGATATGATTGTTATTACAGACACATAGCTGCAGGTTAGAAACTGAACAACCAATGGAATTCAATATTTAAGAATGACGGGGAAAAAAACAGGAGGTGGAGTGGGTTGTTAGTAAAGAGTAAAATCAGTGCAACAGTGATAAAGGATACCTACGTAGAAAATCTAGACGTAGGATCAGTCTGAGAGGAACTAAGACATAACAAGGAAAGGAAAACATTAGTGGTGTTGTTTATAGGTCTGCAAACTGTAGAGAAAAGGGAGGGGATGGCCTTAAACAGGACATTAGAGAAGGTGCTAGAGTAATTTTAATCAAATACAATAAGAAATAGGAACAGGAGTAGCCCATTCAGCCTCTTCAGCCTGCTCCACCATTCATGAGGATCATGGCTGATTTGACACTACTCACGTCCACTCTCCTGCCATTCCCCGTAATCCTCAAATTCCAGACTGATCAAGAATGTATCTTAACCTCAAATACACACAGTTCTCAATGGTAAGGAGTCCCAAAACTTCCAACCTTCCAAGAGAAGAAATTCCTCCTCAACTTGGTCCTAAATTGGCACCCCTTTATTCTGAGACTATGCATTCTGGTCCTAGACACACCCACGAGAGGAAACATCCTCTCAGCATTTGCCCTGTGAAGCTTCTTAAGAATCCTATATGTTTCAATGAGATCACTTCTCATTATTCTGGATTCCAGTGAGTATAATATCAACATGTTTAACCTTTCCTCATAAGACAATGACCTCACACCAGGGATCGTCCTAGTGAACCTTTGCTGAATTGCCTCCAGTGAAATAATATCTTTCTGAAATAAGGAAACCAATACTGCTAACATACTCCAGATGTGGTCTCAGCAGCACCTAGATCGGTATTGGACGGCATGGTAGCTCAATGGTTGGCACTGCTGCCTCACAGGGACCCAGGGTCGATTCCAAAAACTTAGGCGACTGTCCATGTGGAGTTTGCATGTTCTCCCCATGTCTGTGTGGGTTTCCTCCCACAGTCCAAAGATGTGCATGTTAGGTGGATTGGCCATGCTAAATTGTACATACTGCTAGCTGGATTAGCAGGGAAAATGCTGGGTTACAGAGATGGCACAGTGGGGTGGGTGGGGGGTGAGGGGGGCAGGGTGCAACAGTGGCTCGGTATTAGCATTGCTGCCTCACAGCACTAGGGACCTGGCATGAATTCCACTCTGAGGCAACTCTCTGGGTGGAGTTTATGCATTTTCCCTGTGCCTGCATGAGTTTCCTCCAGGTGCTCCACTTTCCTCCCACAGTCCAAAGATGCACAGGCTAGGTGGATTAGACATGGAAAATGCAGGGCTACAGAGATAGGGTGGGGGTGGGCATGGTTGGAATGGCCTTTGGAGTATCGATGTAGATTCAATTGGCTGAATGGCCTGCTTCCACACTGTAGGGTTTCCATAATTCTATGATTGTACAGTTGCAGGAAGACCTACCTACTTTTATACTCCAACACCCTTGAAATCAGGGTCAACGTTCCCTTAGCTTTCAAGAGTACCTGCTGCACTTACATGCTCACTACAAAAAGACTAGCCAAATCATATTAGCATATTAGTGACCTTTTCTCAGTCAAGGTGGTGAAACCCAATGAGGGAACAATGTGAGAAAGGATTTATTAATAACTATATTGTGCAGGGTTCTTTAGGGCAGTGTGACCATAGCAGGTATAATTCTTCATTGGGGTGGAAAGTGGAGTAATCCTGGATCATAAATCTAAACAAAGAAAACTAAAAAGGTATGAGAAGTGTATTAGCTATAATACATGGGGGAATTTCAATAAGGAGACACAATGGTGCATTTCTTTCTGGCACAAAAGCATACCGCAAAAGTGCGATATCCATGGTTAACAAAATAAGGATAGTATTAGATTGAAATAGGAGTCATATAAAGTTACTAGAAGAAATAGCCTGAGGACAGGGGACTGATTAGTATTCAACAGAGGGTGAAGAGTAAAAATGGAAAACGGCATATGAGATAAACTGGTGGGTACATAAAAGTAGACCATGAAAGCTTCTGCGAGTATATAAAAAGAAAACAAAAAGTAAAGAAAAATGTAAACTCTTCATAATCCAAGTAGGTAATGGACAACAAAGGAATGGGCACACAATTAAACAACTATTTTAGATAACAAGGTGTAGAGCTAGATGAACACAGCAGGCCAAGCAGCATCAGAGGAGCAGGAAAGCTGACGTTTCGGGCCTAGACCCTTCTTCCGAAATTGGGGAGGGGAAGGGCGTTCTGAAATAAATTGGGAGAGAGGAGGAGATGGATAGAAGATGGATAAAGGAGAATATAGGTGGAGGGGAGACAGACAGGTCAAAGAGGCGGGGATGGAGCCTGTAAAGGTGAGTGTAGGTGGGGAGTTAGGGAGGGGATAGGTCAGTCCAAGGAGGACGGACAGGTCAAGAGGGCGGGATGAGGCTAGTAGGTAGGAGATGGGGGTGGGGCTTGAGGCAGGAGGAGGGGATAGGTGGGAGGAAGGACAGGTTAGGGAGGCGGGGACAAGCTGGGCTGGTTTTGGGATGCGGTAGGGGGAGGGGAGATTTTGAAGCTTGTGAAGTGCACATTGATACCATTGGGCTGCAGGGTTGCCATGCGAAATATTATTGGTCCCCAAGGCTTGGTGGAACACCTGCGCTCGGTTCACACTGAACAACTGCACCTCCCAGTCGCAAACCATTTCAACTCCCCCTCCCATTCCTCAGACGACACATCCATCCTGGGCCTCCTGCAGTGCCACAACGATGCCACCCGAAGGTTGCAGGAACAGCACTTCATATTTCGCTTGGGATACCTGCAGCCCAATGGTATCAATGTGGACTTCACGAGCTTCAAAATCTCCCCTCCCCCCTACCGCATCCCAAAACCAGCCCAGCTCGTCCCCGCCTCCCTAACCTGTCCTTCCTCCCACCTATCCCCTCCTCCCACCTCAAGCCCCACCCCCAGCCTCATCCCGCCCCCTTGACCCGTCAGTCCTCCCTGGACTGACCTATCCCCTCCCTAACTCCCCACCTACACTCACCTTTACTGGCTCCATCCCCGCCTCTTTGACCTGTCTGTCTCCTCTCCACCTATCTTCTCCTTTATCCATCTTCTATCCGCCTCCCGCTCTCTCCATATTTATTTCAGAACCCCCTTCTCCTCCCCCATTTCAGAAGAAGGGCCTAGGCCCGAAACGTCAGCTTTCCTGCTCCTCTGATGCAGCTTGGCCTGCTGTGTTCATCCAGCTCTACACCTTGTTATCTCAGATTCTCCAGCGTCTGCAGTTCCTACTATCTCTGAAACAACTATTTTAGTTGTGTTACAGAAGAAGACATAAATATCTTCCCAGATATGCGAGGGGAATCAAGAGCCTAGGAGGAAAAAGGAATTGAAAGGAATTACATCAGTAAAAAAAATGTGCTGGGGATACCAATGAGACCAAGATTTGATAAATCCCCAGAGCCTGATAATCTGCATCCTATAATACTAAGGGAGATGGCCATGGAAATAATGGATTCCTTAGCTGTCATCTTCCAAAATTCAGTGTATTCTGGCCTGATAGTGCAATTTACATCTGTCACCATGAAATCTATTTTAAAAAATGAGGGTGGAAGAAAACAGGGAATTACACACTGGTTAGTTAGCCTAACATCAGTGGTAGGGAAAATGTTAGAGCTTGTAATTTCTTTTTTCTTTTTTTAAACTTTTGTATTAGGGCAGCACAGTAGCTCAGCGGTTAGCACTGCTGCCTAATAGCGCCAGGGACCTGGGTCCAATTCCACCCTCGGGCGACTGTCTGTGTGGAGTTTGCACATGCACCCTGTGTCTGTATTGGTTTCCTCTGGCTGCTCCAATTTCTTCCCACAGTCTAAACCAGTGCAGGTTAGGTGGATTGCTCATACTAAAGTGCCCATAGTATCCAGGAATGTACAGGCTAGGTGGGTTGGCAATGGGAAATGCATGTTACAGGGATGGGACGAGTCTGGGTGGGATGCTCTTCAGAGGGTAGGGGTACACTTGAAGGGCCACATGGCCTGCTTCCACACTGTAGAGATTCTATTCTATGACGTAAGGGGTTTGAGAGCAGAACACTTGGAAAATATCAACAGGATTAGACAACATTAACATTGATTTATGAAAGGGAAACCATGTTTGACAAACCACTGGAGTTTTTTGAAGAAATAAGCAAAAACCAATTAACTATCACGACAGAGAAAGTACTAAGTAAACTAATAGGACTAAAGACTAATAAGTCCACTGGACCTGACATATGCTTTCTAGGATTTTTAATCAAAGTAGCTACAGGCATAGTAGATGCATTGATAGTAATCTTCTAGCTATCCTTAGATTCTGGAAAAGTCCTAGAGGATTGGAAAATTGCCAATGTAACACGTTTATTTAGAAAGCAAAGCAGGTAACTTAGGCCAGTTAGCTTAACATCTGTTATTAGAAAAACATTAGAATCTATTATAAAGGATATGATAGCAGAGCATCAGAAATCCATAATAATGATTTAGCACAGTAAGCATGGCTTCATGAAGGGGAAATCATGCCTGACAAATTTATTGGAATGCTTTTAGTAGCAGCAAGCAGGATAGATAAAGGGGAAGCAGTGGTTGTAATATATATGGATTATCAGAAGACATTTGATAAGCTGCCACACATTAGACTACTTAAAAAGATAGGGACCCCAACTGACCTACTTGGGCTACAGATTCAACAAAACCGGGTTACACCCATTGGAAGATAAAATGAAGCCAATTAAATTTGCCCCAATACCCGCATCTGTACTGAAGCTTAGGTCTTTCCTTGGATTGGTGAATCATTATGGAAAGTTCATGCAAAACCTGGCTTCCATCCTGGTACCCTTACATCTGCTGCTGAAAAATGGTCAGCCTTGGAAATGGTCTCATAGCCAAGACATAGCCTTTAGGGAAGGGAAGAAGCCGCCATCATTGTCTAAGGCATTGGTACGCTATGATCCCAAGTGAGATGTAGTGCTGACATGTGATGCCTCCCCATACATTATCAGGGAAGCTTTGGATCACAGATGGGTCAATGGAAAAGGGCACCCAATAGCATTTGCTTCCCAGACTTTGGTTGATGCAGAGTGCAAATACGTCCAGAAAGAGAAAGAAGGTTTGGCGGTCATCTTTGGTGTGAGAGAGTTCCACCAACACCTTTACAGATGTAAATTTGTAACAGTAACAGATCACAAACCCTTGCTAGGGTTATTCAAAGAGGACAAGGCCATGCTGCCCATAGCTTCAGATCAAATTCAGCAGTGGGCTCTTATTCTAAGTGCAAACAATTACTGGTTGAAACACTGTCTGGTAAGCAAACGTTAAGTAGCAAATGTGACTGCTTTGAGCTTCCTCCCGCTGGCAGATACACCACCAGTGGTGCTGCCAGTGGAAGAGTCCGCTCTGGTTTTAGACTTTCTCGACTCCCTTCCAGTCACTGCTGACAATATGAGACTGTGGACACAAAGAGATCTGGTCCTGGCAAAACTAAAACAGCTGGTGGTGATGGGGGATATAAAAGGACCATCACACCAGAACTGAAACCTTTGTGGACCTGGCGAGACCAGATCATTGTAGAGGACAGCATTTTATTTATGGGGGGAAAGAGTGATTGTCCCGAGCAAAGGTCACTGCCAGATACTGACTGAACTCCAGCAGGGTTATCCAGGAATGTCCAAAATGAAGATGTTGGGAGAAGTTATGTATGGTGGCTTTGGATTGGATTGGATATAACATAGTTGCATTGGTGGGCAGTGCCCAAAGTGCCAACAAGGACAAAAATTACTGCCAGCAGCTCCCCCACATTTATGGAAATGGCTGGGCAAATCCTGGTCTCGGTTACACGTTGACTATGCCAGCCCTTTCATGGGTTCAACATTCTTAGTCAGTTTTGACGTCCACTCAAAATGGTTGGGCATGCATAGTGTTCATTTGTCAAACTTGGGGGCAACGATAGTAACACTGCAAGCATCTTTTGCAATACATGAACTCCCAGACAATAGGCCATCATTTACCAGCAGTGAATTCAAGTATTTCCTAAAGTCAAATGGCATTCGGCAGGTTAAGACAGCTCCACACCATCCATCAATCGATGGTCTGGTGGAAAGACCAGTCCAAACTTTGAAAGCAGGTTTAAAGAAACAGCCTACAGCTTCACTCAATACCAAACTGTCTTGTTTCCTATTTGATTATCGGACCACCCTTCATGCAGCTACAGGGGCAGCTCCAGTGGAGTTGCTAATGGGGAAAAGACTCCACACCAGGTTAAATCTGATCATCCTGGACCTGAGGTGAAGGTGAAATGGCATCAGGAATGCCAATGCTAGACACAAGACTCCTCTAAGCAAGAGAGACAGTTTACTTCAGGGGATTAAGTTTGGTGCCGAAACCATGGAAAAGATCTTGCACGGGTAAGAGGCAAGGTTGATGTGAGGTCAGTTCCCATTTCTGAACAAGCATGAGGACTACAGGAAAGCTGCAAACTCACAAATAGGGCAGGAGTAAAACATACTCGAACCCTGAGAACAACTGAAAAGCCTGTCGGAACCTGTAAGTTCTCCCCCTCCTCTAGCGTTGAATAAACCTCGGAGTCTGAGAGTGACATGGTGAATGTTGCAGCCTCAATGCCTTTACCATCAGAAGAGAAAGAATGAATTTTCACTAAGATGCTCCTGGTGCAAGAAGCAGGCTATGGTCCAGTACATGCTGCCCATATCCAAGGCTGAGTCAGACAATCTGGACCGCGTGCAAAAACTCCCCAGAACAGCCTATAAGATAAACAGCAGGCCCATGTCCCTGGACTTAGAGGGAGAGGAATGTAGTGATTGTAACAAGGTCAGCCAGGTGGACCTCATTATAGTATGAGTTCCCTGACTAAGGCAGTTAACCTGGACCAGTCAGTGAGCCCTGGCTGACAGGTATATACAGGAGTATTAAAAAGGAAAAAAAGAAAGACAGGATTGAAAGGGAGAGGTATCACTTCGGCTTATACGTTAGAGCCTAGAAGCAGTCACCTGCACTGAAGAGCGGATCGTCTGGCAACAGCCCTCATGATCAGCAGGAGGAAGAGCATCCAGCAGAGAGCAACTGAAATGGAGATGCGTCACTTCAGCGCATATATGACAGCCTGGAAGCAGTCATCTGTACTGAACAACAGATTGTCATGGACCTTGTATCAAGGAGTGCTTTAGCAGGAAGAATAGGTTAATTAAATTATATTTAAATGTAAATAGACTGCAGAAATCAAAGAACAGAGGGATTTGGGAGTCCTTGTCATGAATCACAAAAAACTAGCATTCAAGTTCAGCACTTAATAAGGAAGTGATGTGGAATATTGGCCTTTATTTGAAAGGGAATGGAGTACAAAAGTAGGAAGATTTTGCTAAAACTATACAAGCCACTAGTCAGACCACAGCTGGAATACTGTGAACAATATCTATGGGAAGATACTAGCATTGGAAGCAGACCAGAGAAGGTTCACTAGGCTGATACCAGGTATGGAGGGACGGTCTTATGAGGAGAGGCCGAGTAGGTTGGGCCTGTGCTCAATGGAATATTAAACAATGAGAGGCGACCTTACTGAAAGCATACAAGATTTTTTTGTTCCAGATATAACACAGTGTGGAGCTGGGGGAACACAGCAGCTGACGCTTTCCTGCTCCTCTGATGCTTCCTGGCCTCCAACAAGAACTGCCCTCGTTGTAACTCGGGCTCTTCAACATTGATAGTGCTGCTTTGCAGGAGGCTCAAAGAGCAGGTGAAAGGCAGCTGAGGGTAAAGGTGGCGATTTAATCGCACCTTCTGCTGGAGAGGGAAAACTCAAGCATCAACCCAGGACACTGGAATTGAGTTGGCTATCAACAATGACTTGATCTTTGGAGCTCAGTGTTGGCATCAATGATCGCTTGATGATTCTTCTACAATCTGCCAAGAACCAGAGGCAACGTTGTGCCTCCTATGCTCCAACTTTGATGCAAAGATCAATCCAAGGAAGACTTCTACTCTATCACACTCACCAATATCCTTAGAGGGTAAGACTATCCTCCATAGAGACCATGAACTTTGGAAAGAAACCATTGGAAAGGAAGGAAGGAAGGAAGGAAGGAAAGGAGTCAGGCAGGAGATCAGAGTCATTGATTATAAGCAGCATGCTGGCTTCCATGAAGGGACAATGCTACCAGAATGACATGTATACTTGATATACCTTGGGCAGGAAAGCTGACGTCAGTTTTCCTGCTCCTCTTATGCTGCCTGGCCTGCTGTGTTCCTCCAGCTCCACACTGTGTTATCTCTGACTCCAGCATCAGCAGTTCTTACTGTCTCCTTATTCCAGATGGCTGTTTTGCTCACTATCCACGAGGGTTCATATATTGCAAATTCCAAGTTTGAGTTTTACTTTTGTTTTCAGACAGCAGGTAAATGATGCAGCTGGATGTAATTGTAGCTGTGATTCCATATGGAAGTCGCTTGTATATGAATACAGGCTGTCCCTGGTTTGCGAATGGGTTCCACTCTGGAGTCCACTGGCAAGTCAACTTGAATGCATGTCAGAACCAAATGCAGGACAATGTAAAGCAACTGTTCTTAAGTACAGGAAATGTCTGTACGTCGGATCTTTGAAACTATACACTATACAGCATTGCAATCATAAATACGAGTGTTTGTAAGTCGGATGTTCATAAACCAGGGATCCACTACAGTCTGCTGTATGTCACAGTCATCAAATATATCTTTGATTCAGGATCAACATTCATCTGGAGATAGGCTTGACTAAGATCAATAAAACAAAGAACTGTGGATGCTGGAAATCTGAAATAAAAGCAGGAATTGCTGGTGAAATTCAGCAGGCAACATCAATGGAGAGAAAACTAAGTTAATGTTTTCAGTCCAGTGACTCTTTTGTCAGAACAGTTTCAGATCAATTTTACTGAACAAATTTGCTAGTCTAGCAAATAGGTCATCGATTAATAGCAAATGACACTGTGCAGCGCACAGTACTGGTATAATACGGACCTTTAAATCAACACAGATGCGTACCAATCCATCTTTCTTCTTCACTGGAATGACGGGAGTGGTTCAATCACTCATATTTGCAGGTTCAAGGCCTCCTGTCTTGACCAACGTCTCTAGTTCTGCCTTAACCTTTGGTCTGAATGCATAAGGCACTGATTTAGTCTTGCAATATTTTGTTTGATTCACATTTGTGATTTTTAATTTGACAGAGATCTTTTCCCACTCTTCCACAGAACGCAATTGAAAATAATGGCATGTTTTACAGAATTTGTGATAGGTCAGTCTCAGAATCTGACAAACAATTTACTTCAACCCAGTTGAGTTTGATTTTGTGCAATCATGTTTTTCCCCCATAAAGACGGAAAATTCCCTTTGGTACCGTGTTAAGAATAAATAGATTCAGAGCGTCATACAGCACAGAAGCAGATCCTTTGATCCTTCGATTCATGCTGACCAAGTTTCCCAAACTAAACTAGCCCCATTTGCCCCATTTGGCCAATACCCTCAAAACCTTTTCTGTTCATATACCTGTCCAATAGTCTTTTAAATGTTGTAATTGTACCTGCATCTACCACTTCCTCTGGAAGTTCATTCCATACAAGCCCCACTCTGTGTGAAGAAGTTTCCTCTCAAGGCCTTTAAATCTTTCCCCTCTCACCTTAAACCTATGCCCTATAGTTCTGAACTCCCCTACCCTAGAGAAAAGGCCTTTACTATTCTATGCCCCTCATGATTTTATAAATCTCTATAAAAGTCACCCCTCAATCTCCTATGCTCCAGGGAAAAAGTCCCAGCCTATCCTTATAACACAAACTTTCAGTCCCAGTAATATCCTTATAAATCTTTTCTGTACCCTTTCCAATTTAATAATATCCTTCCTACAGCAAAGCAACTAGAATTGTACGCAGTACTCTGAAAGTGGCCTCAATGTCCTGTACAGCCACAACATGACATCTCAACTCCTATACTCAGTGGTCTGACCTATAAAGGCAAGCCAGCCAAATGCCTTCACTACCCTGTCTACTTGTTACACCACTTTCAAGGAATGCCTATGTCTCTCTGCTTGACAACACTCCACAAGGCTCTACCATTTACTGTGCAAGTTCTGCCCTGGTTTGGCTTACCAAAATGCGACATCTTGCATTTATCTAAATTGAACTCCATCTGCCACTCCTCAGCCCACTGGTCCAGCTGATCAAGATCCATTGTACTCTTAGATAACCTTCTTCACTGTCTACTATACCACCAATTTTGGTGTCATCTGCAAACTTATTAACCATGCTTCCTATATTTTCATCCAAATTGTTTATATAAATGACAAACAGTGGACCCAGCACTGATACCGGAGGAACATCGCTGGTCACACGCCTCCAGTCCAAAAAACAACCCTCTACCACCACCCTCTATCTCCTATCATCCTGCCAATTGTATCCAATTGGCTAGCTCTCCCTAGATCTCATGTGAACTAACTTTACTAACCAATCTACCATGCATAACCTTGTCAAAGGTCTTGCTAAGATCCATGTAGACAACATCTACCATTCTACATTCATCTATCTTCTTGGTCATATCCTCAAAAAACTCAATCAAGTTTGTGAGATACGTACAAAACCATGCTGACTATTCCTAATCAGTCCTTGCCTCTCCAAATGCATGTAAATTCTGTCTCTCAGTATCCCAGTATCCCCTCTAACAATTTACCGACCACTGATGTTAGACTCAACAGTCTATAGTTGCCTGGCTGTTCTTTGTAGCCTCTTAAATAAAGGTACATATTAGCCATGCTTCAGGCTTCTGGCACCTCACCCATGGCTATAGATGATATAAATCTCTCTGCTAGGGGCCCTGCAATTTCTTCCCTAGCTTCCCACTATGTCCTAGGATACACTTGTTCAGGTCCCATGGATTTATATATAGACTTTTATCCACAAAACTTCAAACTAACTGTACAACTCAACATTTGTATTGATGCAACTCCTTAAAGGCACCACTTTGCCTGAGTATATTCTTAATACAACTTTTGAAGGTTGTCGTGCAATAAGACTCAACTGATATATACTTTGGAGATATCAATGCAACTGCCACTCCAATGTCCACCTCCATACTTACTGGCTTGTCATTCAATAAGTGAGCAACCCATTATCAATTGATATTGCCAAAAAATGGCTGGTATGTTTAATAACAGAACAATGAGTAAAAGTGTTGGGATTTCATATTGAGGCTGTATAGGACATTGCTGAACCAGTTTTAGAATACTGCATACAATTCTAGTCACTCTCGTATAGGAAAGATGTTGAACTTGAGAGGGTGCAGAAAAGATTTACAAGGATGCTGCCAGGCCTGGACGGTTTGAGTTATATGGGAAAGCTCAATAGCCCTGGGAGTTTTTTTCCCCTGGAACGTTAGAGGCTGAGGGATGACTTAAAGGTTTATAAAATCATGAGAGGCATAAGATATGGTGAACAGCTAAGATCTTTTTCCTAGGCTGAGTGAATCCAAAACTAGAGGGCATAGGTTTAAGTTGAGAGGAGAAACATTTAAAAAAGGACCTGAGGGACAACTTTCACATAGAGAGTAGTGTGTGTATGGAATGAGCTGCCAGAGAAAGTGGTGGAGGCTGGTACAATTACAACATTTGAAAGGCATCTGGGTGGGTATACGAACAGGAAGGGTTTACGGCCAAATGCTGCAAATGGAACTAGGTCAGATTGGGATGTCTAGTCAGCACGGCCGAGTTGGACTGAAGGGTCTATTTCTGTGCTGTGTGTTGTTATTTATATTTTGTTCAGTCTCCTGTCTGCGCATAATTTTTGTTGTTTCTTTAAAATTGACATTATCTTTAACATTCCTTGTTAACCACAGATCGTGAGTCAGTCCTTTGGAATTTTTCTTACTCTTTGGAATGTATTTATTCTCGGTATTCTGAAATATCCCTGAAACGTCTGTCACTGCATCTCTATCAACTATCCTTCAATCTAATTTGCTGGAACATTCCAGTCGGCTCATCTTTCATGCCCTCATATATGCCCTTGTTTAAGTTGTAAAAAATAGTTTTAGACCCACTCCTCTCTCCTTCACACTGAATGGAAAATTCAAAAATATTATGGTTGCTGCTCTCTAGTGTCACCTTCACTAAATAATTCTATTTCATTGTAGAATATAGATTTTGCATAGTCTGCTCTCTGAAAAGATCCTGAATGTGTTGTTCTAAGAAACTAACTTGTAACTCCTCATCTAGACTATCTTTACCCACCCAACCTTTTCAATCTTTGATTTGATTTGATTTATTATCGTCGCATGTGCTTGAGTGCAGTGAAAAGTTTTGTCTTGCATGCAGTACAGGCAGATCATACCATACAAGGCCATACAGATCATAGGGTGATTGAACAAAGTGAGGCATACAAAGTTACTGCTACACAGGTGTACAAAAAGCAAGATCAACATTAGATTTGAAATTTGAGAAGCCCATTCAGTAGTCTAATTACAGCAGGAAAGAAACTGTTCTTGAATCTGTTGGTATGTGTGTTTAAGCTTTTGTAACTTGCCTGATGGAAGAGGTTGGAACAGATTATAACCGGGGTGGGAGGGATCTTTGATTATATTGGGGGTCTTTCCACAGCAACGAGAAGTGTAGATGGAGTCAATGGATGGGAGGTTGGCTTGTGTGACGATCTGGGCTATGTTCACAACTTTCAGCAGTTTCTTGTTGTCCTGGACAGAGCAGTTGCTGTACCAAGCTGTGACGCATCCAGATAGAATGCTTTCTATGGTGCATCTATAAAAGTTGGTGAGGGTCCTTATGGACGTGCCAAATTTCTTAGCCTCCTGAGGCAGAAGAGGCACTTTTGCATCTTCTTGACCGTCGCATCAATCTGGGTGTTCCAGGATAGATTGTTGGTTACCAAGTACATAGATTGAAACAGCCCATGATTATTGCTATGCCTTTCTGATAAAGCTCCCTTTATTTCTTCTTTTATTCTCCACTCTACCACAGGTTTACCACTCGAAGGTCTGCACATCACTTTTAAAAAAAAAGTGACTTCTTGCCTTTATCACATTTCCTTTCTACACATACTGATTCTACATCCTGGTTTCCTGAATTTAGGATGCAGGATGTCTTTGCTGCTGTGGCAAGTTGCAGAACTGTGTGAGCTGTTATATGCTTTTTTTTAAAAAAAGTCAGTGACTTTCAGGGGTAAGCAGCAAAAGATTGGTGATCTATCAAAGTATAGGCCAGAACAAGGAACACAGAAGGGGCCCTACCCGAAACGTCAGCTTTCCTGCTCCTCTGATACTGCCTGGCCTGCTGTGTTCCCCCAGCTCCACACTGTGTTATCTTTGACTCCAGTATCGGCAGTTCTTACTATCTCACACATCATTGACAGTCTGTTTCACTAGGAATATGCAGCCCTGTTCACGGAGAGTGCTAACAGTACTTAGTGAAAGGAAAGCAGTTCACCAGCAGTGGCCTCTCAGGCTTGTTTCCAAACAGATAGTTGAGACTCATGGCTTTACCTGATCTTTTGCTGCACTGGGAATGGTAAAAGCATGCCTCCGGCCCCAACTTGGTTGAACCCATGTCTGAACCCAGCTGAGACTTGCAAACTGCACCTAGAAAACACACTGCCCTCTATGAGTCATAAATATGTTGCAAAGTAAGTTCGGATGTATGTTTATTTTTAAAATTCGGGAACGGGCCTAACTTGTATCTTTCCTGGGAGTAAGTTCCGGGCTGTGGCTTTACAAGCTTGTTCGATAATCTGAAATGGGTTGTTACACTTGATAAACTAACAAACAATTTCAGATGTTGAGTTGAACTCATAAGGTGGCTCATTTACGCTTGCTAAAGTAATTTACATTCACGTAGAGGCAGCTGTTCTCCACAAATAAAAGAAAAAGATTCAAGCCTAAAGATTATTTGAATGGCTGAAAGCAAGAGATACTGATAATCTTCTATTGCTTACTCCATGCCAACATCTTGGCCAATCAGAGTCAACTTGTCACCTTTTTCTCCTAACGTATGATTGTTTGAAATTTAACAGGGTTGCCTTTGTCCTAATGAGCGTAACATGTAAGGCTTCATCAACATGTCTCATTTTCCAGCGATAGTCCTAAATTTATTTCAGTACACTGCTCCCTATGTAGCCAGGTCGAGATACATTCTATGCAAGCAATCTGCTGCTGTGTGACCTGTTTTTCCACACTGATGATAGTTTTGAATCTATGTTGGTGCTCATCTTTCAATAGCCATTTTGTGAACACTCACATAGAAGCTCAGCTGTTGAGCTTCCTTGGTTGCTAGATTCATCAAGACTAAGTCTAAATTCCTTTCCATCAAGAGTCACTTCTGGATTGCTTCACATCATGAACCACACACCAGTGTAACTCTGATGACATCATTGAAGTTTCTCTCAGATTTCACAGGATTCTGCCAACTTCTATAAAATCACTATGAACTGTAAGGTAGATTCACCATCATGCTGGTTGCATTTGTGGAATCTGAACCTTTCAGCTATCACTAATGGCTTTAATAAAAATAGTTCTGTAGGATTTCTTCTATTTCTTCATATATTTTGGAATTCAGCTTCTCTGACAAAACCAGATTTCTCAAGAAGTTCAAAAATTCACCCCGTCCAATTCCCCCATAATGCTCAGGAACACATAGATGATTATACCTTTGTTAACTTGAATAAAATAATGGAATCACTGAGTAGATATTCCAGCTCTCTACTTTCATCACACAGTTCCACAGGGCCAAAATTTCTCTCCATTTATTTTTTTAAATACGAAGGCCTGTGTAACACGATGTACCACAAAAATTGTATCATTACCTTGTTTCTTCCTGTCTAAAACAAGTATCCCTGAGGTGGCCTTTTGTTTTTACTTCTGAGACTACATCCTTAATTCAAAATATTTTCCTCTATGTATGGTACTTGTTACTCAGTGTTCCTTCAGGGTGAAACATGTGGTAAGGTTTATTCAGCACTGCTCATCCTTTTCCCTCAGATGAATTACATTTTCTTCCCTTGTTAACTGTATGTGCTTTTATGCACCAAATAAGGTCTTTTGATTTCTTTTCATCAAAGAGCCTCCATTATCTGCAGTTAGGACCATAATTGTTTCCTTTCCACTAATGAATGCATTGACCCAGTGGATCTTGAAGTAGTTTTATTTTTGTTGTCGGATAGCAGGAACTTTATTACAGAAGTGTACAGACCACAGGCGCAAGGTTAGACTAAGCTGTCTCCCTCCAAAATGACCAATGATGTAATGTCTTAAACTGACTGTTTACCATACTCATCAAATACACTACAGAGATCTGTGATGCTAGGGATCTCAAGAGGTGAGCAAGATGGATCACCCATTCAGCACTTCAGGCCAAAGATGACTGCAAGTGCTTCTGCTTTGTATTTTGCACTGATATGTTGGCTCCCCAATCATTTATAATGAAAATATTGTGAAGCTTCATCCTCCTGTTGTTGGATGTGGCCGGCTGATCAGTTCATTGTGGGATCGCTTAGTTCTGACTATCCCATGCCATCAGGCAGTTTAGCATACATGCTTGCCTTTATTATAACAACACCAGGTGACACCTCATTTTTAGGAATGCCTGGTGCTGTTCTGCACATGTCCTCCTGAACTCTTCATTGAGCCAAGTTTGAAATCTTGGCTTGCTGGTAATGGTGGAGTGGAGGATATATCAGACCATGAGGTTACAGATCATGGTTGAATACAATTCTGCTGCTACAAGCAGCTCAGTGTCTTATGCATACTCATTTTTAAAGTGCAAGATCTGTTTGAAATCTATTCAATTTAGCTTGGTGGAAGCCCCACAGAACACATCAGAAGGTATCCTTAGGGTGGAGTTGAGACTTGGTCACAAAAAAAAAGACCATGCCAATATTGGCATGAACAGATGCATCCATGACAGCAACTATTGTTGGGTTAGGACATGCTTTCTAATCTAATGGTAAGTAAATGTTTGCAAAAGTCTGTAAAGATTGATTCTATTTCTATCCTTCAGTAACTGCTTTTGTGGTGTGTAACATTCTTCCCATAACAGAATCTCTCTCTTTAATGCCAGGTCCTTGACTTAGCCTCAGCTTATTGGTTGGACTCACATAGCTATCAGAAGTGATGATTTCCAAGTCTCACACCAGAAACTTCAGCATGTATTCCAGGCTGATATTTCAGTGCAGAACTGAAGGAGTGCTGCATGATCAAAGATCCTACTAGATGAAATGTTAAACCAATCCCCTGCCTGCTTTCTCAGGTGGACATAAAACAGCCCATGGCATAACTTCAAAAAGAGTGCTTCCATCATTCAGTGTCACTAAAACATGACAGTATTGCTTTTCTGCAACAACAATGAATGCACTTCAGTAAGTATTTCATTGATAATGAAGCACTTCGGGGTGTCCTGAAGTCATGAAATACATTATTATCAAGAATGACTTGCCCAAAAATGGGCAATATATTTCTGTATTGGATCACAGAACCCTACAGTGTCACAGAAGACAAGAAATAACAGTGCACACCATTCTACAAATTTTCTCCATTTGAAAGCAAAATCTTTGCAAGGGAGAAATTTCATTAGAACGTCTATCACTGTGAATAACAAAAACTAAATGCCTGCAAGGGAAGACCACTGACCACAAAGTTACATACAAACATACAAAATAACAGCATAAGTAGAAGATTTGGCCTATCCAGCCTTCTCCACTATTCAATGCGATCATGGTTGTGTCACAGAGTAAATGTCATTAGACTAGTGGTCTGGTTTTAAACCCAAGTTAAAGCTCGGGGAGCATGGGTTCAAATCCACCACGGCAGATGGTGACATTTGAATTGATTTAAAAAATAAGATCATTTCAAATTTTCATTTCCCATCAACCTAATAATTTTTAATACCCCTGCCTAACAAGCATCTATCACCACTACCTTTAAAATATTTCATGACCCTGTCTCTGCTATCTCCTAAGGCACAGAATTTCAACCTCAGAGATAAAGAAAATCTTCTCACCTCTGTTCTGAAAGGATGACCCTTAATATTAAAACGGTGCTCCTCATTCCTGTCCTTTCCCTTGTCAAGACTATTCAGGATCAATCAGGTCACCACTTATTCTTCTACACACCAGTGGAAACATGCCTAGACTATCTCAGTTTATCTGAATAAGATAACCTGTTCATTCAATCCACCTCACTTCTACCAATTTAGTAAACATCTTCTGAGGCCTCCAATGTATATACATTATTAATTAAATAAGGAACCAAAATGATAGCGTATTCTAGATATGGTCTCATCAATATCCAGTTTAACTGAAGAATAACATCCTTACTTTTGTATTCAATTCCCCTCATAATAAAGGATAGCATTCTATTAGCTTCCTTGATTACATGTGGTACCTGCATACTAACTTTTTGTGACTTATGCATCTAAACACCTAAAGCCCTCTGCACCATGGAATTCTGCAGTCATTCTCCATTTAAGGAACAGTCTGCTTTTTATCCTTCCAATCAAGGTGAACAACTTCACATTTTCCCACAGTACACCCCATCTTGCAGATTTTTTTCCCTACTTATTCAACCTATCTTTATCCAATTTTCTTATGGCTTCTTCACAACTTATTTTCCCATCTAACTTGGTGTCATCTGTGAATTTAGCTACTATGCCTTCACTCCTCTTATCTAAGTCATTGATTTAAATTTTAAAGAGAGATCTGAGCGCAGACCTCTGCAGGATTCCACTCATCACATCCTGCCAATAGTCGAATAAACATGTATGCATACTTTTAGCTATCCCATCCAATCTCTTATCCATGGTAATATGTTACCCCTACACTATGGGCTTTTATTTTCCACAATAACTTTTGATGTGGCACCTTATCAAATTATAATCCAAGTACAATACAGGTACAAGGTCCCCCTTAGCCACAGCACATTCCACTCCCTCAGAGAGCTTCAATAAATCAGTTAAATACAATTTTCCTTTAATAAAACTAAGTGTATTGTCATAATGTTTTGAATGATTGATTCTAACACCTTCACAACCATAGGATGTCAAAGTAACTGGTTGATAGCTTCCTGTTTATTGGTCCCCCTCCCTTCTTGAATAGAGGGGTTGTATTTACTACTTTCCAGTCCAATTGATCCTTTCCTGAATGTAGGGAATTTTGGAAAATTAACACCAATGAATCCATTACCTCCTTAACAATCTCAAGACTCTAGGATAAAGTCAGCCTGAACCCGGAGACTTGTTGGCCCACAGTTGTATTAGTTGTTTAGTACCACTTCCCTTGTGATTGTAATGTAGCTAAATCCATCTGTCTTAGAACTCCTGATTTCTATCTATTTCTGGATTTGTTTCTGTACCTTCTGTACTGAAGAGAGGAGCAAAGTATTTACTCACTTCATCTGCCATTATCCTTATTATCCACTATTAACTCCCCATTCCAGCTCTCAAGAGGGCCAACATTCAGTGTGTAGTTTTTTCCTTTTTAAATACTGGTAGAAACTTTCATGATCCATTTTCACAATCCTAGCTAGCTTCCTCCAAAACTCTAATTTCTTCTTCCCATTTAAACTTTTTGTAGTTCTTTGCCATTCTTTATACTCTGGCCAATTATCTGAAAACTTTCCCAGTTCTGCCTATGTCATTGGTACTAACATGGAATACAACCACCAGATCCTCCCTCTCCCGTCATCACTAGAGACGTGTTTTGTTGCTTCTCTTCATTCGCCATCCTTTCTGCCCAAGTGTCCAGTGTCTTTGCCCACTACTGAAAATTTTCCATCTATTCCACTGCCACTTTTCCTGCTACCACTCCTTTCTTTAGTGCTAATGTCTCTCTTTCCCAGAGTCTATTCCCATCTTCCATTTTTACTCTTTGAGTATGTAGTGCCACCTTTGGGCCTTCTTCATTTGTTCTTCTCCTCATTGTCTATCCTCAGTGATAAAAGTCCCTCTGCTCCTGGCACCCACTCTCCATTCTTACCTTTAAAACACTTTGTCTCTGCAATACTGGAAATTCTTTCTCCTGCTCCTCATTTCCTTCCCCCAAAACCTGTCCTCAGCAAACACTGAGGTTCAGCTTCCACTACCAGCAATAACTTTCGCCACTAGACAGAGCCAGCCACTTCAAAACCAGATGTCTGGTGAGTATAATTTTGTTTTGCATTTATACTATATATTTTTATGTTTAATTTTCAAAGTTAATTCATTTACCAATGTATGAATTTAGAAAAGTATAGTACCTGTATTTCAATATATACAACGTTTTTGTTCTGGCAGGAAAGATCCCAAAGAACCCAATTGTATTGGTTTATTAAGACCTAACTTGTTGGTATAGGAAAATACAATTCATTTCACATTGTTTCATTTCAAGTAGCATTTTTCAGGACACAACTACTACATTAAGAAAGGAATCATTATTCCTGGCATTGAACACTGTACTTAATAGATAGTGGGTGAATGGCTACAAAGGATACGTGATACATGGGGAGGGACTTTGGGGTTGATGTGGGAGAATGAAGGATGATAGCAAGAATAAGAATAACATGGAGTACTGGCCAATATCCCAGTAGAGAGACAAAGGTAATCTAACCAGCATACCTTGGCATTCACACTTCTTTGATCTTGCCTTGGGAGTCAGGATGCCAAAATTTGACTGCCCACATCTCCAGGAAATAAAAATATGGTGGGTTTGGGCAGAGGTAATAGGCCTGGTTTGTGAAGTTGAGAAGTGGCCTAATTCACACCCAAGTCCACCACAAAAATACAGCCCAATGTTTTAGTTGGTTGTTGAGTGCCAATCAATTAGACCGCTTTTCTTTAGATGGTGTCAATTTTCTTCATGGCTTTTGAGGCTGTATTCAACCAGGATAGTGCACCACACATTATTCCATCACACTCCTACTTGTATCTTGCAAATATTTCAGTCTTGTCTTTTGAACTGATGTGCTGGGAATGTTTGTGTCACCTTCTCCACAAGGTAATTGTTATTTTAATCAACCTGACAAGACATTTTATGATACAACTCTAGGCAGATGGGACCAGCCCTGGGCTTTCTGGCCCAAAGGTACCACAAGAATCCTTTCAGTTGGTTGTTAAATTGTTCACCATCATCCAGGACTACAGAGCTTTGATCTGATCTAATGCTTCCACGCATGGCTCCATCTATTGTATGGTGAGCATGCAGACAGTCCTGTGTTGCAGTTTCACCACAGCTTTACCCCTCATTTTTTGCCATGTGTGGTGCACACTGAACCAGAGTTAGGCCTTAGGTTGGTGGTAATGGTACAGTAAGGAGTATGCTGGGTCATGACGTTACAGGCTGTGCTCAAGTACAATGCTGCTGGTTATGGCCAATTTTGAGGAATTAAATTCTGAATTTATTCTAATTAGCACAATTGTAGTGCCGCACAACACAATGGAAGGTATGTGAAGAAGCAACTTCGTTTCCAGAAGGACCATGCTGTGATTATTCCTATGAAGGGCAGATGCATCTGTGACAGATTGAAAAGGACAAGATCAAGTAGGATTTCCTCTCTTTTTGGTTTGTTCATAACCTACTACAGACTCAATCAGGCAGATTTGACCTTCAAGACTCAACTAACTTGGTCAGAAGTGGCTACAAAGCCAATGTTAGTAATTAGGCATTGAAGACAGAATCCAGAATAAATATGTGCCCTTACTACTTTTCTCACAATCGGTGCTTAATATTGAGGAGCACTAATTTATCAACTGAAAGAGGGAGATTTCATTGCCTGATCTGATGCCCTGAAACTTCATGGAATATGCCTACTTCCTCCTGACTGTTATCATGACAACAGATCAGAATCCCAAAGTACTATGGGTGTTTTTATTTTTAAGTCCAAAATGTGTTTTTTTTTTAAAGTGGTCTATTGCAAACAAAAAACTGCAACTGTTAGTCCTGAGTGCAACTCAGGGAATGTTGTCCCTGTAGAGTGCCAGGGAAACTTCAGAGACACAGAGACACAATAGGAAGCAATAATGAGGGGGCCATGTTCCCCCTCTTAGCAGCAATCCACCTCAGCAAACTTTTTTTGTGTTTTGTCCTTCTAGGAATATATTCTAAAAAGGGGTTTAAAAACGAAATGCAATCCTAGTCTGTGTATGTTATTGGAAGAATGTGTGATAGTGGAAAGAGATATGCTAGTAGAAGGAGGCATTTGTGTGTTGTCACCTGGGTTCCAGTGCTATTATGCTGTGGAGATTACAGTCAAAGAACCACTCACTAGTCATCCCTGTATAGCAGGTACAATGTCTTGATCATTCCGAATGCTGGAAGCCAAATAGCCAACAAGATAGTCAAAACAAAATAAGACAACAGAAAGACTATTACTCTGAGGGCCACCATCCAACCACCGTGAAAAGGAAACAAGACAAAAGGGTTGCAACTAACTATCAAAGTCAAAAATCCCAAACTAGACCTTTCAACTATGAACATGCCACTATTTATCATTCATGAACCTCCCATAAAGACTGATACATATATCTTTTAACTTTTTAAATTCTTATTCCTAATGTCTGTGCATGTGTTTAAAAAATAAATAAATAGTGGATGCTGGAAATCAAGAAGAAAAAACATAAATTGCTGGCAAAACTCAGCACATCTGGCAGCATCTGTGGAGAGAAAACAGAGTTAAAATTTCAGGTCCAGTGACCCTTTTTCAGAACCAATTATACCTAGGAAAACATTGCTGCATATGCCATTAGTGGTCCAAATTAGCAACTATTGATTCCCCAGGCCAACTTTTACTCATTCCTTTGGCTGTCCAACTGTTTTACTCGCTCTCTGGACTTCATTTCTACCTATTGTTCACTCCTTTCCCTCCTCCCTCCCCAATCTTCAGCATATATTCCAACCTTTTCCTAACTGCAATCAGTTCTGAAGAAGGGTCACTGGATCTGAAATATTAATGCTGCTTTCTCTGTATAGATGCTGACAGGCCTGCTGAATTTTCCCAATAATTCCTACTTTTGTTTCTCTTTGTATGTTTGTTCCGTTATTCTTTCTTTTCACTTTTAGTAAATAATAAACTCATTCTTTGTTAATTCAAAACTGCCTGGCTAAATCGGCCCCTTTAAAACATAACTTCATTAGGTTCAGAAATAAGTCATTCAGAAGGGATGGATCCTTTTTTGTCATGACCAACCGTAGAGACTGGTGAACAAATAAAAGGGAGCCAGTTTACCTTCCTCACCCAGGAGTTTTACAATTTGGGGTATCCAACTAGAACCATAATAGATTGGGGGGCCTCATTCATGGTCTGATGAATGCTAATTTGCTGAATTCCTTTGAACAAGAGAACAATGTACAAGATGCAACTACTTCATTACTTTAGTTAGTAGAGTGGTCTCCGAGAATAGTTATTCTTCTTTTTCTGGCCTGGATTTTTAATCTGTTTTGTGCCTCACATTGAAAATTACATGACTTCATTGCACAAAGCATCATCAATGCTTGAGACAGGCTGAATATTTCCTCACCATCATCATCTTTAGATTTGTAAATTTTGCTGACCCTCAAAGTCCCAGTTGGATCAACACAGAATGCCAAGTAAAGAATCCACCATGTTCAAAAAGATACAATAGTAAAGGTGAATCACCAACAAATGCTGAACCCTAACAGAGGAACAAACACCAAATATTGATAAAGTGGAGTTACCACTGGCCTCACAGCAAGTATGCAGGAGGTAGTTGAGAGCTAGAGCACAGACTGAAGAGACCAGAGGCTGAAAGGCCAGAGCGCATATTGCTGGCTACACATTGCTTTAAACAGACACAAATTGGTTCTGTGATGTGGCACATTCTCCAATCTTACAAGTAACAAATGGTTTAAAGTAGAGTTCAGTGTTGCTGTGTAGAATTTACCTATATTGTTTGTTTTTACAATTCCCCTAATAAGTTCATTTATTATTTTTCAGTTTTGATTCAGTATTTTATTCCAATTACTATTTTATTGTAGGTTTTATAGCTTAAATTATTTGAGTTTTGACAGTGTGCTTTTTATGGGTGTACTAAATGAGCAACGAACTTTGTTAATTTGTAATTAATTCAACAAAAAAGCTTTCCTGCTCCTCTGATGCTGCTTGGCCTGCTGTGTTCATCCAGCTGTACACCTTGTTATCTCAGATTCTCCAGCATCTGCAGTTCCTACTATCTCTGAAACAACTTTTAGGTTATCTTGGTTTCCTCTGAATTACAAAGTGCTTTACATGATGGAATTTCTTTATGGAAAGTATTATCATAAATGTTACCTCAGTTAAACAATGCTGACAATGTCACTTTTAGGGATATCAAGTTGCTACACCTGGAAGTTAACAATCAAATTATTTTTCAATTAAATGTATGCAATTTCTGTGGACTTCAGCATGACAAGCAGCCATTTTTTTATTACTTCATGAGATCTAAGTGCCGCTGACAAAGATAGTATTTGTTGCTTCTTCCGAATTGAACGTGGGAAAGTGGTATTGAGCTGGGAAGGTGGTAATGAGCTGCTTTCTTGAATTACTGCAGTCCATCTGGTGTAGGTGCAACTACAATGTCCTTAGGGAATTCAAAGATTTTGATTCAGCAACAGTGAAGGAGCAATCAAATAGTTCCAAGTCAAGATGGTGTTAGATTCGAGAGAATCACAGGTTCTTATTCATCTGTTGCCTTGTCCTTGCATAAGGTAGAAGTCATAGATGTGGTAGAACAGACAAGTTCTATCACCATGCCACCTTCATGTTGCCAATGTCCAACCCTCCCACATATTCTTTATATCCTACAAACCTTAGAAGTCATGCAGTAGCATTGACAATTAGTTTAAAACCATTGGGAAAAATATTAACAATCTACTACAACCCTAAATTGAAACATACTATTATTGATGCAGAGGATTAAAAAACCTATTCCAATGCAAATTAAAAATTTCAATACTTTAAGTGTTATTATTAGGTTTGTAATTAAACAGGAAATCATGTCAAAGGGTCGTTCTACTGCTAAAACCTTTAAAAGATTCAATCATTCTTGGATCAATAAGCTACCTGTTGAGGTGAAGCTTTTAACAGATTCTGAAACTCAAACAGGCATTCATTATGGCAAAAACTATTAATAACAAAATCTTCCAGCAACATTGCTTGAAAATGACTGAACAGAAAGGTCATTTCAAACCAGAGTGCATGATAATCAACAGAAGAGTAACAGATGCAGTAACTTTTCAAAATCAATTTTCAAGAATAGGGATTTTTCTAAAAAAAAAACAGCCGGAGCTATCAGTCTATTTAAATCACAGCACAAAATATCGCAGCAGAGAACAACAGAAAGGTTTATCTTCATGAGTAATAGCACTTCTGACAATTGAAAAAGTACTGTAATCCATGGGAACAATTACATGATGCTGGCTAATATAATGGTCCCTATGATGAATCAAAGCATTAGAACACATCTAGCTTTCAAAAAAAAAGCTTCTGAACATTTTATACTCATTTTTCTCACTAATTTATTTTTGGGATATGCATTGTAACAAATGAATTGCAAATCAGGGTTTCAGCTAATGATACGGACAATAGCTGGTAGAACTCAAAATCATTCTTTTCAAAGAAATGTGTAATTGAGGATTCACCTATAAGGCTGCCTGATGTGTCACTGCGGTAATACATTTTGCAATGTGGAACCAGGTTATTTCAGATTAATCTGTAAAGTTTGCATGTACATGCTTATTGTTACTTCAACTTTGATTCCACTAGTTTGAGTGACACCACAGGCTTGTTGTTATTTCATTTGAGAGAATTCTCTGCTAGAAAAAATAAAATTTAACTACTTTATGGCACATTGAACGTATGCACAAATTCCACTCTCCCACTAGTTTGTGGAATCACTGGAATTGAGTTCTTTGCAATAAATCTATACAAGAAAATTGTGTTTGGCATGCTAACTTCAAAAGAACAAATTTCCACCAAGTCGATTCCACTGTATGAAGATCACAAAATTGGTGTGAAAGTGATGATCACTTTTATCCAGCGCACACTGAAAACTCCATTGTTATCAATCAAACCAAGAGAAAATCTGTTCTTAAAATATGATGAAGCACATTATATAATGGACTGCCAGGAACAAAATCCCAGTAATTCCACAAATCACTGCCAATTCTTTGGCAAAAAAAAACATGCAAATCAAAAGCAGATGTTCTGTATATGACTTCATCCTTAACTAATTACATTCTTCATATCCTTAACAGTAGCAGTAACGGAATTTATTGTACCTTTCATGTATAAACCAATGCGAACACTTGATAAAAAATTTACCCCTCCTATTTGCACAGTATAAACCCACACATCATCTTGTCCGTTGATCACAGGGAATATTTCTGGAGCTATCCTAGCTTACCCTACGTTATGAAATAAAGCTATGTATTCCCATTTATAAGAAAAACAGAAATTCCGAAGAACGGTCACTGGACCCGAAATATTGACTGCTTTCTCTCCACGTATGTTGCCAGACCTTCAATTTCTATTTTTGTTTCAAGTTTCCAGCATCCGCAGTTATTTGTATTTTGGCTGTTTTAGAATACTGTTTGCAGAAGCAATATTTGCGACTCCCTCCCTCAACGGAGCAACAGGAGGATAAAAAAAAATTATGTAAGGTAGAATGGGGATTCTCAAAGGCGAAGTAGTGGGAGAATGGAATTTTCGCATGCTATTCAATGAGCAATGCGAAAGTTAAATTGTATTTTTTTGTAACAGAGAATTCTCTTAAATGAAATAAAAGCCTGTGGTTTCACTCAAAACTTAAATTATCGGAATCAAACTGGAAGTAGCAATAAGCGTGTACATACAAACTTTACAGATTAATCTGAAACAACCTGGTTCCACATTGCAAAATGTATTACCGCAGTGACACATCAGGGAGCCTTACAGGTGATTCGTTGATTACATGTTTCTTTGGAAACGATTCGAGTTGTTCCAGCTATTGTCCGTATCGATAGGTGAAACCGCTATCAGCAATTCATTTGTCAATATGCATATCCCAACAATAAATGATCAGATTACTTTGCAGTGAAAGAATATAACTTTAGGGATGTTAAAAATAATCTGGGGTTTGTGACGGGAACTGAATTTGGTGTAAACATGTCGTTTGATGCACCTCGACCGAAATGTCGAATCAAAATAGTACATTACAATGAAGTAAATACGGAATATTAATCTACTTTAAAGTTCCATATTGTAAATTACATTGAAACGTTTTGTTTACTGTACTGGAAAGTTACCTGTATACTCTGAAGTCCTCCAAAAGCAGTAAACAGCAACAAAAATCCCAAGCTGACGATTAAAACATTCTTTGTGGTTCTTTCGATTTTCAACATCATGTTGGTTAAAACCACTCAACAATTGACGACGATAGTTAAGGGAGAAATTAAAAGTCTGACCACGCCAATGTGTCAAAAGCCGTGAAACATTCAGGATGTGTCCCTCCAGTTAACTTTTTCTCTGGAACCACCTTGTTTTTTATATATGTTTATTATCAGTTAGGTGACTAAAGTTCACGCACTCAAGATATTAAAAAAAGACGTGGCAAAGCATTAGTGAGTTGAAACAATTTACTGCTCCGCGTGGAGTCGCTCGAGTCGGAGTTTGCAGAGATTTTCTTCGAACATGGGGTGGTGATGCGATGACATTCCCCACCCAGAGCCGTTGGAAGTTCACGGGCGGGCGGATAAGGTGGGATCAGGGCTTGGTGCTAGATTAGTGACGTGCCAACAAGACGGTGTGAGGTAGGCAAGACAACAACGTGAAAGGGGCCTTCCTCCTGCTGTTGAGCAAAACCATAAGTCGCACCTTGACGATAGACTATCAGAGATAATAGAATCCCTACAGTGTGGAAACAGGTCCTTCGGCCCAACCAGTCCACACCGAACCTCAAGCCATCCCACCCAGTTAATAACCCACCGAATCTACACATCCCTGAACACTACAAGCAATTTAGCATAGCCAATCCACCTAGCCTGCACATTTTTGGACTGTGGGAGGAAACTGGAGCATTCAGAGAAAACCCATGCAGACACAGGGAGAACGTGCAAACTCCACACAGGCAGTCGCCCAAGGGTGGAATTGAACCCAGGTCCTTGGTGCTGTGAGACAGTAGTGCTAACCACTGAGCCACTATGCTGCCAAGGTCTATATTGGACCTGTATGCTGACGCCCTTTGAATCAAACTTCAGCTTTCCTGTTCCTCTGATGCTGCCTGGCCTGCTGTGTTCCTCCAGTTGCACACTTTATAGACTCTGAGTTAAATCTTTTTACACTTTTTTATTATCAAACTATTCAAAATGTCCCTGGATTGTGGTAACGGGTGAAGCTTTTCACTGTATTTTACTATATTATTCATTGCAAAATGCAAGTGACAATAAATAAATCTTTCATTCTAAACCCATTATATCCCTGTCCTGGGAGAGATTGATGGGGCCAGTGTTGGGAAGTTATACTTTCAGTGTAAAAAGAGTAGAGGCAGCTTTACTCTGTACTCTTTACGTTTATGTTCCTTTCAGGAGCTGCTGGCAGGAGGAGCCAATACTGGGGAAATTTACAATCGAGTGCGGGATTTCAGTTCGGGCCCGTACCTTTCAGGAGGAGCCATCAGCCTCCCACACTGGGGGAGCATCCTGCTGATGTCGCAGAGGGAAAGAGGATGCACAGTTTCTGATTGGTCAGTGCTAGTTTGTGTTAACCCGTTCATTCTCTTGGTGCTACAGGTGAAAGAATCTCATTGTAGTAGAGGTTTAAGTGTGACTCAGCCTTTCTAAAGGGTGAGTGCAATTAGTTCATCTTCTGGTTGGTACCCGGAGTTCAGATAGTGAGTAAGTTGCAGGGGGAGCTATTTGTTAGAAAATAGTAGCTACTTTTTAGGTAGTTAATTAAAATTTAGCTCATAAACTAACAGCCAGTAGAGTGTTAGTCATGTCAGTTTGTAGGGTTTTGTGTTCCACCTGCGAGATGTGGTCAGTCATGGACGCGGAGAGCATCCCTGATAATGAAATCTGCAAGAAGTGTACTCAGCTTCAGCTGCTCACCAAACAAATGGATCAGCTTGAGCGGCAGTTGGAGACACTGGGGAGCACACAAATGCTGGAGAGCATCTTAGATAGAAATTATAGAAACGTGGTCACTCCCAAGGTATGGGAAGATAGATAGGTGACCATTAGACAGGGCAGGCAGTCAGTGCAGGATTCCCTGCAGCTGTATCTCTGTTGAAGAAGTATTCTGTTTTGGATATTGATGAGGGGGATGGCCCATCAGGTGACAGCAGCAGCCAGAGCTGTGGCACCACTGCTGGCCCTGCTGTACAGAGGGGACAGACAAAGCATAGTAGAGCAACAGTAATTGGAGATTCAATAGTCAGGGCACAGATAGGCGCTTCTATGGTCACGAGAGAGGCTCCAGGATGGTATGTTGCCTCCCTGGTGCCAGGGTCATGGACATCTCTGAGCAGGTACAGAGTACCCTGAAATGGGAGGGTAAACAGAACAAAGTCATTATCCACATTGGCACAAATGACAAAGGTAGGAAGAGTGGCAAGTCCTGCAGCGACAATTCTGGGAGTTAGGTAGTAAGCTAAAAATCATGGGGGCTATAGATAGGGTTAATGGTAGGTATCTTTTCCCTAGGATGGGAGATTTCAAGACTAGGGGGCACATTTTTAAGATGAGATAAGAGAGATTTAAAAAAGACATGAGGGGCAATTTCTTTTACACAGAGGGTGGTTCACTTGTGAAATGAACTTCCTGAGGAAGTTGTGAATGTGGATACAGTTACAACATTTAAAAGACAGTTAGATAAATACATGAATAAAAAAGATTTGGAGGGATATGGGCTAGGAGCAGGCAGATGGGACTAATTTAGTTTGGGATTATGTTTGGCATCGACTAGTTGAACCAAAAGGTCTGTTTCTATGCTGTATGACTCAATGAATCTATAACTGGAGGCTTAGACTGTTTTTGCTTCATTGCAAGAACTATAACAAGTAAAACAGATGAACTTAGAGCCTGGATTAATGCATGCAATTATGATGTTCTTGCTATCACAGAGACATGGTTGAAAGAGGGACAGAATTGGCAGCTTAACATTCCTGGATATCAATGTTTGAGATGAGACAGAGGAGGAAGCAAAAGAACTGGAGGAGTTGGGTTAGACAGCATATCACAGCCATGGTGAGGGAGAATACCCTGGAGGGATCTTGCAGCAAGGCAAAATGGTAGAGCTCAGGAATAGGAAGGGTGCAACCACAATGCTGGGATTGTACTACAGACTCTCCCAGCTGCCAGTGGGAGATTGAGAAAGAGATATCTAGTCAGATTCTGGAAAGATGTGAAAATGAGAGTGTTGTTGTTGTGGGAGACTTTAACATCACCCATATTGAAAAGGTCTCTGTTAGTGCTAGGAGTTGGATGGGAAGCAATTTGTTAAGTGTGTCCAGTATGGTTTTTTGAAACAGTATGTGGACAGTCTAACAAAAAGATGGGGCCATATTGGACCTGGTATTGAGAAAGGTGATCAAAGTTTCAGTGGGGGAGCATTTTGGAAATAATGACCATAATTCCATAAGTTTTCAGATACTTATGGATAAGGACGAGTGCACTTCGAATAAAGGTTTAAATCTGGGGAAGGCCAACTATAACCAAACTAGGCAAGAATTGAACAATGTGGATTGGGTGAAGCTGTTTGAGGGTAAATCCATATCTGACATGTGGAAGTTTTTTAAAAACCGGTTGATTAGACTACAGGAAAAACATGTTCCTGTGAAAATGAAGGACAGGAATGGCAGAATTTCGGAGCCTTGCATGATGTGAGATTATCAGCTTAGTTAACAAAAGGAAGCATATCTAATGTTAAGGCAACTAAAAACAGACACAATCCTTAAAGAATATACAGAAAGTAGGGAGGAACTCAAATGGGATGTTAGGAAGGCTAAAAGGGATCATGAAATGTCTTTGGCTAGCAGGGTTAAGGAGAATCCCAAGGCATTTTATACATATATTAGTAGCAAGAAGGTAGCTAGGGAAAGAGTAGGCCTACTCAAGGATAAAGGAGAGAGGTTATTTGTGGAACCAGAGGAAATGGGTGAGATCCTTAAAGCGTATTTTACATTGGTATTCACCAAAGAGAGGGACATGAGTGATGTTGAGGTTAGGGAAAGATGTGTGAATACTCTTGGGGATGTCAACATAATGAAGGAGGAAACGGTGGGTGTCTTGAAATGCATTAACATAGATGAGTCCCCAGGGCCAGATGTGGTTCCAGGAATGTGTGGATTTTAGTGGAAATTTGTGCATAATTTCAGTATGATAGCTGTACCTTTACCAAATTTGTTATCAACCTTGATCTGAAAGTCACGTAAATTGGGTACTATGCATATTTACTTTTTAAAAAGACATTATCTAGCTACAGTGGGCAGTCACATTTTCCAGCTATGACTTGATTGACTGCAGAATGTAACTGAGGCATTTTTCAATCCAAATGGCATCATTCACCATTGGTATAACTTATTTGGCGTAACAAACGTGGAAATTCCTTTAGCTCTTGATGTTAATAGCACTTGCCAGTACTTCTTCAATAGATCAGTTTTAGAAAGGAATGATACACTGCCATCACTATCAATGCAATCTTCTGATTGTGGAATTGGATACAAATCTATTTTTGTGACCACATTCACCCTTCTCTAATCTATATAAAGTCTAGTTCATCCATCCGGTCTAGAAACCAACAGTTGGCGAATTCCGGCTGCTTTGACTAGATTCAACCAAGTGGTTCTCTAGCATGTACTGAATTTCTATTTCTACCTGAGCTTGTTTTTCAGGCTCAATTGATAAGTATATTTTATTGGTTCTGACTCTCCTGAGTCTGCCTGTCTAGGTAATGTAGTACATCCAGATGTATCTCTGCAAATTATCTCATGCATTGTCAATAGTCTTAGAAGATCCTTCTGTTGTCTTTTGTCTAAATACGAAAACAGTATCTAACTGTTCCAATATTTCCATGTCAGCCAGTCAAATCACAGGAAATTTGAGAACCATCTGCCTCTCCTTCTGTCTCATATTATCTTCATCACTTTCGACTACTCTTACCACCTGAAACACTTGTTCTTCCTCATCTACTTCCCCACAATAATACCTTTGCAGCACATTTATAGGTGTACCAGTTATTTTTCCTATGACAGGAATATTTATTGAATAAGTCATCTTATAAACCCTTCCAGCTACTTTATATGGACCACTGAATTTTGCTTTGTAAAGGCAACAATACTACTACTTAGTCTCCCACTTGAAACTTTCTAATTGCTGAATGTTTATCTGCCCATTCATTTATTTTCACCTGTGACACTTTTAAATATTCTTGTGCTTTCCTGCATACTGCTGTGAATCTTTCTAGAAATATAGATATGAAATTCAACATTGAGGATTTGTCTTTCTCATTCAAGAACTTCTCCCTTTTTTATGGACCTCTATCCCATGATCATAAACCAAACTGAAATGGAAAAGTTCCAGTAGATTCATTTGGAGAAACACTGGTAGAATATAATTTTAAAAATTGAATCCTTTGTCCCAATCCAGTGGGTATTCATGATAGTACATCTTAAATATGATTTTGAAATTCTGATGGTATACCTCCAAAGTTTCCTGTGTTTGTGCATGACACACAGTTGACTTCAATTGTTTTGATTGATTTGATTTATTGTCACGTGCACCAAAATACAGTGAAAAGCTTTGTTTACAAGCGGCAGAGGCAGATCACAGCAAGCAAAGGATGTACAGATCAAAAAGACTTACAGGCATACAGGTTACATTGTGGGTTACATTGTGGGTTACATTATTTGAGGCTAGAGTCCATTCAACAATCTGATAACAGCTGGAAAGAAGCTGTTCCTTAACCTGCTTGTGCTTGTGGTCAGGCTTCTGTATCTTCTGCCTGATGGAAGGGGTTGTAGGAGGTCATTACCAGGGTTCAATGGGCCTTTGATGATGTTGGCCACCTTTCCATGGCAGTGAGCTGTGTAAATAGAGTAAATGGATGGAGGTTTGGCTTCCGTGATGGTCTGGGCCACCTTCTGTAGTTTCTTACGGTCCTGGGCAGAGTATGCAACCGGGCAGTATGCTTTCAATGGTGTATCTGTAGAAGTTGGTGAGGGACCTTATGGACATGCCAAATTTCCTGAGATACCTGAGGAAGAAGGGGCATCGTTGCGCCTACTTGACTGTCACATTTACATGGGAAGTTCAGGACAGGTCGTCAGTTATTGTCACTCTGAGGAACTTGATGCTTTCCACTCTCTCAACCTTAGTTCCATTGTGGTAGATGGCAGCGTGCACTCCTCCTTTCTTTCTGAAGTCGATGATCAGTTCTTTAGTTTTGTCAACGTTTAGAGACGGATTGTTTTCATTGCACCACGTCACCAAACGTCTACCTTCCTTCTATACTTTGACTCGTCGTTTTTAGATATCTGTTCCACTACGGTGGTGTCATCAGCAAACTTGTAGATGGCATTCACTTGGAATTTGACAACACAATCATAGGTGTACAGGGAGTACAGAAAGGGGTTGAGGACGCATCCTTCGGGGGCTCCAGTGTTGAGTCTTATTGTGGAGGAGGTGCAGTTACCTGTCCCCATTGATTGCAGCCTATGGGTCAGAAAGCTGAGAATCCAGTTGCAAAGGGCAGAGCCGAGACCAAGGTCACACACTTTTGGAGTCAGCCTGGGATAATGGCGTTGAAGGCAGAGCTGTAGTCAACGAACACGAGTGTGACATAGGTGTCTTTGTTGTCCAGATGTTCCAGGGATATGGCATCCTCTGTGAACCTGTTATGTCGATGGGCAATTTGTAGGGGATTGAGGCAGGGTGGGAGACTGGAGTTGATGTTGGCCATGAGCAGCCTCTCAAATCACTTCATGATTATTGAAGTCAGAGCTATTGGACAGTAATTATTAAGGCACACAGCATGTGTTTTCTTGGGTATGGGGATGATGGCGGTTTTCTTGAAGCAGTTGGGGACTTCGGCTTGTAGGAGGGAGAGGTTGAAGATGTCAGTGAATACCTCCGCCCGTTGGTCCACACAGGATCTGAGTGCTCAGCCGGGAACACCGTCCGGGTCCATTGCTTTCCTTGGGTTGACTCCCCAGGAAGACTGATCTGACTTCTGAAGCGGTGACAGACGGAACAGGTATGTCTGGGGCTGGCGGGGCAGGCATCGTCACACTGGTGGTATTCTGCTCAAACCAAGCATAGAAAGCATTGAGTGTGTCATTGTCTGCTATCTTACACTTACACTTACACTTTATGTCCAAACTGTTAATAATTTCCTGGAAAATTTTAGAATGAGCTTAGAACTTGAACTGTCTTTTCTTCATCTGCAGACCTGTGAGGATATCTCCATTTCCTCATCAAAACTGCATGTTTCATACAATAACACTGTGGAGTCCCTTCAGCCACTGCTTCAATATGAGCTGTTTGTATTAACTTACTCTGGATCTGCTTCCTGAGCATCATTTCACAAAGACATGCCAAACACTTCTTTTGAATTATACTCATTCTTAAGTAGATTTTCAGCCACCCCAACGTTTGCTTGCGGTATTACTGTGACCTCTGATGATGAACTTTGTTTAGCCATTGCTTTAGTCACCATACATGATACAAAAATACCTGGAAGTTTTTTCTGCAACTGTTCCATTACTTTAGTCTCAACGGGACTTTCCATGATTATTGGCAAAGCTACGACTTTCACTCTTGTCAAATCATTCTCCAGTAGAAATCAACTCCATCGCAAGTAAATTCTTAAGTACCACTAGTGCAGACAACAAATTGCACTCCATTTGGACTTTGTAAAATGGAACAGGATATACTCCAGCTATCCCTCCCATTTTCTAACACTTTGGCTTTCAATTAAATCACTGAGGGGAAAACTATATCATTCTCCAGCAAGAGAGTTTTAGTACACTCCTCCCCCATAAATCTTAGAATCGTCAAGGGCTTAGATTTTTTTTAAAGATAAAGGGGTTATATTCTCTTTCAAATAAAAAGCCTTTGTATCACTCATTTACCCCATGTACTGCTTTTGCACTCACTGCAGGGTCTACTTTCTGTCTTTTAATTGTACTTAAAGCTACAATCTGATCTGTGGCCTTTTCCTTCTGAGTTTCTTTACAAATTCATTCTTATAAGCTCCAGTAAGTCCCATGGATTTCCCTTTCAACTTCCAACCTTCCGAATGAATGTGTCCCACCTTATTACGATGGAAACACCTTGCCTTCCGATTTCCATCCTCAGAACCTTCCCTTCTGATCTGACGAGTACACGTTAGGGAATTCCAAAGATTTTTTTAAGAAAATATGTACAGTACCCCAACTTACCTGACTTTCAGACCAAGGTTGATAGAAATCACTGATCAGCTTTCTGTACTGCACAAGAATTATCACTTTTTATGAGTAATTAGATTGTAGCTGTAGGTAAACAGATATAAGCCATTGGCATTTAACACAAATTGTTAAACCTCTAATCCCCTTAAAAACTTCCCATTACACACACAAACAAATAAATAGGGGAATTATTGGTAGAGGTAGAGAAATCTGGTAAGTCTGGTCAATGGATGTTGCTTCCCAATTCCGATGTTCCTTCTTTGGCTAGCCAAACCCTTAGTGTTTAATTGTCTTTTGCTACATGCTTCCACTGGTTTTTAAGAGGCACAAACTGGTTGATTAACTTGTAAAATGTCTCTGGTTTATCATGTTAGCAGTCACAGCTCACTGCAACTGCTGCAGGGAAGTTAACTGGTCTTATTCAAGTGTATCAGAGATAGTAGGAACTGCAGATGCTGGAGAATCTGAGATAACAAGGTGTAGAGCTAGATGAACACAGCAGGCCAAGCAGCATCAGAGGAGCAGGAAGGCTGACGTTTCGGGCCTAGACCCTTCTTCAGAAAAAGCTGCACTGAGCAGGCAGCTTCTCCTGGGCAAAACATCAAACAAAGTACAGGGGTAGACCACCCAGCCTTTCGAGTCTGCTGTGTCACTCAGTAAGATTAAGACTGATTTTAACCTCAACTCTACATTCCTGCATATCCCTTATAATCTTCCATCCTCTTGGTAATCAAGAATCTATCTACCTTTGCCGTAAAAGTATCTAAAAATTCCGCACCCATTGTCTTTTGAGGAAAGGAATTCAAAGTATTTATAACCCTCTGAGAGAAAAAAATGTTTCCTCATCTCTGTCTTAAATTGGCGAGCCCTTATTTTTAAACTATGTCCCTAGTTCTAGATTCTCCCACAAGAGGAAATATCCTGTTGTTATGGACCAGACCAAAACCCCTCAAAATGTATTAAGAATGTAGCCTCTAAACCCTAACTTTTTCTTATTTTAAAGGTAAATATCAGGTGCTGTGTTCCAGATGCAATTTGGTTGGTCAAACTACTCGACGTTAAGCAAAACACAATTTATTCAAACAGTTATAGTTAAAATATAACAAAAGAAGGAAGAACTTGAAATAACTTAACTCAATTGGAAACTTAACAGAATAATAGATACAGTAACTATTATTAATTAAATGATCCAAAATAGTAACATCCCATAAACACAGCATTAAAAACCAAAAGAACTGCGGATGTTCTAAATCAGAAACAAAAACAGAACTGTTCAGTAATGAGGAAGAGTCACCAGACCCAAAACGTTAACTTTGATTTATCTTCATAGTTGCTACCAAACCTGCTGAGCTTTTCAAACAACTTGTTTTTTTGATCCCATAAATACACCCGTGGCAAAAAGGCAAATTCAGAAAAACAGATTGCCTCACATGCATTTCTCCAATCCAGGAGGAAAGAACATCTAAAGGCAATTCTGAGAGAGAGAGTATACCAGCTGGGAGAGATTCACTACCTTCTAACCCTGCTGAGACCCCAGCAACAACTGCTGAAAGCTATCTAAAATCTTGGATCTGTGAGAGCTTGATCACACCTATTCAGGCTGCTTCTATTGTTCCAACTTCTAAAAAAACCCCAAAGCCTCACAAGTTATTTATGTTCTCATAGACTGCTTGATAGCTTTCCCCCTAATCTTTCTCTAAAAGAAACCAGGACAAAACACATCTCTTAAAGCCACAGCATTGTCACACAGTTGACACCCATTCAATTCCCCTCAGGACTTTTTACATTTCAGTTAAGTCACTCTGACACTTCTAAACTCCAGAGGATACAGGATTAGCTTGTCTAGCCTTTATCTCTAAGTCAATATGCTCATTCCAGATATAAGTCTAATAAACCTCTTAACTGCCTCTGCCACATCAGCATCCTTTCTGTAAGTATGGCGACCAGTATTGTACACAGCACTCCAGATGCAACCTCATCAATGCCTCCTACAATTGAAACATAATCTCCCTAAACCTGCCCTCACAATAAAACATAACATCAATTAGCTTTCCTCATTCCCTACTTGCTGTACCTGTAAACTAACATTCTGAAATTCATGAACTCGGACACCCAGATCTCTCTGCATCTCAGACCTCTGCAACCTTCCACTATTTAGATAATATGCTTTTTATCCTTTCTGCCAAAATGAAAAATCATACTTTCCCACAAAGTACTGCACTTGCCAGATCTTTGTCCATTCACTTAACATATCTGTATCCCTTTGTTGGCTTCTTATGTCCTCTTCACAACTTATTTTCCTACCTATCTTTGTGTCATCAGCAAATTTAGCTATCGTACCTCTATTCCCTTCACCCAAATCATTTTTTGAAAAGGGTTGAGGCCCTAGCACTGATCCCTGTGGCATACCACTCATGATATCATGCCAGTCTGACAAAGACCCATTGTTCCTACTCTCAGCTTCCTGTTAGTCAGCCAAACTTCTATCTATGCCAATAGCCAACCCCTACGCCATGAGGTTTTATTTTCTGCAATAACCTTTGATTTGGCACCTTAACAGGAACAATACCGGTTAGCTTTTATCTACAACACAAGCTACTTCTTCAAAGAACTCCAATAAGTTAGTTAAACATGATTTGTTTTTTGGTATTACTTGATTTATTGTTGTCACAGATACCTAGGGACAGTGAAAAGTTTGTTTTGCCTTTGACAAAATCATGTTGACATGGTCTGATTACCTTGAACTTATCCAAGTGCCCTATTATAATGTCTTTAATCATAGCTTCTTCGATTTACCCTTTGATGTCAAGCTAACTGACCTGTAGTTTCCCACTTTCTATCTTCCTCCCCTTTTGAATAAAGGAGTTACATGAACTGTTGTTCAATCTAAAGGAACCTTCCTTGAATCTACAGAATTTTGGAAAAATAAAAACAATACGTTAATTATCTCAGTACCTGTTTATTTTAACACCTGAGGATAAAATTATCAGGACTTGTCTGGTGACTTGTCAACTTACAGCTCCAACAATTTACTCAGTACTACTTCCCTGGTAATTGTACATTTTTGAGTTCTTCCCTCCCGTTCATTTTCCAATTTGCAGCTATTTCCAGAAAGTTACTTGTATCATTTTCTATTGAAGACTGATATAAACAGTATGTTCAATTTGTCAGCCACCTCTTTATTGTCCATTACTAATTCCTTGGACTCATTTTCTGTAGGACCAATAGGTAATTTGTCAACTCTTTTTTTTTCAAATATCCATCTGTTTTTATATTTTTATCTAACTTTCTCTTGCACTCTAATTTTTCACTCTTTTAATAATTCTTTGCTGCTTTTATATTCTGTCCAGTCTTCTGACCTGCCACCTACATTTGCACAATTATATGTCTTTCCTTTGAATTTGATATTATCTTTGACTTTTTTAAAATTAACGTGGCTGGCAAATCTGTCCCTGAGAACTTTTCTAATTTGTTGGAATGTACCTATTCTGTCATTTCTGGAATATCCCCTTAAGTGTTTGCCACTGCATCTCAATTTATATATCCCTTAAAATAAATTGCCAGTTTACTTTTGGTTGCCCTGCTTTCATGTACTTACAATTATCTTTGTTTAAATTTGAAATAGTAATCCTGGATCCACATTTCTCTTCCTTATATAAAATTTAATCATGTATGTTCATTGCCACCCAGGGGCACTTTCACTGTGAGGTCAATAATTAATTATATATGATTAGTCAAAACCAGGTCAAGTTCCTCCTCTAGGCTACTTTTTCCCTTCTGATTTTTCTAGTCATTTTGTAGGTTAAAATCCCACCTGATAATTTCTGTACCCTTTTGACAAACTGCCATGATCTCTACCTTGATATCCTGACCTGCCATATGATTACTATTAGATGGCCTGTCCACAACTCCCACAGGTGACCTCTTGCCTTATCATTTCTCATATCTACCCAGACTGCTTCTATATTCTGATTTCATGAATTTAGATCATCCTTCTCGATTGTGCTGCTATCATCTTTAATTAACGGAGCCACTTTTCGATCTTCTCCTAGCTTCTTGTCCTTCCTAAATGTCAGTATCATTAAATATACAGGTCCTAATTTGGATTATCCCGCAGCCATGTTTTAGTGATGGCCACTAGATTATACTTATTCATCTAAATTTATACTACGAGTTAATCTGCTTTGTTTTGAAAGCTGTGGGCATTGTGATTCAGTGCCTTAAATTTTGCTGTCTTATTATTTTTGTAACCATTAGCCTTTCCTGCTGATTTGCTCTTAGATCTGTAATCTCTGTTCATTCCTGTAATTGTCTGTTTATAGTTTTCCACTTTAATTCTTTCCTTTGTTGCATTTTCCCCATTCTTTGATTCACCACAACTTCCTATATTGGAACAATTACAAACATTTGTACATCTTTCTCTCTCTGTGTCTGTGACTCTGCAACTTGTTTCCAGTTCCAACCTCAGTTAGCTGAGAACCAATCAGCTTCACTTGTAAATAACTCCCCAGCTCTCGATCATCTGCACATTCTAGGAACCCACAGCTACAAATACAGAATTCACAATAGGTATCAAATTCCTTGCTGTGAAATTATGGAGCCATCCTGGTAAATTCCTGCTTACAAATAAAGTTCCTTCTCATTGCAATCCACAGTGTATAATGGCACAGAAAGAAAAAGACATGGTCATAGAATCATAAAGATGGTCAACATGGAAACAAACCATTCGGTCTAACTCGTCCATGCCGACCAGATATCCTAAATAAATCTAGTCCCATTTGCCAGCATTTGGCCCATATCTCTCCAAACCCATCCTATTCATATACCCATCCAGATGTCTTTTAAATGTTATCATTGTACCAGCCTCCACCACTTCCTCTAGCAGCTCATTCAAAACATGCACCACCCTCTATATGAAAAAGTTGCTGCTTAGGTACTTTTGAAATCTTTCCCTTCTCACCTTAAACTTATGCCCTCTAGTTTTAGACTCCCAACCCCATGGAAAAGGCCTTGTCTTCTACGCTGTTCGTGCCCCTCATGACTTTATAAAGCTTTATAAGGTCACCCCTCAGCCTCCGACACGCCAGGGAAAATTGCCCCAGCCTATTCAGACTGTCCCTACAGCTTAAACCCCCCAACCCTGGCAACATCCTTGTAAATCTTTTCTGAACCATTTCAAGTTTCACAACGTTCTTCCTATAGAAGGGAGACCAGAATTGCACGCAATTCTCCAAAAGTGGCCTATCTAATGTCCTGTAGAGCTGCAACATGACCTCCCAACTCCTATACTCAATGCACTGCCCAATGAAGGCAAGCATACCAAAAACCTTCTTCACTATCCTATCTACCTGTGACTCCACTCTCAAGAAACAGTGAACCTGCACTCCAAGGTCTCTTTGTTCAGCAACACTCCCCAGGACCTTACTATTAAATGTATAAGTTTTGCCGTGATTTGCCTTTCCAAAACGCAGCACCTCACATTTGTCTAAATTAAACTCCACCTACCACTCCTCAGCTCATTGGCCCATCTGATCAAGATCCTGTTGTACTCTAAGGTAAACTTCTTTGCTGTCCACTACACTTCTAATTTTGGTGTCATCTGCATACTAACTAACCATACCTCCTATGTTCATATCCAAATCATTTATATAAATGAAGAAAAGCAGTTTGATGATCCTACTGACAAAAAAGTTTTAAAGACTTCGCTAAACTAAAATGTCATATTTAGATGCTATCTGGCAAGGTTAAGTGTGTTTTAAATGCAGTAATTTATCACAGGTTTCTGTCCTGAAAAGATAAATTAACATTAAATTGTATAGCATTATGTAAATAATTACATGGATGATTAGTTTTTCTAGTGGATAAAGTCTCTTATGTATTCAACACTATTGAGAATATTAATGGAATATCAGAACACTACATTTGAGTTTTACGTTGAAATAAAGTTTAGATGTCTTGTGAGCCTTTGAAAATAAGTGAACATATGCTTGACTTCTTGATTGAAACTAGATATTTAGAATCTTTGAAAGAAAAGGGCAATGGTTGAAAATCTTGTCAGCTAACTTCAGGTACCATATTATGGACATATTGGGAACTGTGGGCATCGTTTATTCAAATAATTCAATGGAATTTCACTGTGAATGACGTGCAATTTCTAAATCTCAATCATGATTTAGTTCAGCAGAGGCTGCTTACACAGCTGTAGAGGTAACTGTGTGCTTTGTTGGCTTGATCGTTTTTTGAGCAGCTAATGAGGTTAAATGTTTTAAAGCCATTTCTAAAGGACTCATTATTTTGACAGATTGTTCAGTTCTTGAAAGGAGTGTGTTTATTTCAAGAGGAGTTTCAATGGCTGTGTTTGATTGCCAGTTTTATGAGCATAAAAGTAGAGCAAATGATCCATGAGAGTTTGAATTTTGTATGAGCATTTCAAACTCTTTCTGGCATCATTATAGGGCTCATGAGTTCTAGTTGAATAGTAATACAAATTGGAGGCTAACACTAATTGAATGGTAATGGACAGGGCATCAGTCTTTTCTGTAGAAGATACTAATAGCATTCCAAAATTATTAAATAATCAAGAAGTAAAAGGAGAGGAAATAAATACAATAACTGTCACTGAAGAAAAAGTATGAATAGAGAATTGGTTAACTAATAGCAGGCAGAAAGTTGGGATAAAGGGGACGTTTTCAGGACAACAACCTTTAACTAGTCGAGTGACATGGGTCAGTGCTGGGCCATAATTATTTACACTATTAATGAATTGGATGAGGAAAGTGAACATTCCAAAGCCGAAGTTGTGGATAACACAGGCATAGATGGGATAGCAAGTGCTGAGGATGACGCAAAGAGGAAGGTTAAGACAAAAACTTAGCAGATGAAATATAATGTGGGAAAATGTGAGGCTATGCACTTTGACAGGAGGGGTAGACAAGCTAAATATTATTTAAATGAAGAAAGAATGTAGAAATCTCTGGAACAGAGGGATTTGGAATTCATGAGTTACAAAAGGCTAGCTTCTAAATTCAGCAGGTATTTGTGAAAGTAATGGAATGTTGACCTTTATTTGAAAGGGAATGGAGTAGAAAAGTCAGGATGTTTTACTAAAACAATACAAGGTAATAGTCAGACCACAGCTATAAAACTGCAAACAGTTTTGGGCCCTGTATCTAAGGAAAGATATACTGGCATTGGAGGCAGTCCAGAGAAGGTTTACTAGGCTGATCCAAAATATGGTATGGCTGTCTTGTGAGGAGAGGTTAAGTAGGTTAGAACTGAACTCATTGGAATTTCGAAAAATGAGAGGTGACCTTATTGAAACATACAAGATTCGTAGGGGATGTGACAGAGTAAATATAGAAAGATTCTTTCCCCTTGTGGGATAATCCAGGACTAGAGGGCATAATCTCAGAACAAGGGGCTGCACATTAAGGATAGTGAGTCTGTGGAATTCTTTAACACAGAGGACTGCAAAGGCTGGGCTGTTAAGTATATTCAAGGCTGAAATAGTATGGAGTTGAAGGTTATCAGATCAGCCATGATCTCATTGAGTGGTGGAGCAGACTCAACGGACTAAAGGGCCTACTTCTGCTCTTACATCTTATGGGCTTATTTCTGACCATTCCAATTATTGCTGGGCACAGGCAGAGGGCAGGGCATGAATCATACAAGTGAGAAACATGAACTTAACAGTGACATTTCAAATTACTTTTGTATTCACAATGGACTCCATTTTCACTATTCCAAGAGCCTTAACCTCAAGTGTGAGTGTCTCTGAAGATTTATACATTCCCAGTCCTTCATGTATGAAAAAAAAACAAACTGATCTATCACTTAGTATTAATAAATATGCTCTGCTAGACTGCTTTGATTTACAGGCCTTCTGATGTAGGTTCTAATAAAAACATTAATCATCTTTTCCTGTAGTTTCAGTGTAGATCTTTGTGATATTTCCCAAGCGCTATTATTACTGCTGAGATCATTGGCTGACCTTCAAGTTGCAAAACATTTGCCTTAGCTGGAGAGGGCTGTGTCACAATTTGATCGACAGTTTAAAGAGCTCTAAAGGAGTAGTTGTTTCTTGTGTGTTTACTGAATAAAAGTTTTTATTACAGCTTGACCACTTGAAGGGGTTTAAAATCTCTGTGTGGGTTTCATGAATGTGAGTTTAATATCAGTATCAAATGCATGAGTGAGAGCCTAATTAGATTGTTGGAAGTGTATTTTTGTAGCTCCATGTTGCTCATGAGATCTGTCCATAATGGATACTGACTGAGTAGCTATGAAGGTGACATGAGGATAAGAGGCACATCAAGGTATAAGGTGACATGGAAGCACAGGAATTGGCATTGAGGTGGCATGAATGGAATATGAAGTGACGAGAAACTATGAAGTAGCATGGAGGTGCGTGAATTGGCAGAGAAGGAACATGGGGAGTGGGTGGTTTAGGCGGTGAGGATTGTGGAATATAGGGCCTAACAACTTCTGGAACAACTGGACTGAATTCCATGAATGCCAGCCTCGGCATTCGCTACCACTTGATGCCAGTTATGATCTGCTTCCAGAGCCTATCTCATCCTATCCTATGTCCCTAAATCTAAAATTGGGTGTAACTGATCCCTTTGAATTGAGGCAGTCAGGAAATTGCCTGACCATTTTTTCCAAAATTCAAAAATTCATTCAAAAAAATTGTACGCAAATACATTTCTACTTAAATGTTACCGGACCCGCAAAGAAATTCAATTTGTGTGATTGTAATAGTCTGCATATTTAACAAATACATTCAACATCAAGTATGTAACCTGGGGCAAACCATTTCAAACTACAGTAAGTGCAATGGGATTGAAGTTCTTTATACTATATGTTTCACTCTATTCCAATAAGCATTATTACATTTTTAATACTCTTGATTCATAGTATACTTTTTGTGAGACACACAGCCCAAGAGATGGTATGGCTTAAAGGCCTTAGTGACCTAATGCTATTGCACCTCTGCAGTGGCTGCCCTAAGTTTCAATATGTCACTCACCATGCAGTCTTGGATCTTGAGCCCTGTTAGTCTACAAAAGGCAAACAAGGACACCTTCTTGCACTGCAAGACAAGCATATTTCAGACAGACTAAAGAGCAACATGCACTAAGTTGATGATTTTCCACGCGCAATTGATGCTTATCTCGGTGTGTAGCCCTTGGATCAGGGTGGCATGGTGGCTCAGTGGTTAGCACTGCTGCCTCAAAGTACCAGGGACCCGGGTTCAATTCCACCCTCGGGCAACTGTCTGTGTGGAGTTTGCACATTCTCCCTGTGTCTGTATGGGTTTCCTCCGGGTGCTCTGGTATCCTCCCACAGTCCAAAGATGTGCGGGTTGGGTGGATTGGCCATTCTAAATTGCCCATAGTGTTCAGGGATGTGTTGATTAAGTAGGTTATAGGGGGATGGGTCTGAGTGGGATGCTCTGAGGGTCACTGTGGACTTGTTGGACCGAAGGGCCTGTTTCCACACTGTAAGGATTCCGTGTTTTAGAGCAGAGTCTTACGTCGCAGAGATGCTTAGGATGAACCTCAACAAAAGCCAATGAATCTCCTTAGGACCCTCTTCACAAACGTATAAGAAGATGGACAACAGTTTCTTCCCTAACGTAGCGACCTTGAGAGCAACATGTGGAGGGTTGAGACTTCAGATGCATAGGAAGAATTTGATTGGAAGGTACATTTCACCATGAGTCAAGTTATGTCTTGGTTCTCGTTTATAAGTTCTGTGGAGGAGGCATTCTGCCAAATGGCTTTGGCAGTCTATTCAGGTAACCATCTAACAGGATTTACCATCACCTTTTGCCATAGGGCCTCAAGGCTCATGCATGATGAACTTATGGTCAAAGATGTTTTTCTACATAAACCTCTCTATAAGTGACAGGCTGTACGACACGGTCCAACTACTTAGAACATTAAGTGGCTGTGTGGTCAGACCCATGCTTCATCAAACTAAGGACAGATGAAATCTCCAAGTTAATATCTGTATGAAGAGAAACCTCAGAGTGCTTCAGTGCAGAGGGATCTGGGGGTCATCGTGCTTGAATCACAGAAAGCAGGTAGGCAGGTATAACAGGTTATCAGGAAGGCAAATAGAATTTTGGAATCTATTGCTAAAGGAATATAGTATATAAATAGTGAAGTGTTGCTGCAACTGTATCAAAGCATTAGTGAGACCACATCTGGTATGCTCTGTACAGTTTTGCTTGCCTTGACAATTGATGTAGTTGCATTGAAGGCAGTTCAGAGGGGATTCACTAGATTGATTTCAGGGGTGAAGGTTATGTCTTATGAAGAGAGATTAAACAATTTAGGCCTATACTCACTGGAGTTTAGAAACATGAGAGGTGATCTAATTGAGGTATATAAAATACTAAAGGAGACTGACAGAGTAGGCACAGAAAGGATGTTTCCTCTTGTGGGACAATCTAGAACAAGGTCATTGTTTTTGGGCGGCACGATGGCTCGGTGGTTAGCACTGCTGCCTCACAGCGCCAGGGACCCAGGTTTGATTCCACCTCCGGGCGACTGTCTGCGGGGAGCTTGCACATTCTCCCCGTGTCTGTGTGGGTTTCCTCCAGGTCCTCCGGTTTCTTCCCACAGTCCAAAGATGTGCAGAGTAGGCGGATTGGCCATGCTAAATTGCCCGTGGTGTCCAGGGATTAGGTGGTTTAAACATGGGGAAATGCCGGGGTAGGAGAATGAGTCAGGGTAGGATGCTGTTTGGAGAGGTGGTGTAGACTTGTTGGGCTGAATGGCCTGTTTCCACACTGTAGGGATTATATGATTCTATTAGAAGTAGTTGATTTAACTCAGAGATGAGGGGAAATTATTTCTCTCAAAGGGTCATGATTCTGAAATTCACTACTCCAGCATGCAGTGGATGCTGAGATATTGAGTAAATTTAAACAGCAGATAGATTTTTAATTAGTAACAGCTTGAAGGTTTATGAGGACTGGACAAGAAAATGGAGTTGAGGCCAAGATGAGATCAGCCATGACCAGATTGAATGGTGGAACAGGCTTAAGGGTTTTAATTACATACTTCTGCTCCTAGTTCTTATATTTTTATATGTTCTTATGTTCACGTAGCAACACTTATTGTTTGTATACTAAGGTTCTATACATAGCTTGATGGAGCTGCACAAAAGGGGCCATCAGGATGGGAATGATGGTGGGTATGTTTTCTCCCCGTTTATCTAGATGTTCCTGCCAATGCAGTCCATTTTATACCACCACAGAAAGTGGAAGATGGTTCAGGTGATCACCATGGTACAGGAATGGGGAATGGGCCAGACCTGTCCCATATACAGCAATACCAAGAGTACCTCATACCTATTAACCAAGTTCTTCCCCATAATGAGAGGAAATAACAACTCCCACAAGCACAGTATTTTGTCAGATTATGGCTATTCACTCCTTCCAGATTTTTGCACACGCCCAAACCCTTTTAAATCATATCCCCAGTAACATCAGCTATGCTGACCTGATAGTGAAGAGTAACAAAGGATTGAACAGCCCAGTCACCAAAGAACATGGCCGTGCTGTTGCCTTGATTTACATTGGCTCCTAACGCTAGTTCAAAGTGGTTGCAGATGCTAACCAGTCTGCATACCAACAGTGGATCTGAGCAGAATATGGTGATGTTGTCCATGGACAGGGAAGCTTTAGCATTAGCACCTCCACTCCCTGGGCTTGCCACCTCTTTTATGCCCACATCTTTCCTGATGGAGTTGACAAAAATGTTATACAACACATGAACAGGAATGGGGAGAGAATGTAGTCCTGCCTATTTCCAGATTTGATCAGAAAGCTTTCTATTTCCCACGCATTAGCTACTGATATTTATGTAGACCAACTGTATCCAATTGCAGATTTCCTTTCCAAACCTAATTTTGGAGAGCACGGAATTTTGTTGTTTACATACAATAGTGAGATTGGTCACCAATTTCTAATTTTTTCCCTCTTCCCCTTCTGCTTGTGGGGAGAGTCATAATGGCTTTCCTCGTGGATTTGGACATTCTTGCTGACCAGAAACGTATTCTCGTACACTTCTGTTACGTCCCACAAAACTGAACAAAATAAATCAAAGAATTGCAGAAGCTGGAAATCAGAAGCAGAAACAGAAATTGCTAGAAAATCTCAGCAGGCCTGGCAACATCTATGGAGAGGAATCATAGTTAATATTTTGGGTTCAGTGATTTTTTTTCAGAAATGATTGTAGCTAGGAAAACGTTGGAATATATGCTGAAGATGTGGGGGGTGGAGTAAATGATAGAGAGAAGAGTAGTTGGACAAACAAAGGAATAGCTAAAGGTCAGCCTGAAAGAATCAAAAGCTGCTAATGGGGACCATTAGTAGCTGACAATGGGTTGATTGTAGTAGCAGCCATGTGATAACAAGGCCTGGTGTGTGAAGATTGGGATAACGCTATGAGAAAATCTACTCAGGCCCTAAAATTATTGAACTCAATCTTGAGTCTTGAAAGCAAGTGCAGACTGGGTGACCGTTTTGTGGAAAATCTACATCTGTCTGCAAAACTGACCTCGAGCTTCCTGTTGCCTGCCAGTTCAACACACCACCATGTTCCCTGGCCAACATTTCTGTCTTGGGCTCACTGTAGTGCTCCAGTGAAGTTCCGTGCAAACTTGAAGAATAGCATCTCATTTTGCACTTGGGGACTCTGCAGCCTTCAGGACTCAAAATCGGATTGCAGTAGTACTACTCTTCTTAAAAGACATGAGGGCCTGAGTCAGCTAATCCAGATTAAGCAGTTTGTCCAGATTTTCCTACATCCTATTACCTAGCACCTCCATGAAAAAAGGACAAGAATGACTAGGAGACCATGCTGTCCGTGGGGTTCATGTAACACAGTTCGGCATAAAATACTTTGTTGATCCTCAAAATGTCAGACAAAGATACCTTTACCAAGCCATCTTCCTTCTTCAGGCTACTGATCACAGAGATCTCTCTGTGTACTTTCTGGAAGAAGAGACATGAGCATGTCACATACTGCACTACAGAGCAGACTCTGGACCATCAGATGATCTTAGAGTCTGTTAAGCAAAGAACAAGGCTTGTTGGCTGTTCATCTCTTGGAGGTCCTCCACGATGTTAACCCTCATCAATTGAAATTGCAGCAAATTCTCCATGTCCTTATGGATGTGGCGACATTCCCTCTGTTCCTCTCTCAACTTCTAGAATCTCTTAATGTTCAATTTTATTGCTTCCAACCAGAGTCCTGGAGATTCAAAGAAGCTCTTCATGGTCCTCCAACTTGAGTTCGTTGATGTTCCCTGAGATCAAAAATCTCACTTTTACTTTCCATGTGCTCCAGCTACACTTTTGCTCTTCCTTTAGATGATAATCTGCCAGGACTTGGCAGTAGTCAGGGAAGAATGCTGGCATGACTGTGAACACTCAGGACACAAATAGGAATGCATCATGAAATTGAAAGACCCATCTGGCCTTGATTAGGTATATGTACACTGCACTCAATCTGCACAGCCACTGAGAATGTGTTACAACTTGGCATCCTTTATTGCCTCCAATAGGAGTTTGAATATTGTGTCCAGGCTGTGATCATCCCTGCTGCATCGTCCAATATTAATTATTCAGTTGAAGTCACCGCCCAGATGATCAGCTGAGACATCACCAGCATCAATGAGAACTGCTGAAAGACATCCAATGCTTGCTATTTTGAGCTTCAGCATACACGTTAATAAATGGGAGAGGAACTTGAGAACCCAAGCTATCCATCACTATGACTTAAAGAATCATTCCTATGTCTTTTGTCTCCAGACACAGGTTTGTACATCTGATTTGATTTATTGTAGTCACATGTACCTAAATACAGTGAAAAGTTATATTTTGTGAGTAGTACAGGCAGATCATAGCAAACCAGGACATACAGATCATAAGGTGCTTAGACAGAGCGAGACATACAAGGTTACCATTGCACAGGAGGTGCACAAAGCAAACATTAGCATGATCAACATTATTTGAAATTAGAGAGGTCCATTCAGCAGACTAATAACAGCAGGGAAGAAGCTGTTCTTGAACCTGTTGGTGCTTGTGTTCAAGCTTCTGTATTTTCTGCCTGATTTAAGAGGTTGGAAGAGAGCACTGGGTGGGAGGGGTCTTGATGATGTTGGCAGCCTTTCCTTGACAACAAGAAAAGTAGATGGAGTCCATGCGTGGGAGGTTGGCTTTTGTGATGGTGTGGGCTGTGCATACAACTTTCTGAAGTTTCTTACGATCCTGGGCAAAGTAGTTGCCGTACCAGGCCTTTATGCACCCGGATAGAATGCTTTCTATGGTACTTCTTTAAAAGTGGTGAGGGTCCTTATGGACATGCCAAATTTCCTAAGCCACCTGAGGAAGAAGAGGCGTTGTTGTGCCTTCTTGATCGTTGCATCTATGCCAGATTGTTAGTTATCGACACTTCCAGAAACTTGACGCTCTCAATCCTCTCCACCTCAGCTCCGTTGATGTATATAAGGCCATGTCCTCCTTTCTTCCTGAAGTCAATGATAAGTTCTTTTGTTTTGCCAACATTGAGAGAGAGATTGTTATCATTGCACCACAACACCAAGCTCTCTATCTCGTCATTGTTTGATATCCGGCCTACCATGGTTACGTTGTAAGCAAACTTGTAGATAGCATTCAAACAGAATTTGGCTACACAGTCATGGGTGTACAGGGAATGCAGTAGGGGGCTGAGAATGCAGCCCCAGTGTTGAGGATTTTCATGGAGAAGTGCTGTTGTCTATCCTCATTGCTTGTGGTCAGTGGGTCAGGAGGCTGAGGATCCAGTTGCAGAGGGTGGAAGTCTCAGAGGTTTGAGTTTGGTCTAGAGGGGATTATAGTATTGAAGGCAAAAGTGTCAATGAGTAAGGGCCTGATGTAGGTGTCCTTATTATCCAGATGTTCCAGGGATGAGTGTAGGGCTAGGCAAATGGCTTCCGCTGTGGACCTGACATAAGCTTCCTTTTTAGCTTCATTGTGCACTCTATCCCCTTTCACATCCAGATGAGCCTAGGTGTTTGAGTCCTGTCTTTTTCTTTATTGGAATATATGTGTTGTGAACTCTGTCCAACACACTCTTGAATCCTTTTGTCTGCTCTGATGTTGATTTATGTTCAAGTAGCTGTTGTCAAATCACATATCAACTAAGTAAAAGTGCCTTTTTAAAACTTTAAACTTTTATGCTTGGTCTATCCTTTTCCAGAACATTGTTAAATTTAATTGAATTTTGATTACGACCATCAAAATACTCTCCCTTGCTGTTTGTCCATTGTTGTTTCCTGAAACTAAGTCCAGAAATGCCACTTCTTTTGTTGGGCTTGCCATATAATAACTAAAAGGTTGAGCTTGAGTATACTTTAAGAAGGAAGAGAGAAGAAGCAAAGACAGAGGGGAAAAGTATTTTGCATGGCAAAAGAACAACATTTGACCAACAGCTTTATTTCGTTTTGCTTGCCAGGTATGGCTTTTATCAGATGTCAAAAGATGTTGATGTTATCGTTGTGGAACTGTAAATGATTTAAAATAGAGCTCAGTGTTTCCTGTTAAGATTTATCTCTGTACGGGTTGCTATAAAAAGTTTCCATACAGCTTTCCTTTACCTTATCTTTCAATTTTACTAACTTATTGTGGACATTAATTTATTGTACTTATTTTGCAATTTCACTTATTTCGATTTACTAGGATATAATAGGTACAAATCCAAGGACATGTATTTGTAATCAATAATTAACTCACCTAATATGCTCTTAAATTACCTTTCCTTCCCGCAAGTTACAAAGTATTTTACCGTGAAATGGTTTTATGAAAAGTAGCATTATAAATTATGTCTTTTGTTTAAAAAAGTCAATGTACATTTTAGTATTACACTTAAGAACAGGAAAATAATGTGGCTGAAAGTTAACAACAAAATTATTTTTCAGCTGAATGCATGCAGTTTTTGTGGACTTTGACATGATAAATAGCCATTTAGAAAAATATATCAACCTCAAATCAGTTCTGAGTAGATAGCAGCAGAACATTGATACCAGTTCCTATTAATAATAAACTTGTTGACTAAAAGATCACATTGATACAACAGACACTCAGTGGCATTATTTCTCTCTTTAGAAAGGAACTCAAAGCAGCACGTTACATTATCCAATTTCAGTGTTTCTTGCTCAGAAACTGAATACAGTAATTCAAAAACATTATGGAGGTCAGTTTCTTCTCTGCTGTTTAATGGCTGGTGAATCACATTGTTAAGGTGTGTTAATGCTTTTATGACTAAGAGAAATGTGGTGGATATTAATTGTCTTTCAGACAATTTCAGAGCTGTAGATCTGAATCCATATATTCTTTCTACTGAAAAGCTGTGTCTGGGTTTCTATCCCACCAACTGCCTTAGAATCTCTTAACATTGGTAGCAGGGCATAGTTTCCATAACACGGAAACCTACATTCCCTCTTAACTATTTTTCTTCTGTTGGGACCTCCAGGGCCTGTGCAAGGCAGTGAATTCTGAAGCCGTACATCAAGATAGGAACGGTGCAGAATACTAATCTATGTACACAGATCATCGGATCTTAGAGGTATATTATGAGAAGCTAAGACTTATTTTGTGTGGAAGATTTTAATTGGAGTTATAGAGTCACAGAGTCATAGAGCTGTATAGCATGGATACAGACCCTTCAGTCCAACTTGTCCATGCCAACCAGACATCCTAAATAAATCTGGCACATTTGTCAGCATTTGGCCCATATCCCTCTAAACCCTTCCTATTCATATACACATCCAGACACTTTTTAAAGTTGTAAGTGTACCAGCCTCTACCACTTCTTCTGGCAGGTCATTCCATACACACGTCACCCTCTGTGTGAAAAGGTTGCCCCTTAGGTCCCTTTTAAATCTTTCCTCGCTCAACTTAAACCTATGTCCTCTAGTTCTGGACTCTGCTGCCCTGAGGAAGAGATCTTGGCCATTCACACTATCTATGCCCTCATGATTTTATAAACTTGTATAAGGTCACCCCTCAGCCTCCGAAGATCTCGGGAAAACAGCTCCAGCCTATTCAGCCTCTCCCTGTAGCTCAAACCCTCCAACCTACTTTAGCTGAAACAAAGTTTAAAGTGTTGGATATGATTTTCCATCAATGTCTGTCAAGGTGAACCTTGTTATCAATGGAATAATGAAGTGGATATGTGGGCAAGTATATGTCTTTAAAAAGAAAAAGAAATCAACTTAGGGCCTTAGTACTGTCAATCCCTCTTCATGGCATAATCAGTTGTAAAGCATTTTTGGAAGGACAGGCTCAACAATTGGACACTGAGGAAGTTTTGGAAATTCTGTCAAAATTTATGGACAAATCTAATAAGAAGATTGATCCATTAAATACATATGGAGAGTGGTATGACTTTGATAAATTGGAAAACTGAATGGTTACTCCATAGAAGAATAAAACAGAAAAAATGGAAGATTGCAAAAATTCTATTTGGAGATTCCTAATTCAGTGCTTACCTTTAAGTAGTTGGATTGTAGCACAATTGTAGCTGTCAAACATGGGTAGATTCCAGCATTAGCTAATGCTAGATATTCAGAAATAAGCATGCTTTTGTATCAGAAACCTTAAAGTTCCTGGGAAAGCAAACACTTCCAGCAGCTTTAATGGTATAACTTTGATGTCCAGCAATTACAGAAAAAATAGAGTGCTCAATTGTAATGCCATTTCAAGACTATTCAGATCTGGGGGACCAAAGATCAATGCGAAAAAAGAATCAAAATGAAAAGGAAGGACTGTTAGAGACACCTTTGGCAGCTATGAGTCAACAGGAATTTGGGGACTATAACAAAAGAAGGAACACTGAGAATGGTCAACAGGTGTTTCAGATGCAATGTAAAATAAGACCATAAGACATAGGAGCAGAAATTAGGCCATTCAGCCCATCAAGTCTGCTCTACCGTTCAATCATGGCTGATAAGATTCTCAATCCCATTCTCCCACATTCTCCCTGTAACTCTTGATCCCCTTGACAATCAAGAACCTATCTATGTCCATCTTAAATATAGTCAATGACCTGGCCTCCACAGCCTTCTGTGGCAGTGAATTCCATTGATTCACCACTCTCTGCTAAAGAAGTTTCTCCTTATCTCTGTTCTAAAAGGTCTTCCCTTTACTCTAAGACTGTGCCCTCAGGTCATAGTCTCTTCTACCAATGGAAACACCTTACCAACATCCACTCTGTCCAGGCCATTTAGTATTATTATTTATTATTATTGTTATGCAAAGTATTGTGCTAAATGGTTTAATAAGGTTTTAAAAATAATACACAATATGGAAAGTTTGCAGGGGATGATGGCAATACTGATCAGGCAGAAGGAATTGTAGTCGTCTCAAGAAGGTTCAGCCCAATAATGAATTCGTTAGTTGCACATTCATTCAATTATGCTGCATTTGACAGTGGATGCATGTCCAAAGTGTGGAGTGGATTGGATAAAATCTTACCTGGATTCTCCACATAACAAGAAATTAAGTAAGGTTAAGGAATTTGAGAGTTCTATTTGCTACAGGTTTGAAGATGAGAATACACTAAGCCAATTAAGAGTGGTGATTCTATGTGAACTTGGAGAAATGAACTTGATTCTTAGCTCCTTTAGTATCACATTCTTGGAAAGTAAATCATATAGTATAAAAGCTGGAAGAGAAAAATTTTCAAAGAGAAATCTTTTTGAATTTGGTGACATAGAAGGCAAACACATTCTGATCACTTAACCTGCACTATCAGCATCCTTTCTTACCCAGTACTCTGCCCCCACACTATTGCTGACCCTCCACACTTCACGTCAGCTCTGATGAAGTGTCATGTAGCCTCGAAATGTTAGCTTGCTCTCTCTCTCCATGGATGCTGCCTGATCTGCTGTGATTTCCAGCATGTTTTGTTTTCAGTACAGATTCCAGTATATGCAGTAATTTTCTCCTAAATTGTAAGCTAGCATATACCATGGTGTGGCCAGTCCATGTGAAGAGCTCACAGAAAATGGTTAGAGCTGCAATCTAAATCAGTTAGTTTCAGGAGAAATCCAAAAAGTCCTTTAGTCATGAGTGATCATTCCTGTACTTGGGAAGAGATTACAATTAGCTTCACTTCTTCTGAGATCTTGAATGCTCTGCTTGTAGGGTAAAGGGCAATCAATAATGCTGAAGTTCAGAAAAAAGTCAATGAGGCTTATGGCATAATTTAAGTTGATTAGATATACATTTTAATCAAGGGACATTTATATATTGTAAACAGGAGGAACAAAAGAATGGAAAGTCTGGGTAAGCTTCTTGGGAGTGATGAACAAACTAAACCTTTACAATGGCAGTTGGATTGTTAGGTACATTCCTTTAGGTTGATTAGTATCAGTTACACATTTACAGAATCTGAACAAGTGACAGAAAGTGACATGACACCTCTTGTACAAATGTTGGGTTTAGTTTCAAAATGAGACTCCGTGATAAAAAAAAGGTCGATTCCTTTACAGCAAGAGAAATGAACTTGAATCTTAGCTCCTTTAGCATCACATTCTTGGAAAGTAAATCATTTGATATAAAAGCTGCAAGAGAAAGATTTTCAAAGAGTAATCTTTTTGAATTTGGTGACATAGAAGGGAAACAATGGAATTTATTTTCAGTTAAAAATAAACCCAGCAGTGTTTTATTGGTATCACAAAGAGAAACTTGCAGGAATTTTTATGAGATATAGCAAGAACTGGAGTCAGAGATAACACAGTATGGAGCTGGAGGAACACAGCAGGCCAGGCAGCATCAGAGGAGCAGGCAAGTTGATGTTTCGGGTTGGGACCCTTCTTAAGATCGGGTTCTTTCTGATGTGCTTTGACGATTTTTCTGTGTGGACATTCTGCAATATTTGTGGATTGTATGTCAGAGAGGTTCTGGGCACCTTAATTAAGGAGACTTATTAGAATACTACCAGGAATGTGGGATTTTACATATAAGAAAAGAATTAGAGAAATTGGGCATATTCTCCTTGAAACAGAGAAGATTAAGAGGTGACTTTATTGAGGAGTTCAAAATTACAAACAATTTTGAAGTAAAGAAGGATACTTTTTCTTTCACTAGTTGATATGTCAGTAACTAAGGGTTACAATTTCAAAGTTTTCAGTAAGACAGCTAGGAGCAAAATGTGGAGAAATTTCGTTACTCAGAGAATTGTTAGGATTTGGAATGCACTGCCTCGGAGAGTGGAGGAGGCAGATTACCTTGGAGGTTTTAAAAAAGAACTGGATATATATTTGAAAATGATTATTTTAAAGGGCATAGGAGATGGGGCTGGAGAATGGGACTAGCTAGTAGCTCTTACAGGAGCCAGTACAGACACAATAGGTTGAATGGCCTCCTTCAGCACTGTAAAATTCTAAAGATTCTAAAATAAATGAGTTTAAAATTGGTGGTCAGGCTTTCAGAGAATATTCTGGATGTTTGTATGACACCTGAGATTTCTGTGGATGACAATGGTAGTTTTTAAAAAAATACTGTACTGCCTCTTGTAGTTATTTCTGACCAAGTTTGAGGCTGGTTTGTCCCAAATGCATCCATTTGAGACAACCTGAGAGAAATCCATTCAGTGCAAGAGCAGCATTACAGGCTGAAATATGCTCCGTTTTTTTCACAACCACTAATATATTTCAGGAGTTAAAAAGTTCCAAAGGTACCTTGTCAGCGACTGAGGAAACATGACAGGCTAGTGTGCCAGGTGGACAGGGTGCTAGGTAATTGATGAAGTGATTAAATTAGTTGAAGGTAATGGGTATCAGGTCCAGGGGTTCAAGTGGTCAGGGTGGCAGGACATTCAAGGTGAGGAGTTTTGTCAGGCTAGTAGCTAGGAGTGTTGGAAGTGTAAGGTTGGCATTGTTAAGTCCTGACAATGAACTGTCTGATCTCGAAGCAGTCAGGCTAACAGAGGGAAGAGTTCTGTACGTGGTTTTAGGTTAGGACCAGCAGAGTTGGCTGGAATTAGGAGTGCAAGGACTGATGGGACATCACAAATCTAACAATTCTGACAGTAATAGAGAAAGATCCTGAAATTGGCTACAAAAGCAGACGTTGCTTGGTAAAAGCTCAGCAGGTCTGGCAGCATCTATGGAGAGAAATCAGAGCTAACATTTCAGGTCCAATGATCCTTCCTCAAAACAGAAAATGGCTAATCATGGTAAGACCAAAATTCCTGGCACAGACCAGCTTCCTAGAGATGTCACCTTGTTGGAATATGTGTATGGTGTGGGGCAGAGCATGCATCATTCTCTGTCTTATGTGTCAGGGCTCAGGCGTGTATGTGAGGTATTGCATTGGGTCATGAGGTATTGAGGGGACCTCAGAGGGTATAGTATCCCATCCATACCCTGCACCATCCATCAACTCAGATGATCACACCTCAGTGTGAATGTATGTAACTACTTATTCAGGATCACTATTTGTTTGAATACCACACAAGCACAAGAAGAGCTGTTGGCAGCTGTGATAGCACTATGGGAGACCAGGCCACTGCTGAGCCCCAAACCAATAAGCTATGAAGTCAGCCATAAAGCAACAAAGACTGGAGGTTCAGCATGAGGTGCTTGATGATCTGGGTGAAATTACCATGGAGAGTCCATTCAGACTGGGACATCTCAATTGCTGTCTTGTCTGCAGGCATAGCCTGCTCCTTTGTGAGACTGGTGACTCTCATAGAGAGCCAGATCCAGACCAGTCAGTGGATTATCCCTGAACTCTATTCAGCAGTGGCAAGTTTAGAGAGAGACAAGGTGCCTGGAGTGTCCACCAGGTTCAGGTCACTGTCAATTCATCAGAGCGGTACAATTATGCCTCATGATGGCAGATGAAAAACAGCTATCTGTACTTAAGGCATGCCTGCCATGGACAGAGACTTTTCAGCACGTCTGCCAGTGACATCAACACCTCATGTTGCAGTAGTGACAGAGAAGGATATGTCAGGGAGCATCACGTTGTTGGGGCTGTCAAGCTCAACCAACAAGAGGATGACCTCTAAGATTATCCAAGGCTACGGTGTTGCAAGGCCAGCAACCTGCCATTATTACAGATTACAGAGAAACAGAAGTACCATAGTGCAGTACTCAGAAAAAAATTTAAAAAGCACACTAGGTGCACTTAGGATTCACAGCTGAGAGTTTCCTTTTAATTTCATGAACTGTGATTTGTAATTATTTTATTAAATGTTAATTATGAAGTATAATTATCTCGATGGGTATCATGGCCATGTACTTCCATGTTACTTAGCAGGCCAATGGCCACATGAATGCTCATAGTTTTCTCAGTCATTAGACTCTCCATTGCCAAGGCCTTAAGCACTGATGGTCTTGGTTTTCTGAGCAACCACTGATCAGGTACGGTCTTAGTATGCCAGAATGCAGATCCATGGTAGGGCAAATAGGAGGTGTCATTCAGCTTATGAAAAGCACCTCAAGATTGAAAAGGCCTGCGTTTCCCTGGTACCTAAATTGTAATACTATTCAGGTGGTGCAGTAGGCTGATCTGAATAGTTTTTAAAATCTTCATCAATATCCTGCTCTAAGGAGGCATCCTGGTCCAGGATCCTGCCTCTGACAGTGTTTCCACACTCTACAGTGCAAGGTGCATCAGACAAGCACATAAGCGAAACCCTTGATAGTTCAGACCCAAGTGCTCGATTGTAATGGCCCCAGCATTATGTCACTCCTTTGTGACAACCCTTATTCAGATGAATCCCCCGTAGCTGGAAGATCTACTAACTCATAGATACACCTTAGTAGGACTGTCAGTAGGTTCTGTTCAAAAGAAGGCCCAATTTCAGTAATGAAGAATATCCTGCATCTCTCTCTGCTGTTTCTGCTATTGATTCCACTTCCTCAGACCTAGCTGTTCTGATCCCGCTTTATCACATTAACCTATTGTTCATTGGAGTCTGCCAGCATGGCAGTACATTAACAGTAAAATGGCATGTTTGAGTGCAAATACATGTAAGATAATGCATATAAATTTGAAAACACCAAGTACGTGTGTAACATACAGGAACTGCAGCAATCTGTTCCCACGTACACCGTGACTTGGGCTGAAATGTGGCAAGAAATATTCGCACCACACAAGTGCCAATCAATGACCATCTTCAACAGGAGAGAAATAAATATCTCTCCTCACCATTCAATGGCATTACAACTGCTGAATCCATCACCTATCAGCATCCTGGGGAGTATCACTGAGCTGAAGCTTAACAATCTCCAAAGCCTATCCACCATCCATAAGGCACAAGACAGGAGTAAGATGGAATCATTTTAAACTGCCTGGTGTGTGCAATTCCTGCAAGACTCAGGGAGCTTTAGGTCATCGTGGAAAAAATAGCCCAGGACACCAACAACATCAATAAGGACACCGTCATGAAACTACTAGATTTGTGACTCACAACCCACTTGACCTTCAACAACACCATATACAAACAAATCAACAAAACACAAATGGATTCCCCAATATCAGGACTGATTGCAGAAGCAGTAATGCAAAGGATAGAACAGACAGCACTCCCCACTATACAACCCAAACTTTGGGTCCGATATGTAAATGACACCTTCGTGATTGTTAAGCACACAAAACTAGAAGGAACCTACCAACATATAAACAACATCGTTATCGGGATAAAATTCACAAAAGAAGAAGAGAACAACTAACTACCTTTCCTGGACATAATGGCAGAACGCAAAAACAACGGGGAACTCCAGACTAGCGCATATAAAAAGACTACACATACGAACCAAATACTCAATTACACTAGCAACCACAAACGGAGCTGCATCAGGACACTAGTTAAACAAGCCACAAGATATTGCAGTAACCCGGAACTACGCAAAGCAGAACAGGAACATTTATAGGGAGTCTTCAAAAGAGATGGATACCTGAAAAGCACAATCCGCTGTTACCTCCAAGACAGACCACAACAGGAAGATACAACACGACCAGACTCACTAATCACCTTGTGGTACATCAAGGACATTTCAGAGCTGACTACAAGACTACTCAGACCCCTAGGTATCAGAGTAGCCCATGAAGCGACAACCACCATACGACAGCTATTGATGAACGTAAAGGATCCCGTACCCAAAACCAGCAAAACTGGGGTAATATACAAAATACCATGCAAGGACTGTGAGAAACACTACATAGGCCAAACTGGAAGAAAACTGACTATACGGATACATGAACACCAATTAGCCACCAAGAGACACGACTGATTCTCACTTGCCTCACTACACACGGAAAACGAGGGATATAAATTTGACTGGGACAACACATCGATAATTGCACAAGCCAAACAGAGGCACACCAAGGAATTCCTGGAGGCCTGATATTCCAACTGGAACTCCATCAACAAACACATTGAATTAGACCATATGTACAAACCGCTGAGAAACAAAACAGGAAGTAATAACAACCACCCAAGCAAACAGAGGCATATAAATAAGAAGCGGGACAGAACACTGACGCTTCACCGGAGGCGCACTGACGATGTTACCTAGCAGGGTGATGAAACTTTTGCAACCAAACCTACCGGCTCGGCAAGCATATCTCCAACCTCATCCACAACCCGAGCTACAAATCTTCTGAAAAAATTATGCCCCCTTGTGGTAGACTCTTCTGCAAGTAGAAACAACATCTCAGCATCTACCTGTCAAGCTTCCTATGAATCATATATGTTTCAGTAAAGTCATTTCTCCTTTCAAAACGTCAAAAAATACAGGCCTAACTTATGCAACCTCTTCTCATAAGACAGTCCCTGCATCCAAGGACCAGCCTAGTGAATCTTCTTTGGACTGTCTTCAATATCAGTGCATTATTTTTTAGATAAAAGGCACAAAACTTGGTGTGGTCCAACTAGTACCTTGTATGATTTTAGCTATTCAAAATAAATGCCAACATTCCATGTACCTTCCCTGTTACTTACTGAGCTTATATGCTGGCTTTTTGTGATTCATGCATAAGGAGCCCTAATTCCCTCCACTAAGCAGTTTTCTGCAGTCTTTCTCTATTCTTTCTGCTAGAGTGCACAAGCTCACATTTCCCACATTATATTCCATATGCCAAGTTTTTGCTGACTGAATTTACCTGTCTATGTCCCTCTATAGACTCTGTATCATTCTCACTACTTGCCTTCCCACTTATCTTTGTGTCGTTCTCAAACTCAGGTATAGAACATTTACTTTCCCCTTCTAAGTCATTAATATATATTGTTAATAATTATGGCACTAGTGTTGATCCTTGTGGCTCTCCCATTAGTTACTGGTTGCCATCCTGAAAAGGCTCCCCTTATCCCAACTTTCTGTTTTCTATTAGTTAACCAATCCTCTATGTTTGTGAATATACTATCTCCAACACCATCTTATTGAGTAATCTTATATGTGGTAACTTATTTGAATGACATTTAGAAATCTAAATATATATTACATCTATTGGTTCACTTTATCTAACCAGCTTGTTAGCTCCTCAAAGAATTCTATTAAATTGTCAGGCATGATTTCCTCCTCATGAAACCAGACTGACTCTGTTTGATTAAATTATGTATTTCTAAACACTCTGTTGTTACACTCTTTATAAAATTTACTAACATTGATGTTAAGATAATTGGCATAAAGTTACTTGTTGCTTGTCTCCCTCCTTTTTTGAATATTGGTAGTTTTCCAATTCTCTGGGACTTTTCCAGAATCTAAGGATTCTTGGAAGACAACTGCCAATGCATCTACTATCTCTGTAACTACAACCCATTAGTTTCCCAAGTATTCTTTTCTCCAATGATAGCTAATGTATTCATTTGTGCTACCATTTGCCCTGCCCTTAACCCCTTGATTATTTTATATTTCTGGAATGTTATTTGTGCCTTCTACCATGAAGACTGACATCTAGAGATCCTGGTACATCAGTCAAGAGCAGTCTCCAATAATAGTCCAGGGGTTTCAGCACAGCCAGGTATCTGCTTGTGGGGTCAGGGTCAGGTAATCCATCTCAGTACAATTGGGGGAGTGGGCCATGGTCAGTCATGTAGTTCCTGTGCAATCCATCTGGGGATTTGTGGATCGTCAGTCAGGGGTCCTCAGGGGGAGCAGTCAGGGGTCTGGTCAGTAATCAACAGGGGCGTCCATCCAAGTTGGTCAAAGCATGGGTCAGGGTCAGTCTTGGGGGTCAGTAGATTTAATGTCAAGAATAGAGTATCAGAGAATACTATTGTGGTAGGGAAGTGTGAGGATTGAACTCTGAGAATCAGAGGCAGCATCTTAAGATGCAGAGGGTAAGAGGGAAAATTAAGTGTGTAAAGGGGGAAGCCATTACAGTGAGGACAGACATGAGATGCTTCAGGAGGTGCTTACAGGTAGTTACCACCACCACCATGGCCTCAACAAGGGTACTGTTATCTTAATTGTGGGCAGGACTGAATTGTAGTGACAGGACTCAGGGGTAAAAATGCAGGATTTGCAATTGTAATTACAAATGCTGGGTGGGATCATGTGGAGGATCAGTACAAATGGGCTACCCAGGGAGATCAGGTAGAAAGGGACAAGGAGGTTCATGGGAATGCTCTGATATCCATAGATTCATCGAGTCTACAGCTTCAGCCCAACTTGCCCATGCTGCCCAGTTTCCTCAATTAAACTTAGTCCCATTTGCCTGCATTTGGTCCACATCCCTCCATACCTATCTCATTTATGTACCTGTCTAAATGTTTCTTAAATGACAAAATTGTACTCACTTCCACCACTGCCTCTGGCAGCCCATTCTAGACACTCACCACCCTCTGTGTGAAAAAAATTGCCCCTTTGGACCCTTTTGTATCTCTCTCCTCTCAACTTAAACCTATGCCCTCTAGTTTTAGACTCCCCTACTATGGGAAAAAGCTGTTGGCTAGCTACCTTATCAATGCCTCTCATGATTAATCAACCTTTATAAGGTCACCACTCAGTCTCCTACACTTCAGGGAAAGAAGTCCCAGCCTATCCAACCTCTCCTTATAACTCATACCTTCCAGTCCAGATTGCATCCTAGTAAATCTTTTCTGCACTCTTTCTAGTTTAATAATATCCTTTCTCTAATAGGATGACCAGAACTACACGCAGTACTCCAAATGTGGCCTCACCAATGTCTTGTACAACTGGAGTTGTTGGTTGGTCAGCTGAGCTGACTGGTTTTCATGCAAACATTTTGTTTTCCTTCTAGGTGACATCATCAGTGCTGTGTAGCCCCTGTTGAAGCACTGTTGTTCTGTCCCACTCTGAATTTATATGGTCTGGCCTGTCACGGTGGGCAGTCTTGTTTCCGGTTTTGTACCGTAGTGGTATGTAGATGGGGTCTATTTCAACATGTTTGTTAATTTCATTGGTGATTGAAAACCAGGCCTCCAGAAGTTCTCATGCTTGTCTTTGTCTTGCTTGTCCTAGTACTGTAACTTTGTCCCAGTCAAATTGATGTCCTTCTATGTTGGAGTGTATTGAAACAAGGGAGAATTGGTCATGCCGTTTTGCTGCGAGTTGGTGTTCATGCATCCTGGTGGCAAGTTTCCTGCCCATCTGTCCTTTGTAGTTTTTCTCACAGCTGCTGCATAGTACTTTATATATCACATTTGTCCTACTCATTGTGAGTATGGGGTCTTTCATCTTTGAGAGTAACTGGTGAAGTGTGGCTGTTGGTTTGTGTGCCACAACACAAGACGTCCCAACTCCTATACTCAGACCAATGAAAGCAAGCATGCCGAAAGCCATCTTCACTGTCCTGTCTACCTGACTCCATTTTCGAGGAGCTATGAAACTGTACCCTTAGATCTCTCTGTTCTATAACACTTCCCAGGGCCCTACCATTGATTGTGTAAGTCTTGCCCTGGTTTGACCCACCAAAGTGCAACACCTTGCATTTATCTAAATTAAACTTCATCTGCCATTCCTCAGCCCACTGGCCCAGTTAATCCAGATTTCACTGCATTCCCAGATAACCTTCTTCGCTGTCCACTACACAACCACTCTTGGTGTCATCTGCAAACTTACTAACCATACCCCCTAAACTCTCATCCAAATCATTTATGAAAATGACTAATGACAGTGGACCCAGCATCGATCCCTGTAGCACGGTAGGGGCAGCACGGTGGCTCAATAGTTAGCACTGCTACCAGGTTCGATTCCACTCTTGGGCAATTGTCTGTGTAGCGTTTGTACGTTCTCCCTGTGTCTGTGTGGGTTTCCTCTGGGTACTCCAGTTTCCTCCCAGAGTCCAAAGATGTGCAGGCTAGATGGATTGGCCATGCTAAATTGCCCAAAGTGTTAGAGATGTGTAGCTTAGGTGGGTTATAGGGGGATGGGACTGGGTGGGATGCTCCAAGGGTCAGTGTGGACTTGTTGGGCCGAAGGGTCTGTTTCCACATTATAGAGATTCTATGATTCACACCACTGGTCACAGGCCTCCAGTCTGAAAAACACCCTCTACCACCACCCTCTGTCTTCTACCATCAAGCCAATTTTATATCTAATGGCTCGCTCTCCCGGGATCCTGTGAGATTTAACATTACTCAATAACCTGACGTGCAGTAACTTGTCAAAGGCCTTGCTAAAACCCATGTAGACAATGTTTACTGCACTGCCCTCATCTACTTACTTGATCATCCCTTCAAAAATCTCAATCAAATTCATGAGACATGATTTCTCACGCACAAAGCTATACTGACTATCCCAAATGAGTCCTTGCCTTTACAAATTCCTTTCGATCCTGTCTCTCGGAATCGTCTCTAACAACTTGACCAACACAGAAGTTGGGCTCGCCAGACTGTAGCTCTCAGGCTTTCCCTGCAGCCTTTCTTAAATAATGACACATCATTAGCTACTCTCCAATCTTCAGGCACTTCACTCATGGCTGTCGATGATACAAATATCTCCACTAAGTGCCCGGAATTTCTTCCCTAGCCTCCCACAAAGTCCTGAGACATACTCCATCAGGTCCCAGGGATTTATCTACCTTAATGTGTTTTAAGATTCCCAACACCACCTCTTCTGTAATGTTGACTATCTTCAAGACATCATATTTATTTCCCCAAGTTCCCTAGCATCCATGCCTTTCTTGACAGTAAATACTGACGAGAAATATTCATTTAAGATCTTGCCTATCTCTTGTGGCTCTGCACATAAATGACTTTGTTATCTTTAAGAGGCCCCATTCTCTCCGTAGTTACTCTTCTGCCCCTCATGTATTTATAGAAACTCTTTGGATTCTCCTTTACCTTATCTGTCAAAGTCATCTTGTGTTCCCTTTTAGCCCACCTGATGTCTCTCTTAAGTACACTCTGACACCATCTATACTCCTCAAGGAATTCACTTGTTCCCAGCTGCCTATACATGTCATACACGTCCTTCTTTCTCTTGTCCAGGGCCTCAATAACTCTAGTCATTGAGGGTTCCCTACTGCCAGCCTTACCTCTCACTCTAACAGGAAAACACTGGCACCGAACACTCATTAATCAGGCTGAGTATGGGACCCTCGGTGCCCAGCTTAAACTGCATTGCCCTACCTGGTCTTCCTAAATGCCACCTATGAATAGAAAATAGTTGCAACCACACCTGGAGTGGACAGAGTCATTTTCTTTTCTGCATCAAAATGTGGACTCCACTGTTGAATGACAGGATGCCCTTCGAAAGGCAATTGCATCATTTGCAAAGTACAGGTTGAAGTCATTTACAGCCATGTTATCATCCACATAAAATGTGTACAGTTTACAACTGTGTGAGGTGCAAATGCTTGTCACAAGCAATCTTGACCATGTTATCGGACCTTGCAGCTTGAAGATGGACACCTCTGTGAAGCAGATGTAATTGTAGGCAACCTTAGAAGAAGGGTCACCAGACCCGAAACGTTAACTCTGTTTTTTCCTTCACGGATGCTGCCAGACCTGCTGAGCTTTTCCAGCAACTTTGTTTTTGTTCTTAAGTTAGGCCTGTTGGGCCACTGAGAGCCAGACTAATGCAAGACCTAATAACCTGTACATGAGCACAGAACTGATAACCTCTTAACTTGAACTGTAAGTATAATGCAACATGTTCTTTTATGTAATTATACTCTTCTTGCTTGGTGGGGGGCTGAGAGGAACAGAATTCAGTACTCCTGCAGCATTTACAATCTCCTGTTTCTGCAATATGACCAGTAATGCTTTCAATGAAATAAGGTGCGATGACAAAGTTCCATGTCAAGTCATTCCATTAGCCAGCCTTGTCAGAGTGCTCCATGTCCCACTATATGGAGGAGTATGCAAAACTGTCATTTGTATGTTATGTAAATGCTGACTGCTCTCAATACTTGGACCTGTTCTGTTTCTTATGTTCCCCATGCTGGTTCATTGCTAGGATGACTAATGGATCCAGACATAGCATATCATTGCTGTTGCTTCAAAGTGCAAAGAAATGGAAAAGGAACAGATGCACCAGCAACTCCAGGACCAGCAGCAGCCTCCACTGAATGTCAAGCAGACTCTACATGAAAAGGTTGCAGGTGAAGGCCCCCTCAGGATGTACGTGACATCCAGGAGGGCAGAGTCTATTGTCTTTGATGCCGTTTCCTCCAGATGAGTGAGACAAATCATACTGTATCATCTTGTTTCCGTGTGACCAGGTCAGTGCTACAACCTGAGTAGTAGCATTTGGCAACATACCTGGTTTTCCTCAGGTGAAGGGTGCGACAGACTGTGTACACGTTGTGCTGAGAGGACTATTTCAAATACAGCTGAGTTCATCAACTGAACAAGCTTCCATTCCACTCACATGAAGTCATCTGCGATCATCGGTATCACTTCTTATAAGTTTGCACCCTGTGCCCTGACAGCTGCCACAATGCCTATATCCTTTAGAATTCTTATGCTCTTGCAACGTTTGAGGGGCCAGATACCTTACATGGATGGTTACTGGGAGACAAGGGCTACCTTCTGCGACTATGGCTGATGACTCCATCACACAATCTTCTGAGGTGGAGCGTAGATACAATGAAGTCCATTCTCCAACAGCATCATGGTGAACCAGATGATAGGCCTACTGAGGATGAGGTTCTGATGCTTGGATCTGCGTGGAGTGCCTACACAACTGGAGCAGGCAAAGAGAAGACTTGATGGAGTATGAGCTGGGACAGCAGGAACAATCTACTAGGGAGGGATTTGAGGACATTGAGCAGAAGGAACATCATCTTCTGCATGTTAGAACGCAGCAGAGGCAGATGCTACAAGCGAGACAGAAGATGAAAGCAGTGTACAGTGATCATTCTAAAGTTTTTGTCTTTTTACTTATGTGCTTTTTTTAGACATTGTGCACTGAAATGAGAAAGAACTGTTTTAAATCAGCACTTTTTAAGAATTGCTGCATGTTTTGAAAAGGACACTTACCTGACACTCACGCCAAGCATTGTTTAAATAGCTGCCTGAACAAGCAGTAATTGAAGTTTTTGTTGCAGACAAACTAGAGAAACAGCATTGTATTCAGGTGGAGCTTTTGTTGGTAGCAATATGTCACTTGGTCTATGGACTATTGACGAAATCAATTACGAAAGCCTTTTATCAGCCAACAACTGAGTAATTAGTTCTCAGGTAACTGAACAGCTTGGGAATTAGATACAGAGAAATGACAAGGTCTTCACCAGCCAGAAACTCTCTCTCTTTGTTCTCTGTATTAAGCCACTTTAAACTTAATGAAAACCAGCTTATCTTTTCTTCAGTTATTGTAAGCTGTGACTTTTTAAATTTAAAAGTCAGAAATCTTTTATAAGTGAACAAGCCATCCTGTGTCTTTTGCAAACCAATGGAAGCATTTACAGGAGGAAGACTGAGAAAAAAATCTTCTGATCATCAAGAACCAACTCACCAAATCTTGCAAACAAAGACGACTGAACTGCTTTCCCAACTGGTTTCATACATCCATGTTTTTTCTACCCTGTCTACATCCATCTCTGTGTGTAAGGAGGATTTTATTAGGGGAATAGAGTTTTAATTAGTTGTGTTATGTGGTAAAGTTTATAGCTAATTACCTGTAGTTAGAGTTTCCAGCTATCCCAGTGAGTTGTGACATCATTCATTTCCTGCAAAATTGTAGCTGCTCAAAGTACAAGCAGTTTGTGTTTGTTCTGAAAGGCAAATGCAACTTCTGCTTGTTTGATTTCTGTTTCCTTTTGGTGTTGATGAAGAAAAGTGAATGTTTTGAAACATATGAAAGCTTCCCTGCATGTGATGGTTCCCAATTGTTCAATGATAACATGCTGAGCTACAATGGACATTCAGGAAAGAGTAGCGGTGACTTAGAGTGAATTGTAAGAAAGAATATGATTAAGGACAGGTGAGCTGTGTGGCCTGGCGTTTAAACAGCAACCAGGATATGAATGTACTGCTGTACATGCAAGGACTTGTAGGTCTAGCCATCTATGTCTGTGAAAAGCATTGGTTTGTGGCTATTGTGCTATTATATTGATGGTGAAGGGCTACTGTCCATCCCTCATTGGCGAGTGTTTCTGGTGGTTTCCAGTTCCTCATTAACACATTGTCTTTTAAATATTAACGCTGAAGTATTGGTCTGATTCAATTGCTGAGAAGCCCATTTGCTATAACTCTCTCTATTAAGTATATTTCCTGCATTTCTTCAAAGATGGGCTAAACATGCTAGCCTCATCCTATTTTTCTTCATCATCTTGATTTAAATTTTCAAAACTAGTGTCAGAAAATTGAATTTCCAAGTCATCCCTTTTTCTATTGATTCCTTTTTTTCCTGTATTAATTTATGGGCCTGAGATCAAGTCACTGCAGAGCTGGGAAACAATCCAGGGTGTTTCTCCTGTTACATGTCAGTTTCTCTGTATTTCTGGTTGTTCTATTACCCTCAGTGAGGCCGATATTTTGGAACAAGCCAGATCATACCCCAAGATTAAATGCATTCCTTCTACTAGAACTATAACTTCTCAATTTATTAAGTAACTCTATAATCCAACTCAACATAATGGATCCAGTTTGTCACTTCCATTTATATCTCCAGTGAATATTTTTCCTTCATTAATAACTAGGAAGATAAATTGTATCATCAGCCAACATCAATGACAGACTTACTTCAGTGTTTCTCAATATCATTATTAACTAACCTCTTTGATTAGAAGAATATTGTGAGTTCCACCCTTTATCAGTGTAGGGGTCACAGAGGATTGGTGGGGATTTTCTACAAATGGGTGCACAGGGGCAGGCTGCTTAGCCCACAGCCCAGAGAAGGGGTCAGAAACAGGGCGTTGGTGCCAAGGGAAGCCAAATCAGGGAGAGTTCTTAGAATATGAGGTTTAAAAAACAGGCAGTGAGGGGCCCCCTTTCAGCTTGTCCTGACGTCACTCCTGGTCCACAGAATGGGCTTGTATTAAAACCCACAGGCAAGATCCTGTTTGACAACATTCATCATGACTTGATGCCTGTGATAGTGGATATAATAGGAATTCAACTACCAGAGTGGTGCCCTTCCCCACTTGTAGACTTGGAGAGTCCTGGAACTGGCAACAGGGAGGTATGAAGGCAAGTCTAGACCAGCCCTGAATATTTGCAGGAAAAGAGATCTGAGCCAGTGCCTAGCTACAGCTTATGGGGCAGGTTAATAGGCTCGATTTGGCTAATCTGGATATCAAGCTCAGAGCCCTAATCTAACAAGTTAAACATGCCTTGGAGAAAATAAATGAAAATGACTGGCAGGGTACTACGGGTGACTTGACTGGGAACCAGGCTAGCCACCGCCTAGTGACCTTACTTGAAGGCCATGCAAAAACTTTCAGTTAGGTTATTCAGGGCAAGATCATGAGTGACAGCAGACAGCAAAACCATAACCTGTGCAGCATCTATGGGAACTGGACGATTGAGCAACTGAGAGAGAATCTCAGCTAGACCAGAGAGGGGAGAATGCCAATCTGGCTCAGTGATGAACAGCTGGAACATCTGTTTTAGGAAAGAATACATGCAAACATCTCCCACTGCCAATAGCTGACCAAGGTGTGGTTTAATAGACACCACCCAATTATAATGAGACCTGATCCAAACTCTCCGGCACGAGTTTTATTCCTGTGTCATATTTTTCAAAGTAATTCCCGAGTCTATCCTTTAATTCAGCACCCTAAGTGAAGCACAAGGCTTGATGCCAGGAATCCCAAACATCCAGCCATAAGATCAGGTTAAAACTTTTGAAGTTGAGAATGTGGGTGTCATATAGAATGGAATATGGATAGGGTATCATGACATTCTACCATATGCAGTCGAGAATTGGGAGGTACTGGTAGGGACCACTCTGAGCAACTGTGAACAAACCGATCAGACTACTGTATGCCCTTATCCGGTCTATTTCAATGAACGTGCACTCTGTGGATTCAGGGCAAGAATTAATTTAAACTGTACCCTCGAGGCTCAGAGCCTGACAACTGACATCACTAGAGTTGTCTACAGGAGGGAGGATAAATACTGTGTCACAATGTTACTCAAGGAATAAATATGGGACAGCAACATGTAATGTCCCCAACACCATCTTCTTGTTCAGTCCTTACATTCTCACACAATTAGGTCAAATCGAACTGACAGACATTCACAGAGGGGAAGTGACACTCGTTGCGAGTGATGAATTAAAGGATAGATTTGGGAATTACTTTGAAAAATATGACACAGGAATAAAACTCATGCCGGAGAGTTTGGATCAGGTCTGATTATAATTGGGAATTGTCCATTAAACCTTTATTCAAATAGTACAATTGAAGAGTGAGATAGCTGAAATTAAAGTCACCACTTGGGGGGAGGATTTCTGGGATTGGAGCTCAAATATCCAGATACACCCATGGATCCAGCTCCTTTCACACTTGGCAATCATCATCATTTTTTGACTTTGGTATACCTCACTATACAATCAGTGAAGTCTGTCCAGTGGAAAAGGGAGCCCTCCAGGCTAATAGGCATCATCATGCAAAATAAACAATCCATATAGATGGGTACGAAGAACGAACTCCAAGAAACGTTGGTTATTGCAACTGTGACTTTTATTTTGGGTATAATGCAAACTCTGTATTCTGCTATCATTGGTCCTTTACTGTTGTCAAGTCCAATTCCTGGAACTTCCATCTTCAGCATTTTGCAAGTGTACCAACATCAGATGGTCTTCAGCAGTTCAGGGAGATGGCTCAGTGTTATTTTGTCAAAAGCAACAAGGGAAGTGGGCAATAAATGCTGATCTTTCAATGATGCTCATATCCCATGAACAATTAAGAAATGAAGAAAATTTGACAAGTGAGAGAATATCATGACTTCAAACTGATAAGACAGAAGAATGATAGAGTTGAAAGCAAATCATTTTATTTGGACTAAACATGGAGAATTAGAGGATGTGGATTGAAAAACTAATAAACCTCAAGTTAGGAACATTACTTTATTCAGAAGAAAACTGGCCATTTAGAAGACAATGTCAAAAATTAATGCCATATTGATTTAAGATTCAAAAATAGATTTAACCTCCATATGTTATACTAACTGTGGATTTAATTTACAAGTGATATTTCACTTAAGGCAAATTTGCTGTCGCACAGCAGTTCACTCAAACAACAATGTGGTAAGATAGTGGAATGCTGACTGTGCATTTATTGCCAGTCAGTTGGGAGAGTCAAAGATTCAATTTATAAAAACAGCTTGCTTATTAAGTTCTTATCTGTAGAGGAACAGTCACATTATTTTGATTATGGTATGCTTGGCAACTGTTATCTTTCTAAAATGTGGGTTATCTGCAGCATGGATTATTTATGTATCTGTAGCGTACTGGATTTTCAGAAATGATGTAATGTTTGGGCAATGTTACTTCTTGATATCAGTTGGAATTTGGATGCTAAGTTACAGTTTGTCAGAGTTTACATATTGTAATGTAATTAACGATAAAGGTTTCCACTTCTGAAAGAAATATGACGTAATAAATGTTAATATTTATATTAGCGTATAATTTGGGCATGCCAGATCACTATGCTCTGTGAACTGCTGCTTATAAGAAAAGTTGCTACCATCCTGTTTTTGCATAAGAAACAACAGACTGTAATGAGGTCGGCCAGGTGGATCTCATTGAATGTAAGTTCCCTGATTGAGGGACTGTTAACCTGGTCCAATCAAGAGTTCCTGACTGACAGTTATAAACAGAAGAGTGATCTCCTCATGGGTCTGCTCCTGGGCCTGGCCAGGCTGGCAAAAAATAGGTCCAGGTAGCGGGCTGTGAATGGGGTCATTTCTGTCATTTCAGTAGCTATGTTTGTGCACGGGTGTCCTTGGAGAAGGAGCACGCGGTGTCCACCAGTGCTTTTGAAGCCTTTAGGGAGAGCTGGGCACTGCTGGGGATGGAGGGATTTATTTCCCTCTCCAATTCTACTTTGATTTAATCCCTACACTTCCCCTTAAATTTTTTCACATAAGCATTGCCTGTATTGGGCTTTGCTTGTTATTCTACCCTGGCTACATGGGTGTTTTTCCTGGTGGTGGAAGTATTAAAAAATATATATAAACAGGAGTGTCAGAGGTTCTGTTCACTCTGAGAGCTGGCTCTGAGGAAGCCAGACCAGTGACAAGTACTATGCATGTGTAAATAAAGGATGATGTGATTCCGACCTCTGTGGAGTTATTTCATTGGTGATTAAAAACAAATTACCCTCCTGAAGAAATTTGCTCGCAAAAGTAATCTTTTGAGTTGTGGTAAGCATTTCTGGCATCATGCCGTTATTTGGGAAGCTTGACTGGTTCGATCGTGCCACTGAAGGCTGGGCCTAATATGTGGAAAGAAAGCATTATCTTTTCTGAACAAGTGACATTGGGGCAGATGAAAAGCAAGAGTAATTCTCCTGACAGCTTGTGGTTCCGCAGCTTGTTCGGTTATTAGGAGCCTAATGTTTACTGAGGCACTAGATATTAAAATGTTTCAAGAGCTGAAGGAACATTATGACCCCAAGCATCCTCTAATTCTATTGGTTTTACTCAGCAGTTTGAGAACCAGGGGAATCCATGTCAGGATTTTTGACAAGGTTAAAACGACTGGCAGAGGCATGTGACTTTGGTTTAACCCTGAATACGATGCTAAGACATGGTTTAGTATGTGGGATTAATGATGTAACTCTGCAAATGCGACTACTAGCTGAAGCCCAACTGGACGTCAAACAGGCTCTGAAACTGGCTTTGCCACCGGAAAATGTGGCAAGTGGAGCATATGAATTATAGGGTATTCCAATGGAAGTGGACTCTGTCGCCAAGCTGACTGAGCTTGTGGGACACCACTTGAGTGAAGGCAATTGCATAACTTCACTCAGGACATATCCTGAATAGAGGGACTCTAGGTCAGCCCACAGCAAAACCCCAAAACAAGGCTAAGCCTTGGCCAAATAGTTGACATTTTCTTCAGGACCTGAGCCAGCAAGCCGTTGTAGTTGCTGCCAATATGCAGACTCGAGACAGCAAAACAGTTCTACTAGAACTGAGTAAGAACTCATAGGCTGGTATCCAGGAGAGTGCACACCCTGGGTACCACCTACATCTAGCTTGAATTGGTTAAATCGCTTAGCAACATCTAAATCAGAACCAATCAAAATAAATGAGATAACAAGGTGTAGAGTTGGCTGAACACAGCAGGCCAAGCAGCATCAGAGGAGCAGGAAAGCTGACATTTAGAGTCTGGACCCTTCTTTCTGAAGAAAGAAGCTTTCCTGCTTCTCTGATGCTGCTTGCCTGCTGTGTTCATCCAGCTCTACACCTTGTTATCTCAGATTCTCCAGCATCGGCAGTTCCCACTATCTCTCAATCAAAATAAACATCTGGTTAAATGGTCATCCAGTTCTAATGGAGATTGATAATGGTGCGGCTGTATCAGTGATTGCAGAAACAGTCTTCAAAATTTGCTGTGGACTCCAACCCTTAAGTTTGCCTAAGACCGAGCTAGACTGAGAACCTATACCAAGGAACCTTTACAGATTAAGTGTACAACTTCAGTTCCAGTCTCGTATGAGAAGCAGTTGGTTCAGTTACCACTGATTGTAGAAAAAGGCTTGGCCCAAGCCTGATGCGGTGAAATTGGTTGAGAAAGATTCACCTTGATTAGAACATAGAACAGTACAGCACAGTACAGGCTCTTCGGCCCACGATGTTGTGCCAAACTTTTACCCGAAACCTAAGGTCTATCTAACTTCCACCGCTACCTTATACTATCATTCATATGCCTATCTAATAGCCACTTAAATGCCCCTAATGAGGCCGACTCCACTACCCTCTCCGGCAATGCATTCCACACCCCTACCACTCTCTGAGTAAAGAACCGACCTCTGACATCTCCTCGATATCTACCTTTCACTTTAAAACTATGTCCCCTCGTAAAAGCTACCTCCACCCTAGGAAAATGTCTCTGGCTGTCTACTCTTATCTATACCTCTGATCATTTTGTACACCTTTATCAAATCACCTCTCATCCTTCGTCATTCTAAAGAGAAAAGCCCTAGCGCTCTCAACCTTTCCTCGTAATACCTTCCCTCCATTCCAGGCAACATCCTGGTAAATCTCCTCTGCACCTTTTCCAATGCTTCCACATCTTTCCTGTAATGAGGTGACCAGAACTGGACACAATACTCCAGATGTGGCCGAACCAGGCTTTTGTATAGCTGGAGCATAACTTCACGGCTCTTGAACTCAATCCCTCTATTAATGAAAGCTAACACACCATACGCCTTCTTAACAACTCTATCCACCTGGGTGGCAGCTTTCAGGGAACTGTTAACATGAACCCCAAGATCCTTCTGCTCCTCCACACTGCCAAGAATCTTTCCGTTAACCCTGTATTCTGCTTTCAAGTTTGTCCTTCCAAAATGAATCACCTCACACTTTTCAGGTTTAAACTCCATCTGCCACTTCTTAGCCCAGCTCTGCATTCTCTCAATGTCCCTTTGTAACCTAGAACAGCCCTCCACACTGTCCACAACGTGACCCACCTTTGTATCGTCCGCAAACTTGCTAATCCACCCTTCCACTCCTTCATCCAAATCATTTACAAAAATCACAAATAGAAGAGGACCCAGAACAGATCCTTGTGGTATACCAATTGTAACTGAGCACCATGTTGAATATTTTCCGTCCACTACTACCCTTTGTCTTCTAAGTGTCAGTCAATTCTGAATCCAATCTTCCACATTTCCCCCTATCCCATGCCTCCTTACCTTCTGTATGAGCCTACCATAGGGAACCTTATCAAACGCCTTATTTCAATCCATGTATACCACGTCCACTGCTCCACCTTCATCCACGTGTTTGGTCACCTCTTCAAAGAATTCAATAAGGTTTCTGAGGCATGATCTACCCCTCACAAATCCATGCTGACTATCACGAATCACACTGTGCCTTTCCAAGTGATCATAAATCCTGTCTCTCAGAGCCCTTTCCAATAATTTGCCCACCACTGACATAAGACTAACTGGCCTATAATTTCCGGTGTTATCCCTGTTCCCTTTTTTTGAACAAGGGAATGACGTTTGCCTCTTTCCAATCTTCTGGCACTATATCTGTGGACAGTGAGGATGAAAAGATCATCGCCAAAGGCCCTGCGATCTCGTCCCTCGCTTCCCAAAGAATCCTTGGATAAATTCCATCAGACCTGGAGGATTTACCTATCTTCAACTTCCTCAGAATTCCTAGCACATCATCTTTACTAACTTCAACCTCCTCTAGCCTACCTGCCTGTTTCACAACGTCCTCCTCTACAACTAGGTCCCTCTCAGTTGTGAATACTGAAGAAAAGTATTCATTAAGGACCTCTCCTATCTCTTTAGGCTCTGTGCACAAATTCCCTTTACAATCTTTGATCGGCCCTACCCTTTCTCTGGTCATTCTCATGTTCTGCACATACGTGTAAAAAGCCTTGGAGTTTTCCTTGATCCTATCTGCCAAGGTTTTCTCATGCCCCCTTATAGCTCTCCTAAGCCCTTTCTTCAGCTCCTTCCTGGCTAACTTGTATCCCTCTAGAGCCTTTTCCATTCCTCTTTTCCTAAACCTTACGTAAGCCTCCTTCTTTTAACCAGTCGTTCGACCTCTCTCGAGAACCATGGCTCCCTTACTCGACCGCATCTTCTCTGCCTGCTAGGGACAAACATATCGAGCACATGCAGTATGCATTCCTTAACAATCTCCACATTTCTGTGGTGCTCTTCCTTGACAGCATCTATTCCCAATTTATGTTACCCAGTTCTTGCCTAACTGAATTGTAATTACCCTTCCCCAATTATAAACATTACCCTGCCGCATGTACCTATCCTTATCCATGACTATTGTGAAAGAAATAGAGTTATGATCACTACCGCCAAAATACTCTCCTACCAACAGGTCTAACACTTGGCCCGGTTCGTTGACAAGCACCAAATCCAAAGTGGCCTCTTCTTGTGTTGGTCTATCTACATACTGTGCCAGGAATCCTTCCTGAACGCACTGGACAAAATCTGCTCCATCTAAACTATTACAACTGCAATGTTTCCAATCAATATTTGGAAAGTTGAGGTCACCCATGACTACAACCCTGTGACTTCTACACCTTTCCAGTATCTGCCTCCCAATCCGCTCCTCTACTTCTCTGCAACTATTAGGGGGTCTGTAAAAAAACCCCAACAAAGTGACTGCTCCTTTCTTGTTCCTGACCTCAACCCAAACTGACTCTGTAGACATATGATTCTCGAACTGGCCTTTCAGTAGCTGCTATACTCGCCCTGACTAGCAATGCCACTCCCCCACCTCTTTTCCCACCCTCCCTATTTCTTTCAAAGCATCTAAATCCTGGAACTTCCAACATCCATTTCTCTCCCTGAGTTACCCAAGTTTCTGTAATGGCCACAACATCGTAGTTCCAAGTACCGACCCATGCTCTAAGTTCATCCGCTTTATTTCTGATACTTCTTGCATTGAGGTATACACACCTCAAACCATCTCGGTGTCTGCAATTATGCTCCATCGACCACATTTCTTTATAAAGCACCTCACTCCCTATTGTGTCTGTTCGAAGGCCGAATACCTCATCCTCTGAATTATAAATCCGGTTCCCCACCCCCTGCCAAACTAGTTTAAACCATCCCGTACAGCTCTAGCAAACCTCCCTCCCAGGATATTTGTGCCCTTCCGGTTCAGGTGCAACCCGTCCTTACTGTACAGGTCCCACCTTCCCCAGAATGTGCTCCAATTATCCACATAATGGAAGCCCTCCCTCCTACACCAGCCCTGTAGCCACGTGTTTAGCTGCACTCTGTCTCTATTTCTTACTTCATTATCATGTGGCACTGGTAGTAATCCAGAGATAACTACCCTGTTTGTCCTGGACTTCAGCTTCCAACCTAACTCCCTGTACTCGTTTTTCATATTCTCAGTCCTTTTTCTACCTATGTCATTGGTACCGATGTGTACCATGACTGCTGGTTGCTCACTCTCCCCCTTAAGGATCTTGAAGACACAATCTGAGACATCACGGACCCTGGCACCCGGGAGGCAACATACCATCCTTTCATCTCGTTCGCGTCCATAGAACCGCCTGTCTATGCCTCTTCCTATTGAATCCCCCACTATAATTGCTCTCCTATTCTCCCCCCTTCCCTTCTTTGCCACAGGGTCAGGCTCAGTGCCAGACACCTGCCCGCTATGGCCTTCCCCTGGTATGTCGTCCCCCCAACAATATCCAAAACGGTATACTTATTATTGAGGGGAATGGCCACAGGGGATCCCTGCACTGTCTGCCTATTCCCTTTCCCCTTCCTGACAGTCACCCAGCTACCTTTTTCCTGTACCTTGGGTGTGACCACGTCCCTGTAACTCCTCTCTATCATCCCCTCAGCCTCCTGAATGATCCTGAGTTCATCCAGCTCCAGCTCCAGTTCCCTAACATGGTTTTTGAGGAGCTGGAGTTGGGTGCACTTCTCGCAGGTGAAGTCAGAGGGGACACCAGCAGTGACCCTTACCTCCCACATCCTGCAAGAGGAGCATGCAACTGCCCTAGCTTCCATTCCCTCTACTCGAGATTTCCAGAAGGAGAATAAAAAAAAAGCCTTACCTTACCAAACCTCCACACAGTCTTTTTTGGTTAAAGGAGGAGGACGGGTGGGAGACACTACACGTGTAGTGTTTTGGGTTTAGCCAATGCCTGAATTTATCTGTTTCTTCCTGGCTCGTGTTCCCTCCACACACCCGCCGCTGAAAACAAGAGGGCTGCTTGCTACACGAGGTAGGTTTTTATACAGGGAGAAACAAAAACCGCCTTACCCTCCCGTCGGCACGCTGGCTCGCGCTGCTGCCGCTGAAAACAAGAGGGCTGCTTGCTGCACGAGGTAGCAACATTTTTCGATTAGAAAATGGCTGCATGAGTGAAGTCCTAAGAGGTCTTTCAGGAAGGCCTAGGGACTATCAAAGGAGTCAAGACCACCTTGCATTTTGACCTGGATGCAATTCCACAATTCTGCAAGGCTCACCCAGTGCCCTTTGCCTTACTTGCAAAAGTAGAGGCAAAAATCAGGAGAATAGAAAGTGAAGGAATCATCAAACCAGTACAGTTTGTGGAATGGGCATCACCAGTTGTACTGATTATAAAGCTCAACGGGTCAGTTCGGCTTTGTGGGGACTTTAAACAAACAGTAAACCATTTATCCCAGTTGGATAAATACCCAATCCCTTGCATAGAGGACTTGTACTCAAAGCTGGCCGGGGGAGGTGGCTGTCCATCATTAAGCTGGACTTGAGCCAGGCATGCCTGCAATTGTTGTTAGATAAGGATTCCCAGAAATATGCTACAATTAACTCCCATACAGGGTTTGTACCAACATATGGGACTACCATTTGGCGTATCATCAGCCTGTGCCATTGTTCACCAGATGATGGAGAATGTTTTACAAGATCTATCCTGGGTTGCTATTTATCCGGATGATGTGCTAATAACAGGGAAGACCAATAAAGAGCACTTGGAGAACTTGGACCTAGTCCTTAAATGTTTCTCCAAGGCAGGTGTATGCCTTAGAAGGGAAAAATGAGTGTTCCAGGTGCCCAAGTGACCTACTTGGGCTACAGATTCAACAAAACCGGGTTACACACAATGAAAGATAATGTGAAGGCAATTAAATTTGCCCCAGCTCTCACATCTGTACCAGAGCTTAGATCTTTCCTTGGATTAGTGAATTATTATGGAAAGTTCATATAACATGGCTTCCATCCTGGTACCCTTACGTCTGCTGTTCAAAAACGGTCAGCCTTGGAAATGGTCTCATAGCCAAGACATAGCCTTTCGGGAAGTGAAGAAGCAGCTATCATTGTCTAAGGCGTTGGCACACTATGATCTCAAGTGAGAAATAGTGCTAACGTGCATGCCTCCCCATACGATATCAGGATAGTATTGGTTCACAGATGGCTCAGTGGAGAGGAACACCCAATAGCGTATGTTTGGCTGATGTAGAGCACAAATACACCCAAACAGAGAAGGAAGGTTTGGCGGTCACCTTCAGAGTGAGGAAGATCCACCAACACCTTTACAGACATAAATTTGTAACAGTGTCAGATCACAAATCCCTGCTAGGGTTACTCAAAGAGGACAAGGCCATGCTGCCCATAGCTTCAGATCAAATTCAGCAGTGGGCTTTCATTCTAAGTGCATACAATTACTGGTTGAAACACTGTCTGGTAAGCAAATGTTAAGTAGCAAATGTAGCTGCCTTGAGCTTCCTCCCACTGGCAGATACACCACCAGTGGTGCTGCCAGTGGAAGAGTCCGCTCTGGTTTTAGACTTTCTCGACTCCCTTCCAGTCACTGCTGACAATATGAGACTGTGGACACAAAGGGATCTGGTCCTCGCAAAACTAAAACAGCTGGTGGTGATGGGGGAGACAAAAGGACCATCACCACTGGAACTGAAACCGTTGTGGACCTAGCAAAACCAGATCATTGTAGAGGACGGCATTTTATTTATGGGGGACAAGAATGATTGCCCTGAGCAAAGCTCGCTGCCACATAGTGACTGAACTCCAACAGGGTTATCCAGGGCTGTCCAAAATGAAGATGTTGGCGAGATGTTATGCCTGGTGACCAGGATTGGATACAACGTAGCCGCTTTGGTGGGTAGTGCCGAAAGTGTCAACAAGGACAAAAATTACTGCCAGCAGCTCCCCCACATTTATGGAAATGGCCAGGCAAACCCTGAACTTGGCTACACATCGACAATGCCAGCCCTTTCATGGGTTCAACCATCTTAGTCAGTTTTGATGCCCACGCAAAATATTTCCTAAAGTCGAATGGCATTTGGCACATAAGTACAGCTCCATACCATCCATCAATCAATGGTCTGGTGGAAAGAGCAGTCCAAACTTTGAAGGCAGGTTTAAAGAAACATCCTACAGCTTCACTTGATAACAAACTGTCCTGGTTCTTATTTGATTATTGGACCCCTCATGCAACTACAGGGGCAGCTCCAGTAGAGTTGCTAGTGAGGAGAAGACTCCACACCGGGTTATATCTGATCTTACTGGGGTGAGGGTGAAATGGCATCAGGAATGCCAATGCTGGACACAAGACTCCTCTAAGCGAGAGAGACACTTTACTTCAGGGGAGGAAGTCTGGTGCCAAAACCATGGAAAACACCTTGCATGGGTAAGAGGCACGGTTGATGCAAGGTCAGTTCCCATTTCTGAACAAGCATGAGGACTACTGGAAAGCTGCAAACTCACAAATAGGGCAAGAGTAAAACATACCTGAACCCTGAGAACAACTGGAAAGCCTGTCGGAACCTGTGAGTTCTCCCCCTTCTCTAGCGTTGAATAAACCTCGGAGTCTGAGAATGACATGGTGAGTGTCGCAGCCTGGATGCCTTTACCATCAGAAGAAGAGGAAGAATGAATTTTCACTGAGATGCTCCTAGTGCAAGAGGCAGGCTATAGCCGGTACACGCCACCCATATCCGAGTCTGAGTCGGAGAATCTGGACCTCGTGCGAAAATTCCCCAGAACAGCCTACAAGATAAACAGCAGGCCCATGTCCCTGGACTTAGAGGGAGAGGAATGTAGTGATTGTAACAAGGTCAGCCAGGTGGACCTCATTATAGTATGAGTTCCCTGACTGAGGCAGTTAACCTGGTTCAATCAGGAAGCCCTGGCTGACAGGTATAAACAGGAGTATTAAAAAAGAAAAAAAGATAAACAGGATTGACAGAGGTTCTGTTCATTCTGACAGCTGGCTCTGAAGAAGCTGGATGAGAGTCAAGTACTATGCACATGTAAATTAAGGGTGACTTGATGATGGGATACCAGCCTCTGTGGAGTTATTTCATACAGTGCCTGTTTGGTCAGAGTGGTCACCTGGTCTAACTAGAGTCTCTTATAGTTTATACACTTTATTACTTATTAACAACTAGTTACAAGTTACATTGAAATCATGTACATCAGATGTTAGCTCTCAATCTTTCAGATACAAGGCTGTTCTGGCAATCTGTATGTCATCATCATAGCGAATGATACTTATGGCACTCCTCAGTATTGACCCTTTCGGACTACATACTGAAATCCAGATGGAATGTATTTAAAATAAATTAGGGATTTACAATTCCTTTCTCACTCCAATCTAGTTGACTCCATTTACAAATTACAGGCAACACAAATACCTGCCCAGTTTTAACAAGTTCCTCTTTAAATATGTAAATCCATCTTCAAAATTACTATTGGGACTTGACCTGTCATTTTAATCTGTTATTTTAACTTAAACTAGGCAACGGGGCTGTCAGACTCTAAAAGGCTTCTCTTGATTCTTCCAACTGCTAAGATCATAGAAAGGGTTAGGTATAATCAATCACCAAATTGTTTTGAGAGATAAAGCACATGTTAAATGCTTTAATCAATGTACCATGTTCTACAGTACTTTATTCCACAATTTGTCTTTCCAGAACATGATCTATTAGACCCCCAACATATTAAAATGTGACGTGATTGCATGGCTATGGTCTGAAGGCATTCTATCATGCTGAAACTGCTGCTTCCAGAATTCCCACTTCTGACTTCACTGTGAGCTTTCCATGTTATCAAATGACAAAGTCTCCACTGGAGCCGCCTTTGGACTATCACACCTGATTGACCTGGGTGAGTACCTGTTTTCTCTTTTTGCTATTAGAGTTTTCCGATCCTGTGAATTTGCCAATTTGTGGCTTAGCTTTGAAGACTTCCAAGGTTGTTATCGCACCCTTCAGGGTCTTTCTACCCATTTTTCCTTTTCCAGCTTTGTTTCTCAAAGTGTTCTGAGATTTTGACATATCTTAGGAGTCTTCCCTTGTCAGCTGTGTCTCCCAAACTCTCTTTTAATTACAGATCATGGCCCCGCAGGTTTTATTTCCAAGCTGCCACCATGCATTATTTTGTGTTAAGCTGTCTGCACATTCAGATACCACTCTGGAGTATGTCTGGGCTGTAAGGGTTTGCGCGCGCACTGTCCCTGAGGCTGCTTGCTCCTTATCTCCAAGTAAGGCTATTAATTTCCTTATGTACAGTAACGCTTCTTTATTTACATCTGTATACAGTAGTTTCCAAATTGTTATGATCCCAACTGATGTTATTATTGGACAAGTCATATCCCAGACAGAAGCCTGGCTTGATAGATCATATTATGATTTGTTTAGTTTTAACAAAATGGTCTCTCACAGAAACGTAGGCATGTAATGCTGTACATTTTACTATAATAATAATAAAACACAAGTTTATTAACAAAATAAATAAGAACAAAATAGAATAAACCAAACCAGCTACTTATAATATTGAATTCAAAGATTTTAAGTCCTAGGTAAAAGTATAATCTCATTAATTCCAAAATACTCCTTTATAAATTAAAAGAACAACAGTAGCTTTTATATAGTACCCAAATAAAACTCTGGTACAGAACCCAAACCACTGCTCATCCAATACTTACACCAGATCCCTTTATGTAACACCATTTGTAACTTCAACTTTTAGACTGGAGCTGCATTTGGCTTCTCCCTGGAGCAATTCCCTGAGCTTCCATATACTCAGCTTTAGGTAACGCCTTCAGGGTTTTATCCCAACACTTCTGGTCTCACTCTAAGGTAACCTAGTTTACTACCTATCCATCACTTCTCAGGAACATGAGTCCATACTGCATCATATTCTAAGGACCTCATGGAACTCATCCACTCAAAGTAAAAATTGAAACCCAAAGTTTCTATCACTGAGCAATGTGCGTTTCCCTCAATCTTAAAAAAAATCAAGTTCCAGAAGTCTCTAACAAATCTTGAAGTCCATAATCAGTAGTGGTACACAAAATCTATCTGCTCTAAACTGAGACCTCAAAAACTTTTTTGAAATAAATCATCTGTGACTACAGAAATACATTCAAGTTAATTATTCACTTATGACACACAAAGTTCACTGATTACTGGCTCAAAAATCAGAAACCCAAACTTGCAATAAATAATATTAAAAAATATATAAATCCCACAGTTTACAGCACATCTCTCCCAAAAAACAATTAAAATGTATCGTAAAGAGACATTTTCATTATTCATCAAAATTCATCTTATCACTAATTCTACAACATGCTAACTGTAATTAAATGTTAATATTGATTAAGTCACACAGCCACCATTTTTGCATGTCAAACAGTCTCTGATATCTGTGCACTTGTTAAAACACCTGCACTGACATTTTCTTTTTCAGGCACATGAACAATTTTCAAATTATACGGTTGAAGAATTATGCTCCATCAAAATAACGGTTGTAAGTTTGTGCTGTGAAATGTACCTAAGAAAATCAAACAATTTGAAAAACAGGTAAAGTCACCATAGTCTCACATTAGAGAGAACATTTGGTGGTTTAATCTGAGGGTCACCTCATGCAGGGGGAGAGGTTATGAAGGAGAGTCCCTCATGGTAACCTCAACCAGTATGGGATTTGAATCCACGCTGTTCGCGTCACTCTGCATCACAAAACAGCTGTCCAGCCAACAGAACTAACTGACCTCTCAAAATCATTATGATCAATATAAAGAATTGTTTTATCAACACTATTGGTAATGTATATTTCAAAATGATGCAGAGCCAGCAGTAGGTGGACAAAAGCCTTGTAACCACATTAAATCCAATGCTTGTGGCTATTGAGGTAATGTTTGTTCATTTTGAAAGAAATGAAGTTCTGAACAGGACAATTACTTTTAAATGGTTTTCAAGTATTGCTTGATAATGTTGACAGATTTATGATCTGTTCAGATTTGCAAATATTATTGTAGTGTTTTTGAGTTCAGTTTATGGTGATAAAGGATGCATTGGCTGAGGGGTTAGAAAGGTATTGGAGGTGCTGAGGGAAAAAGGGGGCAAAGTGGATAAGGTGGAGAAGAGTTAAGGGAGCATGGGTGGTGAGGTGAAGGATAGAGTACAGAGATAGCTGAGAGAGGTAAGTGTTGAGAGTTAGATGGGCTTTAGATTGTTCTGTAGAATTGGACTGATGTCTATGCGAATGGAGACAAGCCTTTTAACCTGGCCACTCTGCCATCAGCTGGTTTCTGCCTACTCAAGGCTGTCATTGTTCAACCAAATGAAACTCTTGCTGGCTGACACTCCCAGACCAGAAGCAGAATCCCAGTGTTAGAAAAGTTCTACTACCTTCTCTGCTAGTTACCTAGTGCACTAAAACAATTCACCAAAGCTCCTTAACGGCATCTTTCAAATCTGCGATCCCTATCACCTAGAAGGAAAGGGCAGAAGATGCATAGGAATACCGCCATCTTTATGTTCCCCTCCAAGCCACACTGCCTAGTTTGGAACAATATCACTGTTCCTTCATTAATGCTGGATCAAAATCTGGAATTTCTTTCCTAACAGAACTATGGACTGCAGCAGTTCCAGAAAGCATCCCTTGACCAGTTTCTTAAGGAGAGTTTGGGATGTACAATAAATTCTGGCCTAGCCAATGGTGCCCACACCCGATAAAAAGATAAACAAAAAAAGTGGCTAATGTCTTTTAAGTGCATTATGGTTTCGAGCACATGCTTTGATATTTGCATATGCAACAATTGAAATTTGCAGACATTTCTAAAAAGCAATTCTAATTACACAAGAGATAGTAGGAACTGCAGATGCTGGAGAATCTGAGATAACAAGGTGTAGAGCTGGATGAACACAGCAGGCCAAGCAGCATCAGAGGAGCAGGAAGGCTGACGTTGCGGGCCTAGACCCTTCTTCAGAAATGGGGGAGAGAAAGGGGGTTCTGAAATAAATAGGGAGAGAGGGGGAGGCGGATAGAAGATGGATAGAGGAGAAGTTGGGATAGAGGAGACAGACAGGTCAAAGAGGCGGGGATGGAGCCAGTAAAATTGAGTGTAGGTGGAGAGGTAGGGAGGGGATAGGTCAGTCCAGGGAGGATGGACAGGTCAAGGGGGCAGGATGAGGTTAGTAAGTAGGAGATGGGGGTGGGGCTTGAGGTGGGAGGAGGGGATAGGTGGGAGGAAGGACAGGTTAGGGAGGCGGGGACGAGCTGGGCTGGTTTTGGGATGCGGTAGGGGGAGGGGAGATTTTGAATCTTGTGAAGTCCACATTGATACCATTGGGCTGCAGGGTTCCCAAGCGGAATATGAGTTGCTGTTCCTGCAACCTTCGGGTGGCATCGTTGTGGCACTGCAGGAGGCCCAGGATGAACATGTCGTCTGAGGAATGGGAGGGGGAGTTGAAATGGTTCGCAACTGGGAGGTGCAGTTGTTTAGTGCGAACCGAGCATAGGTGTTCTGCAAAGCGGTCCCCAAGCCTCCGCTTGGTTTCCCCGATGTAGAGGAGGCCACAACGGGAACAGCGGATGCAGTATACCGCATTAGCAGATGTGCAGGTGAACATCTGCTTGATGTGGAAAGTCTTCTTGGGGCCTGGGATGGGGGTGAGGGGGGAGGTGTAGGAGCAGGTGTGGCACTTCCTGCAGTTGCAGGGAAAAGTGCCTGGTGTGGTGGGGCTGGAGGGGAGTGTGGAGCGGACAAGGGAGTCACGGAGAGAGTGGTCCCTCTGGAAAGCAGATAAGGGTGAGGAGGGAAAAATGTCTTTGGTGATGGGATCGGATTGCAGATGGCAGAAGTGTCGGAGGATGATGCGTTGGATCCGGAGGTTGGTGGGGTGGTACGTGAGGACGAGGGGGATTCTGTTTTGGTTGTTATTGCGGGGAGGGGGTGTGAGGGATGAGTTGCGGGAAATGCGGGAGACACGGTCGAGGGCGTTCTCGACCACCGAGGTGGGGGAGGTTGCGGCCCTTGAAAAACGAGGGCATCTGAGATGTACGGGTGTGGAATGCCTCATCCTGGGAGCAGATGCGGCGGAGGCAAAGGAATTGGGAATAGGTGATGGCATTTTTGCAGGAAGGTGGGTGGGAGGAGGTGTATTCTAGGTAGCTGTGGGCGTCGGTGGGCTTGAAATGGATATCAGTTTCTAGGTGGTTGCCAGAGATGGAGACAGAGAGGTCCAGAAAGGAGAGAGAGGTATCAGAAATGGTCCAGGTGAACTTAAGGTTGGGGTGGAAGGTGTTGATGAAGTGGATGAACTGTTCGAGCTCCTCGTGGGAGCACAAGGCGGCGCCGATACAGTCGTCAGTGTAACGGAGGAAGAGGTGGGGTTTAGGGCTAGTGTAGGTACAGCTGAGGGATTGTTCCACGTAACCTACAAAGAGGCAGGCATAGCTTGGGCCCATGCGGGTACCCATGGCCACCCCCTTTGTCTGTAGGAAGTGGGAGGAATTAAAAGAGAAGTTGTTGACGGTGAGGACGAGTTTGGCTAAGCGGATGAGGGTGTCAGTGGAGGGGGACTGGTCGGGCCTGCGGGACAGGAAGAAGCGGAGGGCCTTTAGGCCGTCTGTATGGGGAATGCACGTGTATAGGGACTGGACGTCCATGGTAAAAATGAGGTGTTGGGGACCGGGGAATTGGAAGTTCTGGAGGAGGTGGAGGGTGTGGGTGGTGTCACGGACGTAGGTAAGGAGTTCCTGGACCAAGGGGGAGAAAATGGAGTCGAGATAGGTGGAGATAAGTTTGGTGGGGCAGGAGCAGGCGGAGACAATGGGTCGACCAGGGCAGTCAGGTTTGTGGATTTTGGGCAGGAGATAGAAGCGGGCGGTGCGGGGTTGGGGACCGATGAGGTTGGAGGCTGTGGGTGGGAGGTCACCTGAGGTGATGAGGTTGTGGATGGTTTGGGAGATGATAGTTTGGTGGTCGGGGGTGGGGTCATGATCAAGGAGGCGGTAGGAGGAGGTGTCGGAGAGTTGGCGCCTGGCCTTGGCGATGTAGAGGTCAGTGCACCATACTACAACTTGCGCCTCCCTTGTCCGCGGGTTTTATGGTGAGGTTGGGATTGGAGCGGAGGGCTGCACGTTCTGCAGGGGAGAGGTTGGAGTGGGTGAGAGGGGTGGAGAGGTTGAGGCAATTGATGTCTCGACGGCAGTTGGAGATAAAAAGGTCGAGGGAGGGTAGGAGGCCTTGGGGTGGTGTCCAGGTGGAGGGAGTGTGTTGGAGGTGGGAGAAGGGGTCAGTAGAGGGAGGGTTAGGCTCACAGTTGAAGAAGTAAGCGCCGCGGCGGCAGAAAAACTGCTCAATGTCCAAACGTGACCGGTATTCGTTGATGTTTGGGTGGAGGGGAACAAAGGTGAGCCCTTTACTGAGGACTGATCGTTTGTCCTCAGTAAGGGGGAGGTCTGGGGGGATGGTGAAGACTCAGCAGGGCTGGGTGCTGCTGTGTCCTCTGGAGCTGCTGGCTGAGGAGGTGATGGGCGGAGCGATGTCGGCGTCGGTGGTGGGCGGAGTTGCGTTGGCGGTGGTGGGCGGAGTTGCGTCGGCGGTGGGCGGAGTTGCGTCAGTGTCGGCTGTGGGCGGAGTTGCGTCGGCGTTGGTGGGAGGAGTTGCATCGGCATCGGTGGTGGGCGGAGCATTCCCCACCTGCATTCCCCATACAGACAGCCTAAAGGCCCTCCACTTCTTCCTGTCCCGCAGGCCCGACCAGTCCCCCTCCACTGACACCCTCATCCGCTTAGCCGAACTCGTCCTCACCCTCAACAACTTCTCTTTCAATTCCTCCCACTTCCTACAGACGAAGGGGGTGGCCATGGGTACCCGCATGGGCCCAAGCTATGCCTACCTCTTTGTAGGTTACGTGGAACAATCCCTCTTCGGTACCTACACTGGCCCTAAACCCCACCTCTTCCTCTGTTACATTGATGACTGTATCAGCGCCGCCTCGTGCTCCCACGAGGAGCTTGAACAGTTCATCCACTTCACCAACACCTTCCACCCCAACCTTAAGTTCACCTGGACCATCTCTAATACCTCTCTCTCCTTCGTGGACCTCTCTGTCTCCATTTCTGGCAACCACCCAGAAACCGATATCCATTTCAAGCCCACCGACTCCCACCCACCTTCCTGCAAAAATGCCATCCCCTATTCCCAATTCCTTCGCCTCGGCCGCATCTGCTCCCAGGATGAGGCATTCCACTCCCGTACATCTCAGATGTCCTCGTTTTTCAAGGACCGCTACTTCCCCCCCTCCGTGGTCGAGATCACCCTCGACCGTGTCTCCCGCATTTCCCGCAACTCATCCCTCACACCCCCTCCCCACAATAACAACCAAAACAGAATCCCCCTCGTCCTCACGTACCACCCCACCAACCTCCGGATCCAACGCATCATCCTCCGACACTTCTGCCATCTGCAATCCGACCCCATCACCAAAGACATTTTTCCCTCCCCACCCTTATCTGCTTTCCAGAGGGACCACTCTCTCCGTGACTCCCTTGTCCGCTCCACACTCCCCTCCAGCCCCACCACACCAGGCACTTTTCCCTGCAACCGCAGGAAGTGCCACACCTGCTCCTACACCTCCCCCCTCACCCCCATCCCAGGCCCCAAGAAGACTTTCCACATCAAGCAGATGATCACCTGCACATCTGCTAATGCGGTATACTGCATCCGCTGTTCCCGTTGTGGCTTCCTGTACATCGGGGAAACCAAGCAGAGGCTTGGGGGCCGCTTTGCAGAACACCTATGCTTGGTTCGCACTAAACAACTGTACCTCCCAGTCGCAAACCATTTCAACTCCCCCTCCCATTCCTCAGACGACATGTCCATCCTGGGCCTCCTGCAGTGCCACAATGATGCTACCCGAAGGTTGCAGGAACAGCAACTCATATTCCGCTTGGGAATCCTGCAGCCCAATGGTATCAATGTGGACTTCACAAGCTTTAAAATCTCCCCACCCCCTACCGCATCCCCAAAACCAGCCCAGCTCGTCCCCGCCTCCCTAACCTGTCCTTCCTTCCACCTATCCCCTCCTCCCACCTCAAGCCCCACCCCCATCTCCTACCTACTAACCTCATCCCGCCCCCTTGACCTGTCAGTCCTCCCTGGACTGACTTATCTCCTCCCTACCTCCCCACCTACACTCACCTTTACTGGCTCCATCCCCGCCTCTTTGACCTGTCTGTCTCTTCTCCACCTATCTTCTCCTCTATCCATCTTCTACCCGCCTCCCCCTCTCTCCCTATTTATTTTAGAACCCCCTTCCCCTCCCCCATTTCTGAAGAAGGGTGTAGGTCCGAAACATCAGCCTTCCTGCTCCTCTGATGCTGCTTGGCCTGCTGCGTTCATCCAGCTCTACACCTTGTTATCTCTTATTACACAATGTTGTTTAGAGACTTACTTGCATATGATAGAATAGTGTGAAAGCCAAAATCGTTAAAGCAAATGTTTAATTTTGTTTCGTGCAGCTGATTTTTCAGAATGAGTCATTAATTTGTATAATCATTACAGTCTCAAATACTCTTCCCAATTGTTTTGAGTGAGAAGCAAACCATTTATGTTGAGTTATCAAGATAGTGAATTCACATTTGACAGTGGACAAAAAGCTGAATTTTACATTTCTTTAGGAAAGTCCAAGTTGTGTTGAGTTTTTTGGAGAAATTTCCACTGCGAGGCTGAGTGGGTCTTCTCACCATTTCTTTCTGAACACCCCAGTTAACTACCTAATGCTCCCCTGTGGCAAACGTCACGTCCTAATTTGGCCCCATTTTATCACACGCCATTCCCAGAACAGCTTGTCACTCAGTGATATCCTAGGATTAACCAACATTGCTTGACACCTGCATCATCTTTAAAAGCCCGTGATGCACCCAGACAAGCACTGTCAGTTCAGAGCTGCCCTGCATGGTTCCTGACATTTCTGCTGAACGTGGCAGATGGGGGAATTTGGCGCCCGCTGGAAGTCCTGATGGACAGGGCAGTGGCAGTGCAGGACTTCCTCTTTCTCCAGGACCAGCAATGGAGAGCACAGCACCAGACTATATCCAATTGGCCCAAAGGTGGCACCTGGACTAAAGCAGTCTCAACTGTCTGGATGATTGCACTAGATAAATGCCACCATCTCCTCTTCTGATATCTCATATTTACTGTATCTTTGCTACTGTACCCACCTTCCACCAAGGCTCATGCTCTACCATGTCTCAAATCCCTGTAACATCTTCCCTCACTCACTGTCACTGAACCCTAAACCCCAACTGTGTGCCCTCTGCGTTGTCTACTCACTCATTCATGACACCTCCCCAACTGCACCAAAAGTAACAGCTACTTCAGCCACATTCATCTTCCTTAATAACAAACTTTCTGTCATTCCAGGAGGAAAGCAGCCTACAGTAGGACAAAAAGAGTCAAGATGAGTGGCTGTCATTCAGCTCCTCACCCTTTATGTGAACAGCAGCCAAATTCGAAACATACGTCTGACCATTTCCAAGCCCTGAACTATAATCAGATGCTGTCTTTGACCTACTATGCCAGTACCCTCTGGCCAAAAGCTATCCTTCTTGACCTGACTGAGGTGTGCTGACAGCCATAACAAGCTTCCCTCCTTTGTGTTAGCACTAAACTACAAGGCAAGACAGAAATAATATGCTGAAGAGCTCGGCCTTGGGTATCCACTGCTGCCTACTGTCTTACTGCTGTGTTGAGGCTGAACTGCTGGGTCCCAATCCTGAACCTCATTGTATCCTCTGCTGCTCCTCTCTTGATGCTGTGTTGAAGCTGAAGTACTGGCCCCCTGCACGTTGGAGATGCTTTTGATAGAAGTAGTGCAAATGACGAAGTACACATTAATTCCTGTTCTAGTGTAATTCAAGCATAAACTGGTAGTTTGCCAATTTGTTTTGAAGAAATTATGCAAATTGTGTTATAGCTACATCAAAAAGTTCCAAGATTTCTAGGCCATTGGTACCAGCAATATATTCACCGTTTAACAATCTAGTATGCTTTTAAAATTAAACCTTTGTTTTTGTATTTTCTGCCAATGATTTCTACCATTCTGTGTTCAGATTGCAATATTTAATATGTAGCTAATGAGAACATATTGCACCATAAAGTCATGATGATGGACCAGAACCTTGAAGTACTTGTGGACATATTGAACTTTTATTTATAATGTGTTTAATTTAAAGAAGATGTATAGCCAAAAGATGGCTGTCGATCTAAATTCTGTGGCTGTTTGGAAATGACGTCTGGAATGTCACACCTGAAGGAGTCAAGAGAACTTCAAACCATAAACTTCAAAGGGCGAGAGGAAAGTCAAACTGGACTGTGATCTTCTGTAGGTACATGGATAGCTATGCTGAATACGTCTGCTCTCAGTAGAAAGCCAACTTCCACTGATTATGTCCCAAATTGCAGACATGTTATATTCTCCCTCTTTAAAAGTACTCAAGTATGGGAGTTAGAAACCAATTCTGCTTCTGGTCTGTGTGTGCTAATAGGCAAGGGTGGGTTCTTTACAGTTAAAATGAAAATAAGTCTTTCTCTCTCTCTTTATCTTTTTCTCACTCTCTCTCCCTGTTTCTCACTTTTTCTCTATCTTTTTATTACAAAACTGAAAGCAAGTAAAATTGCTGTTAGAAGGAAACATGACAAAGGCCTTTCAGGTCATCTGCAAAGCCAAGCAGCTTGAAATCAACCACTTGCCCACCAACTTCAGAGACATTGGTATCACCTAACATGACAGCTGCAATATCCCATTGTCTACACTTTATGGAACTCAGAGATTTATCCGTATACCTTTTTTAACATTTCTCATTTTTTAGGCTCACCCCTTATTTCTAACGTCTGTGTATATTAACTCAAAAAAGAAACTCAAAAAAAGAGTAAAAATAATTGTATTTTCTCACAATCTTCACTGCTATCTCACATTCTCTGAATGGTGTTGGGCGATAAGGAGATAATGTTTGCCGCCAAACTATTAACAGTTATGGATGACATTCTCCTAATAGTTGCTGTTAAATTCATATTTCTTCCTCACATTCTCAAAACTTAGTTCTGTATTAACAGGGGTATATGAAATGGAGAGACAATAGAAGCATAACATTTTTCGTTAAAATGCAGTTGAATATGATTATTTTTTTCTTGTGTAGTAAATGATATTGCAGATCTAACAGTATATGGCATAATGCTTATCTGCAATATTTTAAATATAACATGCCTGAAATATATAAAGAAGGAAGCACTAAGCAATACAAGTTAAAGCTAAACATTTTGTGCTTGTCTCCATACATCACTGACAATGTACAACAGGGAAGGTGCAGATGCCCCATTCTACGGAATTATACTTTCTCAGAAGATGAAAATAGTCACCAAAAAGAAAAAATTCTAGCAAGATATTCTTGCTTAAAAATTGAACTTAGCAGACAATATTAGTTCCAATTGCTAATTAACAAAAATTTAAACATACCTGGTGTTTTAAACCTGAAATCAAAAGTTTAGCATGTAATAACACTGAAATGGTGTGTTCGAAAATTAAATATGTCCCAAGCCAAGAAATTCAAGTGCATCTACAAAATTGGCAACTACCTGACGATGTGGAAAATTGGCCAGGCATGCCCTACCCTCAACAAATAGGATAAATGAAACCTGGCTAATTACCATTTCTTTGGACTTCTCTCAGTCATCAGAAAATTAATGGAAGGACTATCGATAGTATTCTCAGCAACTTGCTCAGTGATGCTCAGTCTGGGTTCCATCAAGGTTACTTAGCTTCTAACCTTGCATTAAACATGGATGAAAGACTTGAACTCCATTGATAAGGTGACAGTGACTAACCTTGACATTAAGGCAGCACTTGACAAAGTATAGCATCAAGGAGCTTTGCGAAAGCAGAAACAAAGGAATCATGGGGGAGATCATGGTCCATCATTCAGAGCACAAAAGAAGAAGGTTGTTGTTCTTGGAGGTCAATCATCACTCCAAATGTTCCTCAGGGAATTGAGGCCTGACCATCTTCAGCCATTTCATCAGCGACCTTCCTTCCATCATAAGATCAAATATAAGAATGTTCACTCATAATTGTGCAGTGCTTGGCACCGATGAGAGAATCTAACCATCATACCTTGATGTTTAATGACATTGCCATCATTGAATCCACAACCATCAACTTCCTGGAGATTTCCAAGGTCAACAAATGCATCAGAGCAGCACTATCTGCAAGTTCCCCTCCAAGCTACGCCCTACCAGCTGTGGAAGTATATCACCATTTCTTCACTGTCATTGTCAAAATCCTGAAACTCACTTCCTAGCAGAACTGCAGGTGTACGTACACCTCATGAACTGCAGCAGTTCAAGAAAGCAAGCTTACCACCAGCTTCTCAAATATAATTATGGATAGGTAACAAGTACTGGCCTAACCAGCATTTCCTGTATCTTCTGAATGAATAGTTAAAAAATGAATAGTGTTATAGTGAAATCGTACCACAGTCACCTTGGTGAAAGATATATCAAGTATTTTTCCCACTACCATACTTCCTTTTCTTTGTTGGGTTCTAAAAGGCCATACCTGGTCTAGTGTGGTAGTTTATTACAAATCTTCATTGGACCACACTAAATTTGACAAAGACTCATTAGTAATTCCAAAAACCATTTTGTTGCTTATGAATTCTGACTTCAAAGATCCATAATTATATTTTTTCTACTAACGTATAAAGTTCATTAATGAAATTATCTATGAATTCCCCTAGATACTGAATTCTTCTGTCAAATCTTATCTTTCAAGAATATTGTTTGTTTTAAGGTTAAAATGATTGCAAAAGCTTTCAAAAGTTCATCAAAAGTATCTGTTTCTTTTTATAAGCCTTGGTGAGTTATAATGTACGAAAAGCAATATAGTAGTCCCCATTGAATATAAACATGTATTTACTTGATTTGTTTTTAATTTAGTTTGGAAGCAATTCTGTATCATAAGAACTGGTCTCTGCAAGGTGTCCAACTCCATGATCTATTTGGACCATGTCTGAAATTAAATCTTCCTGGAAAATTATTTCTGTTGCCATGTTTTACTAATGTTATTTATTTTATTAAATTTCTCATTTTTACTTCTGCAGTAACTTAATGTTGCTTCACGCTACATTCTTTAAAGGATTTCATTATTGTGGGTAGGACAATGATACCACTGTGTATTGCTGTTTTGGATGGTTTTCCCATGTTTATACATTGAAAGTGGAGGATTCGTGCCGTTGACAAGTAAAATGGATTATTCTTACCTTTTTCACGCACAATTCCTGTTTTTCTGAGTACAATAGATGAGTGTTGCCTTTTTGCAACCTGATGAATTATTCTTTGTCTCTTTTGTGGTTTTATTGATGAATCCCACTACCTGAAACTGTAAAGACATTTCCGATCTCTCAGTGGCATTACTGAAAGAAATCTATTCTTTATGGCTCCACAAAATGAATCCCTTTCCTTTAATGGTTCTTTTTTCCTAGATGAGTCCCATTATGTGTGTTCCAGTAAAATTCATCTTTCCTTTACTATGGTTTAGGCAATGGCCATCTGCATTTTTATGGCTCAAGAGTCTCCTAACTTTCTTCTCTGTTAGACTTTGCTCTTCAGGCTACTAATTTGCTCTTTTATCACGTTAATTTGGCTTTGTACTGTTTCTGGGTCTGCAACCTTGTTTTAAATTGTTTCTGTGGCCCTTGTCTTCTGCTACTGTATGTTACCTATGTCATTAGTCCACTATGGTGGCAACATTTGATCTGAGCTATAAGCATCTTGTTTTCTTCTAGCTTTGCCGGTCATTAACTGCACTATTTAATAAAGCTTTATTTTGTCCACCGGGGTTTCAAACCTTAGTCATGGAACATCCAATGCCTTTTTGCTCACTGGCTGAACACCAACTCAGGACTGCAATCAGGTAAAAGTGACATTTGTGTGATAGGGATTATTACTAAGAGAATGGGAAGACTAGACAGTAGGTCTATCTCCTTTGAGAGCCACAGCTGTTCTCCAAATCAAGTCTGTAATGCATCATGATATTGAGACTTAATACATCATGATATTGAGACTTAATGCACTCCTCAGCATTAACTCTTGCACAGCCAGCATCTTTTACAGCAATTACATGTAATATTTGTGGAGCAGTGTACATGGCTTCCACATACCCACTTGCAATAAAGCTATGCAGTGCTCTGGCTGCCACACAGCCAAACATTTAGGATGGCTTAGGGATGGGGAAGATGGAGCATAGATTTTCAGACGCTGCCCTGCGAATGAAGTAGATCGTAAGGAGGACGATTTCTTAAACCTGCTGAATGGAAGAATACTACCTCACACACCTTCAAGATGCTCTTGATGGCCATCTCTCGCTCTTCTTTCAAACTAAGGGAAACCCTAGAAAACTGTCCAAGACCAAGCTTTTTTTTTAGTGGAATCAATGGCACATTGGTAAAGTTACACACCTAGTAAATCAGAGGCCCTTGCTAATTGTGGGTACATAGACTCAAATCCCAACTCAGCAGTGAAATACTGACTGACTGCAATTGTTGTAAGAACTCACGTGGTTCACTACTGTCTATCCTTCTTTGGTCTGGCATACACATGACTCCAGGCCTAAAATAATGCAATTGACTCTTAACTGCCATGTGAAATAGTCTAACAAACTACTCAGTTGTGCAGAATAGGAATGAGTAACATATCCTGGACATGCCAGCAATGTCTACATTCCATGAAAGAACATGCAATGAAAACAATATATTTTTCCCAGAGAGTCCTATAAGGTGTCCAATAAAATGGACTACATCATTTACTCCTTTTAGGTGAAATCCTGTGACTTGCCAGAATGGTGCTTGAGTGTCTGTGTAGTCTTATAAAGTGCCTCAGAAAAGTACAAAAGTTTATTTGCAACTCCAACAGAAATGAACAGTGAACAAGCTACTACTAATGTTTTTACTTACTTCTAATGGTATTATGGTTAATACTGTTTTTATTCTGAGACTGAAAATCACAATTTGGAAAGAGTGTTAGGATAAGCAAGCCACCAAATACAGTGAAATCTCTTTAATGAGTGTGTGCAATCACTTGTTTATTAAGTCTTCAGGAAGGTGTTCTGTGTGTTGGTCTTAATGCCTTATACCGAGCACAAGTTAAGTCTGCGTTAGAATTTAATAAACCCATCTTAGGCACTTCAGAGACTCTTTAGTGTCTAAAGTATCTCTGAAAATTGCCTCCTGCAACTCAACAGAGGCTGCCCTGAATGCAGTCACTGGGGATTATTCAAGAAAAAGCAATAAGTATGATATTTATTCCCTTTCTCCACATAGGCCAGTGACCCTCAGCTTGTATCATGCAGATAATTTCACTAGTCAATAATGAATTTATTTTAATATCATGTATACATGGATTTTTTTTCTCAATTCATTGTAAATGTGATAACAATCACGTTGGGTTTGTTCAAGAATACACTGAATAGAGTGCAGGTCGAATGCTTCATTATTATGGAACAGACCATTGCGAACAGCTCACCCTTGTGGGTAGCAATTTATTTTTGATGTTTAATGACTTAAAGGACTGTCATATCTTGTGAGAGTAGTAGTTCTGAACATGATCCTTAAGCGAAATCAATGGCAGTGCCAAACATAAGAGCATCAAATGCAATACTATACTATTTGTAAGACTAATAGTGTATCATTAATTTGTTGAGAGGGGTGCAGAGGGTCAAAATAGCCCCGACAATCTTGTTTCATGCAGCATTAAAGAAGAACATTGGGATTTGATAAAGCAATAAATTTCTCCAGTTTTCAATTTTTTAATAATTAGTAACTTCCTGCTTCACACTAAAATATCCTAAAAGAATGCTTTAAGCAGTACAGAAGTTATGTACACACCCAGTTAATGAAACTTGATGCATGAAAGTAGTCACCAGAAAGAGATAAAACTCATGAGGTACAATATTGTGGTGCAGTCAGGCATTGCAATCCGATGTCAGGATCAGCACAATGGCATCCCAAGAATGTGCAACAGTTGAACAGCAGCTTGGAAAGCATTTGACCTGCAGAGGGTGTTGATTGGTGTTCCCTGCATTGTAGTAATACTGAACGGCCTCATAGTGGCATCAAAGTTCCACAGCGAAACAAGACTTGCTCTTGCTACATTGTTCTCTGCTGCCTAATCTAGCAGCAATACACAAACCCACACCCTTTAAAGTAACAGTATGGTACTACATAGCTTGTCCTCTAATTGACCCCTTTCCAACTTTTCTGTGACAGACTGACTGCAGTGAATATTTTTTCATCTTGTCAGCATGTACTGCAAGTACTCACTCTAAGCCTCTTTGAGACCCTGTGACCTCTGTTGCCTGTTATTTATGGCCCCTCACGAGTTCAGAAACCTCACAAACACTATTTCTTTAACATGGAGACCATTTTAACATGGTTGCAGATGGCAACATTGCAAAGAGGGCTTTATTTAGAAGAAAACAGCAATACAATTTATTTTCACCATGATTGCAGTCAACATTCTCGCCGATAGCCAAGAAAATAGATCCACAAAGATAATGTTACAGATCAGTGCTGTCAATTTTGTCAGCTGTTGCTTGTAACTCTGGATCAGAAGGTTATAAGATGAAATACTATTCCAGAGACTTCGGCACATGATGTAGATTGAAGCAGAAATGCTACCTTTTACATGAGACTTTAGATGGAAACCAAGTCTGCTCTCTCAGGCAGACAGAAGAGCATGAGAGTTCTTCCTAGTGCTCTGGCTTTCCTCCTCAAACTACGTCAGTAAAATATATTATCTACACATTGAACCACATCTTCTTGTCTCCAGATAGATGGACCATACCCTACATCCAGAACTTTCTAAACACTCTAGTTTACAGGTATTGTCTTTTGAGGGTTCCAACAGACCCGGATAGTTACCAGGAAAATGTCTGGCAAAACTGCAGGATAACTATACAAATGACCACAACAATTCACTCCCCTCTGGACATGCCTCCACTGCCCAACATCCCATCCACCCCACAACCTTCCAACTCTAAACTTCTAACTAAACCCTCATGACCCTGAACCCTGCCTACAACCTAGACCCAACCTGGTGAGCCTCCAACACTCTGACTAACCACTGACCTAGCCATCTCCTAGTAACCAATGACTCCTGATACCCCAAATACACTATTGACCGATCTGACAACTCTACTACTTCCCCAACACAACTACAGTTGCCATCAGACTCATTATTGCCCTCATTGGACTGCCCCATGGACGATCTGACAATCCTCTTTGCATCTAGCTCCACCAATCTGATTCAACCAACTGGAAGAAGATTTTCCACAAATATCTCCATCCTAGTGGATAGGGGAGCATAGCACTTCAGTGAAAAGGATGGGGCTGAAGCATTTGCAATAATCAGCAGCCAGAAGTGCCGAGTGCATGATTCATCTCAGCCTTCTCTGGAGTTCCCCGTCATCATAAACGCTCGTCTTCAGCCAATTCACTCCCTGTGTTATCTAGAAATAGCAGGAGGTCTGGATACTGCAAAGGCTATGGCCCTGATAATATTGTGGCAATAGCACAGAAGATCTGTGCTCCAGAACTTCCTGCATCCATAGCCAAGCTGTTCCAGTATAGCTACACAACTGGCATCTAGCAAACAATGTGAAAAATTGCCCAGGTATGTCCTTTATCCCAAAAGCAAGGAAAATCTAAACATCAATTACCACCCCATCAGTTTACTCTTCATGATCAGTAAAGTGAAGGAAGTTGTCATCAGCAGTAGTATCAAGCAGCCGTTGCTTAGCTCACTGATGTCAGTTTGAGTTTCACTGGGGACACTCAGTTCCTGACCTCATTACAACCTTGGATAAATTATGGACAAAAGAGCTGAATTCCTAAGGTGAGTTGAGAGTGACTGCCTTTGACTTCAAGACTGCATTTGACTGAGTTTGGCATCAAGGAGGCCTAGCAAAAGTAGATTCAATTGGGGAGAATCTCTTTGCTGATTGGAGTCATACATGGCACAAAGGAAGATGGTTGTCAGTCAGTCACCTTGGAGGACAGTCATCTCAGCTCCAGGACATTTCCTAGACGAAACTATCTTCAACTGGTTCATTAATGACCTTTCCTCCATCATAAGATCTGAAGTGGGCATGAGCACTGATGATGATATCACAATGTTCAATTTGCAGCTCCTCAGATACTGAAGCAGTTTATATCCCAACAGAGCATGACATGGATAAAATTCAGTTTTCAGCTGACAAGTAGCAAAAAACATTTGCACCAGGCAATTACCATTTCCAACAAGAGTGAATCTAATGATACCCTTTGATATTCAATAGCATTATCATTGCTGAATCCCCCATGATCAATATGCTGGAGGTTACCATTGGTCAGAAACTGTACTGGACCAGTCATATAAATGCAGTGGCTACAACAGCAGTTCAGATGATAGGAATCCTGCAGCAAGTAATACACTTCCTGATGCGTCAGAGACTACTTACATGACACAAGTCAGGATTGTGATGAAATATTCTCCACTTCCTGGGCTAAGTGCAACTTCAACAACACTCAAGAAGCTTGATGCCAAGAGAAGAAAGCAGCCCACATGATTGGTAACGCATCTACAAACAATCACTCCCTCCACCATTGATCCTCAGTCACAGCAGAATGATCCACAAGATCTACATCTACAAGATTCATTGTAGAAATTCACCAACGCTCCTAAGATAGCATCTTCCAAACCTAGAATCACTACAATCTAGAAGGTCAAGGGTATCAGTTATATGGGATCACCATCACATGCAAGTTTCCCTCCAGGCTACTCATTGTCATGACTTGGAAATACGTCACCATCCCTTCACTGTCACTGGAGCAAAATACTGGCAGTCTCTCTCTAATGATATTGTGGGTGGGCATACACCAAATGGGCTGCAACGTTTCAAGAAGGCAATTCACTACTACCTTCTCAAGGGCAACTAGGGATGGGCAATAAATGCTGATTCAGCCAGCAATGCCTAAATCCCCATGAATGAATTATCCAAAAACTACCCCTACCTAACAACCACAAACCCACTACCAAACTAATTGGCCCAAACTTCCTACCTAATCCCTATCACCATACTCCTCTCAACCTGATCTACCCTCTCAGCTGCTTATCTGCCACCTTACCTCCTAAACAATGTTCTGCCACACCTCCTCATCCACCTGCCACCCTACCCCTCACACACCTGCCATCCTACTTTCTCACCCACCTGTCACTCAACCCTTTTACCCATCTACTCATCTACCCCCTCACCCATCTGCCACTCTATCCTTATATCAACTCTGTCCTCTGATATACATACCGTCCCTCCAGAGATCCTCAAAGAGGCTTTGGGCATTTAGTTCTGAAGAAGAATCATATAGAACTTGAAACGTGAACTCTCTTTCTCTCTCCACAGATGCTGCCAGACCTGTTGTACCAACATTTTCTGTACTTATTGCAGATCTCCAACATCTGCAGTACTTTGCTTTTATTTGGACACTTAAACTGCGTTTACTTATGAAAACAGCTAGTGTCGTAAAAGGGTGTGGCTTCCATAAATATTCTTTGCACCTGAATTGCAGGTAAGGACCTGTGCAACTTTTTATTTTATCTGACAATAGAGATTCTGGCTTAGATGAGAAGATTTTGACCATTATCTCGTTGTTATCTGTGAGACCTAATGAGCATACGTACTTCAAAGGGTAATTTTGTAAGGGCGATTGTGTGCATGTCGGGACGCTTATTATTATGGAAGCCACTATATAAATTTACATTTTTTTTCTTTCGCGACATGACATAAACATGTGAAAAGATTGCCACAAACTGATGTGGAGAAAAGTACAATGATGTGAGTGCAGGTGGCTACAAAAATCACAAATTTGATTCAAATTTTTATGTTACACATTTCAATGTATGGTAAGAAGTTATCTTGTGTAGCTCAAATAATGCACCTGCAAAGTACAAAGCTAAATTAGATGTCTGCTGAAAACTAATATTCGTATGATCTACCATATATTTATATGTACAGACGAACTGCCACTCCTTGTTAATTAACTCGCCTTAATTAACATGCTTCGTGGAGTGCCAGGCTTCTAGGAATTCTCATGCCTGTCTCTACCTAGCTTGTCCCAGGATTTTGGTGTTGTCCCAGTCGAAATGGTGGTTCTCCTTGTCCATGTGGCTTGAGATGAGTGAGTACTGGTCATGTCTTTTTGTAGCCAGTTGATGTTCATGTACTCTTGTTGTTAGTTTCCTTCCGCCCACAACCCGAGCTACAAATCTACTCCAAAACCGTAGATATTGTTCACTTGGACTTTCAGAAGGCTGTTGACACATTCCCCCAAAAGAGATTAGCATTTAAAATTAAAGTGCATAGGATTAGGGTAATGTACTGACATGAGTAGCAGACAGGAAACAAAGAGAGGGAATAAATAGATCAATTTCCGAGTGGCAGGTAGTGACTAGTGCGGTGCCACAGGAATCAGTGTCTGGACACCAGCTATTCACAATTTATATCAATGATTTAGATGAGAGAACTAAATGTAATAGCTCCAAGTTTGCAGACACTACAAAGCTTAATGTGAGGGTGAAGGAGGAGGATGCAGAGATGTTTCAGTACAATTTGGACAAGTTGAGTGAATGGGCAAATGCATATCAGATAAAATATAATGTAGCTAAATGTGAGGTTATCCATTTTGGTAGCAAAAACAGGAATGCAGATTATTGTCTGAATGGCAATAGATTGGGAAAGGGGGAGGTGCAACAAGACCTGGGTGTCCTTGTACACCAATCACTGAAAGTAAATATAGAAATAAATGCAGCAGGCAGTGAAGAGGGCAAATGGTAATTTGGCATTCATTGTGAGAGGATTCAAGTACAGAGGCAGGGATTCTTGCTGCAATTATATAGGATTTTGGTGAGGTCATACCTAGAGTATTGTGTGCGGTTTTGACTCCTTACCTGATACCTGGCTATAGAGGGAATTCAACAAAGATTTACCAGACTGATTCTTGAGATGGCAATACTGATGTATGAAGAGTGATTGGATCAGTTAGGGCTATATTCTCTGGAGTTTAGAAGAGTGAGGGGAATCTCATAGAAACGTGTAAAATTCTAACCAGACTGGACAGTGTAAATGCAGGAAGGATATTCCCAATGACCAGGGAGTCCAGACCCAGGGGTCACAGTCTAAGGATATAGGTAGGCCACTTAGGACTGAGACGAGGAAAAATTTCTTCACCAGAGAGTTGGTGAACCTGTGGAATTCTCTACCACAGAAAACCATTGAGGACAAAACATTAAATGTTTTCAAGAAATTGATATTATTCTTAGGGCTAAAGGGATCAAAGGGTATGCAGAGAAAGTGGAAAGAGGGTACCAAGTTGGATGATCAGCCATGATCGTATTGAATTGCAGAACAAGCTCAAAGGACCAAATGGCCTACTCCTGCCCTATTTTCTGTGTTTGCATCCACATCTGACATGTTTCCTACATTGCCAGGTATTCAAGCAGGACAACTACACCACACAAACAGATGGCACAACTCTTACTGACATATCTACTTCTCTCTGGCAGAATGAGGCAGCACACAACCAAGGGTTACAGGAGCTAACTGAAGAACAAAGATGGATATGTCTACTTTTCAAAACTCTCATGGAGGAGATGATGCTAGCCATTATTGAAACACCCTTTGGCAAGTGTTGATGGTATCATCATGATTAATTATCCTTCTCACATCCCACTTTATCCTTGAATATCACTACTTTACAATTTACAAGCTTCAAATTGTGTAAATGTGAACCTCTTGCTTCACCTTCCCCCACATCCTGCAGCATTGCCTTTGTGTCTCTACCTTTCAGTAGCCAAAAGGTGCAACATTGTCATGCAATGGGGAAACACCAGGATGACAAAGTGATGATGAAGTCAAAGCGTTGTTACTTGATTTAATACTTGCAAACGCTCATATACTGACACTGTCTATTGTAAAGAAAGTTTAGATGTGGGACCAACACATGATGAGACATCCAGCACATGTGCTGCAATCAGGGCAAGGGTAGCATAGGTACCAGATTGCTGGAAGACCAGATCACACACAAGTTCTGCATCAGAGAATTCAAATGAGAAATTTGATGTGGAAACCTACGGAAGTATTCTGAAGTGCATGCACAATAATATGCATGGTTCATTGGAAAGGCTTACAACAAATCTACAAGTAATGTCAGGCAGCATGTATAAGTCTGACATTAAATTGACACAGCGATTTGTGCAAACATGTCTCACCCAATTGTACATGGATGCGATGGCCACTCTATTCACACACTTGGAGACATAACTCATCCAGCATATAATTGCCAATATGGCAGTTTCTGCTATAGCTCAAGCCCAGATTGTTGTTATGCAGTTATTTTTCAACTGCTTCCATCAAGGCTGTGGATTAAAGTTTTCAAAGGAGCTTGCAGTATCACAGCTGTCCAGTAAATTCTCCTTCAACAGATTTGTGTGATTGCTGAACTACAGCTCCAGGGCAAAGGTCCATGATACATTCTGAAGCTGGGCCTTCTAGGTGCAAGGCTGTTTGATGTCATCTTCCAAGCTCATTTGTAGTTTTCACTACTGAAAGTCAGCAGCCTTCCACCAGTCAGGCTGGAATGGTGTTGTGATGGAGAATTAGGAC
>NC_063340.1:24946866-25013774 GCF_021869965.1 Rhincodon typus | reverse complement strand
ATCATCAGCTGATAACCATTTCATCATGTAGCAACCTTTTGGTTTGCCATGTTTGTTCAAATACAGATGGGACAGTGAATGTTAATAAATTAAGGCATTGAGACTGCTATCAGGATACCAGGAATTGACCAGCATGATGTGTTGCCTGTGTTCATATACCAGCTGTAATTCCTCTCAGTTTGTTAGAAGATAGAATCGACGTGTAATGCCAGCAAAGCAATGTGCATGCAGCTGATAGCACCGTGTATGGTAAGCAATCTGTAATACTGTGGCTCCACCACCTTATCTCCAGCAAGAAAAAAAATGACATGTATTTGGCTCTCTTTGAAGTATGACCCCTATGCAACAATGGGTGATAAACTGTATTATGTTGTAAACATCTCCAGCTCCAGCCTGAAAGGAGTTAGACGTATGTGTATTAATTGGTCTCCTTCATAGCCACTGGCAATGCAATCCTTGCCTGACTCCGAAGGTGCCAGATTGCAATGCGGATATCCTTACTGAATATAAGAAGAGAAGAATTAGGATCAAGAGCTCACTAAAAGTAATGAATAAAAATATTGACAATATTTAGTAGCAAATTCAAAAACCAAATGTAGTTTCTTTGAGCCACAGGTAGTATGAACATGCACTTTGGGGGTAAAATTACTATCTGCTAATGTTGGCTATTCATATGGCTGATCATTGGTAACTCCTTTGGGATATTAGTAATGTGAGATTCACCAGTGGCGACACTGTTCAACATCAAAGGGATGACAGTAAGAATCTCCCTGGTTGTAGATAGGCCAGAAGTGTTGCTTGCATGGCGCAAATTTACTTGCCACTTATCAGCTCACTATTACATAACACGGATTCCCTAAATTGATGTTTTTAACAGTCTTCCTCTCTGACACCACCATAGCCTTCTGTTTCTGAAGTTTATTTCCAAATAACCTCTAAACATCTCAGGACTTCACCACGGCCCTGACTTTTTAATCAGTCAGGAGCTGTGTGAACATTGCCACCTAGGCAGCATTTATTCCTTATTCCTAACTGCTCTTGAAGATGGTGGTGAGCTGCCTTCTTGAGCCATTGTAGTCCCTTTGAAGTTAGGGATGGAGTTTCAGGATTTTGACCCAGTGACAGTGAAGGAGTGCCAATATGTTTCCAAACCAGAATGACAAGAGATTTGAAAAGGGAATTGCAGATGGTGGTATTCAGAAGTCTCTGTTGTTGTTGTCCTTCTAGATACTACTGGTCATGGGTTTGGAAGGTGCTGTCCAAGGAACCTCGGTGAATTTCTGCAATGTACCTTTCTGTGCCTCAACGGTGGAAGGAATGAATTTTTGTTGATATGTTGCCAATCAAGTGGACTGCTTCACCTGGATGGTATCAAGCTACTTGAGTGTTGTTGAAGCTGCACATATTAAAGCAGGTAGGGAATATTCCATCACACTCCTGATGTGTGCCTTGCAGATGACAAACAGGGCATTCTGGAGTCAGGAAGTGAGTTACTTGTTGTCCTAGATTCCAGCAGTTCCATTTCAGTTTCTGGCAATGGTCACCCAAGAATGTCAGTAGCGGGGAATTCAGCTCTGCTCATGACATTGAATGTCAAGGACAATGATTAGATTCTCTCCTGTTGGAGACAGATGTTACCTAACACTTGTGTTGTTGAATGTTACTTGCAGCTTGTCAGCCCAAATCTGGATATTGTTCAGATCTTGTTGTATTTCGAAATGGACTGCTTTAGAATCTGGAGAGTTGCAAATGGTTTCCCAGGACCTTAGAGGCCCCTTGAATCAGCTCGCCAAGCAAATATTCAGGCTACAATCTTCCGTCTTTCTGACCCTACTCCCTCCCCACTTAACCTCTGCCCACTAGCTACAATCAGCCTCCTTTCCCATGATCATACCCTCCCAATCTTTGTACGAAACCTTTCACCACTGACAATCTTATTCAGCAGGCAGGCAAGCCCTCAATCTAGCCAGTTGCAGTGCCAGAAAAAGATGCAAATAAACTCTTACAATTAAATTCATCAGAGTCCCTGCGTTCTTGGTACTTCCGAAGTCTACCTGCTTCCACCTCACCACCTCAGAAATACTCCAAGATAGTAAGAACTGCAGATGCTGGAGTCAGAGACAACACAGTGTGGAGCTGGAGGAACACAGCAGGTGAGGCAGCATCAGAGGAGCAGGAAAGTTGACGTTTCAGATTGGCACCATTCTTCAGAAATGGGAATGGGGAAGGGAGCCCCGAAATAAATAGAGAGAGGAGGGGTGGGGCTTGGGAAGGTAAGTGGGATGGTGATAAGTGAGTGCAGATAGGGAGCGGTAGGATTGGTCATTGGGATGGGAGGGGCAGATAGGTGGGAGAGAAGATGGACAAGTTGTGTCAGGTCAAGAAGGCAGGGATGAGAGGGAGGATTGGTCATGGGATGAGGCCAAGGGTGGGGAGATTTTGAAACTGGTAAAATCCACATTTAAGCCATTGGGCTCTAGGCTCCGAGGCGGAATATGAGGTACTGCTCCTCCAGTTTCTGGGTGGTGTCATTGTGACACTGGAGGAGGCCCAGGATGGACATGTCACCCAGAGATTGGGAGGGGGACTTAAAATGGTTCGCAACTGGAAGGTGTTGTCATTTGTCGCGAACAGAGCGCAGATGATTTACAAAGTGGTCTCCGAGCCTCTGCTTGGTCTCACTGATGTAGAGGAGGCCACATTGGGAGGAGTGGATGTAGTAGGCCACATTGATGGATGTGCAGGTGAACCTCTGTCTAATGTGGAAGGTTTGTTTGGTGCCTTGAATGGAGGTGAGCGGGGAGGTATATGGGCAAGTGTAGCACTTCCTGCGGTTGCAGGGAAAGGTGCCGGGAGTGATGGGGTGAGTGGGGAGTGTGGAGCGGACGAGGGAGTCATTCTCCGCCACTTCCGCCACCCACAATCCAACCCCACAACCAAAGACAAATTTCCCTCCCCACCCCTATCTGCCTTTCATAGGGACTGCTCTCTCCACGACTGCCCCATCCGCTCCACACTCCCCAATAACCCCACCACCCCCAGCACCTATCCCTGCAACTGTGGGAAGTGCTACACCTGCCCCTACACTCCTACCTCACCTCCATTCAAGGCTCCAAACAAACCTTCCACATTAGACAGGGGTTCAGCTGCACATCTGTCAACGTGGTCTACTGCATCCGCTGCTCCTGATGTGGCTTCCTCTACATCGGTGAGACCAAGCGGAGCTCGGAGATAGTTTTGTAGAGCATCTGCACTCTGTTCGCAACAAACAACAACATCTTCCAGTCGCGAACCATTTTAACTCCCTCTCCCACTCTCTGCGTGACATGTCCATCCTGGGCCCTCTCAGTGTCACAATGACACCACCCAGAAACTGGAGGAGCAACACCTCATATTCCGCCTCGGGAGCCTACAGCCTGATGGCCTAAAGATGGAATTCACCAGTTTTAAAATCTTCCCACCCTTGGCCTCATCCCATGACCAACCCTCCCTCTCACCCCCGCCTCCTTGACCTGATACAACTTGTCCATCTTCTCTCCCACCTACCCACTCCTCCCACCTCACTGATCAATTCCCACCACTGCCTACCTGCACTCTCCTATTACCATCCCACCTACCTTCCCAGCCCCACCCCTCCTCTCTCTATTTATTTTTGAGCTCCCTTCCCCTTCCCCATTTCTGAAGAATGGTCCCAATCTGAAACATCAACTTTCCTGCTCCTCTGATGCTGCCTGGCCTGCTGTGTTCCTCCAGCTCCACACTATTTACCTCACAAATACTGTTGTCCATATTGTTTGTTAGTTCATCTAATACTTTGGTAAGGGAAGCAATTTTTGCTTCAATTGCTTTGTGTCCTCTATAATTGTGAGCCGCTATACACAACATTAGTGGCTTGCCAATGTAGAGCTGGGTTGTTAACATGAAGACTTTCACTACCCAACAGTAAATGCAGTAAACATCATGTTTAATTACTCTGTGCCTTTTCTTGCCATAGGATCTTCTGTGTAGGTGAAGTATTTGGAGACTTAATGCAAAACATCTTCCTAGAAAAATTGACACATTTCCCATTTGTTTTATATCTAACAGCACTGATGATCATATAAACAGTCATAATTAAAAGGGACATTTTCTGCATTTACGTAAGTACAGGAAATAAAACCAAATGCTCAGAATTCCTGACTTCCTTTGGGAATTCTTACAAGTTTATCTGTACGTCCTGTATCCAAAGCAACTTCAATTATCCTAGAAAATATGAATGCAATTTTGATTTAATTATATAAGTATTGCATTTTTTACTCTGTCACAATGCTCACATTAAACACAAAGATTCATGCAGGAACTAATGAGATCTGCAAAAGCTGATCTCTCTGATTTTTTAGATTATTTCACAGGATATGGGCATTGCTGGCAAGGTTATCTCTAAATGTCCTTAAACTGAGTGATTTTACTATGTCACTTCAGAAAACAGTTAACAGTCAATCACATTGCTATGGATCTGGAATCAGATGTTGGCCAGATCTGGTAAGGGAGGCAGATCTCCTTCCCTAAATGATATTGGTGAACCGAATAGGATTTAATGACAATCAGTGATAGTTTCATGGTCACCATGAGACTGGTTTTCAATTCTAATTTAGATTTTACTAATTGAGTTTAGATTTGAACTCTTGTGTCCAGAACATTAGCCTAGGCCTCACAATTGTTACACTAATGATATCAGCACTTCATTGCTGTCTCTCATTAAAATAACTTGAGCATTCTATCATCCAAGATAGTCAAATCCACAAATACTACCAATAAACAAGGATATAAAAGCATGCAAAGGCTTCCATTCAGGAGGACTGGAGAGAAGCAAGCAAACAGGACAGGTGATAACCAAGTCATCCTTGAGATGCCTGAAACAGCATTACTACTTCTGCGAACTCAAAAGGAATGCTGAACAATGTGGATGCGGCAACTCCTGCCTAGTTTTCACGAACCAATTTCCCAGCATTGGGAAGCCATGCTACATCAGTGGATTTTAAATAATTCCCAATTACAATGTGGAAGCCAAATGTAAATACATTGATGAAATATTCGTCGTCACTGTGCTAGGATATTTGGGTACCTTGTGGTAACAGAGGTGGATGTATGCCGGACTTATCGGATTGCACTTTCCATATTGGACTTGTCAATTTTCATGACCCTCACACACTGCAAGTATACACTCTGCAAGCCAGTATCTTACATAAAAACCAAAAGAACTATGGATGCTATAAATCAGGAACAAAACCTGCTGAGCTTTTCCAGCAATCTCTGTTTTTGTTCAGTATCTTACATACTTCTGCTTACTGATGTAAATTTGATTTTGAAGCTCTATTCAAGAATTAACTCAACATTGTCTTTACTTTGAGCATTAACTAATTCAATTTATTAACAATATAAAAAGTTTGCATTAATAGAGAAAACTTTGCTCGTATTTTACAATGTGGGGTTGATGGTTAATGGACTCTGGCCTGAAGGAAATTGAAAATGTAGATGATGAGATAGCTTTTAAGAAGGCTTTCAAAAATGGAACAAGAATTGGAAAAGTGGAGAGGTGTGGCATGGGAGTTCAGTGCACATCAAAAAGCAAGTTAAAAGTCCTGGTGGCAGTCACAGTGAAAATAGAGGGAGGATGTTGGAAAAAACTATGGTCTGAGAATGCAGGAATGATCAAAGGTGGAGGCTGTGGTAGGCAGTGTGGGATAATGCAATGGTAGGATTTATACAAGGATAAGGATTTTAAACTTACTCAACAAGGTGTGGAGCTGGATGAACACAGCAGGCCAAGCAGCATCAGAGGAGCAGGAAAGCTGACGTTTTGGGTCTGGACCCTTCTTCAGAAAATTTTCTGAAGAGTAAGAAAGGAATTAGAACAAGGATGAAAAACTATATGAGAAAGCATAGAGAGATCAGAGAGGACAGGAGAAACAATTAGGAGTGCACGTGAAGTGAAAATCTCCGTCTCCTTCTTCTCTCAATTTCTCTCACTCCAGATTCTTCTCTTCCTTTATTTCTGTATATTTCTCTTCTTTATTTCTGTGATAAATGCACATCAAGGGGAAAAGAGACAACGGACAAGTGGAGCAGGAAAGATAGAGTTGCAGTCAAGATCATTGTGAGACAGAGAAAAAAAAAACTGAAAGAGTGGCAGACAAACCGAAAGAGAAATGGAGTGAGACAGAAAGAATATATATGAGAGACAAAGGAGATAGAGAAGAAAGAGGACAGTACTTCTGGAAATATTTGTTGACAGCAACATCCCAGGGTTCATCAACTAACCATTACTGTTTTGAAGTTAATGTTTGTAGTCCTTTTCCTCCTATTTCAGCTCTGTGCTGTTATCAGTAGTGGATTCTGGGGCAGGATCATTTCTGCATAATTTGTCATCAGGATTGGGCCATCCCCAATATTAACCCTGCCAACAGCTGAGCTGTTTTAATTGAATGGAAATTATGTGCCCAGTATTTTAACTCTAATGGAAGTTACTTTGTAAAGCTCAGGAGTAGCTCAGAAGACCTATAGCTGGCAGTGCCCAAGACTGGCAAAAGTGATTGGCTACAGACTTTGCAGCCTGGAAAAAAGACTTGCAAGGGAATTACAGAAGACCTTGTCAGGATTTTCTTTAGCTTGCACATGATAAGAGTGAGACAAATTTCTGATAGTAATGATTTTTGAAATTTGATGATTATCAACTTGATCACTCGTACAATTCCTGATAGCTTTGCTTAATTGTAATTTTAATGGAGGACTAGCAGTACAAGATAATAGAAGACAATATTTCATGTCTCCAGGACAATACACATGCCACTCATTCAAAGAAGTTACCAGTCATGCAAATGATTCAAAGATTCAGTCAGGGACCTTGAATGAGAAAAGTACAGATTTTAAAAGATTTTTAAATTTTAAAGTGCTTATTCATGGGATGTGGGCACCGAAGGCAATCTGGCATTTATCAACTGTCTTTAGTTGCCCTAGAAAAGGCGATGTTAAACTATTTGCTTGAATTGTTGCAGAATCTGTGTTGAAGCTGTTCCCACGTTTCACGGGAGTTTTCTAATGATGATATATGAATAACAATATATTTTCAAGTAGGATAATGTGTGTCTGCAAGGAGAATCTGGATGGGATGTTGTTCCTATGCACTTGTCACCTTTGTTCTTCAGTGGAAGGACCGAAGAGAGTCATAGTTTTGGGGCATGCTGTTGAAGAAGCCTTGGTGAGTTGATGCAGTAGTCTTGTGCATGCTCTTGGCAGTAAGGAGGGAATGATTAGGGTAGTGGCCAGTTGCCAATCAAGTGAGCTCTTTATCCTGGATGTTGTTAGGTGACCTGAGTGTTGTTTGAGATGCATTCATCCACTCAAGTTGGGAATGTTCCTTGACACTCCTCACTTGGGTTTTGAAGTGAGTGGAAAGTTTTTGTGGAATGAACAAATTGCTGCAGAATTCCCAGACTGTCAGCTGCTCCTACAACCTCAGTATTTTGTAGTTAGTTCGGTTACATTTCTAGACAATGGCAAACATGAGGATGTTGAAGGTAAGTGGTTCAATGCTTTCAGTACCACTGAAAGTCAAGAAAAGGTGGTCAAACTTTCTCTTCTTAGAAATGGTCATCGTCTGGAGTTGGTGCTTTGAAGATGTTACTTGCTACTAATCAACCCAAGGTGGATAATGTACAGGTCTTGCTTTATGCGGACATGGACTGCTACATTACCTGAGGAGTCACAAATAGTTGATTGAAGACTCTATAATCATCAATGAAGATTCTGACTTATGGTCTTAAGATAGATGATTGATGAAGAAACTCATTAGGGTGAATACACTGCCCTAAGAAGCCATTGAAGTGGTCTCCTGGGATGAGATGATTAGCCTCCAACAGCCACAACTATTTTAGTTGCTTCTAGGGATGAATTGCCATTGACTACAATTTATTAGGGCTGTTTGGTGCCATATTCCATCAAATGCTGTCTTGATGTCAAAGACAGTCACTCTCAACTCACCTCTTGCTTGGACAAAGGCTATAATGAGGCTTGAAGCCAGTTTTGCATGGTGACACGAATTAATTTGGTGAGTAGGTTACTGATAAGTGCAAGTGAACTTTAATTAGAAGAGCATTGCTTTCAATGCTGAGACTGGAAGTTGACATCACCTCTGCTTATGCATCAGGAACTGTAATGCATGCAATTATGATGCAAATCATTAGTGCCTAAGGCAGGCACATGCCTCATGTGCAATTATGTGATCAGGGTAGGCAGGAAGTGTCCCCTCTGCTATCAGCTGACTCAATTCGGGGTCAGGCCTATGAACGATCCTGTCTCTGCAGGCAGGGAGGATGAAAAGAAGTCTGCAGCCAGCTCCTTCACTTGCGTTAAACTTATTTTAGATTCAAAGGGCAAAATCTTCATAGCGTCTGAACTACGTGGGCAATTGTGAGTCAGTAGAAATATGGAAAGATTGGAAAAATTAGATTATTGATAGTAGGAAAACAATGTCCAATTTTCCAACCAAGATATTAACAGTGAGATGAGAACCTCATTAGTGAGCAGCAAGAAACCTATTTGCATGAATTAACATTTCATTATTACCTAATCTTGCCTTATTTATATGCAGTTTGCTATTTTTTCAGGCAGTGAGGAGAAACCAGATGGTGACAATACCTGACATTAATGTCAGAGCAGGTACCTTGAAGCCCCAACTTACTGTTTGCCCCTCTGAGCCTCAATCTTGGCCAGCATTCCCTAACATCTCAAGGCATGCTCCATGAGCTGTGACCATGTATATCCTTACCCACAAAGGTTGACATCAACACCAGCATCTCCATATCATCATAGCTCATCTCCAACTTTCTTTAGAATACAGTTCACCACTTCAATACTGCACTTTGGAACACTGATGGGGAAATGAGATGAAGCAGTTCATTGCTATGCTGCTGCAGGCCACTTTGCACTCAGGGACAGGCACTCATCTCATACATCAGAACAGGATGCACCTCAGGGCTGTTAGATTGCTGTCTTAGCTTTACACTGACTTGGATGCTTGCTGCATCTCTGTCTTGCCTTCCCCTTTTGTTTATTAATACCACATTCAAAACTTACAGTCTCCCAACACTTATATCTTGCTTTGCCTTTAAGTGCAGACATAAATTGTCATCAGTCATCAGTTAAGGGGGTTGACACATTGCTGTATGGCACCATGCTATGTCAATGTCACACTAGCAGCTTGTGCCAGCGGCTTATGTGGAAACACTTTAAATGTGCTTCAACTAAACGGCCATGTGTCAAAATCTAAGGGAAGTAGTCTTTAGTCAAGTCAAGAGGTCTGCAGTCCATTGGTATTTCACTGCAATCAGTGAAGAGCAGCATCCAATCTCAACCAGGGGTTGGATACAGGCAATCAGTTGTTCGGACAAGTCAGGGTCAAGGGTTCCTATCATTACAGTCCAGGGAGTTGCTGATGGTAATCGCTGCAGGTTAAATGCAACCAGTCTGGAATTAACAGTAAATCTATTTGCAGTCTTAGACCATAAAATATAGGAGCAGAATTAGGCCATTCGGCCCATTAGGCCTGCTCTGTCCTTTGATCATGGCCACTTACAGACAGCCCAGTGGCTCAGTGGTTAGCACCGTTGCCTCACACGACAGGGACGTGGGTTTGATTCCAGCCTTCGGTGACTGTGTGGAGTTTGAACATTGTTCCCATGTCTGCAAGGTCCAAAGATGTACAGGTTAGATGGATTGGCCATATTAAAAATTGTCTTGCAATGTGCAGGCTAGGTGTGTTAGCCATGGTAAATGCAGGGTGGAGAGGATGGCTGGTCTTGGTGGGATGCTTTTCGGAAGGTCGGTGTAGACTTGATGGGCTGAGTAGTCTTTTTCCACACTGTAGGAATTCTATAATACGTTTCTCAACCCCATTCTCCTGCCTTCTCCCCATAACCCTTCGGCCTCCTACTACTCAAGAACTTATCTATCTTTGCCTCCATAGCCTTCTGTGGCAATGAGTTCCACAGATTAACAGCCCTCTGGCTGAAGAAATTCCCTCTCATCTCAGTTCTAAAGGGTCATTCCTTCACTTTGAGGCTGAGCCTTTGGGTCCTAGTCTCTCCTACTAATGAAAGCTCTATCCAGACCCCTCAGTATTCTGTAAGTTTCAATAGGATCCCCCCTCATCCTTCTAAACTCCATCAAGTACAGACCCAGAATCCTCACCTCATATGTCTAGCACTTCATTCCCAGGATCATTTTTGTAAACTTCCTCTGGACCCTCTCCAGTGCCAGCACATCTTTCCTTTGGGGCCAAAAAGTGATCGCAAAATTATAAATGCTGTCTGACCAGAGCCTTGCACAGCTGCAGCAGTACATCTCTGCTCTTGTAATCTAGCCCACTTGAAGTGAGTACTAAAATTTCATTTGCCTTCTTAACTATCAGCTGAACCTGCATGTTAATCTTAAGAGAATCCTGAACTAGGACTCCTAATCCCTTTGAACTTCAGATTTCTGAAGCCTTTCCCTGTTTAGAAAATTGTCTACACTTCTTTTCTTCCTACCGAAGTGCATAACCTTACACTTTGCCATATTATATTCCATCTGCCACTTCTTTGCCCACTCTTTTAGCCTGTCCAATCCTTTCTGATTTCCTTAAAACCACATTTCCCTCCCCCAATCTTTGTGTCATCTGCAAGTTTAGTGATAATGTTTGTTGGAGTCGTCTGTGTCCTGCTGTATTGTGGACTATGCTGAATTATACGTGATGACAAAGCTAAATGTTCACATTAGTCAGGACCTGTTCTCTTTCTGATATTCCCCACATAGATTCATTAGAAATTTCTGAAGAAGGGTCTAGGCCCGAAACGTCAGCCTTCCTGCTCCTCTGATGCTGCTTGGCCTGCTGTGTTCATCCAGCTCTACACCTTGTTATCTCAGATTCTCCAGCATCTGCAGTTCCTACTATCTCTTATTGTTATTTTTGCTGTGTTGTAATGAAGGCACAGAGAAATTGAGGCGAACAGCTATGTTAGCCAGCCCAGGAGAAGCAGAAACCTCCAACAGCTGCTGAACAGCCTGCGCCTGAAGAAGTCGCAGCTGAAGGCTCCCGCAGGGTGAGGACGTTTTAAACACAGACCCTATTGTGTTTGATGCATTTGTTCCAGATGAGTGAGGCGCAGTGCCAGCATAGACTGAGGATGTCACAGACCACCATCTCAGAACTGTATCATCTGCTGGAGCAGGACCTGCTACATAAAGAGTGGGTGGTCATCCTGGTGGCTGTCAAGGTTACAACTGCACTAAATCTTTGTGCAACAGGCCAGTTGCAAGGATCCACCCATGTCCTGTATGGGATCACTCAATCCTCATATGGGATCACTCAATCCTCAATCCACAAATGTATTATACTTATTCATCTCATTTTCCCATAATAAGTTCAAAGCTGCAGCCCAAGCAATGAGCTTGGAAAACATAGTTGAATTATCCCAGAGGGCCAGGGCAGGACAGACAGACTGTACACATGTGCTGACAGAACTATATCATAAAGCAGCTTACTTTATTAACACAAAAAGGGTTCCATTCACTGTACAGCCATTTGTGATCATTGGTACCGCATCCTAGGGTTCTACACCAGGTAACCTGGAAGCTGCCAGGATGCCTTACACCCTCAAGAACTCCCAGGCTCCTACTTGCATGACCTGCATACGGTCATAGTTCCAACATGTACATGCATGGCTTCCAGCCAGGGAAGGTTAGCAACTGCAAGAGAGAGCTTTTGTCATTTGACCTTTATGGTAAAAATCCTGCCCTCCATTGCTCTGAGAATGGGTTAAATATAGAAGTAAAAAGGAGAACAAAGCATCTGGACCTTCCTCTGGGTATTCCTTCCACTCTGGGATGCTGGGAGCTGCCATTGTGACCAAGAGGGAAGAGTAGTGCAAGCCACCTACTCTGGGCCCCCTCTCAGACACTCCCAGGATGCGTAGTTACATGTTACTGCCTCTGCTGGTGATTCCAGAGCCACCCACAGGTGGGACCTAGAAGATTGTCACTGCACCCATGCAGGATTGCAGCCTCCTAGATTACAGCCCACAGTTCTCAGACCTCCAGGTGATATCTTTAATGTCATTGCATGCGACTACTCAGCAGCCTACCGCCTCATCTGATGCAGATGTCAGCATTGCAACAAGGCATAAAAGAAATATTAAGACATGATGAGGGCAAATGACACAGGTATTGAGACATTGTAAATTCATGCACATGGATATATATCATTTCATATTTTGTTCATTTTTCCCTTTCAGTGAGCAAAGTACACTGTTATGTTTCAGATTTGCCTAATGGAAGGGACGGATGAATATCTTACTTGTGGAGTTGACAATGTGGTGATGTATTAGGGGTTGGCCACTATTGGATAATAGAAAATGTGCTGTGATTTATGTCTTCAGGGCAATGCAACATTGCTGAACATGCAGCATAAGTTGTCTTTCACGTAAGTGGCTTGCCAAGTAGATTGATGCCATACATGAGCACGAGGTGTGATGTTCTGTGTATGTATTTATAACCATGAGGTGGGCTAGGAGCAGAAACATGGCTCATAATAGCTTCAAGGAATTATGAAGTACAGCCTTCTCTGATTTAGACTTGTCATGCATGGTTTGGCATCCTCCCTTGAACCATACAGGACCAGAACTCTGTAACAATGGCTTTGGCAATGTGTTTCTTTCCAGCTTGAGGGTCAACAGATTCCTCAATGGCAGTTGCAAGGAGTTTCTGAGCTCAACTTAACAATGACTTGTTATAATCTGTTTGCCACAGTTTACCTTTATCATTGATGCCATGACTTTTTCTACCCACCTTCAAATAAATTACAAATCCTTCGAAGCAACATTCACCCTCAAACATAGGATTGCACCTCTTTGTCCCTATGTGATCATGTAGGACAGTATGATTTAATTAAGAAATTGAGTAACAATAAGTGCTTCGTTTCTCATGTGACTATAGTCTTCATGAATAACAGCATGTAAGTACACATTTCCTTTTAGAACAAGAAACGCAAAAGGGAACATAATGTATTAGAAAAAACATTAACCGTGTTTGTAATCCCGCCCAATCTCAAGGGATTCAGCATTTGACCCTATCCTAACTTACATGCGTTTCTGGCATTTATCTTTAAATTCCATTTTATCCATTGATCTGTTGATCTTATGTCTACATGGAGTTTTGTGGCAGGATTTCCAGCTTTCAGCAGTATATTGTGGTTATCGTATTTGGCATTGAGGAACAACAAACTTTCATGAGTAGCTGCTGTCAGTTTTTTTATCATTAGTTACGTTCCAAAAAAACACAGTGGATTGTTCAGGCATTTGTACTGCTTTGACGTAGCACAAGGAATGCTTCAGCTTTAATAAAATGGTGGCCTGAATCTTCTGGCCAGCAGCAATGCTACAGTGGCTGCTAATGACCACAATGAAATATGCAGCATCTCTCTTTGCACCATAGCAGCAAGGACTCCCTGTCCCAGAGTGAGGAGAGAACCACAAGGACAAATGTGGGAGGACTGGTGGGGAGAACAGTAACAAGGAAGTCCTTCACTTTAATGTCACCAGCTCAAGTAACTCCCCTTAAAGCTAGTGTGTTCGTGGTGTTACTGAGTACATTTTTTTAAGTTGCAAAGGACATTTTCTTAACATTCTATTCTTTGAAAAATGTTTAATTACTTCAATATGTTTGAGATAAGTAAATTTTTTTCAACAATTTGTACATATTTTGAGTTAGGACAAATGTAAATGGCCCCTCGTATTTATTGCAGGGCTATTTAGGCATTAATGAGCTGTCTTTTAACTTCTCCAGTTGTTTCTTCTTCTTGTGGGGATGGAAATGAATTAAAACACAAGCCACCATATCTACTTACATCGTGGAAAAATATGAAAATCAAAAGGGCGTACTTTCAAAACGAAAAAGGCTGGTTTGGACAAAGCACATAAGAGGTAGAAATCACACTCATTGTGCCTATATTCCCAGTGACTACAAGCTATCCCACTCACAACTTTGACAAAGACAGAGGTCATCAGCAGATAATCAATGGATGAAGAATGACAACAGGCTAGTATTAGGCTCCCTATATCGGGAAAAATTGGGACCACTGAACTGGCCTCACTGGACATTACCAGGGAATGGTAAAATTAAGTGATACAGACAGGAAATTCCAGATCTCTGAAGACAGGACAGAAGCTCATATCTTTTCTGTTTGCTTTATGCACTAAAATTCTGTTGAAATGGTGCTTTGTTCCAGGAGATTCAAAAGAACAGGTCAAAGTTTGGTGATAACAAGCTGGAGCAGACATACAATTAGAGAACTAGGGTAAACTTTAAAGCTGTTTACAGAACCGGTCTGTATTTGTCTTACGAGGTCTAAGCAAAGCAGGATAATGCCTGTAGATATGTAAGTACACAGGATGATGTCAATAATCAATCATGCATAGAGGGATATTTTATCTACTTGTTCAGTGCAAAGCTGATTGGATTTGGCATAATAATAGCATTTAAATTAAGCAGCTTTGGTACCTGATTTCGGGCACTTCATGCCAACCTAACAATTGGAAATGAAGTGCAGCATATATGCATACTCTTCAAACAGGAACAGGGCAGGAAACCATCTTGAAAAGTGGATTATGGATGTCAAAAAGACTGCCAGAGTGTGCAAAGCAAGCAGATTATATTTCGGATAAGTGTGCAATGCTGATTTGACACCAACACTGTTATTTTCAATTGCACATTCCAGCCAATACCTTGCTTTAACGTTTCAAGGCCAAACACGCTGCCTACCAGTGTTATTTAAAGGAACCATGAACTACTTACAGGTCAGTTATGACTGTTGCAGCATTGTCTGTGTTTTTTTTTGTTTCTAATACTTGTATGAAATTTGAGTACTCCACAGTAGGGAGGTAATGGCCTAGTGGTATTATTGCTGGACTATTAATCCAGAGACCCAGATAGTGTCCTGGGGACCTGGGTTTGAATCCCACCACGACAGATGGTGGAATTAAGAATCTAATGATGACCATGAATCCACTGTCAACTGTTGGGGGAAAAACCCATCTGCTTCACTAATGCCCTTTAGGGAAGGAAACTGCCATCCTTACCTGATCTGGCCTACATGTGACTCCAGATCCACAGCAATGTGGTTGACTCTTAACTGCCCTCTGGGCAATTAGGGATAGGCAATAAATGCTGGCCTAGCCAGCGATGCCCTCATCCTGTGAATGAATAAAGAAAAACAAGCAGTCTTCTGGCTTGTCTATGTTTTTGATGACTTAAAATCTTGTTCTGCAGTAAGCTCATTCAAGATCCCAGTGGCCTGGTAGGCTCCTACTGGGAATTGAACATGACTGGGAGAATAAGAGAGGCCACGCAAAGCAAGACAAGCAACTAGAAGAAGGAGAAAGAGAAGGGATATCAGCAAGAACCAATATATGAGAAAGGTTCACTTCATGATAGGGAGTGTGAATAGAAACTGTCAATAGCTGCAGCCACGTCCACAATCTGAAATCAGGATAAGGAGACCATTTTCTTTGGTTGTCAAGGTGAACTATGGTTCTTAGGTTTTATGCACCTGGCGCCTTCCAGCCAACTACAGGAAATATGAGCAACATCTCTGAGGCCCTCTATGCATAGACGGATGGCTCCATTTTGTTTATGCAGAGATAAGCAGTTGGAATGAATCTAACTATTTGCAAAAACTGCAGTTCTTCCCATGATGCAGCGCTCCATTGACTATCTGCACATTGCCTTTAATGTGCGTCTTGTGAACCCAGTTATTTGAGTGAACTGTAAAGGAATCCACTTCCTCAATGTCTCACAAGCAGGACAACATGCCCGTTATACTGGCAGTAGTCATGATTAATTCATTTTGTGCCAATATTCTGTACCACTTGTTTTTGTCCTACCATAGCAAGTCAAAAGCTGAATATTGGGTGACAAAGATTATCTACATAGGACTTGCTTTATTATTCTGGTCAGAAACACACATACATGTGCGTACCAGGCCTACAACGATAACCATGTTAGCACAAGGAACTTTATCGAACAAACCACTGGCTTGCATGAGCAATCTGTCCATTCCCTGGATTCCTCTAAAGTAGCCTTACCGTACGGTGTTGGGAACAAACTGACCTCCTAATCAGAGATAGTAGGAACTGCAGATGCTGAAGAATCTGAGATAACAAGGTGTAGAGCTGGATGAACACAGCAGGCCAAGCAGCATCAGAGGAGCAGGAACTGCACCTCCCAGTCACGAACCATTTCAACTTCCCCTCCCATTCCCCAGACGACATGTCCATCCTGGGCCTCCTGCAGTGCCACAACAATGCCACCAGAAGGTTGCAGGAACAGCACCTCATATTCCGCTTGGGAACCCTGCAGCCCAATGGCATCAATGTGGACTACACAAGCTTCAAAATCTCCCCTCCCCCTACCGCATCCCAAAACCAGCCCAGCTTGTCCCCGCCTCACTAACCTGTCCTTCCTCCCACCTATCCCCTCCTCCCACCTCAAGCCCCACCCCCATCTCCTACCTACTAGCCTCATCCTGCCCCCTTGACCTGTCCGTCCTCCCTGGACTGACCTATCCCCTCCCTAACTCCCCACCTACACTCACCTTTACTGGCTCCATCCCCGCCTGTTTGACCTGTCTGACTCCTCTCCACCTATCTTCTCCTATATCCATCGTCTATCCGCCTCCCCCTCTCTCCCTATTTATTCCCTATTTATTTATTTTAGGCCCAAAACGTCAGCTTTCCTGCCGCTCTGATGCTGCTTGGCCTGCTGTGTTCATCCAGCTCTACACTTTGTGACCTCCTAATCAGATTTGTAGGCATAGGGGAATGGGGACAAGCAGGTCCTGGAAACAGTACAAGATGTTGTTGAAGGCAGAGATGGAGGTTTGTTGGTGTAGGGAGCTCTCTTCAAGGGCAATCATTTCTACCAGGTAATCCCTTTATGGGCCACAGATTTTGTGATTAAAAGGAGACCCTCCGTGCCCACAGGGAACCCAGGAGGCAGTGTCCCCACTGATAAAATGCCAGCTGGATGGAAAGAGGCCTGTAACTGGTTGCTTGGTCTCTGGATGAGAGAGTTATGCTCCACTTTCCCCACGACTGGTAATATGCCCCAGTGAGGGTAGGATATCTAGAACTCTATCCCCACATTCCCTTAAGAGATTACTGCCTCCCATACCATCCCTAGAGGGTTCTAAATATTCATCCCAAAGGATCACAATCTCCAAAGAAGGGGTAAATCATTTCAGATTGAAATAGGGAGAAATTTCTTCACTTTGAAGGGAGTAAACCTTTGGAAGTTTCTACCCCAAAGATGCATGCTCAGTTGTTTTATATATTCAGGACTAAGATCAAGCAATTTTTGGGCATGAAAGAGATATTGGGATACAAAGGAAAATCAGAGTTCAAATGAGATTTAACCTAAGCAAAAACGTGACCCTTGGGTTGCAGGATCTAAAAGAGATGGAGCAAAGATAACAAAGGGAGGAAAAGGGGGGACGAGAGATTAACATTCCTCAACATTATCCCAATTTCGGATCTTCCTCTGCTGAAACACTCGCTGAGGTCTTCAGCATTTCTAGACTGGACTATTCCACCGCTCTCCTGGCTACTCTCTCACATTCTACTCTGTATACATGAGGTCAACCAAAAGTCTGCTTAGCTCACAGCAAGTTCCTTTCCTGTACTCCTGATCTATATTGTTTCCTCGTCAAGCAATGTCTTGGTTTTAAAATCCTTACCTTTAAATGGCCTTGGCCCTCTGTAATCCTCCAGGATGCCAATGTTCCTCTGATTCGGGTCCCTTGTGCATTCACTACCCCAGAGTACAGTGGTCACCAGGACACTAAATAATTTTTTTTATTCACACGTGGGATGTGGACATTACTGGTTAGAGCAATATTTATTGCGCATCTCTAATTTCCCAAAGGCAACCACATTACTGTGGATCCAGAGTTAAATGTAGGTCAGAGCAGATAAGGATGGCAGATTTCCGTCCCTAAAGGAAGTTAGTGAACTAGATGGTTTTATGATTATCATTAGACTCCTAATCCCAGATTTGTTTTAATTATTGAATTCAAATTCCACCATCTGCCACGGCAGGATTTGAACCCAGGGCCCCAAAACATTACCCGTGTTTCTTGAATTAATAGTCTAAAGGTAATACCACTAGGCCATCACCTCCCTTAGAGAAAAAGGAAGATTAGTACCAGATTAAAATTTTGTGGGGAGCAAGCTGGAAAATGGAGTTGAGTCTCAGTTGAGATCAACCACGTTCATATTAAATGATGGAGCAGGCTCGAGTGACGAAATTACTCGCTACTAGTTCTTGTGTTCTAAGACTACTGATGAAAAACAATACTTTGCTGAATTTTTAGCCCTGCTGGTGTTGGAAATGAAGGCAGGTAAATGTTAACAATAGCACTGCCACCACATTGCCCAGCTCCATTCAAACCCTGGGCAATTTTTCCAAAAGTTGGTTGGAAGGTGTAGCAGTCCTAACTGCCAACCAAATAATTTAATGGTCACCAAATAATTTACACCCACTTTAGGCCAAACGGAGGTGGCTCCAGATTTCTGGAGGTGGCAGGTGAACCAGGAAGGCAAGCACTCAGAACAAGTCTGCAAACTCTGCCTGTCTGACTAGGTCTAGCAGCACCTGCAGGCCACTGTGCAGGAGGGGAACTGCACCCCCTACCCAAAGCATGAATGACCTGGCTGCAATGGCATTTTTCTCATTATAAATTTAGAACAGTTAGAGTAGGCACCTCCATTTTGAAACATCTTTACCTGCCAATACATCCTGCTTCTTTAAAGATGGAAGGCCTCTGATTGGCTCTCCAGTTGGAAAAACCCAACTATGACCTCAGTTTGACACTGAGCATGCACCATGAATTGCCCATTCCAGGAAAAGGAGATGCAGTGCCTGATTACACTAAGTGTCGACTTCTGACCCCAATTTGAGTGCCAACAGTGGAGTTGAGAAGCTTTGACTTTAGGGTCTTCCTTCATTTTTGGAAATGCTCCTCCCATCTCTGGATTTTGGACGCCCAGCAATGTCAGGTGCACCCAGTTTCAGAGAACTCCACCATTATTTCAGCAACCACTTCACCCCTCTTCAGAGCTCCCAGTTTCAGACTCCATTAGCATGGTGACTCAGTGGCTAGCACTTCTGCCTCGTAGCACCAGGGACCTGGGTTTGATCCCAGACTTGGGCAACTGTCTGTGTGGAGTTTGCATATTCTGCCTGGGTCTGTGTGGATTTCTTCTGAATGCTCTGTTTTTTTCCCCACAGTCCAGAGATGTGCAAATTAGGTGGATTGGCCATGGGAAATGCAGGAATAGAATGGGGGAAGTAAGTGTGGGCAGGATGCTGTCCATATGGGTTGTATGGACTTCATGGGCCAAATAGCCTACTTCCACACTGTAGAGATTCTATGATTAGTTTTACAACACCTGGCTTCCTGATTTTAGAATTCTAGATTTCATAAAACAATCTCCCCCAATTTTAACCCTCAAATTCAGTGACTGGTTTCCAGTGCCAGAACCACAATTTTTGAATCTCTTTTGATTTCAGAACCAATGCCCCACCTGATCCACCAATTTCAGAATTCAGAGACCAACATTCCCCTCCCCCCGCAACCCTATCCTGCAGGCCCACCATACCCCTGAAACCAAGTCACTAAAATTTTTTTTGTCACTACAGCTTGGAACATTGACAGTTCAGCCTTATTCCAGGCAGCCATAGGACATTCAGCACAGGGGACTCCGTGACTTAAACTGACAAGCGCTGCAATGGAACCAACAGAAACTGAAATGCTGCACATTGGCTGATAGCTTGTATCCCTATCCTGCACAGATTGAAAGTTGTCAGAAGTAGGAATGGATGTGTGAACTCCAAAATAGGATTGCTGTTCGACTAGACTTGCAAAAATCCAGGCCACGATCCCTGAGTTGTTAAATACTATGGTGGGAGGATTTAGGTAAACGATAAGCAGGGTTAATGATGGGTAGGTGAAGAATGAGCAGAATGAGGAATAGGATAGTAATTGTTGGAGAGGGAGAAGTGTGAGTTTTAGAGAGGTTGCATGCTAGAGTAGGAGAATATATGGGCTATATGAGGTATGGGGAGTGTTGAGGAGGAAATGTGTTGGGCTGGTTAAGAAACATTGAACATAGGAGCAGGAGTAGGCCAATTGGCTGGTTTGCAATGCAGAGTAATGATAACAGTGTGGGCTCAATTCCCATACCAGCTGAGATTACCATGAAGGATTTTTTCTTCTCAACCTCTCTCCTGGCCTGAGGCATGGTGACCCCCAGTTTTTTTTAAAATTCATTCGCAGGTTGAGGGCGTCACTGGCTAGGCATTTATTGCCCATCCCACAGTTTAAGAGTCAACCACATCCCTGTGGATCTGGTGTCACATGTAGGCCAGACCAGGTAAGGATGGCAGTTTCCTTCCCTAAAGGACATTAGTGAAGCAGATAGGTTTTTACAACAATCAACAATGGTTTCATTATTAGATGATTAATTCCAGATATTTATTGAATTAAAATTCCACCATCTGCTGTGGCAGGATTTGAACCTGGGTCCCCAGAACATTATCTGGATCAACAGTCCAACAGTAATACCACCAAGCCATCACCTTTCCCAATGATAGTTAAGCTATCAACAGTTGTCTCTTTCTAATGAGAATTCAGCCTGGTCTGGTAAGACTATGGCAATATTTTACCTGTCTAGTCCTGTTAGAATTTTATAGATTTCTATGAGATTCCCCTGCAGACCCCCCACCCCCGCCATTCTTCTAAACTCCTGCAAATTTAGTCTTGACCAATACTGCCTACCTCCATACACTATTCCTGCCATTCCAGGAATCAGTCTAGTAAACCTTTGTTGCGATCCATTGCTAGAACATCTTTCCTCACGTAAGGAGACCAAAACTGCACACTGTAGTCCAGATGTGTCTCATCACAAGCAAGAGTTTCCTGCTCCTGTACTTGAATCCTTTCACTATGAAGGCCAACATACCAATTGCCTTCATCACACCCGCTGCACTTGCACGTTTATAATCAGCAACTAGTGTATAAAGACACTTAGGTCTAGTTGCACCTCTCCGTTCCCCTATTGCCATTCGGGTAATAATCTGCCTTCCTGTTTTTGTGACCTATGTGTATAATTCCACATTTCATCTTAACTTTTCCAATATGGAGCTATCATATTTAGTTCCTCAATCTAAATTATTAATCCCTGTGGTAGCCCACTAGTTATTGCCTGCTACTCAGAAACAGACCCATATATTCCTTGTTTCTTATCTGCCAACCAGGTCTCCATCCAAGTCATTGCACAAACTCCAATCCTATCTGCTTTAATTTTACAAGCTAACCTCTTACGTGGCACCCTATTAAAAGCTTTCTGAAATTCCAAATAAACCAAATCCACGGTATCCCATGAGCAACTCTACCAATGTAGAGTACTACTTAGAGACTAGAAGTTACCTAGTGACAGTCTACTGGAGACTGTTAAGTTTGTGAGTGATTGAGTTATTGTTGTCACATGTACCTGTGAAAAGTTTTGTTTTGCATACAGTACAGGCAGGTCATAACATACAAGGACATACAGATCACAGGGTGATTGAACAGAACGAGGCATACAAAGTTACGGCTGCACAGGAGGTATATAAAAGCAAGATCAACATTAGATTTGAAATTTGGGAAATCCATTCAGCAGTCTAATAACAACGGGGAAGAAGCTGTTGTTGAACCTTTTGGTACATGTGTTTAAGCTACTGTATCTTATGCCTGATGGAAGAGGTTACAAGAGATTATCAGCAGGGTGGGAGGGGTTTAATGATGTTGTCTGCCTTTCCGTGCCAAAGAGAAGTGTAGATGCAGTCAATGGATGAGAGGTTGGCTTGCGTGATGATCTGGGCTGTGTTTACAACTTTCTGCAGTTTCTTACAGTCCTGGGCAAAGCAGTTGCCATAAACAGCCAAGATGCACCCAGATAGAATGCTTTCTATGATGTATCTGTGGAAGTTGGTGAGGATACCAAATTTCCTTAGCCTCTTGAGGAAGAAGAGGCGTTGTTATTCCTTCTTGACCATCATATCTACCTGAGTGGTCCAGGTCAGATAATTAGTTATCATCACTCCTAGGAACTTGATGTTCTTGACCCTCTCCCATTTCAGGCAGATACCTGATTTTTTTTTTCTCCCTAGTCATTTATTCTTCCCTGGAGTTGTATTTTCCTCAAGAGAAATTATATTGTAATAATTGACTAACCAACATTGAATCTTGAAGTCACCACCTGTCAGGATTTTTAGAATTGATTCTGACAAAAGTTGAAAGGAAATAAGAACATCCATGTGTTATTGTAAACGTTATGGTTTGAAATAGTTGATATATTTGATGTATAAGTGATGTCAGGTTACAAATCCTGTGGAATGTTGAAGTAGGAAATTTTTTTTGTTTCTCAGCAAGCTTTCCAGATGAATCTGGTCATTCAATATCGTCATTTCCCTTTAAGATCATGAAGATTCTTCCAGCACTACTGGGAGATTTTTAAGAAATTAAGATGTTGTTTCTGCCATAATAACTCCTTCAACAAGTCCCATGCTGCAACATGGGTGAATTCTTCACAGTTAAGTCAATAATGGCATTCCCCCTTTGTATTCCCTTCTGACAGCAATTTGCTAACAACACACTCAGAAAAGTAATAATGCTGACCTTTTTCCTTTCCGTTGTTGCATTCACTTGGAATGCTTTTTGCCAGCGCATCTTTGTCCCTTTAGATGAAACAAACCCTTTAAATCAAGAGATTGCACCTTGTTCTGTAGTCTTTTGAATTTTCTAATTTTCCCCTCTCACAGTAAATCTAGCCTTCTGCCAGTGGTATGGTTTTGACATACCTGATATTGTGCAAAGCAGTTAGCCCTAAAACTCCTGATGAATCTAAATTTCCCCTGGCACATTAGAAATTGACATGGCTGGCTGTGATTTCTCTGCATTTGTGTTTATTAGCCCATAATCTTTCACGTATTAACTTACAATGTGTTGAATATAATTCATTGGTGAGCACAATAGAAAACTACAATCATGCTGTCAAAAGTGTGTTGATCTGCAACAGGGAATTCAAAGATTTATGAGGATGTATTGCTGAGGGTTATTTTTACTGGGAAAAGAAGATTAAGAGGGCATAGAAGTAGGTTATTTCAATGGTAAGGTAGCGATGACATGGATCTAAGCTTTTTTTTGATTGGCACAGTTACCACATAAAGTAGTAAAAAGCTTTCAAGCAATTGTGCCTCAAACAAGATTAGCATTTAGGAGAGAGGTGAAGTTTTTTTAATCAACCTGTTTGGACATCTCTGAGACAGGTGGGACTTGACCCAGAAGTAGGGACTTGTAGTGCTGAACCACAAGACAAGGCTCCCAGCAAACGTTGTTGTGGCTAAGATAAATAACTTATTCAAAAAGAAAAAATGCTAGTGTTCATGTAGGCAGGTATGGATTGAGATAATCAAGTAGTCTAGTGAACTTATGGTTTCACTGTCTGTCAATATTTTTGGAATGGATTCTAATGATAGCTGAAAAGAAATAAGAAATCAGTGTATCATTGTATGCTTATATTTGAGATGGTTGATATAGGTGGCATAGGTGATAAGTGATAGGGAAATGTTTGTTCATACTTCAGCTAACCATGGTTGACAGGCAGATTGAAGAATGCTCTTAACTTACAAGCAATCTTTGGGTTTCAACAATTATTTTTACAAGGCATTGGAATCCACTGTGCATGATCTCTGGGAGCAGCAGGTTTTACAGCTGAAAGACATATTCTGTTCTCCTGATATTTTTAAGTGTTATGGTGTTGCCACTGAAGTAGTGTGATAGCACAGATGCATTTTTGTTCTACATGATTGCTTTTTGTCCTCTGATTATTGTGTTCGAGAGCTACACTGGATGCAATGACCCAGCTTCCCTCTAAGATAAAATCAAAACCTTTCATCTACTGAGAAAGCTCAGAATGAAAAGAATTTATTGTTATTGCAAAAACTTATGTGTGGTTATAATATGAGAGAAAAATCAGCCTCAGTTGCAATGTTGTCTTCGTAAAAAGTCACCCAATTCTTGACACCCATGAAATCATACCCTGACATTTTGGACTTCTTTTAAGGAGAAAGTAAGAAAGAGAAATAAAGGAAAGAAATTGTTTCAAATAGCTTTGTCTGTGCCACTGGTAGCTTTAGCATTGGGAAGTAATAGTAGACAGCAGTTTAGCATGGTAACATTTCTTTGAACAAAGAACATAGAACAATACAGCACAAGAACAGCCCCTTCAGCCCCTCTAAGCTTGTGCCACCACATTTTGACCTTCCATACTAAAACTGTCTTCACTTACAGAATCTGTATCCCTCTATTCCCTTCCTATTCAAGTACAGGGGGTTCTGCTATAACGCGATAGTTGCATTCCAGCACAACATTGTGTTATAGAAAATCGTGCTATTTAAATAACTGGGCCTATGGGAAAAGCAGGGTTAGAGGCAGACCACCAAAAAGCGTAACTAAGGATAGCAATATCGTCAGCAGCTGTCAGACAGATTGGTCCAACTGTGACAGCAGCTTCGCAGCTCCTTCTCGGATTGACAACTGTCCTATTTCCAGGAAATGCAGAATAGTTACCCAAGTGTCCTGGTCAATACTTATCCCTTAGTCAGCAACACAATGACAGATTGTCTGGACATTGTTGCATGTGGAAGAGTGTTTTGTGAAAATTAGCTGCATTTTCTACAATGACTGCACTTCAAAAATACTCTAGTGGCTGTCAAGCTCTTTTTAACAACCTGAAGTTGTGAAAGGTGTAAGCCTTTGTAAGCAAGAAGATCTAGGTTCAAGTCCTGCCTCAGAACTCAATGGCCAGGAAAGGTGTGTTCACAATGTGGCTAAAAAAATTGAGTATTAAATCAGCAAATTCTTCCAACACCGCCAGTAGCAGACTGTAAGATTGGGAGAGATTCCTGGTCAGCCGTGTGACTAAAAGAACATTGGAGACTCTATCACCACTATCCGTAGTTCCAGGCTGTGACATATACATGTGTGTATGTTGCTATAGCAACTCAGACTCCTTCAGCAATCTTATCACCACACCACAAGGGTATCGAGGAATATGGAGCAAAGATGAGAAAATCAAGTTGAAGTAGCAGTCTACCATGATCTGACTAATTACTTAAATAGGCTGCTGGAACCTCCTGTTGTACCCATTTCCTGTGCCTCACAGTGTTTCCTTTCAACGTAAGTTAAATATACTGTTTTTCACTCTCCCCTGCTCCCTACTTTTCCAGATTACAGACCTGCTGGCTTCTTACTCTTCAGTTTTAATGAAGGCTGACAGGGAGAATTTCTCTGGGACTCTCAGAATCACAACATTCTACATGTACACTGTGAATATCATTAGCAAAGGACTCCTGACAGCAAGATGTCTACTCGATGGAATCGCATTATAGCCAACACAAGTTCACATTTTAGAAATAGCGCTCCCCTATTCGTCAATCACGTTACAACCAATTCGCATTGCCAGAACACACGTTATAGCAGAAAACCCTATATTCGTCCAGGTGCTTCTTGAATGCTACTACTGTGTCAGTTTTCACCACCTCCCCTGGCAGCACGTTCCAGGCACTCACCACCCTTTGTGTGAAAAACTTGCCTCGCACATCTCTTTTAAACTTCTCCCCTTGCACCTTGAACCTGTGTCCCATAGTAATTAATCCCTCCATCCTGGGAAAAAGCCTCATACTTTCCACTCTATCCATGCCTTTCACAATCTTATAAACTTCTATTAGGTTGCCCCTCAACCTCCTGCATTCCAGTGAAAACAAAGCCAGTCTATCCAACCTTTCTTCATAGCTAAAATCCCACATACCAGGCAACATCCTGGTAAACCTTGTCTGTACCCTCTCCAAAGCATCCACATCCCTCTGGTAGTGTGGTGACCAGAACAGTATGCCTTGGCTCAAAAAGCTGGACTATTGATGTTTGTGAAAGAGGAAATTTAACAGCTGCCAACAACATTATTTTATTATTACTCGTAACAAGAAAGTCAAGCTACAGATGGTGATGGCAACATACATGTTGAATTGTGATAGTTGTATTGTTTAAGATAACTCAATGACAAACAATTATGAGTTTCTTCCAAAAGCTTTGTTCATTTTATGTAAGCATGAGGAGGATGGTGGTGGTGTAGTGGGGGGAATGAAAGTTTGAGAATTTATCATACATTATATAATCGCAAATGACTTCTTCTACAGATAAACTTCTATCTATTTTTCTGGTTTCTGTTCACTTTCATCCAATCATTCTTCCACTAACAATGTTGTAATGATGTAAAATTATGCCCTGGAATTTTCTGGAATTGGGCCAAGCCAGGAAATCTGTAAATGTGGTGAGACTTGATTCTGGGATCCCTGCCCCTTTCCTGTTGCCGGCAACTTGTGCTGATGCAGAACAAGATGTAGATAGTGAGCCCACATGAGCATTCCTTCTTTCGCTAATTCCATTGCAGAGATGGAAATTTCAAATCCTTTGCAATATTGATGGATTTGGATCTATTCTGAAATATGAAGGTTCAGTAGCCTGGAGTTGGAAAGCAAAAAGGCCATTATTTGACATTACCTTTGAAACACACTATATCATTTATCTGCTCATAAAACCATTCATAGTATCAAGAGAAAAAGCTTACCTGCTTTGAACCAACTTATTCTGTGTAAATAAATGCACAAGTTGAAAATACTGTTCAAAGTAAGATCAGATAACAAAAATTTCAAAGAAAGATATCACTCTCTCATAAGCTGTCAACATTGCCAGCTAAGCTAAGAGCATTTGCTTTTCTTAGAACTCAGCCAAGCATTAAATGATGAGATCATCTAAAAAAAGATTGTCTTCTTTCTTTGTTGATATAGTCACACAATATATCTTTAACAATTTATACTACATCAAAGGAACCATTACTCTTGGATAGAAAGCAGACTTTATGTTTGGAGTCCAGTGACACTTCTCCACAAATGCTGCCAGTCCTGCTGAGTTCCTCCAGCAGTTTCTGTTCTTGTTTCAGATTTCCAGCTTCCACAGTTCTTTCTTTTATTTAGTCATTGCTCTCACCAATGCTCAAGGTGTAGCATCCTTGATGGTAAAAATAGACAATTAAAATTCAACTTGCATCATTTGATTTTTATTTGCTTCGCAAAGCAATTTAGGGGGAGCAGGTGAATAATGAGGGTAACCTAGCTAGTAACATAAAAGAAGATTTGCATGAGTTATTTTTAGATATCGAAATGGTAAAAGAGAGGCAAGTATGGACATTGGACTGCTGAAAATGAGGCTAGTGAAGTAGTAATGGGGAACAAGGAAATGGCAGAGGAACTGAATGGTAGTTTGCATCAATGGAAGACATCCATAACATAGAAGTACTTCAAGAGAGCCAGGAGGCTAAAGTGAGTAGAAGGTGCTGGGCAAGCTGAAAAGTCTGAAGACGGATAAATCACCCAGACTGGATGGACTATACTGCAAGGATCTTTTGAGATAGCTGAGGAGATTGTGGGGGCATTGATGGTGATCTTTCAGTAATCACTAGAGTCAGGGAGGGCTCCAGAGGACAGGAAAAGGGCTAATGTAACACTCCTGTTTAAGAAGAGAGGAACTTCACCTCGATTGTTGGTAAAATTTTACAGTCCATTATTAAGGATGAGATTGTGGAGTACTTGGAAGTGCATGGTTAAATAGGGCTAATAGCACAGCTTCGTGAAGGGGAGATTGTGTCTGACAAATCTGTTACAATTTTTGAGGAGGTAATGTGCAAGTTAGACAAAGGACTGTCAGAGGATATGATCAATTTGGATTTCCAGAAGACCTTTGACAAGATGCCACAGAAGAGGCTGCTAAATAAGATGAGAACCCATGATTTAAAGGGCATTATACTGGCATGGATAGAGGTTTGGACGACTGGCATCATTTGGGCATAAAGGGATCTTTATCAGGTTGGCAGTTGATGACTTTCAGAGCTCAGTAGGGATCAGTATTGGGACCACAACTATTCATGAACTGAGGGCGTTGTTGTTAAGTTTGTAGATGACACAAGAATAGGTGGAGGGAAAGGTAGTGTTGAGCAGACAGGGAGGCTTCAGAAGGACTTGGACAGGCTAGGTGAGTGGGCAAAGAAGTGGCAGGTGGGAATACAATGTGAGAAAGTGTGAGGTTGAGTATTTTAGTAGGAAAAAAAGAGGTGTAGACTATTTTCAAAATAAAGGCTTCAGAAATCTGAATCACAAAGATCTCAAAAGTCCTCATTCAGGATTTTCTTAAGGTTAACATAGAGGTTCAGATGGGAGTTAAGAAAACAAACGCAATGATGGCATTCATTTCGAGAGGGCTAGATTACAAGTGCTGGCATATACTGCTGAGGCTATTAAGTTATTTAAGTTATTTGAGTGTCTAAGACAGAGATAGATAGGTCCTTGATTATTAAGGGCATCAAAGATTACAGGATAAAGGCTGGAAAATGGGGTTAAGAAACATATCAGCCATGATCAAATGGCAGAGCAGACTCGAAGGGTCAAATGGCCTTATTCTGCTCCTATATCTTATGGTCTTAGTCAGAAGAGTGATGGAATACCCTCCACTTGCTTGGAAAAGTGCAATTCAAACAACACTAAAGAAGTTTGAAATCATCTATGACAAAGCAGCCCACTGATTGGCAACACATCCACATACATTCACACCTTCCATCAGAGATGCTCCTTACCAGCAGGATCTACAGGTGCACTGAAGTAACTCACCAAGCCTCTTTCAACAGCATCTTTCAAAGCAACTACTTCTACCACCTAGAAGGATAAGGGCAGCAGATAAATGGGAACACATACCATATGCAAGATTCCCCCAAGCTACACTCCATTCTGACTCAGAACAATTTTGCAATTCCTTCACTGTTAGTGGATCAAAATCCTGGAAGTCCTTTCTAACTGCACTATGGGGTCCCCACTCCCTGGAGACTACAACAGTTCAAGAAAGCAGCTCACCACCACTTCCTTCAGGGCAATTAGAGATGGGTAATAAATGCTGGCCTAACTGACGACGCCAATATCCCATGAATATATATAAAAGAAATTTCTTCGAGGTCATCAGCAATTAATTTTGTTTTGTCACTGACACATGACAAAACCCTGCCCAACTTTACTAATACAATGTTGTCTGTTACAGGAAGTGTTCAGATGCAAACTTTCTGAAATAATACTTATGATGTTGAATATTAGAAATCATAATAAAGGAAAATTATGTAGAACCAACAGGTTATGCAATAGCACCATGTAATTTTGCTCTTGTCATTCCATGTGATAAGATCCATCAGTTTAAATTAGATAACTAATCTGTCTGGTGTGAGCAACTCACAGCTTCTCTTTCCTATCAGCTGTATTTTTGGCAGGTGGCAGGTTATATGCTTGCACTCCAAACTGCCAGATAAGTAACAGTGATAGGAAACTTCACCGGAAGGGATAGAAAGAAAATGACACTTGAGGATACCATTTTTTATCATATTTAAACAAAAATAATTTTTGAAGGGAAAATTTACATATTTTGAAATCTGCATAAATTCAGTGCTAATGTTCAATTCAAAATAAAAACCAGAAGAACTGCAGATTCTGTAAATCAGAAACAAAAACAGAAGTTGCTGGAAAAGCTCAGCAGGTCGGGCAGCATTTGTGAAGAGAAATCAGAGTTAATGTTTCAGGTCTGGTGATTGGGGAACTAAGGAAGGGTCATCAGACCCAAAACATTAATTCTGATTTCTCTTCACAGATGCTGCCAGACCTTACGAGCTTTTCCAGCAACTTCTCCTAGTATTCAATTCTTTGTTTTTATTTGCATATTGCATATGAATGGATTGTTCCTCCTTATTTAGAAAAGCTTTAGCTGGTCCATGTTCTGGTGCTATACTCAGAACTATCAGGTTATGAAATATCCAGTGAATCACTCCTGTCTGCATTTCCCATAATAACTTACATCAGGTATTGCCCTAGGCAAATCTAATCTGCAAGGTTCCTATCAGTATATGAATTAGCCATTAGTTTCTCAATAATAGCTGGACTGGGAACTGCAAGCATACCTTGTGCCATCCACAGCCACATATATGTAGCATTCACATTTCTTGAATGACACCATAATTGCACAAACAGCAACCTATCAAAAATGTGAAATCACAATTTAATGAATTAAGATATTGGGACACCTGCTGCAGTGCCCGAGGGTATTGGTTGTTCAAAAACTGAATAAGACAGCAAGAGCAAAGCCTATGAGAAGTAGTCACAATGGAGAAACATTATACTAGAAGGACCTTTTTAGATAGGGCACCTATGGTTTTAGCAAGATGGAAAATATAACAGCTGGAGCTCCCTTGTTTTTACATTGATATAATGCAGATGTTTTGTTTTATCTGCAGATATTTCACATTCACTTATTTCTCATTACCAGTATTTCAAATAAAACTGCTCCCATGTCATCCTGAAATTAGGTGGCTTTAGCACCTACTCACACAGTCACAATATTAACTCTCTGCAAAATGTTTGTGAGGGTGTCAGGGACTTGAAAATGGAAAAAAAATGAAGGAACATATCCACAGTCCACCATTGCAAGCAAAATTGTCATTTACACTTTTAACATAGAAATAAAGACAGAGAGAGAAATAATACAATTCTTAAGTGATTCTTGCTGCTCTACATCAGCTTTTAAAATTGATGCGTGCAAGCCTCAAATCAGCAGACACAGAAAATTACTCTTCCTGGCTTAAAATACTACACTGGGGCAAAGAAAATCATGCATAATTTTCCTCCACGTTTGCCCCAGCCTACCGAGAAACAATAAAGGCAGGAGACCTATGAAGATGATTTTATTTTTGTCTCACCTAGAACCTCGACAAGATGATGCTGGCTTCAGGTAAGAGATAGTCACATTTTGGCACCTTCTCCTCCTCCACTAAATTCAAATCTGGAATTGCATCCAGCCCTCGGTCTGATTGGTCAACAACAATATGCACTGCTCAATGAATGGCTGGTTCATGTGCTTTTGTATATAGGTTTTATACATCTGGCTGCATGAACTTAAATTCATTTCTCCTTGATGTTGGCTGCAGTTGCATTGAACTGTACACTCAGATAAACCATAGGGCAAAAGGGAACAGTATAAAGCTGGAATTTAAACCTTTTGAATTGCAGCAGCTGGACAGTTGCAGCAATTCTCCTATTTCAAACATAACAGTCACTGGAGGACTCTCATGTTCCTACCTCTGATGCAGTAGATCCAGGCTCTAGTCAGGTTGATTAGAAAATATCTGTAATGGTTTCACTTGCAAAGCATCTGTAGGGGCATCCAGAATTGTGTCCATTCAGGACAAACATTAAACAATTCACATCCCAGCCCCACAATTCGGGACAGGATGTTTGGTTCAATGGATCCAGGTAGGTATTGGCAATTTGGAGGACTATGACTCCACTGGATACATGCAGAACCCCAACAATGTAGCAGCGTGTCTGAATTGTGAGACCGTTGATTATAATTCGTGTGCATCCCACCTCCAGAGATAAAGGTAAAGAAAAGGGCTAAGTGCAACTGCTGAAGAGTCCTATTGGGATAGTTGTGTGGAGTTAGAGAGTGGTGATGATGCACCAGCCTGAGCAGAACAATGCAGGTGAAGAGTGCCTTGGAGGTCTTTAGACCAGGTAGGTGCTCAAACACTCATTTGTTTTAGATAATACAAATTTAAGATATAGCATTGCAGAGACAAGTCTGTGCAAACTTCATACCTTATTAGTGCCAAAATATAATATCTGATTTCTCTTTCTTCCTGGAAGGACCAGGGAGACCAGACAGAGAGCACTAGCAGAAATAGTTGCAGAACTGATGGACGGTTTCAGGACAGCTGGCCTCCAGTGTTAGTTGACAGACACAACAGAACCTCCCCTCTGTTTCAGCAGGTATGAATGAGATGCCCCTCTGCCTAGGGTGATCAAACCTGAGAGGCAGAAAAGGCAACCGTGCTGACACAGATTGAGACAGAGAAGGAAGACTTCATATAGAAGGTGCAATCCCTGAACCATGAACCATTAGACTACAAGCATGATCCATCACCTCCACCTCAGAATGGACCAGTGACAGGACCTCAATTCCCCCTCCAAGAGCAACTCTTGAACTGCACACAGAGCAACACATTTGTTTCCCAAATAATGCTCATGTAATTTATCAGAACACAGCAACTGAGTGAGAAGAACAAAGAACTTCCTAATTTTGTTTCTTGTGGCAGCAGCCCAATCTCCATAAACCAGCTGTGAATCTAGTGAGACCAAATCCATCCTGATTTTGCAGATGAGCAAGAACCTCAAGCCCCAAGCCCTTATCAACGAGCAAAGGGAGAGACTCCAGTGTCCATGCAAACACCCTCAATACTTCCATCAATGAGCTGGTACTTAACTCTCACGTTGCACAAAGCAGTCATTCCTAAAGCACCTGTAGTATGATATAGATGGGCTGTTAAAGATAGTATTTGCGCAGTGGTTCGCCAACTCCAAAGCATATCACCTTGTGCATGTTGTCTATACATTCACAATACTTTAGTCTGCTTAATTTTTAGGCTTCCAAGGAACAAAATTGATATGCCCTTCTCCTCAACAGTTCAAGCTTCAGGGTGGAGTGGAAATATTAGAAGGGCATGAGAAAATGTTGTGAGTTCTGAGACAAATTTCATATCCGCCTGGAACCTGGCTGTTGCTGTATGCAGCTCAGACATATTCTGCAACAGATTAGTCCATGGCAGAGAGCACGCCTGTCTCATCAATATGGACAATCTTTCCGTACCCAAACCTGCACTTTCTCCTGTTAAGCTGAGTGTTGTTAATGATACAAACACAGAGAATGTTGAAAATTACCCAGCTGGTCTCACAGCATCTGTGGAGGGAGAAACAAGAGTTAATATTTTGAGTCTAGTATGACTCTTCTTCAGAACTCTACTGTTAAGGGTAATCTGTCTTGCAAAGAGTAATTGTTTTCAATTAAGCACTCACCTACATACCCTTGATGTCTGCTTTTTCAATATTTTTGAACTTCATCCCAGCCCTTAACATCCCATCCATCGTGTGTCTTTGTGGTGTTTACATCCATGGATTATGTTCTCCCTGTTTTCTCCCCATCTGCAGCGTACTACAGCCACCACCTTCAAACTAGGGTGATATGAGCAAAAAGGGTCTGCGAGGAACAAGCTGGAGTGCATAATAATATATCACAGAAGGTTTTGGTCCTGAATTGAGTAAGAAAAAGCTATCATGGAACAACAACGCATGTGACTGCAGTGAGGTGGAGTAGGTCTATGTCTTCAGCATCACAGATGCCAGACTTCAGTCAATTCAATTCACTCCGTGATTTGAAGGATTGGCTGTTGATAATGGTACTGGAAAGGTTACAGTCTTGACAATATTCTAGCAGTTGTACTGAGGACTTGTGTTCCAGAACTTGTTGAGCCCCTTGCCAAATTGTTCCTGTATAGTGACAACAATGGCATCTACCAGGCATTACCAGGAGATCTCTGCAGGAGTTCCTCAGAGTAGTGTCCTTGGACCAAACATTGTCAGTTGCTTCATCAATGATCTTCCCTCCGTCATTAGGTCAAAAGTAGGAAAGTTCATTAATGATTGCACAACATTCAGTAGCATTCTCCACTCCTCAGAGACTGAAGCAGCCCATGTCCAATTATAACACAACCTGGACAATCATAAAGAATGTTGGAGAAACTCAGTAGCTCTAGCAACATCTGTGGAGAGAGAAACAGAGTTAGCATTTCGGGTCTAGTATGACACTTCTTCATTTCTGAAGACGTTCAGGAGCACCATTGTTTACCATCACCAAGATACACTCAGAAAGGGTCCTTAGAATCCTCCAAACCAAACACAATCTCCATCTAGAAGGACAAGGGCAACAGATACATGGGAACACCACTGCCTGCAAGCCACACCATCCTGATTTGGAAAGATATCTCCGTTCCTTCACTGTCACTGGGTCACTATCCCAGAACTCCCTCCTAAGCAGCATTGTAGGTCTACCTACAGCATATAGACTGCAGCAGTTTAAGAAGGCAGCCCACCTACTCACTCAGGACATGTTCTTACCTACACTAACAGTGATAGTTGTGCCACACACTTTCATCTCCTGTAACACCTGCCTCTCTCTCATTCCAACAGGAAACAGCTCACAGTAGGATAGGAAAAGTTAAGACAGTTATTCAGCCTGTTATTCAGCTCCACAATTTTTATAGGATCCTAATTCTGACCACCCTGAGCACAGCCTGGACTAGTGAATTACTATGCCAGGACTAGTGAATTACTATGCCAGGAATCCCTTAACAATGGCCATATCCTTGACTTGGCAGAGGCCTGCTGACAATTATGACAAGCTTCTTGGCTTTGTACTTGTGCTAAACAGCAAGACAACAATAATATGAGTCTGGTATGGGGGCAGGGTTCAAAAAGGCAGAGATGGTGTCAGCATCCAGGTAGCTCCAAAGTGAGTGAGTGCTGTGAGAACAAGTGAACAGCCCAGAGATGCACCCTGGCCCAGTCTGTGAACTAACCACTTATCCCTCAGTGCACAGTCTCTGTGCAGCAGCATTACAATGGTAGTTGCTGGTGCAGCTCAAGGTGAAGCACTGAAGTGCAGAAAGGACCTGTAAGTAGATGGAAGGTGTGCCATGAGGGTTCTTAAAGGCTGGCACATGTCAGATGCCAATGCCCGTGAATATGGGGTACATGTGGTCAGTGCCCATGGAGTGTGCCCTGAGATATTGTTACCTGGAGTCAATAGGAAAAAGCAGCGAGCTGAATCCTGCAGGTGCTTACTTTGGTTTTCTTGTTGAGTTTTCCCAATATTGAGCTTGTTTGGCGATTTTCGTATTGAATATTAATGAGGCAAGTTGGTCTGTTAGCACAGTGATTAACAATTAGTAATGACTATTAATTAGCAACTCTCTACTGCCTAAAGAGAATCTTGCCATGCCACTTGTGCAAAGTGTAAGAGATGGCACAAGATTCTCACAAGGCTGAGATAGGCCACGCCACATTTCCTGTCCAATTCTGCCACATATGTCACCACAGTCCACGATAGTCAGACCCATATAAGATTTCGTACCTTGATTTTAAATTTCATTTGTGGCTGCCCAGGCTTTCCATGGTTCAGGAAAGGCATATGTGAAAGGAAGAAAGGATCTATTTGGCTCCAGAGATACTTTTAAGAAAACTGGATAAAGGTCAGCAGGAGCAGAAATGCTTACCAGAGACCCTCAAGGATGCTTTTGACTGCACCTCTGCTGATCATAACAATTCCTCACCCATCACATTCACCAGGATCCTGCCCCCACCACCAATGTCTCTCTCCTTCTCTCCTCCCATACCTCATCCAAGATGTGGACTTCCCCCCATTATATGCTTCAGTATCTGTGACTTTGAGGCTTACCTCCCCACTCCAATCCTGGGAATATCTCCAAGGGAACCTGGTTGTGGCCTCCTGCCACTAGTTTTTACACCCAGCAGATGGCCAGGCTGTCAACCTGTTCAACATCTTTTTTTTTTCTTTGTAGGTTTTCTTTTCCCTACTTACCTTCAGGAGGGAGCTCAGTCGTGGAGGCAGTGGCGACGACAGCATCAGTTGTGGATTTTGGTGGCTGGTGTACCCAGGCAGAACTCTGGCGGTTGGTGGAATCGCGACTTCTTCAAGGTCGGGAGCGGTACCAGAATGGAACTCCAGTGGGAGTGCAGGAGCAGGCAGTCTGAAGCAGCCAGCAGTTAGAGCGGGAGTCGGTAGTCTGGGGTGGCCAGTGGTGACAGCAAAAGCAGGCAACCCAGGGTGCTGGTGGGGGTGAGATCAAGCCTGAAGTGGGGGAGCTCAAGCCCTTGTGAGGAGTGCAAGTCCAGCATGGCCAGGTGCTTTGGACTGTTAACTGTGTTTCTTTATTTTTCTACTTTACAGTGAGAAGGACTCTAATGTTTAATTTTTTAACTTTGTTTTCCTTGTTTCTCTGCTTTGTACCTAAGATTCTGTACCTAGGTACCTTTGAACGTAAGATGGCACCGTAAGTGGCAGCTTGTAAACTTTTCACTGTACTCCTGTGAATACGCGTGCCAATAAACCTGATTCAATTCAATTCAATTCAATCTGTCCGAGAAATGGATGAAGAGTTTATAGTGAGATAATGCTATCAAAGAGTCAAGACATCTGCATTGCAGGCATCGCTAAATTTTCACATAGCTGCTGAACTCCCACAATCTCCCCACCTCCCTGTAAGTATTAGATTTCATGTGTCTGAGGACAGCAAAGGATTCAGCACATCTTGTCATTATGGTCTGCATGTGTAATTGCAGTATAAGAAGCTGAACATCTATCTCACAGACAATAAAATCTGGGTGAATTGGGAATGTCTGACAGTGCACTAATAAGATGATATTTGTTTCTGCAGGGAGTTATTACTGAGCTAGACCAGCTGCACAGAGATGTCTTGAAGCCTTGCAGAATGAGATCAAGTGCTATTAAGGTACAGCTCACATATCTAATTATTTTAACTTGTTATGTGCTATCAGCTTCCAACAGCAAAGACTGGAAACTTTAGCTGAGTGCTTGCACCACCCAAAAATATCTGAAAGTATTGGGCACCCTAACGAAGAAGCAGAAATACTTTGCATACCATTCATTTCTGCAGCCCCCGCCGCTATTCAGTTCCCTTCTCTAATGGATTTAAATAAGGGTACTCTTATCACACATAGAATGTGAAGCAAAGCCTGTTGTGAAATTTCTTTCTGTTTCATATGTTTGAGCTTCGAGATCCAAACTTGCTGAGATTTTTGATATTTGTCTGAACTTGTTGCATCCGAATTTATGTTCAAAGAGGTAACTTATTGTTCAAGGTCTCAAAGGAGTGACCGTACTTGTAAAGAATAAAAACCTGCATTGATCACTTTTTACAGACAAATTTGGTTAACCTGTCCCTGGGTTGTCTAAACTGAGTTTGGAGACTATGTAGGAAGTTCTACTGATGCCAATTTGAACTTTGTTTTAAATAGAGATATATGTTACAAGCATGAATTTATTTCTGTCCCCATAAACAGACCATGATGTTTCTGTACTGAACCATCCTTTTAAATAAATACTATTTAAATAAATACAAGCTATACTATAATCATTCCTTCCACACATCACATCTAAATGCCTGAAAGAGCAGGGGCTTGTAGTGATACTGATGATACTGTTAATACTTAACTCACATTACATAGTTACTAATTAGACCCCTGGATGTTACTGCTGCTGTTGATCTCTGGCATGAGTTAGTTGTACTTGAATAACTACTTTGTCAAATTTAATCAAAAATGAACCATACTCATTTGTGAAATCTGCAACAACTCAGAGATGTCGACAGCCCTCTGGACACTTCCTCACCTCCCTTTCCCTCTCACTCCATCCCTTCCTGTAACCTCCACCACTTGTCAGGTATTTACCATATCTTCTGCTCCCTCATGCTAAATGATCTGTATTCAGCACAAGTTTTAACTTTATCTTTGTATATCCCCACCTCAATGAATTTTGGCTATGACATGACTTTGAACTCTTCTTCCATCACCTTCACCTCCAAGCCCATCTCTGTGGACACAAGTCCTCTCCCTATCCCACAAACCTCTTCACCCAGCTCCAACACTCTCCTTTCACCTTGACTCCTCCCTCAGGCCTTTTACCTGCACTTGACCTGCTCATTGAGAACAGTTGACATGACATAAGTCACTTTAATTTATCTGCTCCCCTCACCCATTCTAACCTATTGCCCTCTGAACTTACTACTCCACGTGCTCTTGAATCCAACCCTGACTTTGTGATCAAACCTGCCGACAAGAGTGATGCTGTTGTTGCCTGTTGTACAGACCTCTACCTTGCGGAGACAGAATGCCGGATCTCTGACAGCTCCTCCTATCTCGCCTGAACCTTGACCTTACCATCGAACATCAAGCTATTGTTTCTGCGACTCTGACTAACTTCATCCGGGGATCTTCCCCCAGAGCTTCCCACAACTCATAGATCCCGAACTTGTACAGCCCACTTCTACCTTCTTCCCAAAATCCACAGACAGAACTGCCCAGGCAGGCCCATTGTTTCAGATTGTTTCTGCCCCACAGAATTTATTTGTTCCCTTCTTGACACAATTTTTTCCCTCCCCTTGTCCAGTCCCTTCCCATCATCTGTGGTTTTTCATCTGAGATTCTTGTGTCACTTTACATCAGTTTCAAAAATTCCAGTTCGCGGGCTCCAGCCACTTCCTCTTTACCATGAACATGCAAACCCTTTACACATCCATTCCCCCAGCAGAATGATCTCAGGGCTCTCTGCTTCTTCCTTGAAAGAAAGCCTGAACCATCTTCATCAACCAACACCCTCCTCCAACTGGCCAAGCCTACTCTCACTTTGAACACCTTCTCCTTTAACTCCTCCCACTTTCTTCAGGTCAGAGGTGTGGCAATGAGTACCACATGGGTCCCAGTTATGCCTGTTTCTTTGTGTGCTTTGTGGGACATACATTGTTCCAGTCCTAAACACTTTCCCTTCACGCAACTTTTTCACTGCTATATCAATGAAATCATTGATGCTGCTTCCCTCTCAATTTTGCTTCCAATTTCCATTCTTCCCTCACTTCCAAGTGACCTATCTCTGACTCTACCCTTTACTTCCTTGACATCTTTATTTCCATTTCTGGCCGCTATGATCCATTACAAACCCACTGAATCCTACAGTTACCTGGACAACTCATTCTGTCTTCCTTCTTCCTCTAAAGACTCCATTTCATTCTTACAGTTTCTCCATCTCCATCAGATCTGTTCTGATGATGCCACTTTTCTCAGTGGATGTCACTTCCTCAGAAACGTCTGCCCTTTTACGCAGTCCAGGATTCCCCACTACCGTGGTTGACAGGGCATTTAGACGTGTCTGACCCCTTTCCCACATTTCTGCCCTTATCCCTTACAGTCCCTCCCACAGCAACAACAGGGACCCTTGTCCTCAGTTTCCACACCACTAGTCTCCACATCCAAATAATCACAGGCTGCCATTTCCACCACCTCCAGCCGGATGCCACCACCAGAAACATATTCCCTTCCTCTTCTTCATTAGCATTCCATGGGACCATTGTGGGACATCCAGGACAGCCTGGTCCACTCCTCCTCTACCCTCAATACCTTCTCACATCCTCATAGCCCCTTTTCTTGCAATCACAGAAGATGCAACACTTGCCCATTTACCTCCTCCCTCATCATTATCCAAGGCCCCGGACACACATTCCAGGTGAAGCAATGATTTCCCTGTGTCTCATTCAATCCAATCAACTATATTTGCTGTTCATAAGATGGTCTACTCTCCACTGGGGAGATGAAATGCAGACTTGGTGATTGCTTTGCGGAACACCTCCATTCTATCTGTAAAAATGACTTAGAGTTTCAACACACCATCATGTTCCTATATTAACATTTTTGGCTCAGGTCTGCTGCAGTGCTCCAACAAAGCTCAACATAAGCTGGAGAAGCAACACCTCATCCTCCTGTTCTAGGCACCTTATAGCCTTCAAGACTCAACACTGAGTTTAACAATTTCAGATTGTGAATAACCTCCTCCACAGTTGTCACCTCCACCACCCCACCCCAAGGTATTGTCCAGTGTGGGTTCTCCCAGCACAGCCAACCCATTTTCAACTATTCACAGATCCCCTTAACACCTTTTCAACTTCTCTTCTTCCCTGGCTTACTATCAATCATCCCTTTGTCTGCCTACCCTTTGTTTCTCTCTCTTTGTAGGCACTGTCTCCATATATCCATCTCACTCCTTCACCACGCTCTCCTAAAACCCCACCTTGTTTTCAGCATAAATACCACCATTACCCAGCTGCTTTCAGCTCTGAGGAATGGTCACCAGACTCGAAACATTAACTTTGTTTTTCTCTCTACAGATGCTTCCAGATCTGCTGAGTTTCTCCATCACTTTCTGTTTTAGTTTGTTTTCGGAGCATCACATGTTGTTGTTATTATTAACTTTTATTAAACAACACGTAAAGTGAAGAAATAACAAACAAAAAAGCTACATTTGCTTCAGGGAATAAACAAGGGTAGCTTGCTTCTGAGCAACAACAAACTTAGAGTCGATGAATGATGATTTCAACCAGCTTACATCTTTTGAAAGTGAGTGTCAGTTAAGCCCTGTCTCGTTTGTGATGCTTGAAGTGGTGGAGGCTGGTACAATTACAACATTTAAAAGGCATCTGGATGGGTATATGAATGGGAAAGGTTTCGAGGGATATGGGCCAAATGCTGGCAAATTGAATTAGATTTATAAAAGATATTTGGTCGGCATGGACGAGTTGGACCAAAGGGTCTGTTTCCATGCTGTACCCTTCTATAAATCTATGATCATGGCAAGATCCCCTGACTTGCTTATGAACTACTCCACTTAGATTCTGGGACATGGCCTTTTGACTGAAGCACATTCAGTGTGTTTGCCATGTAAGCTCCTGGCACATACTGTAGCTATGACAGCAACATGTCCACCTTCTTGACTGATCACTGCTGGCAACCATCACACACTGCCTGGTGTTTTGTCCACACTAAAAAGCTAGGCAATATAGAGATGTGTGCTGGTTTTTAAATCCAGTTCTGAAAGGATGGTATAACTATTTATTTAAATTATTATTTGCTTTCAGTGTGAATTGGATCATCTAATATTACAGCCTAAAGGCACCCCTAGTATTGCCTGCAGGCATAATCCATTTTTGGCCAAGCAAATGGTGTCTACCTTCTTTCCTTATCAGTCTTGTAGCTCTGCATTTCCTTTCTTCTCTACGTAAACAATCAATATTTGATTATTGACTGAGTGAATAAGTGCTGCTGTGAGATAGGACTGGACATTTTAGCGTCCTGCTTCCCAAGGCTCTAGTAAGCACAATCATAATATAGAATAAATTATAGATATCCTAAAAGTCCACATGGCAGTTGTTGAGTCACAGATTTGGTTGGATCAGATTTGTTGTATTTCTTGTCTTATGGGTCAGTATACAGATTAAGTAATGTGAATTCACTTTACTTGAGAAATTCATACAGATTTATTTCACAGCTCAGACTACAGCTTGCAGTTACAGAGAAATATGTATGCAATTTTCCTGTAGCATGCTTCCGCTGGACTACAGATGGCAGTAGGTCAGGTGTTTTCACCCTCATCCTTAGTTTATTAGCATATCCAGCTCTTAAAGCAACTTAGCTCTTAAGTGAATATCACAATAATCTACTGGAGAAGACAGACTCTAGGCTCATGGAGATGGAGATTACCAAAGACAGCCACTGGAGCTACAAGTAGAGAAGTGGCAATGTTGTTCATTGAAGCTTCTTTCAAATTGCTATGGAACCTTCTTTGCTGTTTGCCCTCATTTCTTTCATGGAGTGGTTAGGCCCATTCATAGTACACTGTGAGTCAATAGCTATCTAAATTCTGTACGTAGAATTTGTGTTTGGAACAATTCTTACATGTTGAACTTGCAGGGGACCATTTATAACATGACCTCTTACTGCAAGGTTTTTCTCCATGCTACTTATCTTGGGGAATCCCTTCACATTTACCTCAGCCAATAATGTTTCAGAAGTCAGCACACAATAATTGAGCAATGCAGATGCCTAACATAATAATAATGAGGGTTTTAGGAAGGTCACTAGTAATTGAGCAAACGCTAACTTGTTCTGATGGGGCAAAATAAAGTGTAGAATCTCAAAGGGGTCTGAGTGATGTGGGATGTGGAAGGATTTGTGGCAGAATGAGATGAGAAGTCCAACGATGCCTAACAGGAGCACCTAGTTCCACCTTTTATGCTTTTGCCGAGTGGTGAGGTGAATATCTCTTGAGACATCAGCAAGTTGCCAATTACAAGGATTATTGTTTGTTAAAAGGAGCCCAACTTGCCTTGTTAATATTCAGTTTTCTATCTTTGCTAAACACACCAAACAAGCTCAACATGAAACAATCTCAACATGGAAGTCAAAGCAGGTTTGCTTTAAATTCATTCATGGGATGTGGCCATCTCTGGTTAAGCCAGCATTTTATTGCCTATCCGTTATGACCCACTTAAGAGTGAACCACATTGCTGTGGGTCTAGAGTCACATGTAGGTTAGACCAGATTAGGGATATCTTTCCCTGAAGGACATTAGTGAACCAAATGGGATTTTCCGACAATCAACAGTAGCTTCATGGTCATCATTAGATTCTTAAATTCAGATTCTTTTATTGAATTCAAATTTCACCATCTGCCATGAAGGGATTTGAAGCAGGTCCCCAGAATGTTAGCTGAGTTTCTGGATTAATAATATAGTGATAATACCACTAGGTCATTGCATCCCCCTGACAGGGTACTGGACAAATTCAGCTCACCATTGGCTGCGAAAATCTTCCATGTTGCTCAGGACCACATAACATCTCAGCACAATCACAAACCTCATCCACAGGCTTTGGCTTCTGACATCTGCCAAGCCCCCACAACCATCATGGCATCTCTCTGATCCACTTGCAGGCTGCTTAGGAACCAGAGACTTGCATTGCTGGGCATACCGGCAACTAGTATTGACAGACCGTTGTAATGACACTTTACATGCTTGGACAAGCATCGAGCTCACACATAGGACCAGGCAGCATCTTAGTGATGCTCTTTTGCTATCCTGATGCTAGCTCACTTAGCCACATCCTGCATGCATGAAGCATCCCTGCCGTGCTTAGCACAATTACACATGCAGGCTGCTTGCCTTGCTGGTCAGCAGTCCTCAGTCTAGGGAGAGCACATCTTGTTGTATGGTAGAGTGCTACAACTATCTCAGAAATGCATCGTGTGTCAGCTGATGCAGCAAGCAGGCAGCCATGGCTCGAAGTCTTAGGGGTGTAGTCTTTACCAAAGTCAATGGAGACACCTGTCAGCCGGGGTGGGGGGTTCCCAACACAGTGAGTCAAGGGCAGCTTCCTATACCACTCCAGTGGATTGGCCATCCCCTCAGGGTGTTCTTGGCAAGGATCTCATGATAAGTCCTGTGGAGGAAAGGGGTAACACCATTGAGGAGACATACAGCCAGGGGTCCAGGCACTTCTCATATGGGGCTGTTTAGTTAGGCTACTTAAGTGGGTGGGCCATACTCAGGCCATAATATCAATCCTCACAAACTAAGGGGAAAGAGGGATGAGAGGAGGCAAAGGGTTTTGCTGCTGCAGTAGCAAGACTTGGCAACATATTCTTCAGGGTTGTGGCTGCAGGCTGGAGGGAAGAGGGATGAAAATTGTATAGGGGGTGATATTTGCAAGGGGGGGATATGATTAAACATGGATGGGAAGTAACTTTTCCTTTGAACAGACATCCTCTCCAGGGATCCAAGCTCTGTGATTGGCATGCAGACACTGTTCACAGCATTGTCTTCCAATTACTGATGTCACTGCTGTACATGGAATCTTGCAAATCCACATGGAAGAAAAGAAATTACCGGGAGCACTGATGGGAAGGTGATCATGCAAGACAGTTCATCCACAAACTGGAGCAGCCCAGCTTCAAGGGAGACAATGAATAAATGGGGTGGAGGCAGCCTGCTCTGACATGGTGCCCATTGGCCCTTGAAGTTTGGTAGAGTGATCCTAGGGCATTTGTGTCTGGATGGGAAAGTGGACCCTCCTCGGCTTCCAAGGATTGGAAGGGAACAGGCAGGATGGAGGTGGAGATCTTGGCCCCCTCTAGAATGTTCTGAATGGAGATTTCTCAGGTGCCTGTGTGCAGTTCCTCCACCAACTGGGTGCCTCCTGTCATCACCCTGGCAGCTCATGAGGGCAGGGCACTTGGAGTGTGCACCAGGTTCCCCATGCCCCTATCACCATGCCTTCAGTTCTAAAGACCAATGGAATCCAGATCCGTGTGTCTCTCCAAGAGACGCTGCGGTGACTGGACATGTGTCTCCATGGCAGGCACCAACCTATCCACAGAAACAGCCAGACGGTCACATGGCTGACTGCACAGCTGCATCTTCAACAAAGGGCCATTGAGTCCAACCTATTTGTTGCTGCTGTTTCACCCTGTGCTCACACCACTAGGTCCTTTCCTGTCTGGGGCTGAGCTCTGGCAGTCCTCCGAGTGCCAACAGCCTGGGACTTATCCTCCTTGGCCACTTGTGGAGCTGTCACATAGAGGTGTTTATCTGATTCTGCTCCAACACTTTCCAAAGCTAACATTCCCACCAAGGCATCAGTATCTGGGCTGATGGGCATGCTGGGGGCAACCTTGCCACTTGCTTCCTCAGACTTCCATTCTCTCATCTTTTGAGACCAAACCCCCTCAAAATATATTAAGAAGGTAGACTAAATTCTAACTTTTTCTTACTTTAAAGGTAAGTGTAAGGTGTTGTGTTCTGGATGCAATTCGATTGGTCAAAATACCAGGCTTGAAAGAAAACACACTTTATTCATACACTATAATTAAAATGCAGACAAAATAAAAATAAAAGACAAGAATTGGTTTAATTATAATTATTGAGATGCTTAACAAAATAATAGATATATTAAATACTGTTAATTAACTGTTCTAATATAGTAACATCCTACAAATACACCCTTGGCAGAAGCAAATTCAGTAAAATAGATTGTCTCACATGCAATTCTAGCAGCAGGAAGATAACCCCAGGTTTTAGCTGTAACAGAGAGAGAAATAAGAGCTGTCACATCCCACTTCAAGACCCCAGCAACTGCTACTGAAAGCTAAAATTAAAAGTTATGGCTCTGTGGGAACTTGACCCCACCCATTCAGGTTGCTTCTATTGTTCCAATTTTTTAAAAACCCACCCCCGACAAGCTGTTTGCTTTATTGGCTTGAACAGACTAATCGGCATCTCTGTCTCAACATTTCTTCATAAACAAAAACAGGACAAAATGCACCTCTCAAACCCATAGTATCATCACAAGATCAAGGAATTGGCTTCTGGGGAAGCTGACCATTTCACAGGGAGCATGCTGGCAGTACCTGCTAGGCAAAAGAGAGAGAAGACATCACAGCCTGTGGTTAGAAGTGTTGTGCAATGAATGACACTGACAGAGAAATTATTGTGAGAGTTGCAGTGGATGAAGAGTGAGAATCACCTATTTGGCAGAAAGTAGACATTTCACCATTCCCACAGGAGCAGTCTCAGTCTTTCCCCGTGAGTGTCAGGATTCTCCCTGAGGAGACCAGTTTCGGGCATCTCTCCACCTGTATGGATCTCTCTACCCTGTTATGGATTTTCTTCTCTCAGAATGAGAGAAAGGGAAGGATTGAGTGAGATGAAAGTGCGTGGCACAGCTATAGTTGTGAGGCAGGTGGGCAAAAAGTGGTGAGGCATTCGAGGCAGCGAGGACAAAGGCCGTGCAGGGTTAGTGGTGTTGGAAGTTGGAGGTTGGTGAGATTGAATAAGGGAAGATGTTGCAATAGTGACATTGGTAGAGAAGGAGCTTTAATGGGAGGTAGGTGCAGTAACAGAGATAGACAGAGTGTGGGTAGCAAAGAGAAGTGTGTAGTAAAGTGGAGCAAAGTGGAGAAGGTCATTGAACTTCATACAGCACTGCTGCCCATTCTTGAGGCGACAGAGGTGGCATTGATCTGCGTGGTACCTCAAACCAGGCTGCCAGGGTCTGGTACTGTGGCCTGCTCTCCTGGTTTTCCAGGAAAAGGACGGCCTCCTTCCCTTCACCCACTTGTACAGGACCTCTTGGTCCTTGACAGAGAATCGTGGTGCATCTTCCGAAATCTTCAGAGAATGTCCTTGACCGAGCAGGGCAGTTTCAGAATGCCTGTGGTCATTTGGGTACACAATAACCTTTAGAATATAGTGCTCATTCTAGGAATGTTGGTCTTTCAGCAGATATCTGCTGACTGGCAAGTTGTTCCAGGAATGATGCATGGTAAGATGGATTAGAATAGGACATGAGGAGTGCAATGGGGCCAGGTAGATAACTTATGAGATGTTAAGTTGCGGTCAGAAATTTTGCTGAGCTTCACACCAAAAATACTTGACGCAACTCGTAATTAGCCAAAAACAAACCTAAGATTCAGTCCAACAAAATAAAGCTGCCATTAAGTTTAGAGTTGTCTCTATCTTGCTAATGTTGCAAGGTAAACCTCAGGTGACGAATGTTTGATTCTGCTTTTTTACAAATTGGGAACAAGAGGAACTTAAAACTGATGATTATTATTCAAAAAATGAAGAGGGAAGTCAGAACACCTTTTCACAGAGGAGAATGTTATTATATCACTAAGCAGATGGGAAACCTAGATATGTGAGAAATGTTGAAGTCTTATTGAATTTGTAAGTTTCTGTCCATGCTCCAGTGAGCAAGGTTGAGAGGCTGGCTTTGACTGGAATATCTGTAGTAGAAAGTTGCATTCAGAGGGGATGGGGAAATTCATCAAGGGGAAATGGGGAGAATGTGGAGTTGTTCTGGAGATTTGGGAGGGTACTGAATCATGTGGGTGCTTAGGGTCTGAAGACTGGTTGATATGAATTTGGCAGATTATGGAGTTGGAGACCAATTGTAGGGGAAGGTAGCCCAATCACAGCAGGTTAGTTTGAAGTGAGTGGGAGTTGGGTTAGCACTTCTCCTCCTCGCGACTCACAAACACAGTCACATTTCATCAAAGCATTTGCTCTATTTTACTCTTGACAGATGCTGGTATATCTGCTGAGTATTTCCAGTATTTTTACATTTGGTTTGCAAACTTAATACATGTACTGACAGAGAATGCTTGTCACAATGTTACAATTTTAGAATCTTAATTATACACAGAATTAAGTTGAAATTTCAATTATTTGCACTTGAAGTAGGTTCTAAATTTCTTTTTATAGAACATTAGCTTATGATCTGAGAATTTATAAAGGACGAATGACTCATACCAGTTCCTAAGTAAAATAAACAGTTTTAGGGATGATTAGCTACATTTAGATGAAGCAAAATTTTCTCTTATATGCTTCTTATTCACTACGTCCCACCAAAAAAAAGGTACATTTTGTCAAAGAGTTTTCTTTTGCACTCATCAGAAAAATGTGCAAGAATACCAATAACAGGGAAAACCAACATCTTTATTGTATGAAAGAATGTTGATTGGTTGGCACATGAACTCTGATTGGCAGAAATGTTGCCATGAAGAATGCACCAGTTAATGATTACTGACACTTAACTGTCATTAACTGATGCATTCCCGATGGCAATGCCTCTACAGTCGAAAAGTTCACTTTCCAATCAACCAGCACTCTTCTCTTATGCATATAAATGCTGTTTTCCCTTTATTTTGATAATTCTTGTGAATTTTCTTGATAAACACAAAACAAAAAGCTTCAACAAAATGCATCTTCTTTTAGCAATACTTAAGTTTCACATTACAAATGACTACTTCCTGCAACTAAACAGTCTAATTAAAACACTGCCTACTCACCAGAAGCCAGTCATTTTACTCTTCACTCTTCACTCTTCTAGCAATGACATCCTGCCACCAAAGTTAATGTGCCCATCCACCAACTACCTGTCACTTCCCTCTGGTTTTGGATGGCAACTCAAACTATGAAAATGAGGAGTTAAAATCTCATTCAGTTGAAGTCAGAATGGTTTGTAGTTTTCCTCAAACTCTACTCTCTCAACTGCCATCCAAAAGGTAAGATCAGGATGATAGTTTCAACATGTTTATTTGTTAATCTTTTAAAAGCCCTTTTTCTCTGCGTAATTTGTTTATGATCATGCGCAATGTGACACTGGAAACTCCATTAGTTAAATGTCAATGCATCAACTTAAATTAGCACCACAAGCAAATGCCTGACTGCTGATTATAATGAATTATTGCAGATAACATTTAGTGTAAAATTTATCAATTGTAGAAGAGATACCAAAAATTAAGAAAATAAAATAAAGCAAAAACTGAAAATTAATAATCACAACAGCATAATTGTCACCCCAAATCCAGTCACTTAAATACAATCAAAAGAGGATCGAATTGATTGATATAGTCCCTACCACTTATAGCAAGCACATTAATGTACTCTGTATTTGCTCACTGTACCCAGTGATTGGTATAACAAACTAACAATACTGCAAAGCAATAGAGCTATAAAATAATTGGCAATAATTCTATTTAGCACAATTGAATGATGATTCGGAAAATTGCACTGATATTTAATGGATCTGTCAGTATTACTGACATTAAAATCCAACAACAAACAGCACCATTAACTATAATTTATATTATCAGAGATAGTAGGAACTGCAGATGCTGGACAATCCGAGACAACAAGGTGCAGGGCTGGATGAACACAGCAGGCCAAGCAGCATCATAGGAGCAGATATTATGTTTAGTTGTACAGCAGTGGTATACATTAATTGAGGCCATATAAATAGATAAATTAAAACTCTAGGAGCACCAGCATCATGCTGCTCACATGCACAGACAATGGCATCCAATATGTGTCAGACTCTAAGAACACTCATCACACATCTTCAAACTACAAACATTATGCGAATGCACTTCAATGCTATGCCTCAGGCTGCAACAGCAGCCAACACTGTAATGCTCTGGCAAGGACATTGTGAACTCAGGGGAACACGCTGAGCTGAAGGACTAGTCCAGGCTGCATCTTTTCTGAAGAAGGGTCTAGGCTCAAAACATCAGCTTTCCTGCTCCTCTGATGCTGCTTGGCCTGCTGTGTTCATCCAGCTCTACACCTTGTTATCTCTGCATCTTCTGCCTGTTTGCTTGCTCTCCTAGTGCACACTCATTTTGAACCCACATTGAAAATCACAGCATTCCCTGCCTTGCTTTGACTTTTTATGCTTTGCCCCTCAGCTAGACACCAGTTTTGCAATACTACGGCATTGCTACATAATTTAGCTCAGACATAAAGGCAGGAAGCTAGTCACGATTGTCAGCTGGCCTCAGTCAAGTCAGGGACATAACTCAGGGAGATAACCTTCGATCTGGGTGTCCTGCCACAGTCAGCCAAGGGCAGCTTCCGATGGTGGTCTAAGGGTTTGGAAACAGTCAGTCAGCTGCCTGGGTGACCAGGTACCAGATTCTCTCCTCATAATGAGTGAGGAAATGAATGTCAAGCAGTTCACCACCCATCTTTGCCCTTTCTGCCCGATTGTGAGCTATTTTCCTCTTGGATTATGAGAGAGGCAGCTATGAAAGTAGATAGCACAGCTATTGCTTTTAGTGCAGCGGGAAGTCATCCTGAACGAGTAAGTGAGTAGGCAGCACAGAAGGCATGTAGGGTTAGTGCTGTCAGTGGTTGGGGCTGGTGGCAACAAATAGTGAGCAAAAATCTTGCAGGAAAAGGATAGGACATGAGCTTTAGTGGAAGAGTAGTGTGAACATGAGGTGCAGTAGTGATGGTTAGTAGCAGTCGTTGACCTTCATCCTATATTGCCATGCAATCCTCCAGACAGAGGAGGCTGTACTAACCTAAGTAATAACCTTGGACAAAGCTGGCATGTTCTGGCATCGTGGCCTTTTCTGCTGGTCTTGGGTGAAGAAGACCTCATCCACTAGAATCTCCAAGACCGTGTACAAAATGAGGTGTTTATTTTCCCTTGTCTGTCATATCCAGCATAAATATCAACAACTGTGCAGGGCAGTTCCAGACTGACAGTGTTCATCCAGGTCCACAACAAGTTTTAAAGATGGTGCTGGCACTAAGGATGCTAATCAATTCCTGGGTATCCTAGCAGTGACAAGTTGTTCCAGGAACAGTAGGTGGCAGGATGGGGTGAGAATCGTATGAGAGTAGTGCCATCAGGCAGTTTGATAGTTAATGAGACAGGTTAAGGGGGTGGCACTTTGGCTCAGTGGTTAGCACTGCTGCCTCACTGTGCCAGGGACCCAGCTTCGATTCCACTGCATGGGTGACTGTGTGGAATTTGCACGTTCTCCCCAAATCTGCGTTGGTTTCCTGTGGGAGCTCCGGTTTCCTCCCACAGTCCAAAGATGTGCAGATCAGATGGATTTACCTTGCTAAATTGCCCATAGTGTCCAGGAATGTGTAGGTTGGTGGATTAGTTATGGGAAATGCAGGGTTACAGGGATAGGGTAAGGGGCTGGGGCTGGGTCTGGGTGGGATGCTGTTGAGAGGGTCAGTGTAGACTCGATGGGCTGATGGTCTACTTCCACATTGTAGGGAATCTATGAGATTGGTAATTTGGCAAAAATACTCACTGAGCCTTGTGAAGAGAAACACTCCATAAAACTTGAAAAAACTAACAGCTAAAAGAAAACATAAGTTTCAGCCCTCTATGCTTTTATTTAATGATACCCTTACCAGCCACAGGGAGAATCATCATGCTGTGGTGGGGAATATAGTTCATTATCTGTTCAAAAAAGAAAAATGACTACATTGAGGAACCATTACTGGCACAGATATAAATTTTCTCTTTATTTGTCTGCCAACATTCTAGAAAGGTAATATAGCAACTTGCCTGTCCATCCATAATGTCAGTGACTCGACTGAGATGCTAACAGTAAGGTTAACAAACACCAGAAAAGAACATAGCTGCAAGTTGAAAAGAGAAGTTATATTGGAGCTGTGAGTTAGTGTTAAACTTTAAAATTATAAGTAATATTACATACCAGTGGCACTTTGGAGCACCCACCTTCATTTGTGTGATGAGAAATGTCCAACTCTTCCTCCATTCTACTTGGTTTCTGATTTCAAGTAAGTTGAGAGTGGCATGGGTGAAAGCTGAGAGCAAATGCTCTGGTAGTTATGGGTATCCTGACATGGTGTGGAGTGTGGTGAACACTGGGAAAAAAGGGAAGAAAGATAAGTAAGAAATTAACCTAATATCGCAGGTAAAATTGTGATGAGTACTGATTGAATATAAGGTTGAATGTATAAATTCACTTTCACTTCTCTGCTATGTCTGATTTATCTTTCACACTGAGCCAGGTCAATCCAATACTGCTGATTAAATAACTTGCAAATGGTGAGATCTTTCGAGTTTGTCAGGTGGTAGGAACCAAGACATTCATAACAACTTGCTCATTCACTGTCATGTTACTAAAGCTAGTGCTCTTATTACATGGCTCTGGCATTATTAAAACCAGCTGCAAGCTTACTTAATTAACACTCAGGCACAGCACTGGATAGTTGAAACCAAAATTCCTTGCTGCACACCCTTTAATTAAAGAGTTTGTGATGTTGGCTGAAGTTGTTTACAGCTAGGGATGAAAGCAAGAACCTGAAGCAGTAGGAAAAATATTGATAAACTATACGGCTGCCCAATTCAGGGAACAAAATAACATTACATCTTAAAATAAACAGTGTCCGCATTGAGTGCAGAAAGAACAATTGTGCTCAAAGGGCATTCAATGCTGAATGGAAGACTGCAGCAAAGAATTAATGACAGAAGCCAACTACAGTGAATGCAGCAAATTCAGCTGTTTTTAGATGTTAGATTGCTTTTCTATGTATCTCTTGCAATTTTTCTTTTCAAATCAAAAAGGCTAGACAGTCCTGCAGCTATTATTACATGTCAATCACCTAGACTTGCACGCAGACTTCGACAACTAATATACTGCAATTTCTATTGCTATGTGTTCACCCAAGTCATTTCCTTGGCTTTCTATTTTTATCTATGTCTGAATGCAGTTTAAGCTCTAATCATGTTTTGCCTTCTTGAATTGATCATCCTGTGCTCCACATAAGCAATGGAACAGTTAACAAGGGGAGACAGCAGAAACTAATTTAATTTTCAAGCATGAATAGAAGAATCCATGCAATGAAGCTCCTTCATTGTGCTGACACCCCAGTCCAAACTGATCAACTGTTGTTGCTATAAACAGCCCAAACTCGATGGAAAATGCCTACATACATACACACCAACCTTGAAAGTGTGCATTTTTGGGTCATTTTTTTGTGTATTGGTAGGAGCAGACTGCCAACAAAAGTGGACTGCAGAATGAAGTTTTGAAAAAAAATCCCAAAATATTCACATGCAAATTGCATTTTTTATAGTAAACTAGTATACAATGACTTGAGTTCACAAGACAATTAAAAACTTAATATCGTCTGTTATTTGTAGAAGATTGGTTAACAGCTTCTGTAAAATGCTTCTGTGCACTACTGTCATTAACTCTTATTTCAAATGGGGCAACAACTGGCTTAAAATAGTTATAATAGGCACAGTTTAACCAGAGTACAGTAAAACTCCATAATATGACTCTCCAATGGTTATTTCAATAAATTCATCTATTAGATAAGTTGGCAGTAACCTTGTTATACATTTAAGTGAAACTGTACTTTATATTTTGAATCCACATCATAATATTTTCCAATATAATTAACTCCCCTTAAAATCTGCTTTCAGCGTCCTTTCACATGAGCTAAATGTGATACGCACTTTCATAACTAATTCTCCACTGACTAGAAGTAGCAACGAGAGCAATCCACATGTGAGCAAACGTGCGTCCATGTGGAAATTATTCTCTGCCAGTACATCACTGGGGGATCTCCAAGGGATGCAGATAAGTCAAGGCCTTAATTTCCAGGCCCCAGGATACATTAAAGAAATAGGCTAAGTCTGGAGCGGAATGCAAAAACAATATTTTGGCCCAGGTTTTGGTGGAGAATACAGTAAACTCAAGTTGGCAGAATTCCTAATCCATCAGACCAATCGCCTTTAAAATACCATCAACCATTGTATTTTGATGTCACAGAGGTTGGGGGCAGAATAGTATAAGGCCTGCTGCCTCTGGATGTAAGTTGTAGACAGGAACAGAGGCAGATGAATGGCCAATTGCCAGGTCACAATGTCCACTTCCATTTATGGGGACATCAGCCCACTTTCAATGATGAATGTCAAATTCTCACATACCTCTCACCCCTATCCTCCATCATCCATTCTACATGCCCTTTTCTAGCCACTTCACGTTCCCATGTTTTGTCCATGTCCCCTCATTAGGGTTTTTTGAATGAAAGCTATTGACTCCTTTTTCATTTTAAAGGGACTCTGAGCATTTAAACCATTTCAGATTATGATACTAGAGATTCGAATCACTGCAGTTAGAACACATCAAACCTAAACTATAGCACTTTTGAAGTTGAAGAATCATATGTTTTTCTTCTGCATTTCAGACAACCAATGAAGAAGTTCCAGGATAAGTTGGCTGATAATTTTTGGTTGTCCACTTGGGAAAAGGAATCCCCAGTGGTTCCCCACATTCAGGAATAATAGCTGAGAAAGAATATCAGAGGAGAAATAGGGATCTGGGCTCTATGCAAGAAAATACTTAGCTCAGACAAATTAGTATTGAGGACAGAAAATTAAGAACAAGAGAAGATCATATATAGAGGAGAAATAAACATAAAGAATGCTTGAAAAGAACCATATAGGAGAGATTTACTGACCTGAAGTGACTCTGTCCAGATTTCAGCATAGAAATTTGATTTCAGAGTCATTACAATTGATAAGACTTCAAGATTACTGAACGAAAAGCAGCTGAATAGCAGACTCAAACTGTTTCACTGTAGATGCTCCAAACTTGTGCTGCAATTGTGATTAAAGAGAGTAAATATTCAAGATTAAAATGTGTAAGCAGGCTGGGAAACTGTCGATTGAAGAAACCATTTAGCTGCTGTAATTATCATTCTACTGAGACTGCAGTATGACAGGGAATTGAGAAAGGCAACATAAAGCTATTCAAAGAAGAAAGAGGGGAGATTATGGAGACGGGCTCCCAGCATCCATCCAGGGTCTTCAGAAAGCAATTCTCTTCACGGCAAACACAATGAAGAATAGTGTGTGTGTCTGCATTGTATGAAGAAGATGCACACTGAAATCTACTATCTGTTGCAGGCAGACCTCCAGTCCCACTGCAGACAAGAATACACGGCCAGTGGCTATAAGGGTGACTGTAGCCATGAACATTTTCACATCAGATCCTTCCACTTGAGGGGTGATATCTCTGACAGTTCTCAGTTCACCATTCACTGCTACATATAGGAAGAATGGAAACTTTCTCTCAAGCAAGACTCAGACATAGCAAGATACTGTTAGCATCGCCTGCCAACCAAAATATATGGCAACACTGAGAACAATGTAATGCTCATCACTACTGCCCTATCTGGGAGGTACTCACAACTGATACACTGCATGACAGAAGAGGGAAGTACTTTACACACTCTCTTTCTAAAAAAATTTGTCAGGTTAATGGCTTCTCCATGGTACAAGGTGCCATTGACCACATACAAGTTGCTCTGTGGGTGCCAAATTTAAATGCAAATGGACTGTATTTCCTAAAAATGCAATTGCAGTGTGACCATATTCACCACATGATGCTGGTCAATCCTGACAATAATCTTGATGCCTTTATTCTGTGCCATTCCACTCGACCATCAGTATTTGAGCTCCACAGAGGGTGGCCACTGGGCGACAGGTGAAGCTGCCTGGTCCATGTGTAATGATTGTAATGAGGTCAGCCAGCTGGACTCCATAGAATATGAGTTTCCTGACTGGGGCTGCTAATCTGATCTATCAGGGAGCCCTGGCTGACATATAAAAAGGGGAGATGGTGACAATCTGGCACTTGATTCTGAATGAGGCAGTACTAAAGTCAAGGACTGTTCATGTGTAAATAAAAGGTGACTTGGTGATGGGATACCGGCCTCAGTGGAGTTATTTCACCATGATTCCAATCCACCTTTCAGGCAGTGAAAGCTGTGCTGACTCAGGAAACATCATTAAGCAGATCACAGGGACTCTCAGGCACTAAAGAATGTGCTGTATCAGTATGTAGGATGATTGTTGCAAGTGTTTTTGAGTGAGGGTATTTTCAATATCTTCAGTTTCTTCTTCACTTTTGAATTCACAGTTCTGCACCACTGTCTGACCACATGGCAGTTCTTGTACCACATCCAACACCTTCAACATTCATTTCCTCTACCACAGTGGCAACAGCGTGTGTATTTACAAGATACACTACAACAGTTCATCAAGGTCCTTAAATAGCACCTTCGAAATCTGCAATTTCTACCACATAGAAGAACAGGCAAATCAGGTACTTGGAAACACCACCACCTGCAAGTTCCCCTCCAAGACAACTCACCACCCGGACTTGGAAATATATCGCTATTCCTTCACTGTCGCTGGGTCAAACTGCTGGAATTCTGTCTCTAAGGGCCTTATGGATTTACCTATAGCACATGAACTGCAGCAGTTCAAGGAGGCAGCTCACCACCACCTTCACAAAGGCAACTAAGAATGGACAATAAATGCTGGCCTAGCCAGTGATACCGCATCCCATGAGTGAACTAAAATAAAGGAATTTGTACAGAATATGGGGTTACTGAACTTCCAGGACTTTTGAGAATGCCTTATGAGGTTGCAACTGTCAGAAAAAGTTTGCAGGAATATTTGGGGTGAAGTTGAAACAGGCTGGAAAAAGAAGTATGAGATATAACCTAATTGCATCTCCAACATTATGCGAGGGCTTGATATAGTATGTGTATTAAAGATGTTTTCACTTGTCACAAGACCAGAGATAGGGATTGTAAATAGTGATGAGGAAATCCAACAGGAAATTCAAGAGCAGCTTCTTTGCCCAACTATGGTTGGTATGTAGAAACTTTCCATACAGAAATTTGCACCTCTTCTTTTATACTCTAATTCCAAACATTGACTTAAACATATCCAGGCAAAGGCATCCCTATAGAAAGTTTGGGGATCAGGGCACATCAACCCTATTCTTCAGGGTGCTTGTCCCACATAACTTCTCTCCCTCAGAGCTTCCCCTCCTTCAGAGCTTCCCACCCTTAGTGCTCCACTCCCTCAGGGCTCCTGTCCCATAGATCTCCCCTTCCTCAGGGCCCCCTTCCCACAGACTGCTCCTCCGCCAGAGCTCCTTCTCTCAGGACTTCCCCTCTTGGAGTTCACCTCCTACAGAGCTTTCCAGCTTTATTTCAAGTCTGAAAGAGTATCCTCTGGGTCTAAAGTTCCAAGAAGCTACTTTGTGTTATTCTTACTTTGCCCCTTGGAAACTAAACGAGACATAACAAAAATCACATAGTACCACTCCCAGCAATTCAAAGGCCATCCAAACCTGGCTTCCAGTTCCTCTTGGGTGCCTATGGATTCCGTACAGGGCCCCCAGAGTCTGGGATTCAGGACAGATGTCCCAATTCACGACATCCTAGGGTCAGTGCTGCATCCAGGTGTGCTAAAATAGTCAAGACTCACTCACTCAGTACAATGAGTATTCTTTTAACAGTTTATTATGCCACTGATAACTTACAAACATCATTGCTCTGCTTTAAATTAAATCATTTCCCACAAATCCATTTCTATCAATTTCTAAACCATACTCATCCGATAATGACTTGACAGAGAAGTATGTTCCCATCTGTGCGAATTTTGAGTTCCACCCAGAGCTATCCTTACAAGTTGCTCCTTTCTCCCCAATCGCAGGCTTCTTCTTGTACAACATGCTGCCGCCCATGGCAATGATTGACACACAAATAACTCACCCCCCAACTCCCATTTGATTGTAACATCTTAATTCTATATCAATTTTGTATCCTGCTTTTATGAATAGCCCAGTGACATGTTAATATGTTTCTTGATGGGGAATATTCTGGGTTTATCAATACCTTGTGATCAGTGAATGAGTTTTGCCTTATGAAGCAGTTTTGATATTAGCATTTCCAAGGGATGTGGGTGCCAACCCAGACTCAATGGAACCATCAATATTAACTTTCAAATGCTACTTTTAGCTTGGCCACAGGAGATCACAGATCAAGACAGTCATTTGAATCTGGACACGCACATACCAGTGTATAGTCTGATTGCATCAGTTACCCCCTGGCTACTATATTCATGAAGTTAATTCATCATGTCTGTGCCTCTAAATAATTTTCTTTCTCAGCTTCTTTTTAAAAGTTTGATTAAAAGTCTCCTTGCTTCCTGGTATACAAGCTTGGTGATTTCTGACTTTGACCTTTAATTTGGTTCCTTTAAGTTAAATGAGCTCATGCTGAAGGACCGGTTACATTCCCCTTTCACAAAGCTTGGTTGAGGCTTGCAATATGGATGCAATTAAAAGAAAGTAGATAGAAGTTTAAGAGAAATGGAAAAGAACTCCATTAAAAGAGTTAAATGAAGAGGCTGGGAGATGGTTTTAGTGGAAAATTAACTCCAGCATTTGCTTGTTAAACTGAATTGTTTCTATGTTTTGAAGGTTTTGCAATATAAATCTTATTTGCTCATTAATGTGAACACCAGTTATTTAAAGGCTTTCTTTTTCTAAAAATAACGATATTGAAATAAACAACGTGACATTTAGTGAATAAATTTAGCGCCTCCGGAGCACAGCTTCTTGCTGCTGGGACAGTGCTCAGTGAGCCTTTCATGGAGAACAAATTATGCAAGGGACAGGAAAGATGTGCTGAGCTCCAAGTCTGAAATCCCTAAATATAATTGCAAGAAGCTAAACACAGGGAGCACTAAACTGCAACTGTAAGCTCCAGTCCCCACAGACTTAGAAAGATGTTATCCTTAAATTCTCACCTCACTCCGAGGCCTAATTCTACATTACACCCAGTGACTCAGAAAATACTTCAATAAGGTAAAGGATACACAAGTTCCAGAAATGTGCCTGAGACTCAGTGGGGCAGTTGGCACTTTGTTCCATATACTTCTCAACATGTCAAAAGCCTTGCCTTTTGTGGAATTAGTCACTAACAGATGTTGGAAACTCTGCCAAAAGAAAACTTTGGTCGTAAATTTTTCTGGGTTGTGAACAGCTAGAACACATGAACATTCAATTTATGAATAAAATCTTAGAACATAGGTGATGATGGCACTGAAGGAAGCCATTTTGTCTGTTGAGCCTGTGACTGCCCTCTGCAAGAACAGTCTAACTAACCCGGCTGCCCACCCTCTTCCTAAAGCCCTGTAAATTAATTTTCATCACGTATTTATCCAATTCCCTTTTGAAAGCTTTAATTGAATGGCCTGCATCACACTCTCAGTTGAAGCAGTCCAGAACTTAATCACTTGCAGCATGTAATGTTTTACCTTACGTCAATGTTGCATCTATTGCCATCTACATTTAATCAGTGTCCTTCGGTTTGTAACCCTTCTCCCAATGGCAATAGTTTCTCCATTATCCTCAGTACTGATCCAGTGCTCCACGAACCAGGACCCACTTCTGCCACACCAGTCTTCGAAACCATGCATTCATTTCACTAATCTTATGTACCCTCAGCCAATTGGCTTTTGGGTCAGGTAATATTTTCAGAGGTTCTGCTCTCTAACTAAGTGCCTAGTTCCTCATACTGGCTGTGCAAAATATCTTTCCTTGTCATGCTTATGTTGTTGGTACCTACATTAACTATGACAATAGATCCTCCCGCCTCGCACTCCAAGTTCCTATCCAGCCTGAACAGACGTCCTGAACTCTGGTACCAGGTTGGCAATATAGCCTCCTGAACTCACACTGCTCAGAACAGTGTCACTCCCCCTTACTATACTATCCTCAATAATACTACATCCCTTTTTTGCTCCTTTTTCAAATGGATTCCTGTGCCTGATGTCATGGTGAGTTAGCTCATCCATCCTGCAGCATCCAAGCAGAAAGAACCTCAAACCAATTGAACAATTGCAAAACCTTCTGGATTCCCTTAGCTGTCTCATTCACAATCACATTTTCCTTTCCGTGACCATAGAACAAATCAAAAGACCCTATCTTAAGAGGTGTGACCACCTCCTAGTACAAAATACTCAGGTAATTTTCCCCTTTCTGAGGTGTTACAATGCCTGTGGTTTGGCCTCCAGCTCACAAACTTTAAACAGAAGCCGCTTTAGCTGCATTTGCTTAAGGGTAGACATATTTGCCCTAGGATCCAGGCTCTCCCAATAACTGTAGCCATGACACATCACCTCTCCTGCCATCCTTAATGTCTATTTTAATTAACTACTTAAATAACCTATTTGATTATTTTTCCCTTTCACATACATTTTATTAACTTTACCATCAGTTCTTGTATTACTTTAAACCTCAGGAATAGAACAGACCTTAATCACATGCCAGATACTCATCAAACAGCCAGCACCTTCCTCTGTAGTGGAGTAAGAGTCAATACAAAACTGTTCACTTTGCTTCTGGGTGCTCCTTTTGCTCGCTGTTCTAATTAATTTATTTTTCCAACAGCATGCTTTATTTATAAGATCTGTAAAAATACACTACAGACCATTTCAACTTGAATATTCCAATCTTTGCAAAACATTTCAACTTTTTCAATTGAGCTTGTTCCACTCAATACAATTGTATAGACACATTTCATAAATACAAAATATATTCCATAACTGGTACATAGCCTGAAGGCAAAACGTTTCAAATTGGAAACTATGGAAAGTGTAATAGATGCAAAGTTCTCTTTTTCTATAATAACCTATTTTTCCTAATCAACCTGTCAGAGATAGTATTATACATCTCTGGAGCAAATGGGGCTTGAACCTGGGTCTCCTAGCTCAGAGGTAGCAACACTACTATGCTACAGGACCAAGCTCTCTATACACCATGGGCTGAATCTTATTTTCCTTTGACTATGTCCAAGTTGTATGAAATTATTTGAAGGGTTTGTCGCTGCAAGGCTTAGTGAGTTCTCTGGCTGTACCTTAGCAAACATGCCTCATTAATTACCTGTCACACTCCTATGGCATATCTCATGTGTGATTTCTGCCCCATCTTATCACCAACATTTCCCTGAACTACTCACCACTCACCAGCATCCCTTGCATCCATGCCATGTTTAAAAGAACATTGCGCACTCAGACAAGCACCATTACATGTAAAGCTGCCCTGCATCATTCCTGACATTTGCCCTGGACATGGCAGACAGGGGGAAAATCAAAACCCCCACTATGGATACTCTGCAGGTTGGGGTGGTGCAGAGGCAGGACTTCCTCCTCCTCCAGCTCCAGGCAAGGCTGAGGCTCCCACCATTATCAGAGCAGGCTCAGCCATCTGGAGGAATGCACAGCAATGGAGGAAGGTCAGTATCCTTCTCCATTTCTCCACTACACTATCATAAGTGCCACCATCTTCTCTCCCATACCTCACACTCATACTCTGTCTCTGTCACTCTATCTAACCCTCTCCAGGGTTCATGCTCTACCACTCTCACTACTGTCTGCAACACCTTACCTCTGTCACCTACCCTAGACTTCCAATGCCACATGCCCTCTGCATTGCCTACTCACTGATTTAGGGCACTTACCCACCTGTACCAAAAGTATTAGCTGTGCCACCCAGGTTGATTCCATGTAATATCTGCCCTTATTCCATGAGAAAAACAGCCAAATTGGGAAGAAAGAGTCAAGATGGTTGAAGTGCTGCCCTCCATTCAGCTCCTCACCCCTTATATGGATCACCCCCAACAGGCTTTGGATTGGTATCAGAGACTTCCCTTGGATTATTATATTGGGAACCCCTGAGCAGAGGCTATTCTCCCTCAACTTGACTGAGGACGGCTGAGAAATGAAAAGTTTCCTGGCTCTGTGTTGGTGCTAAACAGCAAGATAGCAGTGATGTGAGCCTGATATCTCTGGTGGGGCAGGCAGAGAGCCAAAAGGCAAGGCAAAGGAGTGCTCGACAGAGATGCTGTGAGCATGCAGGTACACTCAAGGGTGAGTGAGCACTATGAGAGTGAGCAAGGATCCATGAGCTTGGTGAATGTCCCTAAGCATAGTGTCTTTGCTGCAGCATTACAATGATGGTTCCTAAGGTGCAGCATTGATGTTTAGAAGCATTCTGTAAGTGAATCGGAGATGTATCCCATGGTGAGGTGCAACCACAGTTTAATGGAATATAAGATGACGGTTAGTATTTCTGACGACTCTCACCTTAAAATTATGCCCTCTAGTTTTGAACTCCCCTACTCTGAGGAAAAGACCTTTGCTATTAACCTCATCTGTGCCCCTCATAATTTTATAAACCTTGATAAGATCACCCTTCGACTTCCTACACTACAGGGTTAAAAGTCCCAGCCTATCCAGCCTCTCCTTATAACTCAAAGCTTCTAGTCCTGATAATATCCTTGCAAATCTTTTCTGCACCCTTTCCAGTTTAATAATATCCTTCTTACAGCAGGGCAGACAGATACATGAATAGGACAGGTTTAGAGAGACATGAGCCAAACAAAGGAAAATGGGACTAGTTTAGTTTCAAAAACCTGGTCAGCATGAACAAGTTAGACCACAGGATCTGTTTCTGGACTCTATGACTCTATGATATCGAACCACCCCTCATCTTGCATGAGGGAGTTTCAAGTTGAGAATACAGTATGTAGAGGGATATCCTACGAATTAATGAATTGAACAGGTATTTCAATTTATTCAAGCAGGACCAAATGAAATTTCAGCTGAGATATAGTTTATGAAATACCTTTAACTTCATTCAAGATTATTTATCCTATATGAGGCTTCTAGCCAGAGCAACAGTAGAAAGCCCCACACGTTCCAAGATGGCAGCAGGATAGGATGCTCCAGCCGGAACTCGTCTCTCAGTCCATTCCTTTTCTCTTTTCTTTTTCTCTTTCTTCTTTTTCTTCACTTCTGTCTTTTTCCTTTACTACCAGCAGAGTGGAGTGGGACAGCAGCCAGTGGCCCGGAGCAGAGTGGGGACAGTGGCCAGCAGCCTGAAACAGAGCGAGGGCAACTAGTGGCTTGGAGTGGGAGTGGCCAGCAGTCCAGACCAGGGATAGTGGGCACCAGTCCAGAATGGAATGGGGACAGCCAGCGGCCTAGAGTGAAGATGGCTACTGGTTGGGAACTGGTGGAGCCTAGTCAGAGCACAAGGAAATCCTTATAGAAAAACTGTAACATCTATCTTTTTAGCTTTTTTTTTCTTTTCCTAACTTATACCTATACTATGTATATCTGTAATGTAGTGTAACATTTTTTCTCTATTTTCTCTTTTTTGCGTACCTAAGATTTGTACCTTGGTACTTTGCATCTAAGATAGTGCCGTGTGTTGGCAACATTGTACACTTTTCACTGTATTCCTATTCTTTTGCAACTTGAGTACTTGTGACAACAAACCTAATTCTAATTCTAGTTCCAACAAAACTACCGGTTTATCCCAGGAAGAATATGCACACTGTATTGGGGTTGGGGGGTGGGTTGGAGTTGGAGGGGGCTAAGAAATGAGATAATCAATCTGTGCACAATATACAGGGAACATAATTTTATTCATTGAGAGAGAGCATCTTGGTAATTGTGTAGTTATATTTTCCCAGATGACCACTCCTGTTCTCTTGCAGTTTTTGCCACCTCAACAGTATGTAACAGTATGTAACAATTTCTGTGTGGAGAAATGATCCATTGATAAGAATCGGGTCAACAAGTCTGAAGAGAATGCATTTTGAGGAAAGTGTGAAAGATGCAGACTACCTATTGTGAAGTCAGAGGCTTGAGGGCAAATGGGGAAATGGTAAGTGTGATATAGCTTTTTACAATCCCACCACTTCTGCTGATGAAGTTGAAGTCAAGACATATGTGTAGGCTCAAAATTGAAGTTGGTTGATTACAAACAACGTACAGACTTTCAATGCTCTTATGTGCATTGTGTTTTAGTTAAAATTCTAGCCTTTCTATGCTTCAGATATTTATTCCACCTGCACCATGTAGTCTTTTCTCTGACACCTATAACTTCTGCTCCTTCAGCAACGGTGACTGGTCTGACAGGACAATAACACTTGCTCCTGTATCAAGTTTAAAATCAACATGATTTCCATTGATGTTGACTAGTTTTATCTCTTCTGGCTCATCTGGATTAGTTACTTCCCTTGAATGTCTCTGGTAACTTCTCTAATCTCATCAAATATGGGTACCTTTTCTAATGGTGGTATGTTTCCACTGTGTGGACTTCTTTATATGTGTGACCACCAATACTTCCATTGCTTTCAAATTGTGTCATCTGATTTGATTATAATCCTATGTACTGAGATAGAGTGAAAAGTATTGTTTTGCATGCTATCTATACATCTTCTGAACGTTTTGCAAAAAGTAGCATTCTATAGTGATAACTAGACATTGTCTGCATCTGTGAGCCCTTATTGACTCTCAGAGCTATCAATGGTTTTTAACATCAGGTATTTGTCTGGTTTTCTGTGTAACCTTATCATGTGCTTCTCTAGAGTGTCCATAGTTTATAAAGTTAATAGATTCTGTTGCCCTCTTTAAGTAGCTTGGTCTTCTCACAGGACCTGTCTGTGAATCTTTCTGCTTCCTGTTTCCAGTGCAATTTGAATATTTTCTCTAAAGTTAAATCTTCATTGGACTGTAAGTAATATGACAAAGTTTCATCCACCATTCCAGCATCAATCTGTTTCTTATGAATTCTAATCTCAAAGTTCCATATTATCAATTATCTGCTAATCTGCAGATTAATGAAATTGTCTAAGGATTCTCTTAAAAGTTGAACTCTTCTCTTAAATCTTGCTCATTCAAGAATTTTATCTGCCCTTAAATTTAAGGAATTATCTAAAACTTTTAGGACAATATCAGAAGTATCTGTACTCACTTTGATGCTCTGTTTGTTAATAACATCATCTACAGTCAGAGCCATGGAATTTAGTCATACATTATCTTGTTTAGCTCAGTCTTGTGTTCAAATTTGAGGCAATGCTGCACTCTAAGAACTGTTACATCTATAAAGTCTGATCTTACATTCTGGATGGTCCCTTTCTGACTGTAAATCTGTTAGGAAGTGTTACATCTTTCATATTTCTTCTCAATGTGCTGATTAATGTTGTTAATGTAAAGGTATTTTAAATCTGGACCGTTTCAACATTGCATTAAATCCATTGTTCGTTAAGCTTATATTATTATGTTCACCAACTCTGTCTTAAATTGAATGACTGTGAAACTTGCTAGTTGCTGTACCACAGCTATGTTGCAGTATTTCTTTTATTCAAGAGATTGTTTCTAACTCCGTATTCCCATCATGATGAATTCTTGAATAAAGTTTTAAATTATTTCACTGGCTGTTCTGTAGTAATTTTCTGCTTTCAAGCTTTTTAAATCTAATTCATTGGAATACATTATCTTTGTACTGATTTCTTATCTTTTCAGGATTTTCCTGTTTTAACAATCAAAATGGTGGCTCCTGATTACTTCTATAGTTTTCCCACTTTCTTCAGACCAGATGGAGCTTTCCTGCTTCCTCCTGCATGAGATAAATATTTTTACATCTTTTGGAGTCTAAAAGACCAAATGCTTTCTTCTACACAAATTTTGAAATAGTGCTCTCTGACAATGACCTTTAGAAACTTTCTCACCAAAACCAAGGTTTATTTATTGAGTGTCAGTTCTTTTAAATCTTTAATATTTCCTAACATTTCTTCTTCTGTTAGACACTTACACTAGATTTATTTAAACCTGCTTATTTCCTGAGACTTCCTGATTCTCTGGCCCGGTCTAAATTTTTGTTCTGATCCTTTCACTGTTCTTTGCAACTGTACTAAGTAGAGCTTAATGCTGATGTTGGGATGCTCATTGTGAGAGGGGAGAGTTCTCTTTTGTACGCTCTTTCCCTCCCTTTCTTGTTGTATTGTTTATTATAACATTATTATCCCCTTTTCACTTAGAGATCTCTAACTTTACATTTTAACTTTGCTCCTTACAGAGTCTTCTCTGCTAAGAACTACATGCCAGTATAGGTCCTTGAACCTGCTCTGCCATTTTGTAAGATCATGGCTGATCTCACTTTGGCCACAACTCTTTTCTGCCCACTTTCCATAACCCTTCAATGCCATTACTGATTAAAAATCTGTTTACCTCCTCCAACCGGAGCTCCTCTACTCCTTCTGTTTATTTCCAGTTTCCTTCTCTCTTTTTTCGCCATTTTCCCCTCTTGGTGTTTTCTCCTGAGGTAGAGCGGCTGGAGGCACGGAGTGAAGTGGGGCTGGCCATCAGACTGGAGGCTCATGAAGAGCAGGGATGGTTAGTGGACTGGGAGCCCAAGTGGAGCAGGGACACCAGGCAAACTAGAGGCTCAAAAACAGAAGTTGCTGGAAAAGCTCAGCAGGTTTGGCAGCATCTGTGAAGGAAAACTCAAAGTTAACGTTTTGGGTCCAGTGACCCTTCCTTAGAACTGAAGGCTCAAGCTGATCAGGGACGGCCAGTGGGCTGGAGGCCTGAGTGGAGCAGGTCAGTTGGAGGACTGGTGACCAGTGCGGGTTGTCATTGGCTTGCGAGTCCGGACAGATCATTTGTACAAGCTCCCCGCACTAATCTACTGAAGGACTGTAATGCTTATCTTTTTAACTTTGTTCTCATTTTTCAAATCTGTACTATGAACAACTGTAAGTAAGGTAACTTTTATTTTTCCTTTCTTTTTCCCTTTATTTCTGTATTTTTTACCTAAGATCTGTATCTAGGTACTTCATACCTAAGATGGTGTCATTTGGGGTGACATTGTAAACTTTTCACTGTATTCCTGTACTTCCATACTTCAGTACACATGACAATGAAGGGTATTCTATTCTATTCTATTCTATTTAAACTTATTGCGTGTTGCAGGGTCCACCACACACTGGCGTAGTGAATTCTGTAGATTCTTGATCCTTTGAGAGAAATAATTCCACTTCATCTCTGTTTTAGATCTGCTACCCTTTATCCTAAAACTATTAGCTCTCATTCCAGATTGTCCCACAATCTAGTACTCTACAACTACTTTGCCAATTCCCTTTAGCATATTACATACCTGAATTAGATCTCCTCTCAGTCTTCTAAACTCTTGCAAGTGTGGGCCTAAAATGCTCAAGCCTTTCAACTCTGGAATTAATCCAGTGAATGATTCTATATTTTCAAAGTGTGACTGGTATTTCTTAACTTACATTCCTGCCTCAGCACTTCTTACCAGCTTACAAATGATGTTTTTCTTCTGAAGTGCTCATTTCAGCCACTGACTTGCTGTGTCTTCTTAAAATAGTAATGCTCTTAAAATAGTAAACAAACTTACCTGAAATTTTTACATTTCTTCTAGGTCTTCTGCATTTCCTGTCCTCATAGCAAGGGTCCACACCATTGCACGTATATGTTGTTTCCCCATTCCCTGATAACCATTCCTGGTACCTTGTGGCAATTGGAGCTTCTACCAATATGTGATAATGGTTGTTTGACATAGTTCCTCTTTTGTCTTTGCTTTGCCTTGGACCTACCAGTGATTAGTAGTACAAGGTACACCACTGTAGAGTATCTACAGAACAGGCACTATTCTTAGATAACAAGAGATTTATGGCATGATATCATAAGGTGCTACTATATCTGATTAAGCTTAATTACTAAGGACTTAGGGAGATGGCATAGATACGTCTGTTCCCTTTCAATTTTATAGAAGAACTCTATTGTCTTTACCCACTGACTGCATGTCACATCAGTAAAATGAGTGGATAGCGTGAGTGGAACCAATGTAATATAATTGTTAACTCCTTCAGAACTATTATCCTATATAACCCGGAATGTTGATGATCAAAAAGAATTTCCAAAGACACATTTGAATGAAACACACTTTGACCAATGTGTTCCTAACATTCATGGACAGATTATAATCTTGTTTAAGAGATAACAAGGTGTAGAGCTGGATGAACACAGCAGGCCAAGCAGCATCAGAGGAGTAGGAAGACTGACGTTTCGGGCCTAGACCCTTTTCTGAAGAAGGGTCTAGGCCTG
>NC_063340.1:24912252-24946466 GCF_021869965.1 Rhincodon typus | reverse complement strand
AGGCCCGAAACGTCAGCCTTCCTGCTCCTCTGATGCTGCTTGGCCTGCTGTGTTCATCCAGCTTTACACCTTGTTATCTCAGATTCTCCAGCATCTGCAGTTCCTACTATCTCTTATAATCTTGTTTATTGGGAATCAATAACCCTTTAGATAAGGTGGAATTTCATTTTACACATGGCAGGAAGAACTAGAGAACTTGAGTGCATCAGCAGAATTGCTGAGGCATGCAAAAGTTTCAAAAATCCAGAATCACAGCAAAATGATTTCAGATTTTCACTGACACAAAACTTGTATAGTGCACATTGGATAGTAAGACCAGAACTGATTTCAAACATAAATATACCGAAAAATCGGGAGCTAGAAGTCCTTTTCAATGGTTAATGCGGTGGTGTTATCTATCAGTATGTACCTCAGCTGTGCAACAGCCCAATTTAAAAGCCAAATAAAAGATTATATTTTGAAAACAAACCAGTCAAACATTCAGATAAAATTTGATGATCTTTGATGATCTCCTGTCAAGTAAACATATAAGCTAGTCTTGAGGTTGAAAAAGCATAGGGCTCAAGAAACAATCCTCAAAACGTGGGAAAGTGCTGAAACCACTGTATTTTGAACATAATTTTGTTAACCTAAAATTAATTTTCCATATAAATATTTTTTGGCAATCAGGACTAGAAAAGATAATCTTCTAGGACTAGAATGTTAGTTTGCAGAAACTATTTTTCTTATGATTCTAATAGTTATTTCAATGCAATCTGTGTGAATCTGCTAAACCAATGACAAAAGATGGGGATCTTAAAATGTGAGTTATGCCAGAAACTAATGGTATTTCTATTATCAACATCTTTTAACACTGATTCAAGTTTCAATTCACCCAAGTCAGGTACTGCACTTAAAACTGGTCATTCACCCAAGCCAAAGGTGTGAGATAGTGCTAATTCTGCCACTTAATAAAGGCTTTTAGCATTGCAAACATTTTCTTTGGTGCAAGAGCACCAGAAGCTTCATTTAATTTTTTTGTATTAAATAATGTGATTTACCCAAAAAATTGACTGATGTACGTGATTGAAGCATTATATAGCTCAGTATTGATTTTTAAAGCAATTTCAATGATTTCAAATCAGGTTATTCACAGTGGGATGACTGGACACTTATTAAAAATGTTTATTTTTGGTAATAAATTCATTTTCAGCTATATTAATAAAACTGCATTAGGTTACCATTCTGAAATACATTGTGGAATACCTCCAAATAGAAGAAAAAAGCCTTCTATTATCCTGCTTGACTGCTCAGGTTAATAAAAGACTTGGCAAATTTTTCCCATTTTTGGCTTGTGTGACATTGAGCCAGATTCATGATGCCTGGTGCACCACAGCTGGGGGCAACATTTCCCACACAATTTTCCATTTCTCATCTCATTAACTATGCATTATCTAGGATGCTTTTCAGGTCGTCAGGATCAGGAAGTGCTCATCACTGCTAGGACCTTCTGATGGTCATGCTATAGCTGCCATATTTGAAGTTTCAGGACATTTCAGATGCTGCAAGCCAAGAATGACCGTTCACACTCTGGTGCTTGAGTTCCTACATTCATGCCTTAACTTAAAGGAAAGGAAAGCCCACTCCTTGCTTTACAGACAGCCACCTGGAAGACTTGGTGGATGGAAAGGTGGAGCGCAGTGAGAACAGTCCTTTTTCCCACTGAACATCACAGAGATCATGCCAAAAGACCAAACCGACCTGGACACAAATTGCAGACCAGGTCAGACCTGTGTCCCAGGGAAAGTGGGACATCCAGCAACATAGGAAGATCAATAATTTTCTGCCCTCCACAAGGTAAGTGCCTCCTTCATTTTTCTGCTACCTCACACTGACAGGGACACCATTCATTCAAACTCTGCCACTGCACATACCTCTCACCATGGCACATGGACTAAAACACTTACTCCCCCAAACTATTAACTCTTCCTGTCCTCAGCACATCCAACACACACACCAGGGAAGCCCTGCCACCAATCCTATGTGGGCATTAGCAGTAACTGCTCTTGCATCCACTTCTATCATTGTCAAACCCAACTTTTGTCTCATTCAAGGAAAAAGTAGCCTATCCCTGGACTGATGTCTCCATAGCAGTCCTGTAATACCTAGGCTGGTTATATTTTGGACCATGGCCCAATCCCTGGTCTGCACGGACATGGTCCCCAAACTCTTGTAGGACCAAGCACCTGATTGACTGTGGCCATGCCCCCAGGGCTGAAATAGGACAATCTCTTGGACTGACTGTAGTGATGTCTGCTGACTAACTGTATTCTCCCATCACCCCACTAAGGTCTGCTTGTTTTTGACTTTTGCACATGGCTATTTGCTTGAAAACATATGTGGTGTGGTGTACACTGGCATATGCTGGCACAGAACTAATCTGCACTTGGAGAGGCAAGCATTAATCAAGAACAGTCAGCATAGTTTTGTTAAGGGAAGGTCATATCTCACAAACTTGATTGAAGTTTTTGAAGGGGTGACCAGGTGGGTAGACGAGGGCAATGCATTTGATGCAGTCTGCTTGAATATCAGAAAACTGATAATGAAAGTAAAAGCCAATAGGATCCAAGGAAATTTGGCTAATTGGATCCAGAATTGGCTGAAACAGAGAGTGATGATCAAGGAGTGTCTTTGTGTTGAGAAGCCTGTATCCAATAGGATTCAGCAGGGATCAGTGCTGAGGTCCTTGCTGTTTGTGGTTTATATAAATGATTTAGAGTTGATCACTAAGTTCACGATTGATGTGAAAATTGATGGGGTGGTAACAATGAGGAGGATAGCCTGAGGTTGCAGGAGTGTATGGATGGGCTGATCAGCGGCAAATGGAATTTAATCTGGGTAAATGTGAGGTGATACACTTGGGTAGGACAAAACAAAGCAATGGCATACGTGATGAATGGTAGGAACCTGGGAAGCATTGATGATGAGAGGGACCATGGTGTGCATGTCCATCTGTTCCTTAAAGTAGCAGTGATTAAGAAGGTGTATGGTATACTTGATACATCCCTTTATTAGTTGAGGCATACAGTTTAAGAGCAGGAGGTTATGCTGGAACTGCATAAAACTTTTGATTATCCCAAAGCTTGGGTATTGTGTGCAGCACTGGAATGCAAATAATAGGAGGGATGTGAATTCAGAATTGCTGAGTTTCTCCAGCATTTTCTATTTTTGACTCTGTGGTCAGTCGGCCGGATGGCTGATTTTTAAATTTCAAAATATACTTTATTCATAAAAAATACTTTTATATATACACAGAGTCACAAATGCAGTTCAGTTCCATACAGTAGCATATCAAGGATACAAACATTGGATTATGACTCTATTCAAACAAACTTTTTCTAAATTTTAAAATTACTTTATTTGTAAACATATGTATATTAAATATCTTATACACACATAGTCACAAATGCAATTCGGTTCTGTACAGGAGCATATCATGGAAACAAACAAACATTGGAATTTGGCTGTATCCAAACAAACCAAATGCATCTCTCACTTGAACCAGATTTTATTTACATGTATTTGAAGACCAGGAGGTCCGATAACTGAACAGACTCCCATTTAACTTTGGCAGAAAGACCTCAGACAGTGGTCTTTCCCCAGTGTACTTTGGCTGCGGCTGCCCTAAGCTTTAGTGCGTCTATCCAAACTAACTTCTTTTTTTATTTCAAAAATATACTTTATTCTTAAAAAAAATCTTTGTGTATATATACATTGTCACTAATGCAGTTCTGCTCTATTTAGTAACATATCAAGTGAATAAAGAAACCTTGTAATGCAGGCTGACACCAACACCACAGGTTCAATTCCCTAGTGGCTGGGCTCACTGAGATGGCCCTGCTTTCACAACTTCCTCTGAGGAGTGGGGACACTCTGTTTAAACCTGCCACTAGTCATCTCTGTAATGAGAGAGAACAGCCTATGGTCCTCTGAGAATATGGTGACTCTTGCTCACTTTCTCCTTTTATTTCACCATGATGTTATTGAAGGTAAAATTGGATAGTGCATGAAACAGACAGCTAATCTAATCCCATGGGAATTTCATCAAGTGGGGTGGGTTTAAGACGATAAACTCAGAAGAGACTTCAGCACATCTATAGTGGTGCAAACCAAATATATACAGATCAGTTGTTCCTGTATAAACATTCTGAGGAAAATAAATTCTAATGTGTTTCACTTATGTTTAAGGGTTAAAGTGAATAGTAGAGAAACACATTTTGAGTCATATCTGCCACTGTAATGGCTGAATGGAAATAGGAGAGTAAGATTCTGCTGCTTGCTTTTGTTCCCATTTCATTTCCTGTTTGAACATGCAGCTTAACAACATGGAATTATTTGTGAATGTAGCTTCCAAATGTGTGTATACATATATATATGCATACACACAAACCTAGGATACCAAATTAACTAATGGGAGAAAGGCTACAGATCAACATCCACAACAAACAAAAGTGAGCAACAGGACAAGCCCCGCCTCAGCTGTTACTAGGCACATTTTAATTGTGGCCTGAGGGAATGTAAATCACTTGGCAACATAGTGCAGACACAGTGCAGCAAGCTAGCAGGTACCAATTTGGTGATAAGCAGAATAAACAAAGATCATGAGTTAGCTGAACACAAACGTATTGACACCCTAACAATAAAACTGTTTCAAGATACTGATGTGTAAGCAAAGATTATTTAAAAAAAGCAAACCCTGTATTCCTCCACAGGATTTATTGTGGAAGAAAATGTCTGTATCTTATTAGTCAGCACAGTGCAGATTCAAAGAATTGAAACAGAACATTTCCCATGAACACAATCAATACCATCCACTATAGCTGCTTTTTACATTGGAGCTGTATAGATAGTAATTAAATAGGACTTACAACGCAGAGAAAGGCCATTTGGCTTAGCTGATCTCTGTTAGTATAAGCCTCTTCCTGCTCCGCAACGTCAAACCTATCAGTATATCTTTCTATTTTCTTTCTCCTTCATGTACTGATTGAGATTTTCATTATAGGAATCACCTCAACTACTATGTGTAAGAGTGGGTTTAAATTCTAAGCACTCTCTGGATAAAGAAATTTCCCCTGATATCTGTATCAAATTGATTAATAATATTAATAATATTAATTAATCACATCTTACACAGCTTGCAGCCTGACCAAAGCTTTTGGGCCAGTTTTCAGCTCCTGACAGACAGAGAGAATTAGGGACTTGCCAGCTGGTCAAAAAAATGGGTCCTGGATCAATGTACCATCCTGACCTCATTTGCCAAACCTCAGAAGGGAAGGTAGAAAATCACATAGCACAGAAGACATACACTGACTGCAGCCAAGTGGATGCTGCAGAAGTTTTATGACAAATAGGAGGAGGCACTGTTTCTGTTACTGGTTCCACAAGGAGATTACAAAACTGTTCAGATCGTGGGTTGATCTCATTGGAAATTCATTATTGCTTCCCTCCCACTGTTCTAAGTTAAATTTCCAGAATTAGCATTGTCATCTGAGCCCATGATTCTATTTTTAAAAAAAGGACTACACCTTATGCTTCCAAATGAGACAAGGTGGCTTCTGCCTATGCAGGACAACATTTGCAACCAGTCAGGGCTACAGAGAGAGTAAGCAATCTTTTCATCCATTGGATGGGTTTAAAAATCAACCCTTTTTGATTACATGGATGCTTTCTTCTAATTGTGTAGAAATAGCTTCATCTTTTCAAACTTTCTAATTGAAAACTAATGCACTAACCAAAATCAAAAGGAAAATCAGCTCTTCAAGACTATACCAACTAGTAGAATACTAGTAGTAGAATTCATCAATTTTACTAACATCTTTCACCTCAACCTCAAATTCACCTGGACCATTTCCAATACCTCTCTCTCCTTCCTGGACCTCTGTCTCCATCTCTGGCGTCCGCCTCAAAACCTACATCTATTACAAGCCCACCGACTCCCACAGCTACCGAGACTACATCTCCTCTCACCCACCTTCCTGCAAGAATGCGATCCCCTACTCCTAATTCCCGTGCCTCCGCCGTGTCTACTCCCAAAATCGGGCGCTCCATTCCTGCACATCCCAGATGTCCTCCTATTTCAAGGACCGCAACTTCCCACCTTCGGTGGTCGAAAATGCCCTCAACCGCATCTCTTGCATTTCCCGCACCTCTGACCTCACATTCCCTCCCCGCAACACCAACAAAGACAGAATCCCTTGTGCTCACATACCACCCTGCTAACCTCCGTATCCAATGTATCATTCTCAGCCAGTTCTGCCACTTACAATCCAAACCCACAACCAAAGATATATTTCCCTCCCCACCCCATCTGCCTTCCGTAGGCACCGCACTCTCTGCGACTACCTCACCCGCTCCACACTTACCACTAACCCCACCACCCCCAGCACTTTCCCTGCAACAGCAGGAAGTGCTACACCTTCCCCTTCACCTCCTCCCTCACCTCCATTCAAGGCACCAAACAAACTTTCTACATTAGACAGGGGTTCACCTGCACATCCTCTAATGTGGTCTACTGTATCCACTGCTCCTGATGTGGTCTCCGCTACATAGGTTAGACCAAGCGGAGGCTTGGAGACGATTTTGTAGAGCATCTGCATTCTGTTCACAACAAACGACAACACCTTCTGGTCACGAACCATTTCAACTCCCCCTCCCACTCCCTGAGTGCATCCTGGGCATCCTCCAGTGTCACAATGACACCACCCACGAACTGAAGGAGCAGCACTTCCTATTCCACCTCAGGAGCCTACAGCACAATGGCCTAAAGGGGATTTTACCAATTTCAAAATTTCTCCACCCCTGACCTCATCCCATGACCAACCCTCCCTCTCATCCCCACCTCCTTGACCTGACACAACCTGTCCATCATCTCCCCCATCTATCCACCCCTCCCACCTCACTGACCAATCCCCACCACTCCTTACCTGCACTCACCTATCACCATCCCAACTACCGTACCCAGCTCCACCCCTCCTCTCTATTTATTTCTGAGTTCCCTTCCCCCTCCCCATTTCTGAAAAAGGGTCCCGGCCCAAAATGTTCCTGCTCCTCTGATGCTGCCTGGCCTGCTGTGTTCCTCCAGCTCCACACTATGTTACCTCTGACTCCAGCATCTGCAGTTCTCATATCCCTAGTAGAATATCAACTTGCAAATATAACTAATCTCTAGCAGGGTAATATTCTCAGGGAACTTCACAGGAATTGCAAAACAGCATAAAGCCAAGGATCCATCATGGTCATCTACAATTTTACATCACATGATAAAATGTCATAGCAATCCATCTTTATTAATTTGCTTGTAACAGATCTGGATGCAGTGCACGGAAACCCCGCTAGAGAGTTTTGGGAAACATGGGTCTAGAGTAACTTCTTTCTTTGCAAATATGTTACAGTTCTCATGTTTCAGGCTGGATTTTATGTGCCCACACAAGAAAAAGCAGAGTTCAAGTAAAATTAAACAGATACCCAGCCCCCAACCTTTCCAATCCCCTCCCCAACAAGCTCACCCCATAACATGGTAAGTACGCAGGTGCCAAAATCAACAGACTGGCCACTATATTTAAATAAATAATTAAAAGTTTAATGAAATTTCTCACCAAGCCACATGACCCCAACAATACACTGTCCATGATGTAATTTGGTTGGTATGGACAGGGAGGCAGGAACAGACAAACACCTTTTAAAAAAGGTCTTTAAAAGGGTATGATGAAAATTGGTGTGTGGGGTACCGTCTTTGGACAACTGCACCCCGCTGAAGATAGAACTCTCCCCGTTTCCTGATCACATCTGATAACGACAAGCAGACAGACAGCTGAATCAAAGCAATCTCTGTATTCATGATACAGTAAAATTAAAACCTTCAAAGACCCTCGAATAGTCATTTCAGTTGTTCCTGACAAGAATTTTGTATAACCAAACCTAGCGACTAATTAATTTCTAGACACCATTTTTGATTTGTGTCTTAAACAAAAGACTTAAAATTTATTAAATACAGAGTAACATTTGCAGAGAGAAAATTTTTTAAAAATGTGCTAAATTGATTAATGTCTGTGCTTTAAGCTCAAAACATTTGTTTCCAGCTCCCACTCACGCAACAGGCAGATAGACAGCAAATATGGTTGAGGGATAAATAAAAGAAAATAACAAAACTGGCCAGATTACTTAAATGATGTGTTGTTTCACAGGTATAAATGTGGATTCCTTGTCTTTTTATCTGAAATGTTGATCAGGGTCACCTTCTATGTTCACAGGCAAAGGCAACAATACTTATAACACAGCGTTCCTCTCTTTGGGCTTCTGGAAGCTGGTGTATCTGATTAGGAGGGGAGCTTTCAAATTGTCATGCTGCCTCAGCAGAATCCCAGAACTATCTCTCAGAAAATATTTTTTAAAAACAACAACTTTAATTCTGAGATAACAAGGTGTAGAGCTGGATGAACACAGCAGGCCAAGCAGCATCAGAGGAACAGGAAAGCTAATGTTCGGGTCTAGACCCTTGTTCAGAAATGGGGGAGGGGCAGGGGATTCTGAAATAAAGAAGATCTTCCACATCAAACAGATGTTCACCTGCACATCTGCTAATGTGGTATACTGTATCCGCTGTTCCCGATGTGGCCTCCTCTACATCGGGGAAACCAAGCGGAGGCTTGGGGACCGCTTTGTGGAACACCTACACTCGGTTCACAACAAACAACTGCACCTCCCAGTCACAAACCATTTCAACTCCCCCTCCCACTCCTTAGACAACATGTCCATCCTGGGCCTCCTGCAGTGCCACAATGATGCCACCCGAAGGTTGCAGGAACAGCAACTCATATTTCGCTTGGCAACCCTGCAGCCCAATGATATCAATGTGGACTTCACAAGCTTCAAAATCTCCCCTCCCCCAACCGCATCCCAAAACCAGCCCAGTTCGTCCCCGCCTCCCTAACCTGTCCTTCCTCCCACCTATCCCCTCCTCCCACCTCAAGCCCCACCCCCATCTCCTACCTACTAACCTCATCCCGCCCCCTTGACCTGTCTGTCCTCCCTGGACTGACCTATTCCCCCTAACTCCCCACCTACACTCACCTTTACTGGCTCCACTCCTGCCTCTTTGACCTGTCTGTCTCCTCTCCACCTATCTTCTCCTTTATCCATCTTCTATCCACCTCCCCCTCTCTCCCTATTTATTTCAGAATCCCCTTCCCCTCCCCCATTTCGGAAGAAGGGTCTAGACCCGAAACGTCAGCTTTCCTGCTCCTCTGATGCTGCTTGGCCTGCTGTGTTCATCCAGCTCTACACTTTGTTATCTCAGATTCTCCAGCATCTGCAGTTCCTACTATCTCTGAAACAACTTTAATTCTGGTTCCGCTCTGCTAGACTGCTACACTCTAACAAGGTCTCAATTACTATTCACCAAATTCCAACTGCTTAAACATTGTTATAGAGATAGTAGGAACTGCCGATGCTAGAGAATCTGAGATAACAAGGTGTAGAGCTTAAACATTGGGTCTCTTTCAGACTTGCTAGGTCCAACTCTCAGGTACTGACCTCATTAATAGCCAATTTCTGCTGTCTGTTTAAACACAATGGTCTTCCCAGGGATTACTGTGTTTGTTAGAACCTTTCTAATCAAGACTTAGCCCCTGGCCTCACAACAAACAAAGCTTGTTTGGTCTAGTCTCTTCCTTTTGTCACAAACCATCCTAAAGTCAACCAGTCATTTCCAGCTCATAATTCAAAATTGATAAAAGCATAAAATAAAGCTAATGAAAAATCAGCAAAGGTTCTAATACATCCTGTCCTATATCATTCTCCACTTTCTAATCTAGGCACCAATCTGTGAAACATTTTCTTTTCCTCTTCCTAATCACAATCTCTCTGAAACACTTGCCTCTCATGATCATAATGCTATCCTCTGAGATGTTCCATCCCTACCTCTTGATCACCACTTCTCCATTCCGAATCACCTCCCCAAAGGACTTCCTGGGAATTATTCCTCCTTGGCTATGACTCCCTACTGCTCAATTTGTTCTTACGCATCAGCTATGCTGTCTGACAGTTTTCAGTCAGGAATCTGAATCTCCCACACTAAATCTGTCTTCTCATTTATAAATCAAACTTATTTGGTTGTGTTATGACACACCTCTAGAGTGTACAGTACTTCAACCCAGACTTTCAGACTCAGAGACAGGAACATTACCACTGTGCCACGAGACCCTCATCTTCCCATTTATATTGAGCCAATAGTCGGGACTTTTGATCCCAGAGGTGGTGAAAAGAATGACAGCCTGTGAATGTTACTAGAAAAGAGACAATAGTCAGATTCTCTCTATCCAGATAAACTTCAGCGACTACCTTCTGCCCCTTTAGACGGCAGGTCTGCCAATCTGCATACATTTACATCTCATTAATTCCACAACCCACTGGAATTAATGTCATCTTCAAATCAACTTGTATCTAATCAAGAAACATGTCACTTCAGATCTCCAATAGCAAAAAGCAGGCATGTCTCTGACCTTCACCTCAGAATAAATAATTGATATTTTGTCCTTCCCATGATACAGGTTTGAATATTGTGCACAATCACTCACTGTTACTTCTCCAAGTGTCCAAGTGGAGGGGAGAATCAGCCTGTCTCCCCAGGACACATCCAAACACAACTGACACTCAGCAAACAAGAGCAACATCAAAATGAAGGACAGGCTTTAGTGTACACAGCACAGAGGTGTTGAAGGCTGAAGAGCAATGAACTGTGAAAATGGTAATGGAGTGGTTGTGGTTGAACCATATGAAACAACAAAAGCACTGATGGGGAGGGAAGATAAGGCAGGCAACGGTGTGCTCCCATCAGTCCTGGGGTGTGGGGGAGGGGAGGCTTTTCTGCTGCTGCAGTCAGTTTGGGTCTGTTTTCCATCAGCCAAAGGCCTGTATTCCAGCTGGTCTTGGCCCTGTATTCTAGCCGGTATTGGGCCTGTATTCTGGCCAGTCTTTGGTCTGTATTCCAGCTGATCTTGGTACTGAATTCCAGCCAGTCTTGGTCTTATGTTCCAGCCAGTCTTTAGCCTGTATTCCAGCCAATCTTGGGCCTGTGTTCCAGCCAGTCTTGGGCCTGAATTCTGGATGGTCTTGGGCTTGTATTCCAGATGGCCTTGGGTCTGTAATCCAGATGGTTTTAGGCCTGTATTCCAGATGGTCTTGGGCCTGTAATCCACCTGATCTTTGGGACTATATTCCAGCCTGGCTTGGGCCTATCCTCCAGCTGGACTTGAGCCTGTGTTCCAAGCAGTCCTGGGTCCGAGTTAATGTCAGATGGAGATGGGTTGGATGGAGGAGGTGGTTGTTTCTTGGTCTGCTTTCAATACAGGTTTAGGGAAGCTTTATCCAAGGCATTGTCAATTCTGAGCCTCTGCATATATGAGTTTAATCTAGGGTCCGATGAAGCAGAGGAAATGGTTACAAAGATAGAGGGCAGTTGGTTGGTAGGCTTGAAGTTGGAAGCTGAGGCTGGGGATGGTCAAGGAACATTGAAGTGGAGTTCACCTCAATCTGGGAGGAGGGAAGGGGAAGAGGTGGTGGGGGTACAGAGAGTGCGTAGAGAGGAGGGGCAGGAGCATTTTACAAAATTCAGTATCTGTTATTTGGTCACCATTAGGCTAGCTTTTTATTTGAGACTTTTTAAAATTTAATTCAAGCTTCACCACTCACCATAATGGGATTCAAACCTATGTCTCCAGAACATTAGCGTGGAGCTCTTGATTAGTAGTCCAATGACATCATGACTGCACCACCACCTCTTCATGCACTAGGTGTAAGTCCTTTTCTGGATGGTACCACATAATCACAAAACTGTAATGGTGCAGAAGGAGGCTAGTCTGCCCATTCAGTCTGCACTGGGTCCCTGTACATTTAAATTACTGCCAACCTCTTGTTAATTTTTCCCATAACTATGGACACTTTCCCTTTAAATAATCATCCAATCCTCTCTTAAATCATCAAATGACTTCCAGGCAGTGTAATCCAAGTCTGGACCACTTGGTACATGAAAAACTTTATCTCCCATTGCATTTCTTTCTTTCCAAAACACTTTGACACTGTTCCATTTGGTTTTCAATCTGTTCACAAACTGGATCACATTTTCTCCCTATCCATATCCTTCATGACTTTGAAAGGCTCAATCAAATCTTCCGACCACCTTCTCCATTCCAAGGAAAACAATTGTAACTACTTCAAACTTTCCTTATAATTAACATATTCACATCCTTTCTAACATGTGGTGCCCAGAATTGTGCACAATACTTCAGCTGAGGTCCACCCAATGTCTTACATAAGTTTATCATAACTTCCTAATGAAACACAGATCGCTGTTTACCTCATTAGCAGCTTTCTACTTGTCCTACCACCTTTAATGATTAATATGTATATATTCAAGTCTCTCGGCTCCTGAGACCCTTTAGAATAGTACTATTTATTTTATATTTTATTTTCATGTTCTTGGATCAAAGTATAGCACCTCATACCTCCCTGCGCAGAACTTGACCTGCCACATGTCTACCCACCCCATCAATTTGTCAACATCCTTTTTAAGTTCTACGCTGTCCTCCTGACAGTTCACATCTCTCCAACTTTTGTGTCATCAGCAAACTTTGAATTTGTCCCCTGCACTCAAAGATCTGGATCACTTAAGAAATAGCAACAAAACATTCCAACATAAGCAACGGGTTGATTACTTACCCCTGGCATATTCCACTATGAGCATTCTTCCAGACCAGAAAATACCCATGAACCATTAGTCTGTTTCCTATCATTCATCCAATTTTATATCTACATTGCTACTGTCCGTTTTATTTGCTCACCTATCACTTGCGTCACAGGCCTGTTTTGTGGCATTGTATTGAAAACCTTTTGGAAGTCCATTATCAATCCTCTCTGTTAACTCTTCAAAAACTCCAGCAAGTTAGTTAGACATGATTTTCCCTTAAATCCATGCTGACTCTTCTGAATCAACTCACATTTTCTTTGGGGCAAATAGTTCAATCCAAAATAATTGTTACTGGATGTTTTCCAACTGCTGAAGAGTCCAGGAATTTTCCTGGTTGCAGGAACCAAAGAGATGCCTGGATGGCCTTTAAAATATTGCACCCAACCTTTGACCCTGGAAGGCCCCAGCAAGGGCCCAAGCTTCTGTCTGCAAGTCATATGTGACTCACACTCCAAGTGGCTTGTACATAAAAAAACACAGAAAAACGGGTAATTTGTGAGAAACCTGCCACTTGGCTCAATATAATTGGTACCTCTAAGACACCCACCTCCATACTCCAACTCAAAGTACAGATGTTCCCAGCTATTTCTTTCATAGATTAATTTTGAGTTTACCATTTTCAAGCACAGGACATCTTCATTGGTTTTTAATATTCTGGTTGAGGTGAATCAGCTTCTCGTAGTCAGCATTATATAATCCAATATAGGAGCTGGGATGTCATGTTGATGTTGTAAGGACATTGGTGAGGCCTCTTTTGGAGTACTATGTGCAGTTCTGGTCACCCGGTTAGAGGAAGGATACTATTAAATTGGAGGGGGTTCAGAAAAGATTTACCAGGATGTTGCCGGGAATAGAAGATTTAAAATATAAAAATAGACTGGAAAGGCTGGGACATTTTTCACAGGAGCGAAGGAGGTTGAGAGGTGACTTTATTGAGGTTTATAAAATCATGAGGTACATAAATAACGTGAATGTCAAGGATCTTTTCCCTCGGGTGGGGTGGTGGTCAAAACTAGGACTCATATTTTTAAGATGAGAGGAGAAAGATTTATAAAGGACATGAGGGGCAACTTTTTTACACAGAGAGTTGTTCATGTGTGGAATGAACTACTAGGGAAAGTGATGAATGCAGGTACAGTTACAATGTTTAAAAGATATTTGAATATGTTCATGAATAGGAAAGGTTTGGAGGGATATGGGCCAACGCAGGCAGGTGGAACTAGTTTAGTTTGGAAACAAGATCGGCATAGACTGGCTGGACCAAAGGGTCTGTTTCCATGCTGTATGACTCTATGACTCTAATCCATTTCAATTATTAGAAAAAACAAACATCTAAACAGGATTTTAAGTCCCCACTGAGCCTTGATGTGGACTGAAGCTAATAATAGCCCCACTATCCAGAAGGTTCCCTTCCTCTGTATTATTTCTGAGCCAGATTTGCAGAGGTGGGATTAACAGGAGGCGGAGGCAGCAAGATCACATGCCCACAGGCTGCGGTTCACTGACAGAACTTGTTAAGATCCAAATGAGAACAATAAAAGGAGACCTACTGGGATTTTCGAGATACAGTCCCAACCTGTTTCCTACCCTGGAAAGCAATACTTGCCCCCAGAGTCATAACTATTTTCCAGTAAGGACATGCCCAAGGGCATAATCTGACAAAAACTGATGCTGAAAAATATATGAGAATAATTGACCAAAAGCTTGGTGAGGGAGGGGACTCTAAGAAGGGTGGCGCAGAGGTTTAGGAAGGGATTCACAGAGTGTGAAGTTTTTGTGACTGTACTAGTTTTTAACAGGGAGACTGGATGCAGAAACAGCTGTTTTGCTTATAATGAAAAAAGTTGCAAACTTGTGCAAACTGAAGTTATAGATCAGCAAAGCAGAAATGTAGTTGTGTGAATTCACAGCAACTGAGAGTGTGATTTCTTTGTGTTTGTTTCAGACTAGATGCATCCTGTATTTTGTTTCTTTTGACTATCAATCACATAACAGTCACATTATTGAAGCAGGCCATTCAGCCCATCATGTTTGTCCCAGGTCTCCGAATGAGCAATGCATTAGAGAAGGGATTATGTAAGATTAAGCAGCATTTGTGTTCGGTTAGATACAAAACTGAAAAAAGTTTGCATTATTTTAAAATTATCCACACATAGCCATTTTACATTAATCTAAAACAACCTCAGGGTAGTAAAGATGTTTATTTTGGGTTGTCATAATAATAATGATCCTGGAATACATTGACATAAATGATTATTAGAGTGTAGATAACAAATTAACAGGGGAAGTATTTCTCTTCAAGTCACGACACAAAACTGTCAACTCATATCTTCATCCAAAAGATCTGGCAGTGCCACAAATGCTCATTTTATAATGATTGCACTTCTACAGCTTTTAAAACAAGTCAACCTCTATTTACTAAAATTATAGATGTTTTATTATGTTACTTTATATAAAGTGCATCAGACTGCCACTTCGGTCACAATTTTAACCCAGGGTTTGAATAAGCAGTCAGAAAGCCCTCATGGCACGGTCTCAACAAATTCTTTCTGGTTGCAAAAATTTAAGTCACTGTCGAAAGCCAAGACAAGTATGGAATATGGTAATAAACAACAACATTTGAAACAAACAGCAAAAATTAAAATTGACAACAGTGATTTTAATCATTAGAAATTCTACTGAATCATTTTTTTAGGTAACCTTGTATGCTGTGACATTGTAATATTCCATTTGGAATCAGCAACTTCCTGCAATGTCTTTCAGCTTGTGTCTTTAATAGGGTGGAACCTCAGGGATAGGCTTCAGAATTCAATGTGGACAATGAAATTTGAAAATCTTTAAACCCAAGCTTGATCTTTGAAGGGCTGATCTAATTTAACAATTGTGCCCTGCTGTGATACAGTGTCAAGCCTTATCATAAACTTTTAGATGCTTGAAGCAAGTGCAATATCTAAATTAGAGTCATTGGGAAAACCAAAGTCAACTGGTAAAATTTTATTGAACAGGAGGAGTTTTCACATTCAGTCATGTGTAGGACCTGTGAGTTTTGCCATGGATCTTTAACTCAGACATTTCATTCATAACCCATTTTCAGGTTCCCCGGAAATGTTCACAGACTTATTCAATAAAACACCGGACTCGTTCCTGGGATGGCGGGACTCTCCCATAAGAGAAATTGGGAAAACTGGGCCTGCATTCTCTACAGTTTTGAAGAATGAGAGGTGGATCTCATTTAAATCTATAAAATGCTGAAAGTAATTGACAGGGTAGATGTTTTCCTGATTGGGATTATTGAACCAAGGGCATAATTTAAAAATAAGAGGAATGTCATTTAGGACCGAGTTGAGGAGAAATGTTTTTACTTGGGTTGTGAAATTTTGGAATTCTCTATCCCAGAGGACTATGGATGCTCAGTCTCTGATGATGTTTAAAATAGGTGTTGATAGATTTCTGACCACCAATGGCGAACAGGATTATGAAGATAATGTCGGTAAAACGCATTGAAATGTTTGCCAGCCATGATTATTTAAATGGTGGAGTAGACTTGATGGACTGAATAGCCTACACCTGCTCCTGACCAATCACTGAATATGATGACCCATGCTGTCCAAAAAGGATTTCTACTCACAGAGATCCTGGCAAGAGTCAGAGTTGCTAAACATGTTGTTGACCTCTGAGGTCTGAGCAAATCGAAGAATGGAAAGGATTCACTCCTATTCCCTGGCAAAGGTATATTTGCTGATGCTCCTTCTCTTGTTCCTCGTCACGTGTGCATTGTGGAGCTGCCCAGGCTGTTCCTATGTTGCAGTGAAGATTGACAGCTGGGAAGATCAGGTCAAGGTGAGTAAAGTCCAAGGTAGTTGAAATGCCTTCCAGAAATGTTGGTAATCACCTGTGAAGCAGTTAAAGCATGCTCTCAGAATGAGTGCTGAGAGAATAAGCATTTCACTTAGACAGGCCAGCAATTATACAGTCTCACTGCTTTGACATCTGTCAGTTTGATTGTCCATTGGGTGCCCACTATGTCCTCACCTTCTTGACCCTGGCATGTTCCACACTTTCCAGCAAAGCTGCCTCTGGCTGTTAAAGCAGAATTCAGAGATCTTTGCAGATTATTTAAATGACTGACCCAAGAGCTCCACAAAGATGTCTTTCTTGCCTGCAAAAGTGACCTGGTAAAACCCACAGGCTGAATCTTATCACATTTTCGCAAAGTGACTTTTTTGTCAAGTTTCAAACAGGGCTTCTCTCCATGAGGCCTACTCAGTTTTCTCGTGCTATTGTCCAAAACACATCTCATTAACCACCTGCCTGCCCCATGGAGTCTGATGCCAGCCTAATTCTCCTAGCCGAACATAGAACATAGTGGCATCCCTAGTGTCCATGCCATCTTGGAACTCCAATCATACACCTAGTCAAGAATTACCAATCCAGAGTTCCCCTTCAAAGTCAATGTGCCACAAACCAATTCTTCTCATGGCACGGAGATGGCGTAGCTGACATATCCTCATATATTTGACTACACATTCCTATCCCTATTGCTGTTTAACCACACAGCTTATCTGTCCTTAGCCACATCCCATCTAACAACCCTCTCTCAGTCACTGCATCTCTCTCGGAACATAAATAAAATGCTTGCCTTTCAAGGACCAACAGTTTTACTATCAATGAATGATCACTGCAACCAGGCTTCGTCTACAGGAAATGGGTGTCAGTTAAGTCCTCTCTGGCTTGTAGTGCCCAACGTTGCTGTGTTGCATTGCATAGAAGGTGATGTTCCTCCTGCTCAATGTTCTCATCCTCCTCCTTGGAAGACTTCTCCTAGTCTCCCAACTCATCAGGCTCCGATCCCTTCTTTGACTGCTCCAGTTGTGCAAGGCATTGCATCCTGGGATTATGTAGAGTAGACTGCAAGCCCCCGCCAGACTGCTCCAATCATCAGAACCTCACCTTCAGGGAGCCTATCATCTGTTTTACCATGGCCATGGGTTGAAGAATGAGCTGCACTGAATCTGCACTCAGTCTCAGTTAGGGAGTTGCATAATGGAGTCATCAGCCGCAGTTGCAGAGGGCAGCCCTTGTCTCCCAGAAACCATTTTTGTAAGGCCCTTGAACATGAGAGTTCTCAAGGATATAGGCATCACGACAGCCTCCAGGATACCTGGTGCAGATTTCCAGGAAGTGGAACTAGTGTTTAGCAATGAGTTGTACATTGATGGGAATGGAACCCTTTTCTCTTGATGAACTCAACTACATTATAAAATGGGCCTCTCAACACAATGTGTATACTGTTTAAGATGTCCTGTATCTGGGGGAAGCCAGCCATGTTGACAAGGCCCACTGCCTGGGCTGCAGCACTGACAACCTCACTGGGAAACAAGGTGAAGTGTGTGATCTGGCTCGAATGGCTTTGTAACAGCCTTAATACATCTGTGGATTGAGGATTGATAAAGGGCCCCATGGGGTCTCTGGAAGGAGCCAATAGTATAACCCCTGGATCCACAAGCCATACTTACAATATACCCATGTGGGGAGCATAACAAACAGAACAGGTTCTTAGTTATGTGAATAGTCAGTATTCACATCATATACAAATTATGGCTTTACGTACTTCCCCATACTTAGGACATGGGTCATTTAGTCTCGGAGGGCCATGAAATGATCCATCGCGGCACTGTGACATTGAACCTTACGCCAATGAATGTGGCACCAGTCATTAACAAAGAGATATCAAGAGAGTGTAAGTGCTGCATGAGTACTAAGCCCTTCTCCTCCCAGACCTGTGTCACTCAGGGAAGGCACCACTGCATGTAAGAGGGTTTTGCATTATATTTATAGTTCAGGTAGAAAGGGAATCAGTTCTGTGCCCCTGTGCGTCCTAGGATTTTTGCATTAACTATGTATGTGGTGGTCTGCAGATGGCTCTTTTAAGGTCACTTGGGATTACACCTGTTTCACAGAGATGTCTATCTTTAATTTGCAAGGACACAGAATGTGGTCAAGATAGCTTGTGATCAGCATTTGCACCCTACACAGCTGTACATAGCAAGCATTTCATGTGAACGATGATTTGATCACAAACGATTTCAGCCTGTGCTCTGCCTTTGAAGAGGCTTCTGTTGCTCAGAAATGGAGTCCAAACTTTTGATCAGCAAACAGACAGACTCTGCCCACTCCAGGCAAGATCACAGCCACTTTCCATTCAAGGGTCACAATTAGCACTCAACAATTTGTGGAAGGTAATGCAGATTGCACTCGAAACTGTGAGTATCAGGCTCAGCCTAGTCATCCCACCTGGTCCTCCATGTGCCTTTCTGCATAGGACTCGGTGGACAGCCCATCTTTCCTGATCACCCACCTGTTCACGGTCATCAAATCTCATCCTTACCTGAGCCCCTGAGCCCCTTCACTGAGGTTTGATCATCCCAACATTATGCCCCATGGTTCCCCTGTCAAAGCCATGTTAAGTGTGACCACCTATCACAAACATTCGCTCAAATTATTTTCACTGTGGTACAGAAGTCTAAGGTTCATGCTCTGTAGTGGTCCTCTGAAACCGGAAGTAAATGGTCGTGAACTGAGTCAGCCACCAGTTGGCACAAGTAAAACATACAAAACATGGCCACGTGCAGCTTAAAATGAACACTGTCTAACAACTACCCTCCCACAGCATCCCGTGTCCTCTCATCCACTACTGTCTGCCCCCATTATATATCAAATTTCTCCCTTTCACCGTCCTTGTACCCTCTGCCTTCAAGGCTGCCCTCTCCAGTCCCCAGTGTTGAGTCTCCCAAGCTCCCTATGATAAGAGTCTCCCCAGATACCAATCCATGTCATTCAGTCCGCTGATTCTCCCCCCAGACTCTGCCTGCCTCGACCAGCTTGACTGACCAGAACCCTGACTGATTCGTGCACTTTTCCCCGACTGACAACACATTAATCCCCTGACTGGCTACACTGGACCTGCAGGACTGACTGTAGCCCGGTCCAGGTACTGGGGGGATCTCCCTGTTTTAGGAAGGATGTTATGCAACTTGAAAGGGTTCATAAAGATTTACAAGGATGTTGCCAGGGTTGGAGGGTTTGAGCCAAAGGGAGAGGCTGAATAGGCTGAGGCTATTTTCCCTCATTGGAGGTTGAGGTGTGGCCTTATACAAGTTTATAAAATCAGGATGGGCCTAGACAGGGTGAATAGCCAAGGTCTTTTCCCCAGGGTGGTGGAGTCCAAAACTAGAGGGCATAGGTTTAAGGTGAGAGGGTAAAAATTTAGAAGGGACCTAAGGGGCAACTTTTTCACACAAAGGGTGATGTGTGTATGGAATAAGCTGCCAGAGGAAATGGTGGAGCCTGGTACAATTACAACATTTAAAAGGCACCTGGATGGGTATATGAATAGGAAGGGTCCAGAGGGAAATGGGCCAAATGTTGGCAATGGGACTAGATTAATTTAGGATATCTGGTTGACATGGATGAGTTGGACCGAAGAGTCTGTTTCCATGCTGTACAGCTCTATGACTCTATGACTACAGTGAGATGGACTCCTTGACCCAGACCTATCCAAGCTGATGTCTGAGCATGAAAAATCTTTGGACTGACTGGAGACACTGGCTTTGTCTGTACTGAGACCTCCTGACTGACCACAGGCCTCCTTGAGGTAAATAAGGACTACAACTTTCAACTTTGTTTCAACTTTGACACGTGACCATTTGGTAGAAGTACATGCAGTGTGCTTGTCTCACAGGGAGTGTTAATTTAGTTCAGAGCCGAACTGCAAGGCAAAGAAGGAGCAGTGTGAGCCTTTAAATTGCAGCTAAAGTGATAAAAGGCATCACAAGGCAAGGCAAGGCAGGGATGCTCTGAGCATTCAGGTACGTACTAGTCGAGTGAGTGCTAACACAGAAAGCATCCCTGAGATACAGCCTCCTATAATCCAGGAGCTGGAACCCTGTCCCTGCGGCAAAGTGACCTTGCAGCAACTTCCGATGAAAGGTGCAACATTCACAGAGTCATAGAGTCATACAGCATGGAAACAGACCCTTCGGTCCACCTCATCTGCCCCCACCAGATATCCCAATCTGATCTAGTCCCATTTGCCAGCATTTGCCCCATTAATCTCTAAACCCTTCCTATTCACATATCCACCCAGATGCCTTTTAAATGTTGTAATTGTACCAGCCTCCACTACTTCCTCTGACAGTTCGCTCCTTACACGCACCACCCTCTGCATGAAAAGATTACCCCTCAGGTCCTTTTTAAATCTTTCCTCTCTCACCTTAAACCTATACCCTCTAGTTTTGGACTCCCACAGCCTAGATTCACCCTATCCATCCCCCTCATGATTCTATATGGACAAAACCAGTGTTTCCAGTCAGTCCAGGGATTTTTCATGCTCAGACATCAGCTTGGATAGGTCTGGGTTATGGAGTCCATCTCACTGTAATCATAGAGTCATAGAGCTATAGAGTCATAGAGTATGGAAACAGACCCTTCAGTCCAACTCATCCATGTCGACCAGATATTCTAAATTAATCTAGTCCCATTTGCCAACATTTGGCCCATTTCCCTCTGAACCCTTCCTATTCATATACCCATCTAGGTGCCTTTTAAATGTTGTAATTGTACCAGGGACAGGGTTCCAGCCTCCAAAACTCCAGGGAAAAAATGCCCCAGCCTATCCAGCCTCTCCTTATAACTCAAACCCTCCAGTCCTGGTAACATTCTTGTTAATCTTTTGTGCAGACTCTCAAGTTTAACAATATCCTTCCTATAGAAGGATGACCAGAATTGAATACAGTATTTTAAAAGTGATCTCACCAATGTCCTGTACAGCTGCAACATGAGTCACAGAGACACTTCCTGTTCTAGCTTGAAAGGGATCTTGTGCGATCTTGCTGCATACAAATTGGCAGTGATGTTCTCCACATTACAGTAGTGACTACATGCTGGAGAAAGTACTTCATCGATTATGAAACACTTCGCTGGACTGAGGTTGTGAAAGGTGTTCACAAAAGCAATATTTTAATAGAAGTTTTGCTGTGCACACCAACGAGTGGTAAGGAGCTGGAACGGCCTTAATCCTTCAAAGTGTTCACCTATAAGGTGCAGATGGTTATTGTAAGTGTATCGGAGAGGTGCCATGAAGATGCAGTGAGGCTGGTATTTGCCAGTCACCTGTGGATGTTCAGTGCATGCAGCCAGTGCTTTTGGAATGTTCACTAAGATATTACTGCAGGGTGTCCAAGGTGGAGGTCCAGAGGAGCAAGCAGCAAGCTGGAGTCACCAGGTACCTACTTTGACAATCTATCAGTAATTCTCAGCATCTTGTTTCTCTCTAGAAAAATTATAGAATAGAAGATTTAATAGAAGCATTAATGAGGTGAGATAAAATAAGAATGAAAGTGATAATGAATGATAATCCCTGTGAACAGGCCTCTAACCACTCACTAGTGAGAATCTCGTATTGATATCTGATATTTAGTTGGAAAATGTGACTTGTTGGTCCCGATAACAGTAAAGGCCTCATTCAACTTCTCATACAATTCTCTCAAATTTTTAAATCTAACGTGTTGTTCAAAGCCTGGGAATACTCTGCCCACAGCTAACATAATTCCTTTCACAAGAACTTGCCCAAATCTGTTGAACATATTTGATTCTTCCTCCTGATGCCAAGAGGTCAGTTGTGAAAACCCCAGTGAGCTTCTGTACAAAAAACAACTGTGGAATATGGAAGGCCTAATGTAGTTTTAAACCCAAGCTGAAGCCAAAGGGGTTGCAATCAACAATCATAATAACTCTCCCTACTCATAAACCTTTAGCAGAATCGAATAAGATTTCCTGATGAAAAAACAAAGAACTACAGATGTTGGAAATCAGAAACAAAACCAGAAATTCCTGGAAAAGCTCAGCAGGTCCGGCAGCTTCTATGAAGAGAAAGCAGAGTTAACGTTTCAAGTCACAGTGACTCTTCTTCAGAACTGATTTTAGCTCAGAAAAGGTTGGTATACATGCTGATGTGGGGCGGAGGATTAAATGATAAGTAGAGAGGACACATTTTGGCAATCGTTTGGCCAGTGATGTGAGAAACTGCCACCACTGTCCCCGTCTGATCACCACTGAGCCGCTTCAACCTATGATGGCAGCCTTTTGTGAATTTTCCCATTGTCTTCTCCCACCATTGAGACCATGCCTTGAATGTTATAGTTCCCAAGTTTATGACTTTCATTCCTAAATCCCAAACTTCTCACCACAAATCTCTTATCCTTTTAAAACTCAGCTATTTAATGAAGCTTTAGATCACCTCGTTACCTCATCAACTATCTATCTTCCTTTTGGCTCCCTCATTACTTTATCTACATGAGATGTATTTTCTATGTAAAGGGTAATTATTTTGTTAAAGATGCATTGTGCAAATTAGTTCATTTGGTTATAAGCAAGTCAATAATTTGTGTTTTATCCCAATCTAAAGAGGTAAAGAACTTTCTGGCAAGTTCTTGCAAATAATACTTTGTGAGGTCATCGCACATAATACTTTGTGAAGGATTCCTAGAACGTGTATGTGATTAAGCTCAAATGCCAAACAGATAAACTCTTCATAAACACACTATAATGTCCAGTGCAGAGTGTACACCTCACTGTATGGTGTGTTTATATAAATATAAGCAATTCAATAATCAAGAACATAACTATGAACATAATCCCACCTTCCACCTTTCCTTATGTGGATTGCCATCTGTTATGGGTATCAGGTCTAGCTTCCATACTATTTTTGACTTTCAACTCACCAGGCCAAAAAAAACTATGGAAAGCATAACTGTAATTTCCTAATCTGTGCTGCCGGTGGCCATGGCAGAAAGCTAGAAGCATTAATTTAAAGATCAATTCTTAAATTGTACATAACAGCAAAAATTAGTCTTGAGTTTCAAGAACAACTATACTTTTCACTGCTTCCGCTTGGACAATGAGCCTGTTGGCAATACAACTTGACCTTGTGCAAACAAATTTATTTCCGCATCGAATGTTGAAGGTCAACAAATTAATAAATAACCATGCAAATAATATGTAATCGTACTGCAGCTCTCGCCTGTACTTGGGCTTGTGTTCTGTGAATCAATCCACAGAGACAACATACGACGAGGTTTTTCAGGAAGCTGAAGCACAGGTCATCCGTAAGATTACAAATTTCCAATGACTCTTCCCGATCTTGCATACAGACTACTGAGATTAACCTTTATTAAGGTTATTAACTATGCTCATTAATCTAACTAATGGTAGCTAAATTTGCTGATGACACAAAAATAGTTAGGAAAGTTAATTGGTGAAGAGTACATAAGGAGCCTTCAAAGGGATGTTGATAGTTTAAGTGAGTGGGGCACAGATCTAACAAATGGAGTACAATGTGGGAAAATGTGAAATTGTCCATGTTGGCAGCGAAAAATTTTTTAAAAAGCATATTATCTGAATGGTGAGAGGTTGCATAGCTCTCATGCAGAGAGATTCAAGTGTCATAGTGTGTGAATCACTCAAGGTTGCTATGCAGGAACAGCATGTATCAGGGAAGTTAATAATATGTTGTGTTTTATTGCACGGGGAATTGAATAGGGAGGTTATGCTTTAGTTATACACGGTATTGGTGAGACAGCATCTGAAATACTGTATGCAGTACCGCTCTGTGGCCACTGTACTTCCAGAAGGATACAGATGAGTTGGAAGCAGTTCAGAGAAAGCTTACTAGACTAATATCTGGAATGAGTGGGTGGCCTTATGAGGAAAGACTCAAAGAGTTAGGCCTGTATCCTCTGGAGTTTAGAAGAGTCAAAGGTGATGGAATTGAAACAAGCAAGATCCTGAGGGTGCCTGACCAGGTGGGTGTGGAAAAGATGTTTCCTCTTGTGAGAAAACCTATAATTAGGGGTCAAAGTTTAAAAATAAGGAGTCACCCATTGAAAACAGAGATGAGGAAACATTTTTCTCTCAGAGGGTTGACAGTCTTGGAATTCTTTTCCTCAAAAGGAAGCGGACGCAGAATCTTAAAATATTTTTAAGGTGGAGTAGATAGATTCTTCATTACCAAGGGGATGAAAGATTATCAGGAGTGTGCAGGACTGTAGACATGAGGTTAAAATCACATCAGCCATGGTAGAGAGGTCTCAAAGGTCTGATTGGACTATTTTTGTTCCTTGTTCATATGTTTGAAAGACAGTGGGGTGACTCGTATAAAGCCCTGATCTGGCTACAGCAAGAATCTTGGAGAATTGCATGAGATGTCCAGCAAGGTATTTTCCGACACTCGGAATAACTCCTGTTTTCCAACACAGTTCTGGACATCAAGTCAAGATTCTTGCTAGGGTGCAATGAGACGGCTATTAATGGAGATTATTGCTCATTATGATACTTGTTAACATCAAATATTGTCTCATTAACATGCAGGTTCCTATCCTACCATGTGCTGGATAGAAATTGGATGCTGACCAGGAAATCGGAATAGTTACTTGATGACTTCAGCTCACAACTTCTTCCTCTGAACCTCCATCTTGGATACCAACATCAATATCTTGGGGCATAATACATGAGCAATGGCTGCTGGTGTCTTACACAGGCCAACCTCTCCACATCATCCAGTCTTGACTCCTAATTCAGCTCCATTCATTTGTCAGAGAGTTTCACAATGTTTCTCTCAATATACTAGCCACTTACGACCTACCCTAGATATTCCCAGGATTGGGAGGTGCCCAATTCCAAAATACCACCATGCTGATGGCCACAGTTGAGGCAAATTGAAGCAACTGTCTCTTACAAGGTCATCAGTGAACTCCAGGGCTTGGGTCCAAGCATCTCCAGATCTCCCTCCTCACTCCTGCTGGAGTTACAGAGGAGACATGATTGAAGAACTTTATTGCCCTGCTGGCTAAAAGACCAGTGGAATCACAGATAGATGGGATCATGAAGATACAGTTGTTTTTACTGGTCAGTCCTTTGAGGAGAGGAGTTGGATGACATATTGCGGCTATACAGGACATTAGTTAGCGCACTTTTGGAATACTGTGTTCAGTTTTAGTCTCCGTGCTATAGGAAGAATACTTTTAAACTTAAAAGGGTTCAGAAAAGATTTACAAGGATGTTGCCAGGATTGGAGGTTTTCAGCTGTAGAGAGAGACTGAACAGGCTGTGGCTATTTTCCCTGGAGTGTCAAAGTCGGGGAGGGGCTGGGGGCGACCTTAAAGAGAGGCACGGATAGGATGAATAGCCAAGGTCTATTTCCCAGGATAGGTAACTAGAGGGCATATATTTAAGGTGAGAGGGGAAAGATTTAAAAGGGACTTAAGGAGCAACTTTAATCATGCAGAGGGTGATGCCTGTATGGAATGAGCTGCTAGAGGAAGTGGTGGAGATGGGTATAATTACATTTAAAAGGCATCTGGATGGGTACATGAATAGGAAGGGTTTGGAGAGATATGGGCCAAATGCTGGCAAATGGGACAGGATTAATTTAGGATATCTGCTCAGCGTGGACGAGTTGGACTGAAGGGTCTGTTTCTGTGCTGTACATCTCTATGACTCAATGACTTTATAAATCAAACATAGTGTTAAGGGCACAAAGTATCCGGAATGTCCAGCAGCTGTATAAACCACTCTGTCACTCTGATTATTCCTGCAGATGAACCAAAGGTTTGAGAAAATTTAATTGTCATGAAAGAAATATTCTGTGCTAGATGAACTTGGTTATATATTATTTTGGTTAATACAAAGCCATATGTTATTATCCATCCAACAATCTTAGGTACAGTAGTCTGGTGAAGTAAGAACAAAATACTGCAGGAGATGGATTTCTCAAATAAAAACAGAACGTTCTGGAAAAACCCAACAGGCCTGGCAGCATCTGTGGAGCGTGAAACAGAGTTTACATACAGAATTTCTATTTTGTCTTAGTTCCAAAACAGAGTCATTGTACTGTAAACATTTTGTTGAATCTTCCCAAATTCGGGTGGTGTGGATTTTCAGGGAATTTTACCTGCCATGGTCCACAGTGACTTTTCTCATACTATCTTCAACTGCTGCCCTCATTAATTATGCATTCAGATTTCATATGCCCTTCTCGTGGGGTCAGCAGAGGTCAAAGTGCTCACTGGAGACAGAACCTTGCATTGTCTGCCCCAAGGGCACCTTGTTTAAACCCTGGCTGCACACCTTTTCAAATTCTGTAAACCAGGGATAACATTCATAGTCTGCTGCTGTAATATCTTTCTCCGGAGATGTCCCAGCCTGCCAGGACTGAGGTAATGGCCCGGGTCAGTGTCGATTCACAGACCAAGAGCAATGCACAGCTGTGTCACAGGAAGTTCAATGATCTGGGCTCTGAAGGGTAAGTGCCAACATTTTTGCTCTGCCACCCCGCACTCACTCTAGTGCACACACCTCCCACCAAGGCTCATGGTTGACCACTCTCATCTTTTCCACTCAACAACTCTCACCCACCTCGTCCTTCACCACTACTATCCCTTGCTGAACTCTGGCTAAAAAGCTATATATTCCACAGAGATTGGGATTGGTCAGTGAGGTGGGAGAAGTGGATAAGTGGGAGAGAAGACGGACAGGTCAAGGAGGCGACACCTTCATCCCCACCTCCTTGACCTGTCTGTCTTCTCTCCCACCTATCCGCTCCTCCCACCTCACTGACCAATTCCCACCACTGCCTACCTGCACTCACCTATCACCATCCCACCTACCTTCCCCAGCCCCACCCCTCCTCTCTCTGTTTATTTCAGACCTCCCTTCCCCCTCCCCATTTCTGAAGAAGGATCCCGACCCAAGAGGTCAGCTTTCCTGCTCCTCTGATGCTGCCTGGCTTGCTGTGTTCCTCCATCTCCACACTGTGTTATCTCTGTCTCCAGCATCGGCAGCTTTTACTATCTCTAGGTGCATAAGAAGTTGTGTTTCCCTGTGCACAAAGGGACCAAGCAGGAGCCTGCAGGTCAAAGGTAACCCTGAGCTCCAAAGTGAATTTCTGAACGGCTGAAGTGGATTCTGAGTTGGTCCAAGATCAGCCATGATATTGTGGGGAGGCTGACAGTTGTTGATGCTCACTTCAGCGGATCAAGTCAGGGGGTAGTCAGTGCCCAGAGAAAATGCCATAAGGTGTTGGTCAACAGACCCAAATATGGAGTCCCCAAAGAAACAACTGGTGAGCTGGATCCCACCAGGTAACTGCTCTGACTTTCATGTCGGAATTGGTGCCCTCTAGTTTCTCACTGGTATGTGAGAGAATTGTAAACTGCATTGAAATGAGGCAAGGTTGGTTAATGATGAGATACAAATGCATAAATATAAGGCGCTCATCATTTGTTAATGACTTCTCATTTAGGCATTGAAAACTCGACAACTTATTTCTCTGTTTCAAGGATGAGATTTTTCATTCTCACTGTATTTTCCCAAATTTCTCACCTGCGTTCAAGTCACTCAAACACTGAGAAAATTCCATTAACTCTGTTTCTCTCATTCTCCAGCACTTTTTCTCTTTTCATTACATAGCAAAGTGGGTTATTTTACAGGATTAGTAATCAGAGGCTTGGACCAGTAATCCCAATAAAGAAGAATTCAAAATCCAGCACAATAATTCAAAATTTGAATTGAGTGTTCTGTCAACAAGTTGAAACATTCATGAGTCAAAAATGACGTTTTTACAAAGTACTTAAAATACCCACAATATGGTCCACAGGAGAAAGGAGTAGATTTGTATTTTGCTGATGATAGTGAAAACCTAGACAACATTTTAGACAAATTCAGCACACAGTTCCAGCCAAAGTCAATCCGTCAGGTCCACCAATATGAATTTCAAAGCCAGACACAGGAATCGGATGAGTCAAAATTTCTTTACAAGATTTAGAAATGTAATCAGCAAATGCTAACTCCAAGAAATAAGTGGTAGGCAGGTAAAGCAGCTCATATGGGATTTAACACATCATGCTGTATAAAAAGAATCAGAGATAGTAGGAACTGCAGATGCTGGCCATCTCCTACCTACTAACCTCATCCCGCCCCCTTGACCTGTCCGTCCTCCCTGGACTGACCTATCCCCTCCCTAACTCCCCACCTATACTCACCTTTACTGGCTCCATCCCCACCTCATCGACCTGTCTGTTTCCTCTCCACCTATCTTCTCCTCTATCCATCTTCTATCCGCCTCCCCCTCTCTCCCTATTTATTTCAGAACCCCCTTCCCCTCCCCCATTTCTGATGAAGGATCTAGGCCCGAAACGTCAGCCTTTTTGCTCCTATGATGCTGCTTGGCCTGCTGTGTTCATCCAGCTTTGCACCATGCTGTATAAAAAGATCTGATTAGAAAAGAGAAGCTCACAATATTCGAAAAGGCCGTTGACAATGACTGCGCACGAGTTCGCAAATCGATAGATAAAGATGCTGAGTATCCAAACAGTTAACTTTCAGTTAAGCCAAAAAAAGGTAGCAGAGCTGGTGAAGTGAAACAGCATCAAAAGAATGTACAACAGAGAGATAGGTATGCGTAAGCTGTGGATGACCATATGATTTGACAGATAGAAAAAAATATGCTACCTTTGGGTCAAACATTGAAGCCAAATCACTGGGAAATGAGATGCAGAATGAAGATTTAGTCTGGTAAAGAAGAATTCAGAGAAGCAGCAACAAGAAGATGAGAAAGTAAATAAACCAGAAATTCATACCCTGGCAGATAAGTTGAGGTTACCAAACCCATAAAATTAAATGAAATGTCAGGATGCCACAGAAACCCATATAATAATTCAAATCAGAAAAAAGTGACAAAATAAGCCTACAGTCATAAATTTGAAGCTGAAGCATAATATCAGAGCACAGGGTAACATTATTCTACTCAGATTGTATTAAAGATCTTTTCTGAAAACTTGAAGAAAATGACTGCACAAAGGAAAAGAGAAATTGAGAGATGCCATGGTGACAGCATGTGTTAAAAATAAGGTTTACCAGCAAGGAATAATTCAAATCAGGCAGGCATCCAAAGACGGAGATGTTAACTATACATGCTACATCAATGTAGGTGGTCCTGTCATCTGGAGGCTGAACTTCTGATATCTTCAGAAATGTGAAGTGTTCTTTAACTTAGAGTCCTTCTTTGCAGTGCTGGATCACCAAGGAACTCTAGCCATACACCCTTTTATCAGCACGAGCTATACCGTGGTAAGTTTTAATTCAATTACACACTAAAAAGCTATGGAACATTTAAACATCTTTACGGTGTGTAAGTGAATGAGTGTGGGTGAGAAAGTAGGGAGGCAGGGTATATTTACTATAGTACATATTTAACTTCACTTGTTAGCCTGGGACCTCCCAGTTTCCTGTAAGGGTTGGGTTTTGTTGCCTCAAAGTGAGGGAACCAAAAGGAGAGAAAAATCTAACTGACCTCATACTGACCCATCTACAAGGTGCTAGTGTGAATGTCTATGACAATATCAGTCTGAGTGATCATGTCGCTATCTTTGTGGGACCAAATCACTTTTTCACATTAAGGATACCTTCAATTATGTATGACACTATTACCTTACTCAATGGGACCAATTTCAAACAGGGCAGCACGCTGGCTCAGTGGTTGGCACTGCTACCTCACAGCCATGGGGACCCGGGCTCAATTCCACCTCAAGCGACTGTCTATGTGGAGTTGCATGTTCTCTATTCATGGGTTTCTGCCTGGTGCTCCGGTTTCCTGCCACAGTCCAAAGACATGCAAGTTAGATGGATTGGCCATGCTAAATTGCCCATAGTGTTCAGGGATGTAAGTGGGCTAGCCATGAGAAAAGCAGGATTACAGGGAGGGGATGGGGGGATGGGTATGGGTAGGATGCTCTTCAGAGTGTTGGTGTGGACTTGTTGGACTTGTAGGATTCTGTGAAATTCTATATATCAAGAAGCTCAAGAATGGGCATCCATAATCATCAGCAGCATTGAACTACGTTCAGTCGCAAGCTGTAACACCATGGCCCAGCATATTCCCCCACTTTACCATTTATCATTGTGCCAGAAGATCAACCCCAGTTCAATGAAGAGCACAGGAGGGGATGCCATAAGCAACAGCAGACATTCCTAAAAATGAGGTGTCAACCTCACAAAGCAACAACACAGGACTACTTGCATGCCCAAACAGTAGAAGCAGCATGCAGTAGACAGAGCTATGTGTTTCCACAAACAACAGATCAGATCTGAGGTCTGCAGCCCTGACCTATCCAGTCATGAATGGTGGTGGTCAATTAAACAAATCACAGGAAGAAGAAACTTAACAAATATCCCCATCCTCAATGATGGGCGAGCTCAGCACATAAGCGAGAAAGACAGGGATGGAGCATTCACAACAATCTTCAGTCAGAAGTGCCCGGTGGATGATCTATCTTGGCCTTGTCCAGAAAACAGATGTCAGTCTTCAGCCAATTTGATTCACTCCTTGTGATATCAAGAAACATTTTGAGGCAATGGATACTGCAAAGATTATGGGCACTGACAACATTCCAGAACTAGCTGTAATCCTAGGCAACCTGTTCCACATTGACATTTGTGGAAATTCTACGTATGTTCTGTCCAAAAAGAGCAGGACAAATCCAAATACAGGCCTATCAGTCTACTCTCAATCATTTGCAAAGTGACAGTGGAGTGTTGAGAGTACCAAGTATCTTTTGCAAAGGAATAACCCTGTCACTCAGCTTGGATTTTGCAAGGCCAATTGGCTCTTGACTTCATTACAGCCTTGGTCCAAAGTAGCTAAATTTGAGAGTCCATGTGACAGTAACTGCCCTCAACGTCGAGGCAACACTTGAATAAGTTTGAATTAATTTGAATCAGGCAGAAATCTCTACAATTGTTGGAGTCATGCCTAGAACATAAGAAGATGGTTGAGGTTTCGGAGGTCACTCAACTCAGCTCTGAAGTATCTCTGCAGGTGTTCCTCAGTGTAGTACCCTCAGACCAACCACCTTCAGCTGCTTCATTAATGGTCTTCCCTCCATCATAAGGTCAGCCATAGGGATGTTCACTGTGACTGCATAACTTTTAGCACTATTCACAACTCCTCAGATTCTGAACCAGTCTATGTCCATATGCAATTAGACCTGGATAGCATCTAGGCTAGGGCTGCTTACTGACATTCACACCACACGCTTGCCAGATACATGGGAGATTCACTACCTGCAAACTCCCCTTCATGCCACACATCATTCTGACTTGCAATGATGTTGTCATTGCTTAAGTGTTACTGGGTTAAAATCCTGGAACTCCCTCCATAATGTTACTGTGGGTGTTTGTACAGTCCAAGGACTGCAGCAGTTCAGGAAAGCATCTCATTACCACCTTCTCAAGGGCAATTAAGAATGGGCAATAAATTTTGGCCTAGTCAGCAATGCCCACATTCCACGAATGAATAAAAAGAAGTACATTTTTTTGAAAATGAATCATTAATTCATTAAATACCAGCTGTTGCATATCCAACATCAAACCTTTCAGAGGTTTTTTGCCAATCAATACAAGCCAACCTCTTCCTTATACCTTTATAATTTCCCTTATTTAGATTCCAATCCCAAATTCATATAGAACTACAATTTTTCAAATTTAATAGAAATTTCCATCATACTATGCTAACAATTCCCCAAAGGCTCTTTTACAACAAGATTATTCATGAGCCCTTTCTTATTGCTTACATAAAAGAACATATGACCTCATTGGTCCAGAAAACCATTCTGAACACATTCCAGGAATTCTTCCTCCATAGAACTGGTACTTATTAGGTTTGCCAGTTTAAGTGTAGATTAAAGTCAACCATGACTACATCCCCCTTGCTACATGCACCATTAATTTCCTGATTTAATACCATGCACTTTGTCACCACTACTTTTTGATGGCCTACTCCTGACAATAATTGTTACCCCTTGCTATTTCCTAGCTCCACCTAAATAAGATTTACATTCTGTGCTTCCAATCATTGATCATTCTTCACTGATACTGTGTCTTATAATCAGCACTACCACCAAATCTTCCTTTCCTTTTTGCCTATACTTCCTGAATGTAGAATATTCTTTAATATTCTATTCCCAGTCTGCGTTGCTGTGCAGCCACATCTCCATAACTGCATTTAAATCATACCTATTTATTTCTACTAGCACTATCAATTCACCTAGATTGTTGCATTTTAATTCTGCCATTTTAACATTATTGCATAATTTAACTCTGGTTGACTCTAGGGTTTGTTTCTGCCGCTTTCCACTTTCATTAGCTTTACTGTTTCCCATTGTTAGTTTTGCTTTTCTCCTATCTAAATTACCTCTCAGGTTACCATTCCTCTGACAAGAAACCCTCCCCAATAACCCCAGCAATCTCCCTGCAAGGAATTAGTACCAGTGCTGTTATGGAGCAACTCGTCCATCTCTTACAGGTCCCACCTGCCTCAGAACCAATTCTAATGCCTCAGATGTCTTAAGCCTTCCCTCCTGAACTGTTTTTCCAGTCATATGTTCATTCGTCCAAACTTGCCATTTCGGTATTCACTAGCAAGCAGTCCTAGGAGTAATTCTGAGATTACTGTCTTTGATGACCTGCCTTTCAATCACTTGCCTAGCTCTCTAAATGCTTTCAGGACTTTATCCTCCTTTCTACCCTATGTTGTTGGTGCCAAGATGAACCATGACCTCTAACCCTTCACCCTTTCAAAAAGAATGTATTGCAACCGTTACATGACACCCTTGACCCTGACTGCAGGGAGGCAACATTCCATTCTAGAGTCACGTTAATTGCCAAAGAACTGTCTGGCTAACCATAACAGTAAATAAGTCAGAACTGTCAGACTCCCCAACTCTAACTCAGAATCAAAGGCTTTATCAGAGAGATCTGAGGAGCAGTGCAAACTTTCCAAGCAATTCCCTTAGAATGAGTGAATCAGGACTTCCAAGGACGTCCTAATGACTACCACTGGTCATTAGTGCAGTCCCCAACTATTTGGAGACTGAAAGATCTGAGCTAGTGTCTTTTTTGAGAGATGGGAATAGGCTGTAAAAGTTTGGAATTACACATTTAAATATAAAGATTAATCGCATATGTCCTTTTGTTTAGACTTAACGTTAAAAATATTATAATGGTTATATTGACATTCAGAACCTTTTTTCACCCCTATAAATTCTTTAAGACAATTAGGAATAAATTGTGCTATGAAAGATAGAAAGATAGCGAAAAAGTGAGAAATCAGCACAAGTACCTAAAGTATCTAAAATAGGTTATTTAAATCTGATCTCAATATCGAAGAGACAGTAGGAACTGCAAATGCTGGAGAATCTGAGATAACAAGGTGTAGAGCTGGATGAACACAGCAGGCCAAGCAGCATCAGAGGAGCAGGAAGGCTGACGTTTCGGGCCTAGACCCTTCATCAGAAATGGGGGAGGGGAAGGGGGTTCTGAA
>NC_063340.1:24737410-24911752 GCF_021869965.1 Rhincodon typus | reverse complement strand
TTCAGAACCCCCTTCCCCTCCCCCATTTCTGATGAAGGGTCTAGGCCTGAAACGTCAGCCTTCCTGCTCCTCTGATGCTGCTTGGCCTGCTGTGTTCATCCAGCTCTACACCTTGTTACCTCAATATCAAAGAATTTTTTACAAAAGTGACTGCCCAAAATGATGAAATAACTACGATTTAGTGAAATTCACTAGGGAGTTAGATTAGTATCTGAAAAGTGACCAACTTCCGGCTAAGGCAAAAATGACAGGATAACAGGATGAGCTGAGTTGCTCTTTTAGAGAGCGAGCACATACACAACAGGTCCTACAGCCTCCTCCTTAGCTGTAGCAAAATTCAGTGTTTCATATTGGCAACACAGCTATTTCACAGCTTTGCGGAAAGCTTTAACAATTTGGAGTAATGGTGGAAGAACACAGCAGCCTACATGACGTAGGCTAACACCCAAAATATGAGTTTATCTTTTACTCCCCAATGCTGGCTGGATTTCCTGTATTTTCATTTAAATACAATAGTTCAAGATTATAAATACAGTCAGCTGTCATCCCCATCATAATAACAGCAGGTGGTCTTGAGAAGCAGTCTTTTCTGGTTAATCATTAGCAGAGAGGAATTTGCATTATTACTCAAAGTAAACTAAGCAGAACTGAAAACCCTGCAAGTTGTGTTTTACTCAGCTGAACAGACTTTTGTTGCATTATTGTTTTAAAGTTTCACAGCCATGGAAATACCAATAAGGAATAACAATTTATAATCCACTTTCTTAATATTCCCAAACCATATACCACTTCCAGGCTGAGAATGCAGGTCTTTGCTTTTCTTAAAATTGCACAAAGAGGAATGAATGGGATTATGGTCAGTCAGAATAAAGTTGGTGATAGTAATAGTGATGATCAATTGTTGAAGCTGTGTCAGGGGATAAAAAGTAATTATAACTGCAGGGGCTACATAAAAAGCCTGAACATGCAAAGGAGTAACAATGAATACAGCCAGAATCCAAGTCCTTGAACAAAATTAAGTGTTGCAGCAAGGGTACCATCAAAGATATTTACATTTGAGTCTGGGGCTTCCAGTATTGTTTTATGGTGAGATTTCCAGTTCAATGCTATCCCCAACCCTGTCCAATATATGTACAAATGACCTGGCAAATGTCACAACCTATAGGTTCATCCATGTTGATGAAATTTTTTGCATCACCCAAGATACATACTTTTACACCCTGGCCCAGTACCTTAAGGGAGATAACATGAAGTTGGTGGACTTCCAACTACTAACTGAGTAATGTTATGAAGAAATTGAATCCTGCAAGCAGCTTTCCCTTTTTAAATGCACAGACTGCTGGATAATCAGTCTGGGTTACTGAGGGACAAAGTGAATTTTACCATGTTAGGAAAACTGATTCCCTCTTTAGTGCCACCACCCTAGATGTAGTAGGCAGAGAGATGGGCATCAGAAAGTGTTCTTCAAATGAACCCCCATAGGGAATTCGAATATATGGCAAAAGCAAGTTCATTTACTGATGTATCTTGAAAATTTTTATGTAGTGTGCTTGGTCACAGGGTATAACTAGGCTGCAGAAAGGCTAGAAGGATAGGTCAGCTCATGTGTCAATGCTAAGGAGGGCAAGTCACAAATTAATTCTGTTTTGGGGTATATGGTGAGGCCCAGATTGGGGCACACTACAGGAAAATGCTGGTGTTTATGCATACGGAGATATTTGTTGCATTGGCAGAACAAACAACTTCTGAAGAAGGGTCTAGGCCTGAAACGTCAGCCTTCCTGCTCCTCTGATGCTGCTTGGCCTGCTGTGTTCATCCAGCTCTACACCTTGTTATCTCAGATTCTCCAGCATCTGCAGTTCCTACTATCTCTGAAACAACTATCCCGTAGTCATTAGCCAGGAGCATAGAGGAGTCCATAACATAGGGCATTGTGTGCATACCAGCATAGAAACTAGGAGCAGGACTAGGTTCCTTGGCCCCTCGAGACTGTTTTGCCAGTCAGTAAGATCATGGCTGATCTGATTAGTCCAGAATACTGTCTACCTCAGGTAAATTTTCACACCCTTGCTTTTCACAAATCTATCTACCTCTGCTTTAAAATTATTCAGAGTCTGCACTTCACTGCCTTTTGAGGAAAAGTGTTCCGAAGACCCAGAGGTATTTTATACATGAAGAGGTTGTTGAATTTAGGGCTTTATGATCACCACTAATTGTGATCGCCTAATATGGACTGTTGACAACTTGTAGTAATTTTGCGATAGATTACTGAATTTGTTAAGAAGCAGCAGTTTAGATGTGAAACATTAATTAATTAGATAAAGAAAGTATACAACTGTGACAGGTTCACTGATTCCGGAGGACACACAAGCAGTTGATGCGTTGCATGTTAAAGTTTGATGGTAGTATTCTGTTCTTGAGCCAAGGTGTTGGGGAATTTTTTCCTGGATCTTCTTCCTCTTCTTCTGGCCCATCTCCCATCCAGAAAAGGCAGCTCTCTTCAGATAGCCTAATGAGGACCACTCAATGAGGAATACCCTCTGCCCCTCAGGACTTGTTGATATCCCTTATTTTTGGGGGCCACTAACTTACGCTTTGTCAATCAATTGTTTAAACCTTTTTGACCACGGGACAGTTACTCATGACTTCAGATAACCATTGTTCACCTGCCCACTTCATTTGAAAAGTTAGTTTGGATTCCTTCTAAAATCAAAACCTTCTTATTTTTTAAAACAATACACTAACAATAGGGTAGTGTGACTCAATAAATCATTTGTTTATGCTGGTTGAAGGCTAGGTGCTCATGTAACACAGTTAAATAAGGTCTCATTGTACAGAAGAAATACAATATATGGAATACTGAGAGAACACAGTTTTAAATGGGACCCCAATTTCCAACAAGGGAGTGTCGGGTGGCCATTCACCCACTGGCCAGTTAATGGCTATTTATGGGTCTCCTCCATCATTGTTGCTTGGATTTAAACTGTGCTGTGTGGAAGACTGCACCAGGTTGCATTATGACTGTACCAGATGTACAAACATTTTATCCCATCAATGGCTTCCCAAAAGTTATTCCCTTCAGTTATTCTCCTTACCATACTGCCCTGTCAATCCCTGCCTCCAATCCCACTTTCCAGCAACTTGCGCTTAAGTTTGTCAGGATTCTTATCTGCTCTTCTTCAGCAAACTGCTGCAACCTCATATATGGTCACTGCACCCAATGGGGCAAGAGAAATACCAGAAATACCAAGTGATTGGCCGATAGTTGGGACCTCCTCTGTGTTAGGGGTCAAGAGCCAACATAAAACTTATTAAAGGCCGAATGACCATTAATCAACTGCATAACAAGTCAGTCAATAACCAGCAATAACCACATGACTTCAACCAGGCCAACCTCAAGTGTGTGCTACCAAGATACAAATAGAATCGCTGACAACAATGCTTCCCTCCCCAGTGAGCTCAGTGCATTTTATGCTCGTTTTGAACAGAAGGTCTGTGAAATGATGTCACAGACTTGGGTGTATCTATTCCCCAGTAACTGCCACAGACTTCAAGTCGGCCTTCTTGAGAGTGAACCCACGGAAAGTGACTGACCTGGGTGGAGTCCCTGGCTGTGCACTCAGATCCTGTGCGGACCAGCTGGCGGGAGTATTTGCAGACCTCTTTAACCTCTCCTTACTACAATGGGAGGTTCCCACCTGCTTCATGAAGACCACTATCATCCCGGTGCCAAAACAAAATCAGGCAATGTGCCTTAATGACTACTGTCTAGTGGCTCTAACAATTTATGAAGTGCTTTGAGAGGTTAGTAATGGCACACATCAACTCCAGCCTCCCAGATTGTCTTGATCCACAACAATTCACTTCCTGTCACAGTAGATCCATGGCAGATGCCATCTCCCTGGCCCTATAAACAACCCTGGAACGTCTGGATAACAAAGACACTGATGTCAGGCTCCTATTTATTATCTATTATTTGTTAACCATGAATCCAACCAAACACATCTCCAAACTCCAAGACCTAGGACTCTGCTCCCCGCTGTCTGATTGGATTCTCGACTTCCTGACCCACAGGCCACAGTACGTAAGGATGGGCAGCAACTTTTCCTGCACAATAATCTTCAACACCAGTGCCCCACAAGGCGGCATTCTCAGCCCCTTACAAAACTTCTTTCACACTCATGACTGTGTGGCTAAATACAGCTCTAACTCCATTTACAAATTTGCCGATGACAACACCATAGTGGGTCAGATCTCAAACAATGACAAGACAGAGTACAGGGAAGGAATAGAAGCTTAGCGGCATGGTGTAAAGAAAACAATCTCTTCCTCAATGTCAGCAAAATGAAAGAGATGGTCAACAACTTCAGGAAACAGAATGGAGGACACACTTTTGTCTGTCTCAGTGGTGCTGAGGTGGAGGTGTTTGAGAGCTTCAAGTTCCTAGGAGTAAATATCACCAATCTGTCCTGGTCCATCCACATTGGTGCAACAGTCAAGAAAGCCTCTAAGGCTGAGAAAATTCACATGTCCACAATGGGGCTTACTAATTTTTACAGATACACAATAGAAAGAATCCTGTTCAGATGCATCACAACTTGGTATGGCAACTGCTGTGCCCAAGACCACAAGAAATTACAGAGAGCATGTAACTAGTTGAGTCCATCACGAAAACCAGCCTTCCTTCCGTTAACTCTGTCTAAACTTCCCAACGCCTAGGGAAAGTAGCCAACATAATCAAAGACTCCTCCCAACCCAGTTATACTCTCTTCCATCAGGCAGGAGATACAAAAGTTTGAAAACACGTATCAACAGATTCAAGAACAGTTCCTTTTCCACTGTTATCAGACTTACGAATGGTCCTCTCATATATTAGAGTTGATTTTTCTCTACACCTTCTCTGTAGCTGTAACTATATATTCTACATTCTGTTCTATTACCCTGATGTACTTTTGTAAGGTACGATTTGTCTGGTGAGCATGCAAAACAGTGCTTTTCTCTGTATCTGTATCTGTATTCATGGCAGTAATACATCAAATCAAATCAAATCAGCAGTTTGTCCCTGACTTTAAGATGGGGGAAGTGTTGCAGAGACTCCAATCCCAACTTAAAATTTAACTCTTTGGATGTTATGTACAGTCTGGTTGTCATATTATAAAATAGGATGTAGACCAAAAAAACATACACAGAAGAATTACAAGAATGATATCAAAACTGTGCGAATATACATATCAGAAAAGGATTGATATTCTGGGGCTTTCCTGAAAAGAATGGCTGAGTTGTGACTTAATAGAGGTTTTTAAAACTATGAAAGATTTTGTTTACGAGGAAAATGTTTCCCCTTGTGAAGAAAAGCATATCTAGATAGCCATCAAGAAATCTGATAGAAAATTCAGATAAAAATATTTGTCACCCACGAGTGGGAAAATGCAAAACTCACTGTCACAGGGAGTTGTTGAAGTGAACAGAATAGATATATTCAAAGGGAAACAGGAAAGCATATGAAGGAAAATGGAATAAATAGTTACAATGGTATATTTAGATAAGAAAGATGAAAGTATAAAAGCAAAATACTGCAGATGCTCAAGATCTGAAATTAAAACAAAAAGTACCGAAGAAATTCAAAGGGTCTGGCAATATCTGTAAAGAAAGAGAGAAACAGAGTCTTTTGGATTGAAGAAGTGTCATGGGACTCAAAAAGCTAACTCTGTTTCTCTCACTGCAGATGCCACCATTGATGAGAAGGTTTGAGTGGGACATAAACACTGATGTGAGCTGGTCATACACAATATTTTAATGGTCTATTTATCACGTAATTCCACATAAAGCAATCTGATAATGAGAAGGTAATTATTTTTGTGATATTGATTAAGAAATAAGTATTTGCGAAGTCATCATACATCTTTTATATCCAAATGAGAGGGCAAGCCTGGCCTTATCTAAAGGATGACACAGTGGTGTCACTGGATTGTACTCAGATCCTGCAGCAGAATTGGAGCATGTAACTACCTGATTCAGATTTAGACAGTGCTACCAACTGCACCATTGGGTGACAATTATGTTATTTTGTTTATGCTAGGTTGGCAGTACTCAGATTATTTCTCAGAGAAAATCTATTAAAATGTATCATTTTTGAAATGAAATCACTAAGACAAGTCAATCATTCTCTGCAAAGAATACAGTTTAGATCTCCTGATTACATTCTGCATTTTACAAGGTATTGCAAAGATTTATATCTGACTGAAATCAAAACAATTTGGGAATGTATGTGTCTTTGAATGTACTCCTGTCAATTTGACAGAAAACTCCAAATTGAAATGAGAAAGTAACAGTAACACATAAGAATGGAGTGAAGATCCACTTATAATGGAATTAGGACTTTTGAATGGATTGTGAGTAAAACACAATAATAAATATGGAATGCTGAGGAAATTTTAACTCACCAGTTCGAAGCTAACAGATCATTTCAACTAATTATCACATTACATTAGCAAAGGCCTAGGAGCAAACCTAGGAGCCTGCCCTCCAGATGTGTTAGATTTTGTGGAACTCTAGGTGGAGGTTTCATAACTTGTTATAGCCAACCAGCAAATCGTCCACATTTTTCAAATTACTTATTCAAAGCATATGGATATCACTAACAACCATTTGTTGCCTGTTTCTAATTGGCCTTGAGAAGGTGGCAATTTTTTTTATTATCCACCTGTGAGATATGTATGTATCTGACTGGCCAGCATTTTATTGCCCATCCCTAGTTAAGAAGGTGGTGGTGAGCTGCTTTCTTGGACCGCTGCATTGCACTGTTGTGGGTTGATCCACAATGCCCTTAGGGAGGGAATTCCAGGATTTTGACCCAGCGACAGTGAAGGAATAGCAATATATTTCCAAGTCAGGATAGTGAGTGGCTCAGAGGCGAACTTGCAGGTGGTAGCTATTGGCTGTCCATGTTCTTTCAGATGAAAATGGTTTTGGGTTTGGAAGGTGCTGTCTTAGGATCTTTGGTTAATTTCTGCAGTACAGCCTGTAGATAGTATACACTGTTGCCTCTGAAAGTAAGTGGTGAGGGAAAGGATGCTTGTGCATGCTGTGCCAATCAAGTGGACAGCTTTGTCCTTGATGGTGTCAAGCTTTCTTGAGTGTTGTTGGAACTGCACCCATCCAAGGAAGTTGGGAGTACTCCATCACACTGCTGACTTGTGCCTTGTAGATGGTGGATAGGCTTTGAGGAGTCAGGAAGTGAATTACTCACCGCAGTATTGCTAAACTTTGATCTGCTCTTGTAGCCACTGTGTTTATGTGGCAAGTCCACTTGGCTTTCTGGTCAATGGTAAACCCAAGGATATTGATAGTGGGCGAATTCAGTGATAGTAATACCATTGAATGTCAAGGGACAGTGAATAGAATGTCTTTGATTGGAGATGGACATTGCTTAGCATTTATGTGGCATAAATGTTACTAATCATTTGTCATCCCTAGCCTGGATATTATCCAGATCTTGTTGCATTTGAGCATGGACTCCATCAGTATTTGAGCAGTCATGATAGAGCGCTGAACATTGTGCAATCATCAGTGAACACCTCCGCCTTCTGACATAATGATGGAGGAAAGGTCATTGATGGAACAGCTAAAGATGGTTGGGCCTAGGACACTGTCCTGAGGAATTCCTGCAGAGATGTGCTGGAGCTGAGATGACTGACCTCTGACAACACAACCATCTTCCTATGTGTCAGGTATGACTCTAACCTGTGGTCTGTCTACTCCATAATGTCCTTGATTCCAGTTTTGCTAGCGCTCCTTGATGCCACATTCAGTTGAATGCAGCCTCAATTTCAAGGGCTCTCACCTCACCTCTGGAATTCTGCTCTTTTGTCCATGTTTGAACCAAGGCTTTAATGAGATCAAGAGCTGAGTGGCCAAGGCAGAACCCAAACTGGACATCACTGAGCAGGTTATTGCTGAATAGGTGATAGTACTATTGATGACACCTTCTATCATTGATCAAGAGTAGACTGATGGGACAGCAATTGACTGTGTTGGATTTAACCTGCTTTTTGTGTACAGGACATATCTGGACAATTTTCCACATTGTTGCGTAGATGCCACTGTTGTATCCATACTGGAACAGCTTGGCTAGTGGTATGTCAAGTTCTGGAGTGCAGGTATTATTGCCAGAATGTTGTCAGGGCCCATTGCCTTTGCAGTATCCAGTGCCTCCAACTATTTCTTGATATCACATAAAGTGAATCAAATTGGCTGAAGACTGGTATCTGCATTGCTGGGAACCACTGTCGAGGCCCTGATGGATCATCCTCTTGGTATTTCTCGCTGAAGATTGCTGCGAATGCTTCAGCCTTATCTTTTTCACTTGTGTGTTGGGCTCTTCCATCATTGAGGAAGGGGATATTTGTGAAGCCTTCTCCTCCACTGAATTGTTTAATTGCCCATCACCATTCATGACCAAATATGGCAGGACTGCGAGCTTACGTCTGATCCATTGATTGTGGGATTGGTTAGCTCTGTCTATCACTTGCTGCTTATGCTGTTTGGCATGCAGGTAGTCCTGTTTGGTTGTTTCACCTGGTTTTCTGATCATTTTTAAGTATGCCTGGTACTGCTCCTAGCATGCCTTCCTGCACTCTCCATTGAACCACCGTTGATCACTTGGCTTGGTGATAATGGTTGAGTGGGAGATATGCTAGGCCATGAAGTTACAGATTGTGCTGAATTACAATTCTGCTACCGCTGATGGCCCACAGCACCTCATGGATGCCCAGTCTTGAGTTGTCTGATCTGTTCAAAGTCTGCCCCATTTAGCAAAATGATAGTGCCACACAACATGGTGAGTTCCCTTTCTTAAACCACTATAGCCTGTGAGATGTAAAGATATCCAGAGTGCTGTGAGGAAGGGTGTTCCAAAATTTGAAACCACTCGGTGCAATTTTATGGGACCTAGGAGAATGGGGATCATCGTGGGCAGCGGACATAATAAGCAAGTGCTGAAATATCACCTTCTTCATAGCAGGTTCAAGTTTAGAGATGAAGTCAGCAGCATGTTTGCAACAAGTCAATCCTCGCATTGACCCTTGGCAGGTACTTGTAATACATTTATAACGCATTTGTAATTCTCTGAGTAGTATTGATCATGAAAATCTTTTGTTGTTATATCTGACGTTCATGATAAAGCCAGCAGTGCAAACAAATCTTATAACACCTGATTCGTGTTTACTCAAAAGTCGTGTGCAACAATTGGCTTTATGCAGTTGTATTTGAGGCTAGTGATCTTCCTTGTTGAACTCTGCGTACAAGAGAGGAGAGCAGGACAATAGCAGTTTACAGGAGACTTGGGAACAGCATTGGTGAGTCACTGGTGAGGGGTGGGTATGCAGTTGGGGGCATGAGGGCATGGGGGAGTGGAAAGGGTTTGGAGAAGTGAAATCGGAAAGATCTAGCATCTGGGATGTAGTGAGAGCAGAATGTGAAGCTAAGAAAGTGAGGCATCCAAAGGTGGTGACAGGACAGTCTGCATATGGATCCATCTCAAAGTGATGGCTGGCAGAATCCTTGCAGGGCACAACATTTTAATCATCCCAGATTAGAGTGCTCTCAGGCAATATCTTGTACAATGCATAGAAGGGAGTGTCAGCAGCGAAGTGATGAATACCAAACTGAACATTAACACAAACATTCAATAAAGAGTGAACTCAAAAACAAACACTTATTCCACATTAAATGAATGACCTAAACTCCCTTGTCTTTGCCTGCCAACAGTGATGTGTGTCAGTGCATTTAGTTCTCTGACTAAGCTACGTCAACAAATAACAATAATATACACATGAATAAAGTGAAGATAATGCAATGTGAAACTTAAGTCTGAAAACACCAGTGCCACCTTTGTGCTTTCACTAAGTCTTATGTTAGTAGAAATGAAGTTGTGGTCCTGATGAAGAGCTTGTTTGTCAAGGAGTTTGTTTTACAGCCTGCCACTATTTGCTGCATTTTCAGCTATTGGTGGGTTTCACCAGTGGAAGGTCTTTCCAGCCACATGAGCACATGTGGTTCCACTACACCAACACTTTTAGATTTTAATTGTTAATGCATGGGAACTAGCAAAAACCAAGAAAGTGAAACTGATGCCTGTTTCTGCTCCTGCTGTTAGGAGCAGTACAATGTGATTAATATTCCAGCCATTTGTTAGCTCTGTATATTCATCAAATAGTGCTGCTTGATATTGGATGTTTGTCATCTTATTTGGAAACTGTTTCCTTCATTCTTCCAACTGTCATTTGCAAAAGACTCAAAAATGTAACTTCACACATATTAACTTTACAGTCAATACGGATACTAGGCTACTTAAAAAAAATGCATGAGACACATTTTGGTCACAAGCAACACACTGCACTCTTATTCTGAGCCTGTAAGAATTTTTTTGAGGCATGCAGAAAGAGTGCTGCAGAGATTGACAAATCCTGTGCAACAATATGAAGTAACCTAATAACCTTTCTATACTCAGAATTTATGGTATCTCAAAAGTGAGACTCAAGAACAACATCAGTGAATGCCTATAGTGAAAAACATGCTTTGGAAGGGATATATATTGTACTTTTGCCTGAGTCACTGCTTCAAGTTACAAATCAAAAGGCAGCAATTCCTCACATTCCAATCTTAGCAGGCTAGCCAAATGGAATTTAAAGCACACCTCATTATATTGAAATAATAGGAAGCACTGTTCATTTGCACGCCCAGACCGGTTTGAAGGTTTTTTGTTATTCATATTTCACTGCATTATTGCATTACTGATAATAGGAATTCATATCCAGTCACTTCAGTACATTGTTAAATTATTTTAATTGGGCTGTTTGGAGTGAAAACATTTTAAGGTGTCTGAGCACTGATTACAACAATGATTTAACTGATTTATAACACAAGCCATAAAAAAAACAGAATCTTGTTCTTCACACTTTGTATTTTGGTTTGCTTATTGCATACTTTATTACCTCTCCACTTAGTTCCGTTCCCCTTTATTGCCTTACTTCATTTGAATTGAGTGTTTGCAGTGTTCTCCCAGAACTTGTGACCAGTCATTAGTTGATGGCCAAGAAAGGTCCTGAATGGCTCACTCTCTATTACTCAAACTGTTCATTGTCAAGCAGTTGGCAACTACCCAGAAACTCCCCTTGACATGACAGCAGAGATTAGAACTGCAGTATAATTCACTGCCTATTGTCATTTTTTTTAAATTTCAAAACTAGATTAGCTAATATAATTGCCTTCCAATCAATATTTACTTAATATAAATACAGTAGTTCAAACATTTTTTAAAAAGTTCAAGATTAACAGTCACTTCATAGCTATACAGAGGAGTTGTTAAAGGGACACTGTTTAAGGATAAAGAATTTGACAAATGTTGTTTGGTAGTCAGATAAAGAACCAAAACAATTTTTGTCACAACTATGTAGTTATAAATTACACAATTATGCTGCATTATATATTAAGGAGCAATGTCACAGAAGGGAATTACAAACCCTATTGTCATGGAAACTGTTGTTAGTTCAGATTGCCTAAAAAAAAGCCCATGGCATTTTCTTGTTGTCTTAAATGTAAAACAATTATTGTTAATGACATCTTGACAACTTATTTGTGATTTCCTATTTCATTCACCGTGATGTCAAATGATCTTTTTAATCTTTTAAAAGCTGTATTCTTTTCAACAATCTAATGAATACAAAATCCCCCAGAACCATTTACAGTGTGAGAGACTCAATCAGCAACGGAGTAGAATGTAAAGCAAATTTGTTAGTGATAACAATAAAATTTGCTGAAGGGTCAAGTCATCCACAACTAATGTTTCAATTTTGTGACTCCCTTGTAATGCACAATGTATAACATTTTAGCAGGGTATTACCCATACCTAACAGAAGGAGAATTGAGCAGAAAAAGATTGAATGTTTTCTATTAACATAACATAAAGTTGTTCTTTATTAGTTGTTTGTTCAAATTGATTAATTCTTCAAAATATGCTAAGGTCCTACATTGATTAAAATCAGTGAGGTAGAGGAACATCAATAACATAGAACCCAATATGACATTGTGACACTAAATCAGGTACAAAGGATTCATGTCAATCTACATGGCACAAAGTTCTGTATGCTCTTCTCAAATTACAAGAGTCCTACAGTTGGTTAAAAGCAGTTTAAAGACAAATTCCATAGGCTGTAGTTTAATCTAAAGATATTATCCACCCAGGTTTTGTGACAAAGAAAAACAGTATCTGCACATTGATCAATCATCCATCTTTGTATAATATAGCTATTTTACCTACAGCATAATGAATCATGCTTTGTTTACAATATTCAGTAAAAACACTCTTCAACATCCATTGATGTATATATGAATCATCATCACTTACATGTGTAAGGATCACATATTTTTATTTTACTGTTTTTTAAAGCTGTCGACTGAAATGAGAAAAATCTGTGTTAAAACCAAAGTTTTAAAAGGATCCAGCATGGTTTGAAAGCAAGTAACTTGACACTCATAGCAAACATTTTATTTGTACAACAACCAGTAATTGAAGTGTTGTAGACAAATTGAAGCCGAGGGGTTCTGTATAGATGCAGCTGGGAGGTAACATGAAGTTGATTATCTATGGGCTAGTGACCAGTTACTAATGATAAGAACCTCTTGCTCGCCAACAAGTGGTTGATTGCATCTTAGGTAACTGAACAGCTGGGAGGTGAGATAAGTTACAGAGAAGAGTTTTGATCGCCACCAGTTTAGAATTGGCCTCGCTGTTCTCTGCAGTCAAAACTCATTTTACACCTAGAGGAAACCAGTTAATCTTTCCCTCAGCAGCTCCTGTGAGCTTCCACTCTCTATACATCTTGCAAACCAGTGGAAGCATTTTGAAAAGGGAAGCCAGGAAGAAACCTTTCAATCAGCAAGAAACAACTCAACAGAATTTATGGACAAAGATTATTGTCTTTTCTGTTTATCCCCCCATCCATGTGTTTTAATTTGTGGTGTTATGTGCTGAAAGTTTATACTTGTTTACCTGTAACTGGAGTGTAACTACTTTTAATAAATAGTAATTCTCGTTTAGTGCAGAAATCTAGTCCATGCTTTCTATTAATTTGGGTCTGAAAATCAGGTAATTTGGAGAATTTTCTGAACGTTTTAAAGGCATATAAATATTATGACTTCAGGAATAATGGGATTTATTTTCCAGCATGTTATTCCAATAGGTTGTGACCCTAACCTGAAACAAATCAATGCAGCAAGTATGTAGTGAACCTTTACAGAAGCCTGCAAACCTGCTCTGCATCATCAGACAGGATGTGATGTACATCCATGTGTAATCATTGGGCAGACGAAAGGAGCAGTGTCAAGATTAGACAAATTATCTAATCTCCCAGATATTGTTGTACACAGCTTCAGCTCTTCTAATAAAAGAACCCAATGAATTATATGAGCAATCTTCTGCATGATGTGCTGTGTTTTGTGAAAAGTAGAAATCAATAACCAGCAAGTGTTGATTTTTTTTCATTTGTGAGTCCGATCTGTGACCGCAGTTGTGTAAAATCTGTTGTTGTTTAGAGGCGCTGAGTCGATGATTAGTAGGAGCAACTTTCACATTTCCAAGCAATTGAAATGAATTTCCAATGTGTCACAAGCCACCATTTTGTTCAAGGAGTAATTCCCACACACAAGAAATGTACAAAATACAGGGCTGGATTTGATTAAAAATCAGTTAAATGTTAATTTCAGGGCGTTTTAAGGAGCTTTTCTCTACAACAGCTCAAACAAGTTTTCTCTCACTAATCTCTACTGCTCACCTCATACACCAAATGCCACACCGCTATGGTGCAACACTTGCACTACCATGCGCTCACCAATGCCAGACATGCTCAAAGCTACCAGGACCTTCCAGGATTTGTGCCGCTGGTACTATGTTTAAAACCTAGCTCTGCACCAGTACAGATGCTACAAGCTGAATAAAGCCCTTCACAGTTGCACTGGGAAGAGGAATTGCACTAGGAACTGCTGATACAAGAAATTTGGCACCTAATTTGCTCAGATGGAGCTGGAATTTCTGGTGGATGGGATACTGTGACGAAGGGCCATCTTGTTTCCTCAGACCAGCAAAGACAGTCTTGCTACCAGGCCCAAGATTAAGCCCCAGGTTTGGAACATATGTCACAACATGCATCACTGAGGCAAATCCATGAGGTTGACGGCTTAATGGAAAAAAAGTTCATAGATGCAGTCATTGATGAAATAAAAGGGGTTATCATTAGACAGCCAAGTAGAAATTGGTAGGGAGTAGTGCAAACTATTCTCTAGCCAGTGTTCAGTTCTGAATACTGATGAAAGTGACATTTCATCTAGAAAGTGCAGAATCAAGTCCTAGGCATCATGGGTAGGTCATCTGTAAAGAGGGACACAAGGAACACTGGAAGAGCAATAGTAACAGGTGATTCAACGTTTATGGGAATAGGTAGCAGTTTCTGTGGCCACAGATGTGAATCCCAGATGGTGCATCGTCCACCTAGAGCCAAGGTCAGGGGTTTCACTGAACAGCTGCAGAGTACCCTGAGTGGAGAGGGTGGACAGCCAGCAAGGTAATTTGCTAGTGCTCAATGGTTTAAATTTTACTGGGAAGGTACAGGAAACAGTAGGAAATATCAGAGAGAAATACCAAAAGGCCAGTGGCTTTTTCTTTATGGCCTAGAATTAGGGATGTTGATATTGTCAGTAGATTTATGGGGCAGTGCTGACCCTGAAGCTGACAGCTATTTCAAAATAATATGGTTAAAACAGTACTTGAATTCATTATGGTGGGAGTCATGGACCAAGTCTCCTGGAGGGGGAGAAGCCATTACCATCCTGAAAAAGCTTGCATTGTAGACAGCCAACTGTCTATGGCCCATTGCAAAGGTTAAGTATGTAACATGTCCTGTCAGGCTTTCTTTTCTTGTAGATGATCATTTCTGTAAAATGTTACAAAACAATTGTTTGCATTCCAGACCCATAAGGACATATCTGGAGTATTGATTGTCTGGCTGCTGTTGACTTCAGAGCGGTTTATGAAAGTTATTCTTAGACTCAGTGACATGATTACAGCAGTCATTTTTTGAACTGTTTAATGGGCTTTTTAAAATCACTTTATATATACATACTATATGTACTGACATTTATTAAAATTGACTTTTACTTTGGACCAAAGTTGGAAAGAAATTGTAGAAAGTTACAGAAAGTATAGAGTACAATGGTGAAATCCAATTATCTGGGTATACCCTAGATAGTGTAAAGGATAGAAAGGGGAAAAGATTCCTAGTGTATTTTCAGGAAAATATTCCAGCGCAGTATATTTGCTGCCCAACAAGTGGGGAGACACTGCTAGACCTGGTGTTTAGGATTGATGTGGAGAGAATATTTAGGGGACAGTGATCATTTTATCCTAATATTTAGGTTGACTGTAGAAAAGGACAAAGAGCAATCCAGAATAAGAAGTATTAACAGAGGTGAAGCAAATTTCAATGAGTTAAGACTGGATCTACATTGAATAAATTGGAATCAAAGTTTAGCAGAACAATGGACAACTGAACAATGGGTTTCCTTTAACTTAGAGTATTCGGGTCCAGATAAGGTACATTACCATGAAGAGGAAAGATGGAAGAAGTAAATCCAAAGCTCTCTGGACAGCAAAAGAGGTAGAGATGAAAATGATGGAGAAATGTGTGCTTATGACAGATGTGGGGTGGATACTACAATGGAGAACCAGGCTGAATATGGTTCAGATGGTTCAGAGGCGTCGTGAAAAAAATCAAATAAGAGAAGCAAAGGGAAAAAAAAGTCAAGAGATTAGCAGCTAACGTAAAAGGGAATCCCAAATTTGTCTATTAGCATATAAATAGTGAAAGGGTGGTAAAAGAGGAGTAGGATTGATTAGGAAATGAGAAAAGGACTTTATGCACGAAGGCAAAGGGAACAGCTGAAGTATTAAATTAATATTTTGCATCTGTCTTTACCAAGAAAGAAGACAGTACCCAAGCTGCAGTAAAATAGGAGGTAATTAATATCTTAGTAGGGTTTAAAATCAATAAGGAGGAAGTATTGGATGGGCTGTCTATAATTGAAGTTGTTAGAGCACCAGAGCTGGATGAGATGCCAAGGATACTGAGGGAAGTGGAAGTGGCAATTGTGGCAACACAGCTATAAATTCCCAGCCTGAGACATAGTGACAGTGCTAGAGAATTGGAGAATTGCAAATTGGAAAAGGGCGTCAATATAACTTTGTTGTTTGGGAAACTTCCAGAAAGAATAATTCAGAATAAAATTAACAGTGACATCTATAAATGCTGGTTAATTGAGGAGCATAATTCGTTAAAAAAAAGTTGTGCTTATTCAACTTATCTAACTGATGAGGTAAGAGTGGGTTGATGAAGGCAATACTGTTAAGATGGTGTATGTAGACTTTAGAAGCTGTTGGGTACAGTGTCACACAACACAATTTGGAACCAAGTTATAGCTTTTAGAATAAAGGGAACAGTAGCAACATGGATATGGAGTTGGCTAAATGAAAATAAACTGAGAGCAGTGGTTAATGGATATTTTTTGGCCTGGCGGAAGGTTTGTAGTGACCTAGGCCTTGGTGTACAGGGCCTGATTTCAAAATTTGCAGAGGATATAAAACCTGGAAACATTGTGAACTGTAAGAAAGATAGTGGTAAACCTCAAAACCTCAGAGACAAGTGGGTGGAATGGGCAGACAAGTGACAGATGAAGTTCAAAGCGGAGAAGTGTGAAGTGATTAATTTTGGTATGATGAATATAGAGGTGCAAAATAAAAAGGGTACAATTTAAAGGAGGGGTGAAGGGGCAGAGGCACCTAGTTGTACATGTGTATAAGTCACAGAAGGTGGCAGGACAGGTTGAGAGCGCAATTAATAAAGCATACAGTTTCATAGATATCATTAATTTTGCCATGGAGTACAAGAGCCGGGGGTTTAATTGAACTTATGGAAGATACTAGTTAGGCCTCACCTGGATAGAACATCCAGTTCTGGGCACCACATTTTATGAAAAATATGAATGCATTAGAAAGAGTCAGAAAAAAATCACAACAGTGGTTTCAGAGGTGAATAAGTTATGATGATTAATTAAGAACTCGGGACCATTTTCCTCGGAGAAAAGAAGGCTGAGAGTAAATTTAGAATCATAGAATCCCTACAGTGTGGAAGCAGGCCATTTGGCCCATCAAGTCCACAACAACCCTCCAATGAGCACCCAACTCAGAGCCATCCCCCTACCCTATCCCTCTAACTCTGCATTTCCCGTAGCGAATCCACCTAACCTGCATTTCCCTAGACACTATGGGCAATTTAGCATGGCCAATCCACCTAACCTGCACAAGTTTGGACTTGGGAGGGAACCAGAGCACTCAGAGGAAGCCCACGTAGACACAGGGAGAATGTGCAAACTCCACACAGACAGACTTGAACCTGGGTCCCTGGTGCTGTGAGGCAGCAGTGCTAACCACTGAGCCAATATGCCACTGACAAAGTTTGCATAATTGGCAGCTCTAGCAAACAAGCTTCTAGTGACACATCCTAAGGATATCTGAGCCCCCCCGAATTAGGTCTAGATGGACCCAGAAGCAAAAATATTGAAGCAAATGGTTTGACATATGCTGCTAACACATGGTCATTAGGTCCAGCAGGCAGCAGTGTCTTCTTCCAGGAAGCTGCAGATGACACAACATGAGAACCTGAGCCTGCTAAACAACTGTTGTTCCATCATATCTGGGAAACTTGGTTTCTTTCCAACCTCCCCGTCTCTGCCACTCTCCTCTCTGCTCCTACAAGCAAGTCGGTTTCTGCTGAAACTGGTGTTGCTGCTGATTCTGCTGGTGTTGGTACTAGTGCTAGAATTTTTTATTCATTTGTGGGATGTGGGCATTGCTGGCTGGCCAGCCTTCATTGCCCGTCACTAGTTGCAACTGAGAAGGTGGTGGTGAGCTGTCTTCTTGAATCGCTGCAGTCCACCTGATGAGGATTAACCCACAGTGCCATTAGGAAAGGAATTCCAGCAGTTTTATCCAACAACAGTGAAGGAACAGTGATATATTTCCAATGGATGGTGAGTGGGTTGGAGGGGAACTTGAAGGTGGTGGTGTTCCCATATAGGTGTTGTTGAGACTTCTTCTGTTCTTGTTGATGCTGCCTATATTGGATTCCATTTCAATAATCACCTTTACAAAATGAAATCAAAGGCCCATTTTAACTTCAGACACATAGCAATGAAGTTGACTCTTAACAGCCCGAGCAAACTATTTAGCTCAAGGTCACTTAAGGATAGACAACAAAAGGCCAGGCCAGCAATGCCTATATCCCATTAAAAAGTAAAGAAATAAAAATGCAACCCAAACTGTCTTGCTCCATTGTGTATTCGCACATTTCCTATTCAGTTTTTCCACCGCCTCCGCCTCCACGCTTACTTCTTTAACCGTGAACCTAACCCTCCCTCTACTGACCCCTTCTCCCGCTTCCAACACACCCCCTCCTCCTGGACACCACCCCAAGGCCTCCTACCCTCCCTCGACCTCTTCATCTCCAACTGCCGTCGAGACATCAATCGCCTCAACCTCTCCACCCCTCTCACCCACTCCAACCTCTCCCCCGCAGAACGTGCAGCCCTCCGCTCCCTCCGCTCCAATCCCAAGCTCACCATAAAACCCGTGGACAAGAGAGGCGCAGTTGTAGTATGGCGCACTGACCTCTACATCGCCGAGGCCAGACGCCAACTCTCCAACACCTCCTCCTACCGCCCCCTTGATCATGACCCCATCCCTGAGCACCAAACCATCATCTCCCAAACCATCCACAACCTCATCACCTCAGGTGACCTCCCACCCACGGCCTCCAACCTCATCGTTCCCCAACCTCGCACTGCCCGCTTCTATCTCCTTCCCAAAATCCACAAACCTGAATGCCCTGGTCGACCCATCGTCTCTGCCTGCTCCTGTGCCACCAAACTGATCTCCAACTATCTAGACTCCATTTTCTCCCCCTTGGTCCAGGAACTCCCTACCTATGTCCGTGACACCACCCACGCCCTCCACCTCCTCCAGAACTTCCAATTCCCCGGTCCCCAACACCTCATCTTTACCATGGACGTCCAGTCCCTCTACACCTGCATTCCCCATGCAGATGGCATTAAGGTCCTCCGCTTCTTCCTGTCCTGCAGGCCCGACCAGTCCCCCTCCACTGATACCCTCATCCGCTTAGCCGAACTCGTCCTCACACTCAACAACTTCTCTTTCAATCCCTCCCACTTCCTACAGACAAAGGGGGTAGCCATGGGTACCCGCATGGGCCCAAGCTACGCCTGCCTCTTTGTAGGTTACGTGGAACAATCCCTCTTCCGTACCTACACCGGCCCTAAACCCCACCTCTTCCTCCGTTACATTGATGACTGTATCGGCGCTGCCTCGTGCTCCCACGAGGAGCTTGAACAGTTCATCCACTTCACTAACACCTTGCACCCCAACCTTAAGTTTACTTGGACCATCTCTAACACCTCTCTCCCCTTCCTGGACCTCTCTGTCTCCATATCGGGCAACCACCTAGAAACCGATATTCATTTCAAGCCCACCGACTCCCACAGCTACCTAGAATACTCCTCCTCCCACCCACCTTCCTGCAAAAATGCTATCCCCTATTCCCAATTCCTTCGCCTCTGCCGCATCTGCTCCCAGGATGAGGCATTCCACTCCTGTACATCTCAGATGTCCTCGTTTTTCAAGGACCGTAACTTCCCCCCCTCGGTGGTCGAGAACGCCCTCAACCGTGTCTCCCACATCTCCCGCACCTCATCCCTCACACCCCGTCCACGCAATAACAGCCAAAAAAGAATCCCCCTTGTCCTCACGTACCACCCCACCAACCTCCGGATCCAACGCATCATCCTCCAACACTTCCGCCATCTGCAATCCGACCCCACCACCAAAGACATCTTTCCCTCCCCACCCTTATCTGCTTTCCGGAGGGACCACTCTCTCCGTGACTCCCTTGTCCGCTCCACACTCCCCTCCAGCTCCACCACACCCGGCACTTTTCCCTGCAACCGCAGGAAGTGCTACACCTGCCCCCATACCTCCTCCCTCACCCCCATCCCAGGCCCCAAGAAGACTTTCCACAACAAGCAGATGTTCACCTGCACATCTGCCAATGTGGTATACTGCATCCGCTGTACCCGGTGTGGCTACCTCTACATCGGGGAAACCAACCGGATGCTCGGGGACCGCTTTGCAGAACACCTACGCTCGGTTCGCAATAAACAACTGCACCTCCAAGTTGCGAACCATTTCAACTCCCCCTCCCATTCCTCAGACGACATGTCAATCCTGGGCCTCCTGCAGTGCCACAACGATGCCACCCGAAGGTTGCAGGAACAGCAACTCATATTCCGCTTGGGAACCCTGCAGCCCAATGGTATCAATGTGGATTTCACAAGTTTCAAAATCTCCCCTCCCCCTACCGCATCCCAAAACCAGTCCAGCTCGTCCCTGCCTCCCTAACCTGTTCTTCCTCCCACCTATCCCCTCCTCCCACCTCAAGCTGCACCTCCATCTCCTACCGACCAACCTCATCCCGCCCCCCTTGACCTGTCCGTCCTCCCTGGACTGACCTATCCCCTTCCTAACTCCCCACCTACACTCACCTTTACTGGCTCCATCCCCGCCTCTTTGACCTGTTTGTTTCCTCTCCACCTATCCTCTCCTCTATCCACCTTCTATCCGCCTCCCACTCTCTCCCTATTTATTTCATAACCCCCTTCCCCTCCCCCTTTTCTGATGAAGGGTCTAGGCCCGAAACGTCAGCCTCTCTGCTCCTATGATGCTGCTTGGCCTGCTGTGTTCATCCAGCCCTGCACCTTGTTGTCTCCTATTTCTCTTTCCTGGTTTTATTACTTTAGATAGTTTAATTTTCCCTTTACCTGGATTGACCAAAACATAACCTTTTCCTCTACTTTCTTCCCTTGGGTTGGTTTCAGATTGTTTTCTATAATTACCTTTTCCTTGTTGACCACTCTATTTATCTTTTGCATCATGAACCTGGTTTAAGTTGAACTCATCCCATCAGGGCAGTTCCTTTCTGCCCCAGTATTGGTGCCAATGACCCATGAAATGGAACTCCTCTTTACTAAATCATTCCTTCAGTCATGAGTTCAACTGTCTCCTTTCCAGTTATCTCTTAACTGATTTGAATAAGACTTGGGCAATGGTGATTATGACCTTTGAATTGTTGAGGTTCATTCAGTTTCTAGTTCCTCCTGACTACATTAACCTCTGATCATCCGACCACATCTCAACCAGACATGATTACCTCCCACCACTAGACCAACCCCAAGCTCTACCTGTCTACCTCTCCCAAGGCTACACGATGACCCTTTAACTTACCTACCCACCTGCTACTCCTACAACCTCTTCTACTTGATAATGCTATAAAAGAAGGACATGGCTTGTCTTCCCCCCCTCCCCGGCATTATGGTGCTGTGTATGATTCTGTGCTCTGCATTTTTGTAGAAGTCCAGATTTAAAGACCTGTCGAAAATATAGAGCAGTTTTAGCATTCAGAAATGTACGAATTACAGATATTAACCCAAAATTTGCTGAATTCACTGAAATTAAGTTAAATACAATTGAATAAAATGAAGCAGAAATCATTTGAAGCCTAGAGATAACCTAATAATTAGAAAGGTCACTGGTTTTAAAGTGTTTCTGTGTTCTGCTGAAGTAATGTGTGTGTTTTTATTGAGTATTAGCATATTTGGCAGCAATGAACTGACATCACAGTAACTCTGGAAAAGCAGAAGTCTTGTTTAAAACAAACACGGTGAATCAGATGTGATAATTGGACTATTTAACAGCTGAATTCATGATTGTCATGGAGCTGTGATGTGTAAATATCAAATGGTTGATGAGATGACATAAAGTGCAAGCAAGCTAAAGCTGAGGTGAAAATTTATTAAAAGCAAGAGACAAGCCTCTTTCCATGGAGATACAAGAAAGTCTGAATGAATTAATTGATCAAATCAATGTGAAAAATATGACATATTTGTAATGTTTGCCAGTGGTCAAACTGATCATTTGCTGGAGACTGAATAATGTAAATGTTTCAATACTCAGCTGTTTTGTATGGAAGGAGTATTTTAAAAAGCTTAACTCACAACACAATTAGTTAGCTCAGGGAACAGAGATTGTCTGATCAACGGCTAGACATTGGGACTGAGTGGGCTGATCACCTGTTCTGATCTGATCTTTGGCAAGTCTGCCATAGAAGGGTTCACTTGTGATTGTAAGCATTGTAGGATAATATATTTGCAATATTTTGTAGTGTACTTTGCTTTAATAAAGAACATTGGGTATATTCCATTGTTAGAACTCTCCTGGTTTATTGATATCCAGAGTGAATCTGAAGGACCAGGGAAAGTGGAATCAAAGCCTTCAGCATGGGTTGGAAAACTGAAGATAATTACTACTTTGTGGAAGATTCAGGCTGTTTTTAATTGTGTTGGTTGTCAAAGTATCCAGATATCTAGTTTGATCAATATACAGCAGAAGATGACTAGTGAAAACTGATATGGCTTTCAGTGACACTCTCAATCCTCATCAATGAATTGCTGTAGCATCTGACACAATGTCATGCTTCTTCTTTAATGAGTATGAGAAATCCAAAGAAATACTCCTCAAAGTCTTAATCACCCCCATAGCAAATGATCTTAATGCATGTTGAACCTGTTTACAAAGAGGACATATTACACTAAAAGCAGTACAGACTCCATTTTGGCCACCTTGGAGACACTTCAGCATTGAATATACCTGGGGAGAGTCATCCTCCAAAAGCTTAGATATCCCAAAACTGCAGCACAATTAAAACAGTTTGAGAGGAAGTTAATTGCCAAGGAACATGGTTAAATGGAGACTAATGGCAACTTGTAAAGTATCCAATCATATCAAAGACCTATGCTCATGGCAGTAACAACCAAATGTACATTATGTTTATTAAAGTTCAAATCCCAGGCTGCATTTTGGTAAGTTATTTTTTAATTAGATTCAGGTAATCATAAGAACAATAAGTACCATGCCCACATATGTTGGATATTTTACAGATCTTTAGAATACCTGGGCTATAATTCATCAAAACAAATACAATGTCAGCACTACACAGGGAACTGAAAAATCATTCTAAACAGCCAGGAAAGGGGTGACAAGGGCACAGATGGCCCACTATCTGCAAAGCAAAGAGGTCTACTGTAATCTAAAATGGGTTTTGCTAGGATGAGGGTGAATGAAAATTGAACTTGCTGGCTTATGTTTTGAACCCATGTTTGTCTTAACTCCTGTGAACTCAATTAAATACCAGCAGTTTTCATCCTTTTCAGTAGGGAAAGGCTGTTTTGTCATTGACAGCCTGTGTGTGAGAAGCTGGTGAAGGCATGGCTATGAATTTGATTGTAAGGCCCAGAGAGGCATTTCTGATCCTCCTGGCTGAACAAGGAAAAGTTTTGTATGTATGTTGTGATACCTGTCCTATTTGCAGATCGGATTCAGCCCAACTGAAAAGCTATAGCTTGGAGTGTGGATCCCTGCTCACATAAATTTACAAGGTCCTGACCTTGTTTAGGCCTACACGTTAAATTCTGAAATCAAGCAAGGGGTCAAGTTGTGAGCAGGTAAGTAACCTAAACATTTTTAGCTTTCCACCTTCCCGGTTCTCACCAGTTGGTGGAACTAAGATTGATTCTAAAGTTCGTTTCAAGTGGAATAAGGTAATAAAAATATTGCACTTTCTATGCAAAGAAATAACTGTTTCCACACAATTTATGATAAAAATTTCACAGTTTTGGCCATTTATTATGTTCTCAGATAAAGAAAGCTAATTTCTTCTGAACTAAATGTGTCATATCAGGAACTATTGTTCCACACACTTTTTTGGCTTGGTGTTTGCTTCAGGATTGATGACCTAATCTGAGGAGAAAAGAAACAATGTTTAAGATTATGACAGGGAACGCACAATCACCCAGGACCACCATGCAAGGACTAGTTACAACCCAGTGGAACACTGAGAATGTCAACAAAGTTGTTGAATTCTCCACATGTCTATAAAATCATGAGGGGTATAGATAGAGTGAATAGCCAAGGTCTTTTTCCCAGGCTAGGGAATCCAAAACTAGAGGGTGTAGGGGGTTTAAGGTGAGAGGGGAAAGATTTAAATGGGTCCTGAGGAGTATCTTTTCATGTAGAGGGTGGTGCATGTATGGAACAAGCTGCCAGAGGAGGTGGTGGAGGAAGGTACAATTACAACATTTAAAAGGCATCTGGATGGGTACATGAATAGGATGGGTTTAGAGACGTAAAGGCTGAATACTATTGGAAATTAACCCTGAAAGGATGATGAAGATCTCCTCAAATACCACTACTTCATTATCAAGTTGATAGTGTGGACTATTTTTCAAGTGACTGCTTCTTAAAATTAGCATTCAGACATAAAGCTGCTTGTGGAGCATTGATTAATGTTTACTTATTTAGCTTTATTGTGTACTAAACAGAGCAATGGCAAGTAGCACAGGCCTGTGGAGTTTTTTTTTATTCACTCGTGCGATGTGGGCACCACTGGCTGGCCAACATTTCTTATCCCTTGAGAAGGTGGTGATGAGCTTCCTTCTTCAATTGCTGCAGTCCACCATTGTGGGTTGATCCACAATGCCCTTATGGAGACAATTCCAGGCTTTTGACCCAAAGACAATGAAGGAACATTGATATACTTCCAAGACAGGATGAGTGGGTTGGAGTGGTACATGCATGTGGTTGTCTTCCCAGGTATCTGCTGCCTTTGTTATTCAAGGTAGAAGGATAAGGGAAGCACTTGGGTTTGGAAGGTCCTGTCTAAGGATCTTTGGTGAAATTCTGCAGTGCATCGTGCAGATAGTACACACCGCTGCTACTGACTGTCGGTGGCAGAGGGAGTGGATGCTTGTTGATGTGGGATCAGTCAAGTGAGCGGCTTTGTTCTAGATGGTGTGGAAGATTCTTGAGAGCTGTTGAAGCTGCACTCATCCAGGCAAGTGGAGAATATTCCATCACACTCTTGACTTGCACCTAATAGGTAGTGAACAGGCTTCGGGGAGTCAGGATGTCAGTTACCCGTCAAAGTATTCCTAGCCTCTGACCTGCTCTTGTAGCCAATGTAATTATAGGTAGGTCCAGTTGAGTTTCTGGTCAATGCTAAACCTTGTGATGTTGATAGTGAAGGATTTAGTGATGGTATCACCATTGAATGCCCAGAGGCAGTGACTGGATTGAATGTTATTGGTGATGATCATCATTTGTGTGGTGCAAATATTACTTGCCACTTGTCAGCCCAAGCCTGAATATTGTTCAGATCTTGCTGTATTTGAACTTGGACTGCTTCAATATCTGAGGAGTCATGAATGGTGCTGAACATTGTGCAATCATCAACGAATATCCCCACTTCTGTTCTTATGATGGAGAGAAGGTCATCGATGAAGCAGCTGAAGATGGTGGAGGAACCTGAGGAACTTCTAAAGAAATCTCCTGCAGCTAAGATGATGATCTCCAACAATCACAAACATCTTCCTATACTCCTACCAGTGGAGAATTTTGCCTCTTGATTCCCATTGACTCTTTTCTAGGGCTCTTTGATGCCGCAATCAGTCTTGAGATTTTGACATCAAGGGCTGTCACTCTCGCCTCACTGCTGGAATTCAGCTCTTTTATCTATGTTTGAACCAAGGCTGTAATGAGGCCAGGAACTGAGTGGCCCTGGTGAACTGAAACTGGACATTTCTGAGGAGGTGCTGCTTGATAGCACTGTTGCTACAGGAGGTATCATAAGTGGTTCATCACTTTACCTTTGATTGAGAGTAAACTGATGAGGCAGTAATTGGCTGGAACAAAAACGAAGTTGCTGGAATAGCTCAGCAGGAATGGCAGCATCAGTGAAGGAAAAAACACAGTTAACGTTTCGGGTCCGGTGATCCTTCCTCAGAACACTCAGGTTGGATTGCTTTTCATGTCAGGACATACCTGGGCAACGTTGGATAGCTGCCAGTGTTGCAGCTGTGCTGGAAGAGGTAGGCTAGGGAAGCCATATGTTTTGTACCACAAGTCTTCAGTACTTTCGCTGGAATGTTACCAGGGTGTATAGGCTTTACAGTATCCAGCGCCTCCTCCAACCATTTCTTGATACTGCTTGGAGTGAATCAAATTGACTGAAGACTGTCATTTGAAATGGACTTGGCACTTCTAACTGAAGATTGTTGCAAATCCTTCAGCCTTACCTTTTTGCACTGATATGCTGGGCTCTTCCATCATTGAGGATGGAGGTATTTGTTGACCCTCCTCCTCCAGTGAGTTGTTTAATTGTCCACCACCATTCATGGCTGAATGTGGCAGGACTGATCCATTGGTTGTGGGATCATTTAGCTCTGTCTATCACTTGCTGCTTATGCTGTCTGGCACGCAGGTAGTCCTGTTTGGTTGCTTCACCAGGTTGATACCTCATTTTTAGGTATTCCTGGTGCTGCTCCTGGTATGCCCTCCTGCACTCTCTATTGAACCAGGGTGGATCCCCTGGCTTGATGGTAATGATTGAGTGGAGGATATGCCAGGCCTTGAGATTACAAATTGTGATGGAGTACAATTCTGTTGCTATGATTGGCCCACAGCGCCTCGTGGATACCCAGTCTTGAGTTACTAGATCTGTTTGAAGTCTGTCCCATTTATCTCAGTGTTAGTGCCACACAACCTAATGGAGGGTATTTTCAATGTGAAGGACTCCCAGGGCAACTCCTTCCTGACTGCTTACCACTGTGCCAGCACCTCTGCAGGGTCTGCCCTGCTGATGGGACAGGACAAATGCAGGGATGGTGATGGTGATAGATGCATCTGGGACATTGTGTTCCATATGAGACTCCAGGAAATTTACTATGTCCCAAATAACCATAATGCTTATAATGTAGCCAACTGCAACTGCTAAAACTCTGAGTTTGTGTGGTCAGGTGCTTAAATAGCCAGGATGGAGAGAATAAGTGATTACTAGATGGTCAAGAAGCACCAGAAAGGTAGTGCAGGAGTCTCCTGGATGCATCATACCCTCCAACCAGTATTCAATTCTGAATCCTGGAAAATAATGTTTTGTTGGGGGACCGTAGCCAGAGCCAGATCTGTGGCACCAAGGCTGACTCAGCTATATAGAAAAGCACAAGGAAGATTGGGAAAGTGATAGGGACAGGGGATTCAATAGTTATTTCCTTGCACAGAAAGCAAAATATTTTGATTACCTTATTCCAGTTCAAATGAACTTTAATGTCAACCATGGTTCCACCAACTGGTGAAAACACACGGGTGGCAAACCAAAAATGATTAAGTTACTTACCTGCTCAGAACTCAACACCTTGCTCCATTTCAGAATTTAACATGAGGCAACTGTAGGCCTAAAACAGACTGGGACCTAATAAATTTATGTGAACAGAGATCTATTCTACAAGTACAGTTTTCCAGTCGACAGGGCAACATAAAGGCACTTCAGTGTCCACAGATGAGAATCTAGGATAGTATTTTACATTCCTGCAGCTAGGCAGAGTGCTCTGAGGTGGGAAGGTAAACAGCCAGCAGTCCTGCCTCACACCAACACCACTGACATAGCTAGAACAAAGGGTGGGATCCTGCAGTTTTGAGTTGAGGGAACTGGGAAGGAAACTAGCAAGCAAAACTTCAAAGGTAGTGAACTTCAGATTGCCAAGAGCAAGTAGACGTAGAAGGAAAGAGAAGAATACACATCTGGAGGGATGATGCAAGAGGGAGGGCTGTAGATCCCTGGGACATTGAACTGGGGGGAGATGAGATCTGTACAGGCCAAGTGGGTTGCACCTGAATAACGTTGAGAGCAATTTAATTGTGCAATGATTTGCTTGTGCTATTGAGAAAGGTTTAAACTGACTTGGTAGGTATGGGAACTGAGTAATAATATGAGAGGAGCATGAAGGTGTACAGACAACTGGAAGGGACAGCGTACACTAGCATAAGAAGGAGTAAGGTGTCAGGTGGGGTCAAAGTAAGATATTCTGAATAAAGTCGCACAGGACTGAGAGAAGGAATGAAAGGAGGAGGAGTGGCAGTATTGATTAAGGATAGCATTATTGTTTAAGAGAGACAGAGAATGTCCCAATACTGACAGTATGACAAGATGATCAATTCCCTGAGGGTAGAGAAATTCAAAGATTCTGGTCCCTTGATTGAAGAAATTTCTCCTCATCTAAATCCTAAATCATTTAATTTTTATTTTGAGATTGCGTCGCTTGGTTCTAGATAACCATTCAGGACACATACCCTGCCTGATTTCAAAAGAGAACAGGATCTTTAACTAAAGTGGAAGAATTTTCAGAACTGCAGAGAAAAGACAGGTAAGTGGATCTAGGTGAATTACTTTTGAAGTGAACCACCATAGGCACAATGAGCTGAATGCCTTCCTTCTGTGCTGTAACGGTTCTTTGGTTTCAGTCATTTTAATGTTATATAACAAAAAGCTACTCTGAAGTCAACTGCTTCATTTCATTACAAGTAAAATAAATACATTTAATTATTTTACGATTTTTTTCCATTACAGCTGCATTGAATAATTTTCCTTCAAACATCCTGTTTCAAACAGGAAAATGTCTTCATCCTGTATATGGCCTTGTGCCCAGCAATTTCCCTTTCTGTTCTGGCATACGTGATAGACTTTTATCTTCAGAGTCCTGGTTTCCTTTTTTTTTGGTTAAGCTATTTACCTTCCACTTATTGCACACAGCCACCCACTTTCTCTAACTTTCTTCTGTTACCTTTTTTTTATTTGTTTATAAAGTGGGCACGGGTGGCTAGGCCAGCCTTTGTTGCCCATCTCTAATTGGCCTGGAGAACATGGTTACAAGCTGCCTTCTTGAACTACTGCAGTCTTTAGAGTGTAAAAATACCCACAGTGCTGTTAGGAAGGGAGTTCCAGGATTTGACCAAGTGATGAAGTGGCTCGATGGGGAACTTGCAGCTGGTTGTCTTCCCATGCATCTGCCACCCTTGTCCTTGTAGTGATCATGCGTTTGGCTGCTGGAGGAGTCTTGGTGAATTACTGCAGTGCATCTTGTACTACAGTGGTGAAGAGAGTGAACGTTGAAAGTGGTGGATGGGCTCCAAATTAATAGGCTGCTTTGTTCAGGATGGTGTTGAGCTTCATAAATGCTTTTGTGCTGCACCCATCCAAGAATGTGGAGAGCATTCCATCACACTTCTGACTTGTGGCTTGCAGATTTTGGACAGGCTTTGGGGAGAGGGAAGGTGTGTTACACACTGCAGAATATCTCACCTCCACCCTTCTCATGTAGACACAATATTTATATGGCTAGTTTAGTTCAGTTTCTGGTCAATAACAATCCCCAGGATTTTGATACTGGGGGATTCAGCTATAGTAATGTCAATGAATGTCAAGTGGTAATGGTTAGGTTCTTTCTTATTGAAGGTGGACATTGCCTGTCAGTTATGTGGCTCAAATATTACCTGGCAATTTTCAGTCCAAGCCTGGATATTGTCCAGGTCTTGCTGCATTTTGAGCATGGACTGCTTCAGTGTCTGAGGAGTAATGAATGCTGCTGAACATTGTGCAATCATTGCGAACATCCCCACTTCTGACTTTATGAGGGGAGAAAGGCCATTGATGAAGCAGCTCCATGAAGGTGGTTGAGCTGAGGGCAATATCCTGTAGAGATGACTTGGAGCTGAATTACTGACATCCAACAACCATAACCATTTTCCTTTGTTCTAGGTATGACTCCAAACAGTACAGAAATTCTTCCTGATTCCAATTGACTCCAGTTCCGCTTGGGCTATTTGAAGTCATACTCAGTCAAATGCTGTCTTGAAGTCAAGTGCAGTTACTCTCACATCACTTGTCCTGAAGCCAGGATTATTGACCTAAAGCACAACCATCTTGCTTGATATAAGTATGACATCAGCCAGCAGAGAATTAATTCATTTGCCAGGGCCTTTTGATGCCACGCTCAAACAAATACTGCTTTGATATCAAGGGCAGTCACCTGCCATGTTTGGACAAAGGCTGTAATTATGTCAGGAATGATGTGGCGCTGGCAGAACCCAAACAGAGCATCAGGAGTAGGTTATTGTCTAACAATGCCTTGATAGCAGTGTCGATGATTTCTTCCATAACTTTGCTGATGATGGAGAGTATACTGATGGGGCAATTGCTTGTCAGGTTGAAATTGTCCTGCATACCAGGACAACTTTCCACATTGTTGTGTAAATGCCAGTGTTGTAGCTGTACTGGAACAGGTTGAACAGGTGGTTAGATCTGGAGCACAGGCCTTCAGATAGTCAAGAATGGAAGGATCATGTGTGAACATACCCACTGCAGCATCACACCAGAGAAGATTAATCCTTTCAGAAACATGACTATCTTTTCTGACATGATTTGAGAAAATTTAAGATCCCCCAAGGGAAACAACCATTCTACAGCGACAAGAATGTCAGAGCAAATCATCAGCAAAGCGTGTTCAGGAAATCAATGATTGTCCAAAGTTCCATTGTAGCAATAAACTGTACCTAAATGTTTTGTTCTCAAATAGCATACTTACAAATCAATCAAGTGGGTACTCACATATAAAGTGAGAGACTTGGGGAGATGGGAAATGGGGCAGGGATAAATTGTTATTTGAAACAAATTCATTAAGTATTTGAAAATAATGAATTTGTAGGGGAAGGGTGATGATATTTTATCAGGTAGTTAGGACTTGAAAGAGTTAACAGACATCACAAGATAAGCTTCATCCACCAGGATATAAAGAATTCCTCCTGGGAAGAGATAACCAGTTCCCCAGGATTTCTAGAGAGTTGTTAGAGTTCTATGCTTGTTACCAATGCTATGTGAGAAAGTCTTAGGAGCTGTAATGTGAATTTACTCTAAGTTGAACCTGATGTCTCACAAGAGACAGTCATTATCTTAGATGTGATTACAGATGGCTGAAACTTTTAATGCCCTTGTTGCATATAGGCCTGAATGCTGGGGGCAGAGGATTATCCCCTCAAGACCTGATTAATGACACCTATCAGGAAGCCTCAGGCTGATACCACAATGACATTTGATGCTGCATGCACATGCTTCCATAAATGCCATTATTAAGCAGACATTGGGATAAAAATCAGCAACTGACTGGGAGGCTGCAGTTTTCTATTTGGGACATAGATCAGTGATTCAGAACTGTTTTGCCCTGCACTGTAGTGTTAAGAAAAGGCTTCTGTTTTAATATCAACATAATAGTTCTGCGATCACTTAGAAGTATCAAACTGGGTGGTTAAAAATTACTCTAATTGCATGTAACTGTACCTGTACAGCAATGTGTACTCCGTGACGACGTGGTCCTGGATGGAATATGATTATGGGCTTTGCCTCAATCAAAAATACAGATTAGGGCTCACAGACTCTGCAGCAAGCATCCAGTTCTCCTATATCCAAGCTAATTTGACTGGTGATTTTATTCCCTCACTAACCCTAGAATCTAGGAGAATGTTATCTTCCTTAACTGCGCTGTTGAAATCGCTGAGCATCTTCAATGGCTGTGTTTCTGCTACTCTCGGTGGAAAATATTTTAAAAACTTTCCTCCCACCACATCCCCCATCCCAAGGGAATGAAGTCCCTCACGTCTCAGTAGTGCATTGCCTTCCTTGTATTCTGAGAATGTTTTGCAATGCTACGGTGGCCCAAGGCAGAGGAAAGGTCTTTCCTCCCTGCCCCCTGCAGAGTATGGCAACATTCCTCCATTAGTTACATGGATTGCCAATACCACAGAGGTGGAGACATTGTTGTGATTCCAAACTGAAAAATGATGTTAGGAACAGTGACAATCTGTGAACCTTGACTGAAATCTTCAAATGCTAATTTTATGCTTCGCTGGCCATGATAACAATCTTAGGCACACGCTCTGATGATGTGAGACAGACAAAGGTCTCCCAATAGGAGAGCATCATCTCCTTGCAATGAGCTAAGAGGCTCTATTTTTCTCACTTCAGACAATCATTTCAGCATCTACTGGAGAACTGAAACAACAGAAAATGTTGCAGCAGTGCAAGCAATTGCATATTTGTAGAATTGTAATGAATACCCACATGCTCTCAAAACATCTCCTTTCTTTGCCTACCATGGTACAAATGCTGCCTAACATCCACAGCTAAGTGGATGCAACCTGCTGACTGCTCTACCCTGGTAACCATAATGACTTTGGTAGGTGTCCCCTGAAGGATCAATGCCTAGAGGGTCCCAGGCTGCTGACAGTCTCCAGCACACAATCAGGTACACCCTCCTCTTTCTGATCTGTTGCAGGCAATGGGGTCACTGGCAGAGCGGAGATGGAGAGGCATGGAACCTCTGGAGTGCTCTAAGATGAAGTTCCTGGGTGATCGGCTGGCATACCTTCTCCCTGTGATTTATTTCTAGCACCTCCTTGTCATCTTGAGACACCTGAAGGTTGATGTGCTTTGTTCTTCCTTTGCCTTGCCATTGACTCTGTGTACCTATAGCTACAGTGATGGATTTCTGTATCTGGTAACTACTGTGTGCTCTGTTGGATCTGGACCACAAAGACTGCCTACACCTTATTTTTATGGAGGTAGACAAGTGCTCACATCTTGGATCCATAACACTAGATAGAGCTTGTACAGCTTCCACCTTTCACTCTAGTCTAGTGTGAGCCTCAGTATCACAAGCTGTTGTCTGTATCTCTGTCTCTGCACATTCAACTTGTCATTTATGTACAAAGCCTTGTCATCTGTATGGGACTCAGCAGGTACCTAATCTCCAGCAGCACCCACTCTCAGAGACCTGAGGCATTGCTTCCTCCATTGGATGTGGACACATGTCAGTGTTATACTCATCAGACTGTGACAAACCTATTGGATCCACCGAGGTGAATGTCTCTGTGGTGATGGAGGTTGCAGGTGAACAACAGTGCTTTTTCTGAGATTTCAAAGACAACATCCTCAGAGGTAGTGTTGGCGGTCGTAGTGATGCTAATGCAAAGAGTTTCTTTCTGGTTCTTGTACATCCTCCTCCTCTGGTGGTTGCTAAGATAAATAGAGAAAATAAATAATTATATGATGAAAGTACACAGTCTCTTATGTAAACTAATGTATGACACTGCCTGTACATCTAACAGCAACTTCTTCACTGCCTTCTTGTGACATCCCTGTCTTCCCATGAGCACAGGAACAGTTATAGTCCTCCCCTGTGGTGTTCTCCTCAAAAGAGGTGATGACTTGAATATTTGCTGGGCTAAACTTGTTCCCTTCTGTTATGTCTGACCTTGTCCTGTAAGTAGAAGAAGAGAAAGATGGAATGTGATCATAATGGGAACAAGAGTAGTTTAGGAACATCCATAGCCATGCCAGGATCTCAGTAAGTGAGCAGGAAGCAGAGTGTCCAGGAACTGGTAGCACATTGACATCATGAGGTACCAGTCAGTCTTATTGTGTACCATGCATGATGTATTGAGGCAGGCAGGAGATTGACCTATGTGATATACCTGTGCAGTGGGAGAGCTATAATGAGTGATGCCCCATTGAGTATCGGTTTGTAGTGAAAAGACAGTGTCTTTTATCCTTGTAGAGTGCAGGAGATCATCCATCCTCTTCCTGCACTGGTTCCAGGTTCTTTTGTATGGGACACTGGTGCCAAACCATGCTCTAGGTTGTCCTTTTTGAATGGGAGCGCTTCCTGCTGCCATCCTTGGGGAGCTGGACTTTCCTTCTTTAATAGATGGCCTGGATCCGACACTCTAGCGAGACACCACTGAACCACATGGTCAGATTCTATTTGTACTGACCTATCTCAAGGCATGAGTGGAGAGGGGGATGATTAGCTCAGGCTCTAGCAATGCTACAGGTTTGCAATGACTGAAAGCCTTTAAATATGTCACTTACCTTCAATATTGCATGGTCCTGGTAGAAATGAAAGCTTCCTGCCTACTCAACCCAAAAGATCCACCGTTCAACTTATGAAGCAACTTTGATGCATGAGCAATGAGCTGAATACTGTGGAATTGTGTGAGAAAAGCCCAAGTCAAGGCATGACCTTTATTATACCCGACGCTGTACATAGGGTGGTATTTTCCATTACAAACTCTATGTAACTCTATGAAATAGATAATCAGATGCATGTATCAACTCTCTCTCCAATACATGGTTATCTTTGTTACTCCCTGTTTACTGTTGTCTGGATATTCCTCATCTCTGAGTGACAGGACTTTTCACTTCCTTCCTTTCTTTAGCTGTTTATTTCAGAAGGTCTTATGCTCCAACTGCACTCTGTTCCTAGCTCTGAGACATGTTGGTGCTTACCTAGCAATTAAAATTCTATACTTCAACTAATCACTGTCTATTTCAGCATCCAGAGACTGATTTCACTCCATTTATCCCTGACCAATACTAAAACTTAATCCACTGTATAATTCCAGCTATTCCTCTTGGTTTATGAACATTTACTCCAGGATTGTCCACTACCTGGCCCATAGTCAGAATGTGGCCTATCAAGGACTCCTATCCAGCCTGTGACCAATCTTCTGAACATATGCAAGTGTATTTGGGAGGTTCTGTGAGGAGATGCTCCTCCAATGTTGGCTGCTGATGGGCCCACTGATGAACTGATCAACAGTTAAAGCTGAAGTGGAACAGCCTCTGATTGGAGAACAGCAAACAGTGTGACGGTCTACAACTTTATTCAATTTGAACACTGGGTGTGATGGACAGAGTGCTGCTGGGGAGAGGACTGCAAGGAACATGACAAATGCTGGCCATCTAACGGGACGAGGCAGAGAGCATGTTGGGAGTCTAGGCTCCAAGTGGGTCAGGAGGTAGATCCAGTGGAAGATGTGAATATGTACTTAACAAACAGGCCATACCTCCCGGCAAGAATGCAGGGAAAGAGACTGGGGTAAGAGTATATTTGTGCGGGAGAGAGGGAAGAGTAGAATGTGTGTGTGTATGGGAAAGGGGGAGTGAATGAGTGAGTGAGGGAGGGAGGAGGTGGAAGGGTGTGAGGGAGAAAGGGGGAAGAGGGGTAAGAATGTATGGGGGAGGGGTTGACTTTGAGAGGTATGGCGGGGTGAGACAGGCACACGTCACTTCCCTCCTCCTACTATTGAAATCTCTATCCACAGGGAAAACTGGGAAAGGAGGAAAACCCAGTTGAAAGGCAACCTACCTCCAAATTCGAAAATGATGTGAATTCCACAAGGCCAGCTCAACTCATCAGAGGTGAACTTATAGTCGAAGTTAGTTAAACCCAAATTGGTGAGGCCTCACTTTCCCCACACCTAAACCCTATCTTTCCGGTTATATTGACTTGGGCTCTAATCTGTCTGTCTCTAGTTCTGATTCTGAACCAACAGGGCAAAAAAGGTTTTATTAATCAGCTCCACTGCTTGACAATTTTTGTTAATTACTCATTTATTTTAATTATCAATTTATTGCTTTGAATATGTTTTTGAAATTCATGTTTACTGTTTTGCTAAACATTATTTTTCTGAGATTTGCACATCAGCCCATCCTGGGTGAGAGAAAGATTGAAAAGTAGCAACCCCACACAAAAAGCTTGGGCAACCTTGATTTACACCTAGAGGTCCACACAAAATGATATTGACAAGTCAGAAATCACGGTCGATTTTTCCTTTGTAGAATTGCAAAAAGCAGGTCATACAATCTTACATGCAGCAGAATCCAAAAATTTAGCCATTTATCCTGTTGGAAATAATGGCTGGTGAGCTCTAGAGACACATAATTTAGCATGTCCCAGTTTTTACATTCATTCTCCTTTCATGAATATTAAAATAGGCAAGAAAAAAATTGAGAGAAAGAAAGTAGAAAGAGGAAACAAAACAATGTACTTCTCCGGTATACCTCATGCATCGAGATGTCTCAGAATGCTTTATGGTCCGTGGGAAAGGAATAAATATCACACAGGATAGAAAAGGCAAAATATTGAGTTAAATGCATGCAGGATTGAAGCAATAATTCCTATAGAGGCCTTTCAATGCTGACAGGAAGTGGTAAGGCTCTTTCAACTACACCAAACTTAGCACCTTCACCTTGTTCTTTGGAACAAGAAACAAAAGCAAAATATATTTGCTACTCCAGAGTCCATCCGTTTAATTTCTTCAACGGCATTTAAGTCTCATATCATCATATATTTTTCTAGCATAAATGAATTTTATAAGTATACTGGAGGCATGTGTTCCGTATTCCTCATTAGAAACAGCAAGTGACCCAAAACAGACACTAAGGAAATAAACTAATGACAGAGTCATTTCCACCATCTGCTTCCGATTTCTACATTGATTTTCAGGCCAAGTAGCCATTAGCTCTTCTATGTCTTTTTATAAGTTTCATATAAACAGTTCCCCAATGCTTCCCTGTGTTCTTCTACTTGGGCTCAGGACATGGACAGAGCTGCCAAGATTACATTCATGAGGAGATGATTCTCCTTCAGTTAGTACAGTCCTTTCAGTGGGACTGCACATTATTGTTCTGCAAGGGCTGCTTTACAACTGAGCAGCTTGCAAAGTCTGTTTACAAGGAACTAGGCCGTGAAAATGGATGTTGTAGCACCACAGGTGAGAGAAAGTTTGTAAATGATATGTTCCATGTTTTCAGCTATTTTCAAGCTGAAAAGGGCAGGAATGCAGGTATGTCATGTGTGTGGTCAAATCTTCAAATGCGGATGATTCTGATGTCAAACCGCTCTTCTGGCTGATCTGAGGGATACTTTCAATCGTACTCAGGTCCTTAGAATGCCTGTGATAATCACTCTCATGTTCAGATTCACAAGTACTCCTGGCTAGTGAGAACTAATTGAAGGGCCAGTTAAAAACCTTGCAGGTGAGGTGTTTTTAACTCACTCCTGCTGTAGTAAATATTGTAGCTACTCCCTTTTAGAGACCTTAAGGTGCATCCATTCAGGCAGGACAGAAAATTTGACAATCTATACAATTTAGTCAGAGATATGGGCACTACTTCTGCCTTTGAGTATGCAGCATGATGAATTCTGCAGATACTGCAAAGTGGATACATTCTATGAAGATAGAGGACAAGGAGACCTTACCAATGAAGGTCCTACCCATCCAGGGTTTACAGACAACAATTTTCATTCATTCACTTCACCCAGAGGCAATGCCTGTGACATCTAGTATTCAACAAGGTGGTCACAGAATTGTGCCAACTCCTTTAAGATGACATACAGCCTCACTTGAGTGCCAGAATGGCACTCCCAGAGATTATAAGTATCATAGACATCCTAAATCTCTACAGGACTAGATCAATCCAGACAGGACCAAGTGAAATAGCAAATACCTCCCTGTGCAGCATTCATCATTATGTCTGGGAGGTAACTGAGGTTCTATATGCAAGAGGCAATTTTGTTGCATTCTCTCTTAGCAGGAAGTAGCAGCTTGAAAGGGCATGCGTGTTTGCCAAGTTAACAGGATCTTGAAAGGTGCAGGGAGTCATCAACTGCGGGCCCTACGTGTCAATGGAAACAAGTATTGAATTGCAAAGGCTACAATTCCATCAATACATAGTTGATGTATGACATCTGCATACTGTGGGGCCGAATGCCCAGTATGCTAACGCCAACTAGGCCATCTACAGCTGATTCTGACTGCTGTTCCCTTCATCTTCCAGTCCCCAACATAAAGATACAGGATGGCTGCACAGAGAAAAGGAATACACCCTGTGCCCTAACTGATGAAAATTCCACCTCACCAGCAGCTAGGAAAAAACTACAGGCCTACAATGAAGGTTTGCAGCCACTAGAAATGTTGCACAGCAAACCATGGACATTCTTAAGTAACAGCTCTGTTGCCTGGATCACTTAGATTCAGCCCTACCATACTCACTGGAGTGTTTTATAGCATCTGTTGCATCCTTCACAATTTCTCAAACATCACGTGAAAGCCATTGCTACCAGGCATCTGAAGGCCACGTTGGCAATGAGAAGACTGGAAGGCAGTTTGAATGCAACTGGGACCCTTTCCCTCTGCAAGAGTCCTCTGAAAGTGCCTCCTCAGACTCCCCTTTAGTTTAAAGTTCATGCAGTATCACTATCTGAACCCATGGTGGTGAGTGTCAGATAAACTGATTGTGCTTCTTCATCAGTGGCGTACTACTGCTCTCTTTTTCTCCAGTGTTGATAATAATCTCCCATTAGAAAAGTTTCCCCAGGATTAAAGACTAGAAATTCTATACTTCATTGACCTCTGATTCCACTAGTAATTAACTACATGGCACAGTAATGCTTTCTATATGCTCCTATATATAGACAGGACCTGGTCTTTTGCCTTCCAAGCAGCTGAACTATTTTATTAGTTTAAGTGAATTCCTGGAAAGGAGCCTAAGTGCTAAGGTTGAATACTGAATGCTTGGTAGCTGAGTTGAAACAGATAGATAAATCATACCACATTGTGATACTCTCTACAGAATTGCATGATTCAAAAACAAAAGGCAGATGCATTTCTATTGACAAGAGTTAGAGAGTGGGATTAAACTAGATAAGTTTCTTTTCAGCTAGTGCAAATATGATGAGCTGAATGGCTTCCTTCTATGCTGTAAATTTAGTTTCTATGTTTACCAAGAGTAGGTTTAAATTTATTATAAAAAAACAATATTTTTTGTTGATCTGCTTGTCAGAGAGGATTTATTCTTTGTTATTTGCATTGGTGTTTGAGGATATCAATGTAGTAAACTATCGCTTTAAATATAGAATTGAAGTGCTGTTTAATACTACTAAATCCAGATGAGCAATTAATTACAATATATTTTCAGCCTATTTTACACCAGCCTAAAATATTATCAGGCCATCCATCAGGATGTGGCTGAGGGTAATGTATTGGTGTTGTAGGGTTGCAGAATCAACTAATGGTTGGGGTTGAGTGCTGCCATCCATCCTCTTCTCAACTATTTTTAAAATAAGATAAAAATAAACAGGTTAGACAGCCCATGGTGGGACACTGTAACAAAAAATTCAGAAGTTCAAAAGCTATTTACTATGGGAACCTATCAAAATGCAATCAAAATATCAGTTCCTGGTGTGACAATTCAGCTCAGTACCACCACACCACCCCCCACCCACCCTGGTCCCTAAAGATCAGAATCAAATCTCCTTCTAGCTATTTTAATCAACCTGTTCAGACATGTTTTAGCACATATCTGGGGTGAGGTGGAATTTGAACACTTGAGAGAAAGGAATATTACCACTGAGCCACAAGACCTGTCTAAACAGGTATTTTCAATCAGCCTGTACAGACATGTTATTACACACCTTCTAGAGCAAGTGGGGCTTGAAGCCAGATATCTGGCTAAGAAGTATGGACACTACCACTGTGCTACATAGCTCCAAACCCTCCTTTTAAATTAATTTTAGTCACCCCACTGGATTTCTAATCCATTACCTTAACCACTAGACCATGATTATACCTTATCCTCCTTTATAGATATTTTTAATCAAATTATTCAGACCTGTAAGGATGCATCTTCAGCAAAGATGAGATTTGAACCCAGACCTTCTGGGCCAGAAGTAGGTACAATACCACTGTGCCACAAAGACTCTGAATGAGAGGAATGATATTAAGGTTGAGGAAAAATGATGGTGTGATGTAACCCAAAAGATTTTTTTGCCCACTCACTCTTTCTATTAATGGTGTGTAATATTTGTTTAAAAACAACCGTCAACTGTCAATTTTACTTCACCCCAAAGAAAACATTGTACTCGATGGTGTTTTCAATCATCGAGCCTCCTTAAAAATTGCAACATTTCTTGCTAAGCCACATTCCATTCTGACATGGATACACATTACCATTCCTCATGGACACTGCGTCAAACTCCAGGAAATCCTTTTCCAAGAAAATTTTGATCACTTTCATTACTTGGAATGCAATGCCTCAAGAAGAAGACACAACACAATTTTCTAAAGGTATCTAGGGATGGACAATAAATATCAGCATTATCAGAGATATCTTCATCATTAAAAATGAAAAATAAATTCAGAGGGTGTGTGTCACTTACTATGTTTATGATACCTTGCAATTCAAACTTTTGTCCTGAAACAAATTGAGGAGCAGATATTGGGTCACATTACGGATTCAACGGATGTTTGCGATGTTTATGCTACACCTATTGAATTAATACTGTGAGAGACTGGTTGATTCTCATTAGTTAATGTGCACTTTTTTTCACTTTATCATGACAACGGATCATAAGGCCAGATTACTAATGGATATATTGAACTTTTAAGTAAAACGTATGTCCTTAAAAGAAAGACATAGAAACCAAAAGATAGCTAAAAAATGTAAATTCAGTGGCTGTCTGAAAAATGCCTATGTGAATTACACAGAGTTCTGACAGAAAACATGAACAGTCACACCTGGAAAGCATCATGGGAACTTCACCATATAACTACATGAAATGTATGGATGTGACAGAAACATTTTAAAGTGAGAGATGTCATTAAAAAAAAGAACAGTGTGGCTTCAGAGAAAATGAGAGGCTAATAACCCCCTATCATCCCCTATAGGATGTGTTCCAGTCTGTAGCCATGATATGAGTGAAAAGAAAGGCATTCCAGGCAAAAGATATATTTATGTTTTAACTTTCCAAGACTACATGAGAAAGAAGGTTAAAATACATTGCAACCTCCAGTTTCTGTGTGCTTTAGGGCTGACGTGCTAGTGTGATAACTTGGGGCTTCAGTTCCGCTGTGCTGAAGTGTACTGTGAAAGGACACATCTGAGAATTTTCCCTAGATTTTCCCTGCATGTGCAGGTTAAAAAAAAAGTCTCTGACTACAGTTGCTGAAAGAAGACGAGTCAGTAAAGTTACTGTTTGAGGAAACTGGACAAACTCCTTTCAGCTAACTGTAGAACCAAAAATCTCCAAACAACTACTGTAGGCTTTTATTCCCACTTTTCCCGGTCTGTTGGCTTTACTCTGAATATCTTTAGCCCAATGCAGTTCTAACAATGGAATATACCTTATGTTCTTCATTAAAACAAAGTACACTAAAAAAAACTGCAAAAATCTTACCCACATAAAGCTTACAATGCCAAGTGAACCATTTATGGATAATTCTCTGAATAAGTGATCAATATGCTCTATCTCAACATTGATCAGTTGACCAACCCCAGCTAGCTACAATTTTACTGTGAGGCAAGTTGCTTTATTCTCTTTCCACATAAAGAAACTGTGCATTTTACACTTGACACTATCCAGTCTCCAGAAAGTGATCTGTTTGATAACTGGCAAACATCACAAACATGTCATGTTTTCCGCATGGATTTGACCAATTAATTCATTAATACTTGCTTGTGTCTCTTAGAAAAAAATGCTTATCTCTTGCCCTTAATGAACTTTGACATAAAACATTAGCTTGCACTCGCTGTTCACCACTTTAATGTCATCCATATTATGTTTACACAGCAGAACTCCATGACAATCACGGTTCAGCTGATAAATAGCCCTTATTATCACATCTGATTCGTTGTGTCTCTTTTAAACAAAACTTAAGCCTTTGTAGAGTTTCTGTAACATTTCAGCCCATTGCTGCTTGAGTTCACTGCTTGATAAAAATAAACATGCACATTCCTTCAGTCTAAACACAAACACTTTAAAAATCCATGACCTCTCCCTAAACATTCAGCCTTCACTAAGCTTTACATATTTCTAATTCTCATTTCATTCTAATTTATTTTCATTTAACTTCATTCTGGCTCATTCAGCAAATTTTAGATCAATATCTACACTATTCAACTGCTAAAGTTGGCACTACTGAAACCATTCACCTTTTGATTCTACCACAACAGCAATAGCAAACCACCTTGTGAGGTTGTAAGAGCAAATTACTCTAGATGCTGGAATCTATACTGAAAACAAGAAATGCTGGAGATCACAGCAGGTCAGGCAGCATCCATGGAGAGAGAAAGAGCAAGCTAATGTTTCAAGTCTAAATGACTCTTCATCGGAGCTAAAGGAAAGTGTGGAGAGGACAGCTTTTATGCAGTAGTGAGGGGAGGGGGGTTTGGAGTGCTGGGGAGAAAGGATGTTGATTGTTCAGATTAAGTGATCAGAATGCGAGAATGGCAGAACAATGGTGTGTCTAACTGCAGGTCTGGAAAGAACAAATAGTCCCACTGGGGTGGAGGGAATGGGAGAGAGAGAATGTAACGGAGAATGTAACAAGCGAAGCAAAAAGAAAGGGAAGGTTTCCCACTGACAGTGGTTGACAGGGTCCTCAACTGCATCTGAACTATCACCCGTGCTTCCGCCCTTGCCCTTCCTATCACTCACAACAGCATGATCGGATCTCCCTTGGTTTCACTTTTCACCTCACCAGTCTCTGCATTTAAAGGTCATTCTCTGCCATTTCAGACAACTCCAGGAGAACGCCACCACCAAACATATTTTCCCCTCACTCCTCCTGTCTGCATTTCACAGGGATCAGTCGCTCTGGGACACCTTAGTCCATTCCTCGACCACCAACACCACCCCCCCCAACTTCCCATGGCACCTTCCCATGTAACCACAGCAGGTCCAACACCTGCCGCTTCATCTCCTCCCTGTTCACCATCTAAGGACCTAAACAGTCTTTCCAGGTGAAGCAGCATTTCACCTGTACCTCCTCCAATCTTGTGTATTTTATTCACTGCACCCAATGTGGCCTTTTCTATATTGGAGAAACCAAACGCTGAATGGATGATCGCTTTGCAGAACACCTCCGGTCCATACACAAGCATGACCCTGACCTTCCCATAGCTATTCATTTTAACACAACATCCTGCTCGCGTGCCCACTTGTCTGGTTCGGCATGCTACAATGATCCAGCGAAAACTGAAGGTGCGACATCTCATCTTCAAACTATGTACATTACAACATTCTGGGTTTGATAGTGAGTTCAACACCTTCTAACTGTGAACCTATTCTTTCCCCTTCTTTTAGTTTTGCTGGCTACATTCTCTGTTACGATGTCCTTTCTCCCCTGTCCCTAACTCCATCTCTTCCTTTGGACTCATGGCGAGGAATCACTGAAATGACTACACGACGATATCAACAAGTTTCATTCCACCATCAAACTTACCATGGACTACTCTCCAGAATCAGTCTCATTCTTGGACACATGCATTTCCATCAAGGACGGATGCCTCTGTACCTCACTCTATCGCCAGCCCACAGATAACCTCACGATGCTTTCACTTCTCCAGCTTCCACCCTAAACATGTTAAAGAAGCCATTCCCTATGGACAGGATCTGTTCAGACGAGGAGGAATGCAACAGACACCTACAGATGCTGAAAGATGTCCTCATAAGAATGGGATATGATGTTCAACTCATCAATTGCCAGTTCCGACATGCCACCGTGAAAACCCACAATGACCTCCTCAGAAGACAGGCATGGGACATGAACAATAGAGTACCCTTCGTCGTTCAGTACCTTCCCGGAGCGGTGAAACTACGCCATGTTCTTCACAGCCTTCAACAAATCATCAATGACGATGAACATCTCGCCAAGGCCATCCCTATGCCTCCTCTTCTTGCCTTCAAACAGCCATCTCACCTCAAACAGATCACGGTTCGCAGCAGACTATCCAGCTTTCAGGAGAAGAGTAACCACAACGCCACACAACCCTGACATTGCAACCTCTGCAAGACATGTCAGATCATCAATGTGGATACTACCATCACACGTGGGAACAGCACTCACCTCGTACACGGTACATACTCAAGTGACTTTGCCAATATTATCTACCTCATACACTGCAGGAAAGAACACCCTGAGGTCTGGTATATCAGCGAGACCATGTAGATGTTACGACAATTGATGAATGGACACCACACAACGATCACCAGGCGGGAGTTGTCCCTCCCAGTCAGGGAACACTTCAGCAGTCATGGACATTCAGCCTCCTCCAAGGTGGCCTTTGAGATACACAACAACACAGAATCATTGAGCAGAAACTGATAGCTGAGTTCCGTACCCATGAGGGCGGCCTCAACAGTGAGCTTGGGTTCATGTCGCACTACATGTATCCCCACCATACTGTTCCGTGTAAAATCTTCCTTAATGTTCTGTTTTGACACTATCACCTTTATAGTTTGTTATTATCTCTCTACCTTAATTAGTTTGTACAGTTTGGATTATTTGTTACTTTGGTTAGACCCTTATCATACAATACTTATACTATCATGTTATTCCAGCCATTTGGTTTGTCTCTAGCACAATCTCATTTTTGATTTTTTGTAATTATCTCTCTGCCTAAAGTAATCAGATCTTAGGTCATCCCTTCACTTGTTATTCAGCTGTTGACACTTTACCCACACCATTTGATACTTTTGATCACCTGCAAAGACTTGTTGTTTCAGCCTAATGACACCCCACTCACACTATTTGTACTTATCTTTTGACACTCTTAATTACATGTCATTATCTCTTTGCATATAAATTCTGTGCCTGTGTGCTTCCCTCCACTTCACCTGATGAAGGAGCAGCAGCTCCGAAAGCGTGTGCTTTCTAATAAACCTGTTGGACTATAACCTGGTGTTGTGTGACTTTTGACTTTGTCCCCTCACCTCAGTGGGACTGTCTGTTCTTTCCAATCTGGCAGGTTAGACACACTATTGTTGTGCTATTCTCACATTCCGATCATTTAATCTGAACTATCAACATCTTTCCCCTCCCCAGCACTCCAACCCACATCCCATCCCACCCACTATTGCACAAATACTGTCCCCTCCACACTTCACCAGCTCTGATGAAGAGTCATCTTGAAACATTAGCTTGCTTTCTCTCCATGGATGCTGCCTGAACCATTATGATCTCCAGCATTTCTTGTTTCCATCCTATGAGAATGTTGGTTTCATTCTCTTCAAATGTAAGTTGTTCAACTTGTACAGCTCCTCCTTGCCCAGGTGTTCCAAAGACTCAGGAATCTAAAGGTCTCCCTCCTCCACAATCTCTGCAGCCTTGTTTTCATCTCCTTGATTATTCTATGTTCTTATTATCACTACTGAATGGCACTGGGGTAATTTGGAGACTATTACCATGAATATCCTGCTTTTCAATTTCCTAGCTAACTCACTAAAGTCTGCTTTTAGGACCTAATTTCTCATTCTTCCTAATTCATTGATCCCAGCATGGACCACAATTTCTCCTTGTTCAACCTCTCCATTCAGAATGACCTGTAGCAGCTCTGTGATATTCTTGACACTGGCACACAAGAGGCAACATACCAACTTGGATTCACATTTATGGCCACAAAAGCGCCTGTCTACTCCTTTCACTAATGAATACCCTGCCAGTATTGCCCTTCCATACTTCTTACTCTGCAACCCCCGTGTACCTCTTTGCCTGCAATTCCTTAAGCTGGGGGATGACCACATCCTGAAATGTGCTATCTCAGAGCTTCTCGGCCCAATGAATACCCCATCTCCAAAACACTGGGTATGAGTTGCTCCAGCAAGAGGCTACTCATACGCATATGGTCATCCAGATCGCCAGGAGCATCTAGGATTTCTCACACAATGCAGGATTAGCCTGAGCTCCCCAGACATACCTTAACTAAATAGAATATGGACACTTGCTTCAGTTTTACCCTAATTATAGATTAGCAGAATCTTATTTTTCTTTATGTCCACTCCGGTCTGCCAATGGTCTTTCTACTCTGTAAGCATCCTCGTCATGCCCACTCCCCTCAGTGATGCTGACTGGCTATCACAGGGTCCTCATCTCACCCACTCCAAACAGCTTCTAAAACCTAGCTTGAATTCAGGCTAGACTGAAATTTGCTTCAACTTTTGCATTAAAAGCTCCAAATGAAATGAATAAGTCTCAACTCAAATTCTAATGATCAATGAGCCCATAACACTAATCCTTCCAAAATTAGGATTCTCTCATTGATGCCACTGACTGATGTCGCAAATGAAAATTAAAATACAGTGTAGCAGAGAATACTCTCTTGCTTTTGGGAAACACAACAGAGAAATCATGACTACATATCTGCCATGCTATGTCTGACCTGAGTGTGACAGACAATGAAAAAAAGACCTGAAATGGGAAAATATTGTCCCTGTAGCCACATTTACAAAAACACAAAAATACCAAAGATTTGACAATGGAAGGAAGGTGAGACCACATTGCTAATACAACATTTCCTACTTTCATTACATCAATTATACTGCCCACTGGAAATTTAGCTGGTGAATCAGGTACGAGTTGCTATAGGACAATTCATTCAGGTTAAAAATCTTTAAAATTGGACAGAATGCTTAGAAACATTCCTATATTGCCAGAAATACAAGCAATATAAGATTCCAAAAAGTCTGGAAAACCATACTAGGGGATACTGAAGTGCAGTTTAATTGTTGACACAGATTATGAACTTCAAGAGGCCAATTTGGGGTGTGAGCCAAACCACTAAACTCTAGCACTGGAAAGGCTGTCTATAACAAATTGTCAATTTAGTTTAATCAGTTACGCATATTTAAAAGACACTGGATGACTGCAAGAGCTAAAACAGGCAGCCCTAAACCACAAGATGTTTTAAGCGTCTACTTATCGGCTTCAGTGTATTCTGGTTCTCATGGTGCCAATTCTTCCTGACTTGGCAAGTCTCCCCTCAAAGCTTGGTCACATCTCTTTGCTGTTTTGGGATCTTGCTTTGTGCATATAGTCAAAAATCAAATGTAACTACCGATAGATCATCTTGATTGCTAGCTTCCTGCATAGCTATAGCAAGATCTCCCAACCTTTATACGACAAACCACTTGCAATCAAGGACAACATTCCTGTATCTACAAGCAGGCATTTTGTGATTCATATACAGATCGCACTGTACTGCAGAATTCAATTTATATAATATTCTATTTTTGTATTTTCTGCCAAAGTAGACAATCTCATATTTTACCAGTTCACTGGACCCATCTCTATCCCTTTGCAGACTACTTCTGTCACAGAATTATAGAATCTTAGAATTCCTATAGTGTGGAAGCAGGCCTCTGAAGAGCATCCCACTGAGATTCACCCACCTAACCTGTCCCTGTAGTCCTGCATGTATCACAGCTAACACCTAGCCTGCACATCCTGGACACTATGGGCAATTTAGCATGGCCAATCCATCAACCTAATCCACCTATCCTCCTTACAACTTGCTTCCCTACCAATGTTTGCACTATCAGCAAATGTGGCTAAAATGCAGACAGTCCCTTCATCCAAGTTGTTAATATGTATTGTAAATAATTTAAGCTCCAACACTGATCCCTGCAGCACTGCACTAGTCAGTGTGCCAATCTAGTTTATATAGTGCTGAGAAAAGTACATATTTTGTGGAGTTGCCACTTGTTTTTCATTTTCAAGAATCCCAACCACTGGAAAATAACTGTGAATTTCAAGTCTGACTCCTACTTGAACTTTGGGAACCCAACTTACATAAACTGATATATTCCCTCCTTGCTACATCATGGCACGTGGAGGTCTTGGCACTTAGAGGTCTTGATATCACTGCCATGAAAAATGTCTGCAGACATGGGTGGTATATTTTGGGGGCTGTATTTATCCCCTGTTATATTACTATTTTATTTATAAAGAGCTAGGAACCAATTGTTATGAGAATGCATATTAAGTCTGCTACACTCTAGTGCCGCATAGCAGTCATGTGTGAAGTAACAAAGTATCAGGATATCCAATCTATCAGTTACATGGAAAGCAGGAAAAAATACACTTAAATGAAACATTCTGAGTTTAAAGTGAGGTTATTTCTAATTTATTGGAACTGAAAAACATATGATAATGACAATGGTTGTGAGTAAAAATCCAAATATTTTAAATGAATTTAATGCTGAAAAATCAAACTTTTGACAAATTAATTCAATTTAGTATCAGAAGAGAGAACAAGTGGTACATTAACAACATTTAAAAGGTATTTGGACAAATACACGGATAGGAAAGGTTTAGAAGGATATGGGCCTAGTGCAGGAAAATGGACTTCGCGTGGTTGGACATTTTGGTTGGCACAGGCCAGTTTGGGCCAAAGGGCCTGTCTCTGTGCTGTAGGACTCTATAACTCTAAGTGCTAGTTATTGTTGAATAGCTGGGAGGTGAGTGAAGCCAACAACAGAAATCCAGACAAAATTTATGAAAAATCAGAACAGTTCCATCCAATGTCAAAAATCATTAAATCTACTAATGTAAATCTCAAGACCTGAGGCAGGAATCAGATGAATCTGTTAATAATTTCAGAACAAAATCGAAAATATAGCTAGAAAAATGTGAGGACCCAAATGAAAGCCTGCTAGATTAGCTCATTTACGACTTAGTGCATGAAGCTCACAGAGAAGTTCACAATATCACAAACTGTAGGCACTACCAGAGCACATGATGAAGATGAAGATGTTGACTACCCAAACAGCTAGCTTTTAGTTAAATCTAGAAAACAGCAGCAGGGCAGTAGATTTGAAGCAATGAACAGCTACAGAATTCACACCAGAGAGATAGGTGTGCAAAGATTGTGGATGACCACAGGAGTTCATAGACAGAAGAAAATAAATTGCCTATGAATCAAACAGTAAAGGTTCTGGGAAGCCAAATCACCCATGAAAGAATGTACCGAGGAAAGAACAAAGATGGTAAATGATTTATCAGAGTCATAGCAAAAGGGGGAATGGGAGGAAATCAAATTAAAACATCACTGAAAGCTGACAATATATTTGATGATACAATTGGCATAGGAACCTTACAACCACATGAAACGTCTGGATGTGACAGCAAGGCTACAGAGATTACTCTTGAGACTTCAGACTTATATACCCCATTTAGGTTGTCACGATAGGAGAAACATGAAATAAAAGTTCTAGCTTTAAAAAAGCCCTCACTGAGTAAATGTGGCATCACTGAAACTGAGTCAAATTAGAGATCAGCTCAGCAACAATGAAGAGTTAGGAATGCCTGGATCACTTGCTTCTCTCAGCCAGTGATCCCAAGATGGCTTGGTAATACAGCAAATATAGCCAGAAGCATGGTAGGTACTGGCCTGTCAGAAATGACATCTGACTAAAAGATGATGTTCTGTCATCAAGATCCAGAATAATCATACACAGAATAATCCAGGAAGAAATTCTTCAAAAGATATATTAAAGCTACATGGGAATGATCTCAGTGTCACCTAGAAAAGTATTGAAAGAATGATATCCACATGCTGTGTATGCCACAAATATGTACCAAAAAAAGGTCTGGCTGCTGAAGTACCACCCAGACTATGGCATGCCATGGGAGCCAATTTATTTACATGAAATCAAGAATGGTACCCCATAGTTGCAGATTATCGAAGTTCCATTTTATCCAAATGGTGAAAGATCTCAGAGCTACATCAGTCATTTAAGCAGTTCGAGTTCTGTTCGTTGAGCAAGCTAGAGATTCTGAAAGGAAAATACGTGACCATGGATCCCATTCACCACAGTTCATCACCATATTACACCAGGGGACACAGATGTATAGAAAGATACCTCCAAATGTTCACAAGAACCCTTATGAAATGTGAAGAGATAAAGCACGGCTCAATTAATCCAAACTACATTTCTCAAGGCTGATATAAACTGCCTGCTGCAGAAGTATTGAATGTAAAAACCTGCCAAGCAAGATACTCAGATAACAAGGTGTAGAGCTGGATGAACACAGCAGGCCAAGCAGCATCAGAGGAGCAGAAAGGCTGACGTTTTGGGCCTAGACCCTTCTTCAGAAATGGGGGAAGGGAAGGGGGTTCTGAAATAAATAGGGACAGAGGGGGAGGTGGATAGAAGATGGATAGAGGAGAAGATAGGTGGAAAGGAGACAGACAGGTCAAAGAGGCGGAGATGGAGCCAGTAAAGGTGAGTGTAGGTGGGGAGGTAGGGAGGAGATAGGTCAGTCCAGGGAGGACGGACAGGTCAAGGGGGCGGGATGAGGTTAGTAGGTAGGAGATGGGGTGGGGCTTGAGGTGGGAGGAAGGACAGGTTAAGGAGGCGGGGACAAGCTGTGCTGGTTTTGGGGTGCAGTAGGGGGAGGGAAGATTTTGAAGCTTGTGAAATCCACATTGATACCATTGGGCTGCAGGGTTCCCAAGCGGAATATGAGGTGCTGTTCCTGCAACCTTCGGGTGGCATCGTTGTGGCACTGCAGGAGGCTCAGGATGGACATGTCATCTGAGGAATGGGAGGGGGGAGTTGAAATGGTTCGCAACTGGGAGGTGCATTTTTAGTGCGAACCGAGCATAGGTGTACTGGCTCCATCCCTGCCTCTTTGACCTGTCTGTCTCCTCTCCACCTATCTTCTCCTCTATCCATCTTCTATCCACCTCCCTCTCTCCCTATTTATTTCAGATACCTCTTCCCCTCCCCCATTTCTGAAGAAGGGTCTAGGCCCAAAACGTCAGCCTTCCTGCTCCTCTGATGCTGCTTGGCCTGCTGTGTTCATCCAGCTCTACACCTTGTTATCTCAGATTCTCCAACATCTGCAGTTCCTACTATCTCTGACGCAAGATACGCCCTCTGTTTTTTACTGCATTAGGAGCTGTGAAAGCTCATTAGCCAATGTCCAGGATGGCACCATATTACCAGTAGCCATAAGGAGTCCAAGCAGCAGCATGCTGGACTAAGGACATGTACAAAAGTTGTTCTGCAAATGCAAGTTATCGCTTTATCTATTAGATAAATCTGTTTTGAGATTTTCAAGTAAAATGAACCTACACTACTTACCAATCTGGTGTGAGAATGGTAATACTGTGTTGAGGAAAACAACCCAAGATTAGCATACCCTCCAAGAGATCAGGTAGAAGTAAGACAACAACCCAATGATCTGAAGGTAGAAGGAGGTGAACACTTCAGTAAGCATTGGAAGACAGAAGTTAAGAACGTAGGACATAGAAACATGGGACTTGAGAGCAGCAGTAGATCAGTTGGCACTTTGAGTCTTCTGTACTACTCAACATGATCATGGCTGATCTCATTATGGATTAATCTCCATATTCCCTGCATCCTATAACTCTTGACTCCTCGAGGTTGTTGACTTACTCGCCGAGCTGGTTTGTTCGTGTTCAGACATTTTGTCACCATGCTAGGTGACATCATCAGTGGAGAATCCAATGAAGCGATGTTATTCTACACTGCTTGGAATTTATACCGTTTGGTCCATTATGGTGAGTAGTGTCATTTCCGGTTTTGATCTGTATGGGTTTGTATCCTATACAAAATCCTCGCTATAAATGGATTTCCCTGCAACTTCATCCGCAGATTCCTACTAAACAGACAATAACAGGAGGACACAGTACACCCTAACACACTGGCCACACTGCCGTACATCAAAAACATATCAGAACTGATAACAAGGCTCCTCAGACCACTAGGAATCATTGTAGCCCACAAGCCCACAGCCACTCTACGACAAACACTTACAAGGATTAATGACCCCATTCCCACAACAGGCAGGACCAACGTGGTTTACAAAATACCATGCAACAACTGCCACAAACATTACATCAGACAGACAGGAGAGAAACTATCCATCAGAATACATGAACATCAACTAGCAGCAAAACGGCACGACGAACTCTCCTTAATATCGGCACATTCAGACAATGAAGGCCATCAGTTTAACGGGACAAGTTAACCATAATAGCCCAAGCCAAACATAGACACGCATGGAAATTCCTAGAGGCATGGTTCTCCCCCCATAATGCAATCAACAAACATATAGAATTGGACCCCATATACAAACCCATACAGAATAAAACCAGAAATGACACTACTCAACACAATGGACCGGACAGTATAAATTCCAAGCAGAGTAGAATAACATCGCTTCATTGGAGGCTCCACTGATGATGTCACCTAGCATGGCGACAAAACGTCTGAACAAAAACAAGCCAGCTCTGCGAGCAAGTCAACAACCTCATCCACAACCCGAGCTACAAATCTTTGCCAAAATCTTGACTCCTTGTCTTTTGGAAATCTAATTTAGCCTTGAATACATTAAAAGACTCAGGGTCAATAATATTTTGGAGAACAGAATTCTGTACTCTGACAACCCTATGAGAGAAAAACATTCTCCTTAACACTGCCTTAAAAAGAAGACCCCTTATTCTTAAATCGTGTCCCCTAGTTTTAGTCTACCCCACAACAGGCACATTCTCCAGGTATCCACACTATCCAGACCACTCAAGTTCTTCTACAGCTCAATAAGGTCACCTTCCATGTTTCAAAACTCCAATATATACAGACTTAACTTGCTCAAGCATTCTTCTTATGATAAGCCCTTTCATCCTGGGAGTCAACAAAGTAAAGTGATAGGAGGGGTCATTAACTGCTCTCCAATCACCCCAAATTGTCTTAATGACATACTTTAAGCCTTGCAAAATGACCCGCCCTTGTATTGCAGCAAAACTGCATGTATCTAATATTCTGAAACAGCCAAATGAGCAATGAGCAGTGGGACCTTGTACTGTCTGTCTCCTTAATGTTACAATATCCTACAAGTACTGGCTGTGACAGCACAAAAATGCATTAAAAAGGGAATTCATCACGCTGTTGTTCTGTGCTACAGTATAAGTACTGTTAGGGGCCCATAAACAACTCCCACAAGTCTCATTTTACCTCTGCTAATTTTTATCTCTACCCAAATTTATTCTATACTTTGATCTTTCAAGTTAAGGTCATTCCTCAGTACTGATCTAATGCCATCCAACAGAGCCATCCTGCCACCTGTTCCTAACTTCCTGCCATTCCATTAAATCAAATACCCTTCAGCATTCAACAGTCGATATTCAATTTTTTTTAAAACCCTGCCTGAGCCATTAAAAGGGCAAACTGTACAGGATTCCATCATGCAAACCAGGAAACCAGCAAACATTATTTGTGAAGCAGAGACTTCAAGATCATACATCTTTGAGACTGAAACTGGTAAGCAATCAGAAAGGACAGAGTCCAGATCTGACCCGTACCTCAGAGAAGATCAATAACAGCATAGCAAAATCACTATCCAGCCAGTCAACATCACCAATATCACAAACAAATGTGAACAACCAGCAACTGCCAAACAATAGCAATATTAAACATAACCTTCAGCACAAAAAATAATATGCACATCACCTGTGCATTGTGTGCCAACTCACCAGTGAGAGCAATGAATACCAAATCCACAAATGGAGGCGCATCTATCACCTAAGGGATGCTGTTAATAATACTTTTAGAAAAGAAAACAAGCTATGAAACACCCAATGTGTCCCATTTAATTATAAAAGTTATTTATTCATTTTCAACAGTGTGATATCACATATATAAAAGCATTAATAATTGGAATAGTTTTTTGATTTTGTTTTAAAGAAAGTGAGATATAATATGTTATACTAGGAACACCTAGAAACTAATTCTGACGAAAATGTACATTCAAGGTGCTATCTTTTACTACTGCATAGCAGTCCTGTGTCAAGTAACAATGTATCGGTCTATTCAACCTACCAGCCCCATGGTGAGCGGAAAGAAATGTATGCGGTGAAGTTCCAGAATTTTAAATCTAAAGTGTAATTCTTTCTAAATTATATGGACCAGAGGACAAAACACTTTTGAACTAGATTTTCGTGAAGATGGAAGAGCCCCAAGCCTTAGCCAAAGTGCCACCAGACACCTAAATCCAAAAGTTCCACTTCACCTCCCACTATCCAACATTTATTATTTCCTTTGGGATAAAGAAAGCACAATGAATTTTATAGATCCACTATTCATTATCAAAGCAAGTCACCTGTTTTCTTCACAATATTGAGAGAGAAAGACAAAGAAAATGAATAAATAGAATTGAGAAAAAGAGATATATGGAGGATAAGAAAAGAGGAATATATTTCTGCCACTTTGATGGCAAAAGCACCTTACTGTTTTTAATCAGTTTTATTTTTGTTATGAATGAGAATTTTGAGACATGCAATGACGTGCCTATTCAGACTGTCCAATCTCTTACCACTTGCTTCCTTGCAGAAGAAAAGGGAAAAAAAATCTCAAACCCATAGCTTGAAAAATGCCTGCATCTTTCATGGGGGAATCAAATCAGCACTACGAGCCTTCATGACAAATATAAGTGTTGCTTTACCCATGAGACAGAAGTGGAGACACAGACACACCACTGCTTATTAGTCTGAAATTCCCTACATAATTATTTAAGCTGTAGGAGGCAGACAGTGTTCCTACTTCACAATTACTACATAATATTGCAAACTGCAATAGCAAGGCATCAACCAACACAATCAGGCTACATGCCATATTGCAATCTGATTGGCATGTCCAAGATATTGAACCATTTACCTTATCAAAACAAAATACTGTGGATCGGGAAATCTAAAATAAGAGAATGCTGAAGTGCAATGAAAATGCTGAAGAAACTCAGTAGGTCTGGAAGCATTTGTGGAGAGAGAAATGGAGTTAATGTTTCTAGTATGAAATCACTCATTTTCAGAATAGCACCTAGTTTGGCATAGATGAATTCCAGGATATAACCCAGAATGGCACCACCCTGATGAATAGCAGTCAGCAGTAATGACTCATAATTTACAAATTGATCTGGGACAAATTGCCAAACAGGCTAACTGAATACTGAGCCTGCTCAGTTAGGTTGTTTCAGAATAGCTAGCTCTATTCCTAATATATTTCCAGATATCAATGACCAAATCTTTCCTCCTTTTTACTTACTTTGTCCTGGATATCCATTTTCCTAGCCCAATTTATCAAATCAGGTCTGTTGAGAAACATAGAGAATATTTGATGTAGAAGCTTTTCATCATAATGCAGGAGCAGCATTGGAGGCCACGCTTTAAGTAGCTTTTAATAATTGAGGTATTCTGGCATTTAAAGTTTCAAAGTGACTTTCACAAGGTATGGAGATAAATTTGCCTAAGGAAAGTGGTGAGAGGGTAGGGCAGGTAGGTGGAAAAGGGGGCTGGATGACAAGTGGGTGAGGCAGAGAGTGACAGGTATGTTGGTGTGTGAATAGAAGGAATGTAGGCAGGAGAACATGGTGGGTTCAGTCGGAGACTGTTGGGGTATCAGATTAGGTGCTTGGATGGGGTCAGATAGGTGTCAGGTTTAGGGGTAGTCAGGTCAGGGAAGGGTATTGGGTTGGGTTGAGGGAATATTGGGTCAAGGCTTCACTTTGGAGGTTGGTCATGGGGTTGTCGAGTTAGGGGTTTGTGTTAGGGGAATTAGGTTGGTGGTTTGGGTGACAGAGGGTCATGTCAAGGGGTGCTGAGTTGGGGAAGAGTGGTGGGGTGGGTCATGAGTGGTGTTTTTAGACTGAGGATTGGTTTGGATTAGGGAGTGTGTCAGGTTGGGATGGTGTCATGTTGTCTTAGGCTGGGTAGGGATCTCACCATGGGAGAGAAGTTGAGGGGTCAGTGATGATTTAGAGGGTTCAATGTTATAGTTACCTAGGAATTAGAGCTGATTTTAATTCCTGTAACTTTCTTGCGAACTATTCAGGTAAATAAGTCAGAATCCTCTAAAGTCTCCAACTGTAACTCAGAGCTTCGGGACCTTTTTGGAGCATTCCAGATGTTAGGTAATTGCCAATTGGAAGTTTCAAATACCCAGGTAATTTCCAGGCAGACGGTGCATTGGGACATCCGAGTGAACCTGTACCGTATCTTTCAGAGTGTTTACGCAATCACTATCTTCCGATCAGCCCCACTAATATATTTTAAGAAGAGCAGTGAAGAGATGAGAGACTTCAGGACCTACGCAAAGTAATAGCCATAAATATTACTGTTTGATTTTAAGCATGAGATATCATGGGTCCTGAAATAGTAAATGCGGAAATATTAAGGAGTCTGTGATGAAAATCCATCAGTTTAAAATCAGTGCTGAGAGGAATATAGTGGGATGACTATCTGCACACAGGAAGTTGTTAAAGAATAGAAAGCTTTGTGACTGGGAATGTCTTACACTGATAATTGTGTTGCTTAAAGGATGAGTAGATAAATATTAGAAGCAAAGGAACATATGGGAAAAGGAGCAATGAATTTTATTGTTGTCACAAAAGTAGGTATAGATATAATGTATTGAATGGGCCTCCACTAAGCCTCAGAAATTCTTTATGTCTTGGAACATTTCATTTTCACACCACAATCACTGTACTTTGTTCCACATTACTTTACTCTTCCATCTCTTAGCACCCAGTTTAGACCTAGGATGAGCTGCAGAGAGAAGGGTGGAGATTTGAAAATTTGAAAATGGGAAATCTAACCACAGCCACCTCCAGTTTTAGCAGAGACAGATTGACTAACTACTGTCTGTGTCTGGGTGCTTCATTTCAATAGTACAATGAGATTGCTGACTAAGTCTTTATCTGTCTTTTGGGTTTAACGTTGGCCAGCTGAGTTTCCTATACTCAGAAACCCAACAAATAAAGGGAGCTGAAAATGGCTGGATGGAAGTGCATTTCTTGCAGGACAGGAACATCAGGACAGTTTCCCCTTTCAAGCAGGTAAATCTGAAAATATTGAAGAAGATTATGTTTAATTCCCCATGCAAGATGAGCTGAAGAGAGATGGCTAGGGGCTGTTCTTGGGGCGAGGAGAAATGGGAGAAATGAAGACTAACCAGAACAAAAGATCAACTCTACCACATATCCATGATCAGTGACCCAACACCACTCTGTCATTGGCTCATATACTCCTGCCAAGTCTCTGACCCTGATCAATCTCTGACTGATGACCTCATTAAGCACACTCCCCCAGCAAAGTCCATCAACAAACTCCGAGTATCCCTCTCCCCTATTCCTGTGACATGCACCCACAAAATCTCTGCACTGTCATCCTGCACATCCACTTAATGTCTGGACCATGATCCCTATAGGTCCTATTCTCTTTTGGGATGACCTTCAATGAATTCTCACTTCCAATTTCCAGTACATCACTTCTATGGGGAAACCACTCCCCACCAATACTTTACCAATGATCTCTCATCTATGCTTAATGACTTATCATGTACATCTCCCAACATTAATTTAGTCTCCAAGTTACGTACATTGCCAGTATCTGAGCTGGAAAGTACAAGCATTCAATAAAGTGAAGGGGCCTCTTTGCTGGTGGCAGGAACTGGGAGTGAGTGGCAGTGAGTGGGGAAGATTTTGTAGGTAATGGTGACCGTGGTACAGTAAGAGCCTTGGTGGGAGGTCAGTACTGTAACAAATGTAGAGTATGTGTGAATGTTGGAGAGAAAGAGGTGGAAACTTCGGCAGGGTGGAGAAGGACATTGACCTCCATCCTACAGTGATGGGAATTCCTCCAGACAGCTGAGACTGCTTTACCCTGAGTGGCAACCCTGCACCAGGTTGTCATGTTCTGCTGTTGTGGCCTCCACTGCTGGTTCTGGGGAAGAGGAAGCCCTGAAGTGATACCATACAGTCCATTACACCTCCAAGACACTGCCCACAGTGGGGTGCTATTTTCTCATATCTGCCATGTCCAGGGCAGATGTCAGGAACTGTGCAGGACAGCTCCCAACTGGCAGTACTTGTCTGGGTCCACAATGAGCTTTTAAAGAGGGGGTTGGTGCAAGAGATACTGTTGATTTCCAGGATATCACTAAATGGTGAGATATTCTAGGAACGGCATGTGGTATGATTGGGTGGAAATTGGATGTGAGAGATGTCGTAGAAGCATGATAGGTAATTAATGAGGCTAGTTTGGTAAGATACAACAATATAACTCACTAGGCTTTGCAGCAACAAATCCTCCTAAAATTGCAATGCAATTTGGACTTAGCCAAATAATCATAAGATTCAGTCCCACATGAATACAGTACAAAATTAAATACCAAGAGACAAACTGAAAAGTTGTGTTTGGAAGCTATTTCTTCCAAATGGTGTTCTGAAAGTAGTGATTTCTTGAAATTCTTTTGTCAAATGAACCGATCAATGTCCAAGCTTGTATCCAGCTAAGAGAAGAATTTAGCTCCTGTGAATTTCTGATTCAGTTCCTCTTAAGTTGGAATCTTCTTTGGGAATCTTTTTAGAGAAGGGTTTTGACAGCTTGGGTCCAAACATACTCTGATTGTGCCATTTTTCTCTACCATGCACATGAACTGCACCAGTTTTCATGTACACAACTGATAATGTTGTAATGTTCCATTGCATCCAGCTCACTCTTAAGCATCCAATCTATATGGATATTGCATTTTCTGGGAGGGTCAATTGATTTTCATCTTCTCTGAGGTGTAATTCACCCTCTATTTCTCTCCCACTGAAGATTCCTTAGCATGGTGACAGGTTTTGGCACTCTAGATGCCCAAATACCTAAAACAAAAAATTCTTAAACCAAATCTTCCAATAAAACAGGATAATTTTGCATTAAAGTCAGAGACTCTTAGATTCCTCTGCTCCTCCGAACCTTCTGGTGCCCTGCCATTTATTGAGTACTCCGTTGTCGTGTTACTTCTTCCAAAGTGTACCACCTCACGCTTTTCAGGGTTAAATTCCATCTGCCACTAATCTGCTCATATGGCCAATTCATTTACATCGTCCTGTAACCTAGAACACCTTCCTTACTATTAATACCTATCCAATCCCTGTGTCATCAACAACCTTACTTATCATTGCCCCACCACCAAGCCCCACCCCCCCCAAACATTCTCATCTGCATTGTTTATACATAAAACAAACGATAAGTGACCCAGCACCAGTCGCTGTAGTACACTACTGGACACAGGACTCCAGTTAAATAAACAGCCTTCTATCACCACCTTCCTTCTGCCACCAAACCCATTTTGGATCTAGCTTGCAAAGTTAAGCTGCATCCCACGTGCTTTACCTTCTGTATCAGTCTCCCATGTGGGACCTTGTCAAAGGCTTTGCTGAAATTCATATAAACTGCAACAACTACCCTACCCTCATCTACACATTTCATTACCTCCTCAAAAAAATTCAACCAAATTTGTAGGCACGACCTGCTTCTGAAAAAGCTATGCTGACTATCCCAAAATAAATTATCCCAAGAAATCATTTTAATGTTAGTGTCCCAGACATTTCCTCGGCATTCAGGCTAGCTTCAAGAAACTTATATGGTTCCACACACACTGATAGAAAAGAGAAATTGCCATCTGATCTCAACTCCATTTTGTTTCAAAAGCAGAATCTCCATTCTGCCTATTGTTTTAAAGGCAATTTTTTTTTTAAAATTAAATAAGTCCATGAGTCTATATTGTACAAGCATGTCAAGATTAATTGGAAAGTTAAGTTAAAAGCCATTGCTGCTGAGTACATTTCCCAGTACATAATGTAAGTACCCCTATTCAGTACTTTTTGAAAACCAGGAGGAACAAAAGCCCTTCCCCCATAAGTGATTTCCAATACCCCTAATCCATCCCAGACCTCCAACTGATAATCTCTCCTTCCCCTCAAGGTTGTGGCCTTGAAGCCAAGCTGCTAATTGTGTGCTCAATTTTCCCCTTCTCAATTGCAACTTCTGTCCTCCAGAGTCTTGATCACAGCCTCATACACAAACCCCCTCAATACAAGGTACCATCCCCAGTGATTCCTGGCCTATGCTTTCTTCACCCAGTCACCCAGCTCTCATCCAAACTCTCCATTTGGCCAGCTGCTAATTAGAAAACAAAACTAAAACATGTTAATGACTACCTACCAATGAATCTGGCAGGATCTCTATGTCCCTGGTCTTAGTAGGTTCTTCAGCCTCTCCCATTTTCTCATAATTTTTCTTGCATTTACTGTGTCACATTAGATTTCATTTTCATGCTATTACAGCGGTAATTAGCATTCCAAATTTCTGGTATGTGAAAACAAGAGGAAAGGTCACAAGAATCACTAAGTTATGATGTCCCACTGAGCAAGCATCAACAATTTATCTGATGCCATATGTAATCTATTATCAAAATTTTATTCCCAGACAGAATGGTAAACTAACCCTCAGATGAAGGTGGCAATCCAATGGTATTGTCATCAGCCAAGAGGGTCCAGGCAGGTGATCGACAAAGTGTAGACTGCCAGACCCCAAAAAAAGATAAATCAACATGGGTAGTTGGGAAGTGTGTGTGAGATAGAGAGAGAAAAGGTCCAGCATGATGGAAGAACAAGAACTGTTACCATTGAAGACTATTACCAAAGGCTGCAAAACATCAGGACTATACACTCCAGCACTCCAAAATCATAGGGATCTGTTGCCTATATTTGTCTATTCTAAAGAATGGCTTCAGGCTCAGTAAATCATTTTCATATGTCATGGATCATATATTTCCCTTCTTTGTCTAATTAACTAAAGTATTATTTGTAAACTGCTACTTCTCAAACTTTAAATATACTACCTAAAAATTGTTTACAAATGGTTGACTGCCTACATTAGGTAACTGTCAACAGGCCTAACTTCTCCACACATTTTCTTGTTACAAGAAGCTGGTTCATTGAATCATAGAAACTTACAGATCAGAAGGATGTTGTGACCCATCATTTGGCCTATCATACCTATTCCACATCTTTGAAAAAGCAATTAATAAACACACTCCCTTGCTCTTTCCCCACAACTGAACATTTTTTCCTTTCCATGTACGTATCCAATTTCTGACTGAAAGTAAACTCTGAACCTACTTCCACCACTCCGTACTACTGAAAGGAAAGAGTTCATCTCAGAACATTTGGCAAGTCCAGCTATCCCTGCTCCAGTTTCCTGTAACTGAAAATGGAGGTTTTAGCCTCTGCTTGAAATTGCCTCATAAGGCAGCATGTTGGCTCAGTGGTTAGCATTGCTGCCTCACAGCACCAGGGGCCCAGGTTCGATTCCACCCTCAAGTGACTGTCTGTGTGGAGTTTGCACATTCTCCCTGTGTCTGTGTGGGTTTGCTCCAGTTTCCTCCCACAGTCCAAAAATGTGCAGACTAAGTGGATTGGCCATGCAAAATTGCCCATAGTGTTCAGGGATGTGTAGATTAGGTGGGTTACAGGGGGATGGGTCTGGATGGGATGCTGTGAGGGTCAGTGTGGACTTGTTGAGCCAAAGGGCCTGCTTCCACACTGTAAGGATTCTATTCTATGATAAGAACCTGGATAAAATCAGGAACATATCAGCATTAAATATAAATTCTAATGGTCATGTTCTGTAAATTCTAACCAAAGTTATCATCATGCTTTTGGTACTTCATGATAGAACTTAACTAGTGAAATATTCCTCCAGGACACTGCATCTGAGAAGTCACTAAATATGTTAACTTGGTAAATTCCTGTTAGCATTCAAGTGAATACCAATGCACATACTTGAAGTTTAGAAAGCTGATAAATTATATTTGAATTGAATTTATCAATTTGAAGCTGGGCTATTCAATAATTATTGAGAACTAAGTGAGACTTCAAAGCCTTACTATTCAGCTACATTAGCAGAATGTATTGTGTTTCCCATGGAGAAACTGCAAACCAAAATAACCTAATTTACTGAATGATCTCCATAAGAGAAATTACCAACTGGGATTCCACTTTTTATAGCTTTTCTAACATTAATCAGAACTAATGCAAATTACACATGAATTAAGAGGCAAATGATACTTCAAATGAAAAGATAAATTTCATTTTAAATAGTCATTGCAACAAAGATATATCTTATGTAACCAAAGTACCCACTTTCACTCCCCACACAAATGCGGCACTGTGTACAAACTCAGTCTTTCCAATTTGTCCTCTGGTACATAGAACTTTCACTTTCCCACTCAATTGTTTTAGCCCTCAAGTTATGCTCACCAACAGCTGTATTCCATCTGGATACAGTTAACACAGATATGGCACATCTGTACAAGTCCTTTCATATCAATTCTGATGGAGTAGCCTTTTGTGCAGAGCTCAGTTTACTTCCAAAAAAGTAAGGAGTTTGACAACCGTGTCCTGCTGCACTACATATTTCTACCTAAACTGCTTGATCGATTGATTTATTTATTTTCACATGTACCAAAATACAGTGAAAAGCTTTGTTTACAAGTGGTACAGGCAGATCATAGTAAGCAAAGGATGTACAGAACAAAAAAGACTTAGAGGCATACAGGTTACATTGCACAGGGTGTGTGCTAGGTGAGATCAACGTTAGCAAGATCAGCGTTACTTGAGGCTAGAGAGTCCATTCATCATTCTGATAATGGCTGGGAAGTAGCTGTTCCTGAACTGCTTGTGCATGTGTTCAGGCTTCTGTATCTTCTGCCTGATGGAAGAGGTTGTAGGAAATCATTACTGGGGTGCGATAGGTCTTTGATGATGTTGGCAGACTTTCCGTGGCAGAAAGCTGTGTAAATGGAGTCCATGATGGAAGATTGGCTTCCGTGATGTCCTGGGCTGTGCACACCACCTTCTGTAGTTTCTTGTAGTCCTGGGCAAAGCAGTTGCCATGCCAGGCATTTTCCACCCAGACAGTATGCTTTCAATGGTGCATCAGTAGAAGTTGGTGAGGGACCTTATGGACATGCCAAATTTCCTGAACTGCCTGAGTAAGCAGCAGTGTTGTTGTGCCTTTTTGACTGTCACATCTATGTGGAAAGTCGAGGATAGGTTGTCGGTTATCGCCACTCCGAGAAACTTGATGCTCTTCACCCTCTCAACCTCAGTTCTGTTAATGTAGATGGGGCCGTGTTCTGCTCCTTTCTTTCTGAAGTCAATGATCAGTTCTTTAGTTTTGCCGCTGTTGAGAGAGAGTTTGTTTTCATTGCTCCACAACACCAAGCCCTCTATCTCCCTTCTGTAGTTTGACTCATCACTATTAGATATCTGTCCCACTATGGTTGTGTCGTCAGCGAACCTGTAGATGGCATTCATTCAGAATTTGACAGTCGTAGGTGTACTGGAAGTACAGTAGGGGGCTGAGGACACATCCTAGGGGGACTCTAGTTTTGACCGTTATGGTGGAGGAGGTGCAGTTACCTATCTTCGCTGATTTCGGCCTCTGGGTCAGAAAACTGAGGATCCAATTGCAGTGGGCGGAGCTGAGACCAAGGTCATGGAGTTTTGAGATCAGTCTGGAGGGGATAATTGTGTTGAAGGTGGAGCTGTAGTCAACGAGCACGAGTCTGATGTAGTGTCTTTGATGTCCAGATATTCCAGAGATGAGTGTAGGACTAGGGATATGGCATCCTCTCTGGACCTATTACATTGGTAGGCAAATTGTAGGGGATCGAGGCAGGCTGGGAGACTGGAGTTGATGTGGGCCATGATCAGCATCTCAAAACACTTCCTGATTATTGAGGTCAGAGTCACTGGGTGGTAGTCATTAAGGCATGTTGCTTTCTTAGGTTCGGGGATGATGGTGGTCTTCTTGAAACAGGTGGGGACTTTGGCTTGTAGGAGGGAGAGGTTGAATGTGTCAGTGATACCTCCGCCAGTTGGTCTGCACAGGATCTGAATATTTGGACAGGGACAGTGTCTGGGCCCCTCGCTTTCCTTTATTTGACTCCGAGGAAGACTGATCTGATGTCTGAAGCGCTTACAGAGGAAACAGGTGTGTCTGTCACCGTCGGGGCAGGCATGACTGCCCTGGTGGTATACTGCTCAAACTGAGCACAGAAAGCATTGAGCACATCAGGGTGGGATGTGTCGTTGTCTGCTATCTTGCATTGCTTGATCTTTATCCTGTCATGTTTTGTGAGCTCATTGTTCTCTGACTTCAACTTTCCTTTGTGTCAGCAGTTCTGCTTTACATCTGCCAGCTACATGGCTGGTCTCAACTGCCTTCCTTTCAGCATTGATACCAGGTTAAGCATCACCTGCTCATATGGGCCACTATTTCTTATTATCCAAGAAAATTACAATTGGTCCCTTTACAATTGATGCAAGCTATTAAAAAAACCTTTTCAAATATGCTTAAGAAGAATTACAGAGTTCAAAGACATTTCAAGGAAACTATACATTTTCCTTAGTGCACTGTTTCTCAGTCAAATATTGATGAAATAGCTGAAGTGCTGAAAACATTTTATACAAACAGAAGTTTGAGAGTTCAAGCACATCAACTATCACTTTCACTTCTTTCCATTTGAATAGATAAGATCAGTCTACTCTTAGTGAGGCCACTATGAATGAAGAAGGAGAGATGGAGATCTCACCTTTATTTGGCACTTCACCTTAGCTCAGACCTCTGGGAATACTGGGGCCCTGTAGCCTGTTCTTATGTTAATATTTCCACGTAATATTGTGAAATAAATCACATACTTCAGTCATTGGGAGAAATTAAGAGTAGAACTAGGCAAGGGAGGAAGGGAAGTCAAGCAAGGAGGGGAAGGCAAGGAGAGAGTGGGATCTAAATTCCTTAAATGGCCATTGTACATTTGTACCTTTCGTACAGTATAGTCCACATTATGTACGTTAAAACAAATGTAAAATTTTCGACTGAACCCCTTTATGTGTATGTCAATGCATTAAGGATGTGGCCTCGTGCTGTTTAAGCTGACAAGGTCATGCAGCTGTTTATTGAGATTTATTTCATTCAGGTGAGTTACCTTCACACTTATTCTGGTGATGATCTAGGCCATTATCCAAGTCATTCCAGTTTAGCATCCTTAGCAAAATGGACCCCTTTTTTTTGCCAGAAAGTGATGTGCAATTTCTGCAGAATTTACCATATTATATCTTGTATTATTCCAATTAAAGAAGTCAGCTGTGTTAACATTGTTTTTACAAAATATCATGTGCCTTGGTTGCTGTTCAAATCAAAGCTGAGAAGAAATAAAATGGAGCATGAATCTGCTATCCTCTCTGAGTATAACAACATTAGTGATGCCACTTCTGCCTCTCCATCAACACACTTTCTGCTGCCAGTCCACCTATCAGCCCAGACAGCTGGTGTCAAATCCAAGTTAGTGGAGCCTGAAACCTGGCCTTTTAGAACAAGGCCATATAAAAACCGAAAGAACTGCAGGTGTTGTAAATCAGGAACAAAAACAGAAGTTGCTGGAAAAGCTCAGCAGGTCACAGCAGTTCTGAGGAAGGGTCACCGGACCCGAAGCGTTAACGCTGATTTTTTCTTCACAGATGCTGCCGGATCTGCTGAGCTTTTCCAGCAACTTCTGTTTTTGTTCCTGGTCAAGGCCATTGCAGTTTCCTTCACTGAAAACCTGCAGTCTTCCACCGTTTTGTAGCAATGCCAGAGCAGGCAAAGGCACGTGGAAGGTCACACAAGGGATGGATGCAAGGGTGATTCAATTACATATTTGTGCAACTTAGCATAATTTAATTTAGAAATTTGATTTGGAATGAGGATTTTGGTGTTGACTTTTAATTTTCCATTGGAGCAAAGAGGGTTCTGTGATAGACAATGGTAGAAAATGAAATCATTAGAAATGGGAGCTGAACTAGATCTTTTAGTTTCTCAAACCTGATCTGCCATTCAATAAGATCATGGCTGCTCTGATTGTGGCCTTAACTTGCTTTTCTGCCTGTCCCCATTAAACATCCTTACAAATCAGAACTCCATCTAACTCAGCCTTAATATGTCCACTGATTCAACCTCTACTGTTCTCTGTTACATAGAGAATTGCAAAGACTAATGGGTGTCTGACAGAAGCAACTTTTCTTCATTTCTGTCTTAAATGAGAGAACTGTTTTTTTAAACTGTGTACTCTGGATCTAGACCTCCAGGAGAGAAACATCCTATCAGCATCTTCTACCTAATCCCACTCAGAATCTTTTACATTTCAGTAGCATTATTTCTTATTCTTAAGGTAAGAAGTGTAGGATTTTTGGTGAGTAGAAAATTGGAGTTAAGTTTATTTGTATTACACATGAATTAATTTTCTATATACAGGCCAGACCAAAAGGGACATTTTTCTTCCTTCTCTGTTCTCAAGCATATAATCCTACTTTTTTGATCCCTGCTTATTCTCCCAATCCAGAAAGTCTATTATTGTATCCATGTCTGAGAAAAACTGATTTTGCAGATACTCTGAAATCACCAAAATGTACTTCATCCCTTGCCTCTTCACGCCTTGTAGATGTTTGAAACATGTGTGGAAGGCATAAAATAACATACTAAATTGTAGCCACAACCTGAGGAAATAAATCACCAACACTTAAGTAGTTGATAAGCCCTTTAAGTAGGGCTTTTGCTGCTAAACATATTTTAACTATACAAGATTGAGAGAAGATGTCAACTAGAATGTGAAACACCAAATGGCATTGCTGGCATTAAATCAGTCTCCATACTGAGTGTGACCTTATGATTTGCTGCAGTGTAGATATTTTTAATTAACCTGCTCAAACATGTTACCTTTGAAGTAGGTGGGTCTTGGGTCTTCTGGCTCAGAGGCAGGAAACTACCAGCATTTCACAAGAAACCCCCTGCCTTCTGTGTGTACTTCCAGCAGACATTAACTGCTCATGTACTGCTGTCTTTACTCTGTTAGTGTTCAGTCTTTCAATTCAGAAGTGCACATGCACAGCACATTCACCATCTTTGAAGCCTAATTTCACCTACAAGATCTTTAATACATTTTAATTAGATTTAAATTCCCTTTGCTTTACCAAAATAACAAGCTGTTACAATTTTCAAAAATCGCTGCTCAAGTTTTGTGCCATTAAAAATAAAAGACGGGTTTGGCTTGCCTGTCTCTAGCTTAATTAACACCAGTCTGAATGAAAAGCCAGTAGTACTGTTATTGAGGCTGACACACATTGTACTGCTAGTCTTTTGTAGGCTAAGCAGAGATACTAAGCCATTGAACAGCAGATGGCCAAGAATCAGATGCACGTGATTCTGATAATACATAGAAGTGAAACATTATCTTGGATGGAAAATAACAGAAGTGCAGTCAGAATTACAATCGTAGATCTAATAAAAGAATCATTTCCTGAATTCAACTGATTACAAAAAACAGGATTGATTTTGACTCAGTTTTTGGATTCTTTTAAAAAGAATTATGTTACTGAATACTCATAACTGGAGGAGTGTATTTGAAAGAAACGGACTGAATAAATGAGCTCTGTCCAAATCATTGCTTCAGATCTGCAGTCAGTCATAACCCATAAATTTCAGAGATATATAATTGAAACCAAAGGCACACGTTTCTGAGATCTATTGTAGTGAATTAAATAGTTTGATTATTATTTTGATCTGATTGTTACTGTAATTGAAAATAAGCTGTTTGAAAAATACAGTCTGTAAAATTTTTGAATGGTTGAATTAGTTCAACAAATATGCAAGGCACGTGGCTCGAATGTTAAATTGTATTCTTGTACTTGAGTTAATGGCATCAATAAATAAGGAACTAGGGGCTGGTTTTCACTGTGAGATTCAGGACTCCACCATCAGGCCCAACTGGGGCCAGAAAACTACGCTGTGGGGCAACAATCACTCATGTAGATTTTCACTGAATTAGCCGATTAATGCTAGATGTCGGACATTCAATTAAGGATAATAAATGGACTTGTAAAGCTAGAGGACAAATAGACCCTCCCTTGACATCTTCATCTCTAACTGCCGTCGTGACATTGATCGCCTCAACCTCTCCACCTCTCTCATTCACTCCAAACTCTCCCCCACAGAACGTGCAGCCCTCCGCTCCCTCCACTCCAACCTCACTATTAAATCCGCGGACAAGGGAGGCGCGGTTGTGGTATAGTGCACTGACTTTTACATCACTGAGGCCAGGTGCCAACCCTCTGACACCTCCTCCTACCGCCCCCTTGATCATGACCCCACCCCTGACCACCAAAACATTATCTCCCAGACCATCCATAACCTCATCACCTCAGGTGACCTCCCACCCACAGCCTCCAACCTCATCGTTCCCCAACCCCACACCGCCCGTTTCTATCTCCTTCCCAAAATCCATAAACCCAACTGCCCTGGCCAACCCATTGTCTCTACCTGCTCCTGCCCCACCGGAATTATTTCCACTTATCTTGACTTTATTTTCTCCCACCGGAACTCTTCACCTATGTCCGGGACACCACCCACGCCCTCCACCTCCTCCAAAACTTCTGATTCCCCGGCCCCCAGCACCTCATCTTCACCATGGACGTCCAATCCCTGTACACTTGCATTCCCTATGCAGATGGCCTAAAAGCCCTCCGCTTCTTCCTCTCCCGCAAGCCCAACCAGTCCCCCTCCACCGCCACCCTTATCCGCCTAACCGAACTCGTCCTTATCCTTAACAACTTCTCCTTCAACTCCTCCCACTTCCTACAGATGAAAGGGTGGCTATGGGTACCCGCATGGGCCCAAGCTATGTCTGTCTCTTTGTAGGATATGTGGAACAGTCCCTCTTTTGCAGCTACACTGGCCCTATCCCCCACCTCTTCCTCCATTACATCGATGACTGTATCGGCGCCCCCTCATGCTACCACGAGGAGTTCAAACAGTTCATCAAATTTACTAACACCTTCCACCCCAAACTTAAGTTCACCTGGACCATCTCTGATACCTCTCTCTCCTTGCTGGACCTCTCTGTCTCCAATTCTGGTAACCACCTTGAAACTGATATCTATTTCAAGCCCACCAACTCCCACAGCTACCTAGACTACACCTCCTCTCACCCACCTTCCTGCAAGAATGTGATCCCCTACTCCCTTCCTCCGCCTCCACCGCATATGCTCCCATGATGAGGCATTCCACTCCCGGACATCCCAGATGTCCTCGTTTTTCAAGGACTGCAATTTCCCCCCCTCAGTGGTTGAAAACGCCCTTGACCGCATCTCTTACTTTTCCTGCACCTCAGCCCTCACACCTGCTCCCCGCAATAAAAACAAAAACAGAATTCCCCTTGTCCTCACGTATCACCCCATTAACCTCCAGATTCAATGCATCATTCTCTGCCACTTCCGCCACCTGCAGCCTGACCCCACTACAAAGGATATATTTCCCTCCCCACCCTTATCTGCCTTCTGGAGGAACTGCTCTCTCTGCAACTCCCTTGTCCACTCCACACTTCCCACTAGCCCCACTACCCCCAGCACCTTTCCCTGCAACCACAGGAGGTGCTATACCTACCCCTACACCTCCCCCCTCACCTCCATCCCAGGCCCCAAAAAAACCTTCCACATTAAACAGATGTTCACCTGCACATCCACTAATGTGGTATATTGCATCCGTTGTTCCCGATGTGGCCTCCTCTACATCGGTGACACCAAGCAGAGGCTTGGAGACCGCTTTGTGGAACATCTACTCTCGATTCGTGACTAATGACAACACCTCTCAGTTGCGAACCGCTTCAACTCCCCCTCCCACTCCCTGGACGACACATCCATCCTAGGCCTCCTCCAGTGTCACAATGATGCCACCTGAAAACTAGAGGAACAGCACCTCATATTCTGCCTTGGAAGCCTACAACCCAATGGTCTCAATAGGTTCAAAATCTCCCCATCCCCGACCTCATCCCAAGACCAGCACCCCCACCCCTCATCCCCGCCCCCTTGACCTGTCTGTCTTCTCTCCCACCTATCTGCCCCTCCCTCCTCATTGACCAACCCCCATCCATACTTCCTACCTGTACTCACCTTTACTAGCTTCATCCCTGCCTCCTTGACCTGACCGTCTTCTCTCCCACCTATCCGCTCCACTATCCACCTTCTATCACCACCCCCCTCCTCTCTCTATTTATTTCAGAGCCCCCTTCCCCTCCCCTCTGAAGAAGGGTCCAGACCCGAAATGTCAGCTTTCCTGCTCCTCTGATGCTGCCTGGCCCGCTGTGTTCCTCCAACTCCACACCTTGTTATCTCAGACTCCAGCATTGGCAGTTCCGACTATCTCTGCAATTATAGATAAGCAGCTTACGATGGAGGCCTGCACTTTTTAACTTCTTGATATCTTAAATAGAAAAAGACCTTAGCAACTGGAACACAACAATGGGAGGCATGGGACAACAGTGTCCCTGACCAATAAAATCCACAGCAAACCCCTGGACAATGTGGATCATTTCCTACACCACCAGAGCCTCCTCTCATTGTGAGCAGACATTGAAGAAATCCAGCATTGAATCCAATGCGCCAGTGCAGCTACTGGACGCCTGTAGAACAGTGTTGGAAGTCCGAGACCTCAAACACAGCACCAAGCTCATGGTCTACAGAGCAGCAGAGGTCCCCATCCTCCTGTATGTATCAGAAACATGGATCATGTATAGCAGACACCTCAAATCCCTGCAGAGTTATCACTAGCACTACCTTCACAAAATCCTGCAAATCCACTGCAGGATAGGTGTATCAAAGTCAGCGTCCTCCCGGGCCAGTACCCCCAGCACAACCAGCTGTGCTGGGCAAGCCACATTATATACATGCCCAACACAAGACTCCCTAAACAAGTGCTCTGTTCCAAGATCTGCAATGGTAAGTGATGACTGGGAGGGCAGAGGAAACACTGTAAGGATATCCTGAAAATTTGCCTAAACAAACACAACATCCCATTGACACAAGCAAATCATTTGCTTTGGAATGCACAAATTGGAAAAGAAACATCTGCAAAGGCACCAATGACTTCAAACGTCACCAACTGAAGCATGTGGAAGCCATTTGCAAGCAGTGAGAAAAAGGTGCAAAATCCAGAGTGTCCCAAAAAATATCCTTCTACCCCAGAGTGTAAGCAAATTATACTTGAGTCTGAGGGGATGCTAAATAAGAAAAAGAAGATTTGGGGTAGGAGAGGAACCCCTCAATAGTTTGCCTGCACCTGGAGTTTACCCAGGCAGGTCAAAAGGACCTATTGGCTGGAACAAGTTATTCAGGTTTTAAGTCCCCCTTGTATACATTCATAGCTTTACACTGGTCTGAAGAAACTTCTGCTCCACAAAGTATTAAGCACATTTTGGCACATATTCCAACCAATCTGTCTCTGGCAATCAACCTCTTTGGTTTCATCTTTCTGTTCTCTACTTATGATGTGCTTTCTCTATTCATCACAGCTCGTTTTTTTACTACCCTTATTGTCCATACTGTCCTTCAAAATTACAGTTTGCAAATTAGTTCCTATTATTCAAGACCACATACTATATTCTAGATGAGTCTATTGTTGGCTTGCTGAAACTTGACATAAATGCCAAATTCATCCTGTTTGCAGAGGTTGCCTCACCAGCAATGCTGTGACAGTTAATGCTGTGGAAGCAATTTTGCAAAATCGTAAGGCTGTGTCCCAATTTGTCTCAATTGCATAGGAACCTCCTCCTCTACTGTCTCTTCTAAAGTCCTTGCAAAGTCCTAAACATCTACCAATCACTCAAGTTCCCCAGCACTTACCAAGATCTCCCTTCTCCTCCTTCTTCCCTTCTAAATTGATTTTTTACTTGTTAATGTCAGCTTTCAGCAAAATTGTTACAGCATCTTCTCACTTGTTCTACTTTCCAATGTTCAAATTCCCCTTGTGCACCAGCATGCCTTCAACTATGTCCAACCTTCTGATTCTTCACAAAGGTTATTACTTCCGAGATTTTGTGCATGCATATTTTATGGAGGCAGATTTAAATCATCAGGTGCCTCTACTTAAATGGAATTTCAGCATGCCTGTAGTGTGGAACGTGTAAAGCTTCTTGAAGTGTCCAACTTCTCAATTACTATCAAGAAATGTCAAAGCAGCCAGTATCTAATGAATTGGGCTTTTATGAATGAATAATTTCTTAATTTAATATACTGATCAACATAGATCTTTAAGTAATAGAACATTACTTTTCCCTCACTGTGCACTGCTACTTTAGACAATGGCATAGTAGGCAAATGAATGGTGGGTGGAGGTAGGCACTAAGTTGGCAGAGGAGGTACATAGTGCCATTCAGCATATGTATAGGACCAGAGGACTCGTGAGGATGTATAGAGCACTTAAGGGTATCAGAGACCATGGGAATGGGTTGAATGACATAGGCTGGCATTGAAGTCAACAGAGAGGGCATTAGGTGCATGGTTTGGTATGGAGCGGACACAGTGAGCATGTGAAGGTGAGGGGAATGTAAGGATTGAAGACTAGAGGAATGTTTTATTTTAGTTTGAACTCAGTGCAGTGCTGGAACCCTGAAGCACACTTTCCACCTAACCTGCCTCAACATCTGGCAGCCACTCAACTCTTCCTAGGTCACCTGGCCCAACTTCCAATCCAGACCACTCCCTACTCCACTTCTGAGCTGAAAAGAGTGAGCACAGCTAGCCATTTTTAAAGTTTGTGCTCATGGAGCCTGTAAATCTCCCGCATCCATACACCCAACCTATGAAAAATTAGGCCTTTGCGTCAGCCTTGGCTCAGAAGTAGCAGTTTCACTTCTGTGTCTAAAATTTGTCGGTTCAAGTCACACACCAAAATCTTGAATTTCACTTAAGAACAGTAGTGAAGGAGTGTTGCAATGAAGGAGTTGCCTTTCAGATGAGATGCTAAGCTGAAGCTCCGTTGCAATTGGCATTAAATCCCATGTCACTATTTAAAGAAGAGCAGGGAAGAGCTCTGATAATTTGTCTCTCATCAATATGAAAAAAATTCAACCAGTCAGAAGGAATTTTTTTACTCATAGTAAATCTGTGGAATTATTTACCACAGAAGGCTGTTGAGATTGGGTCATTAATATATTCAAGGTTGAGACAGACAGATTTTAAGCAATAAGGGAATCGAGGATAATTAGGAAGAAGCAAGAAAGTGGGGTTGAGGATTATCCATTCAGCCACAATTTCATTGAATAATGGAGCAGACTCAGTGAGTTGAATGGCCTACTTTTGGTCCTATGTCTTATGGTATTGTTGCAATTTTCTCATGTTGGCTGCCATGATTCCTACGTGCAATGTTGGCAAAATGTTAAAAGACATTCATTGACTGCAAAGCAAGTGCTATGTAAACGCACACTCTTTTCTTTCAGATTTATCTAGGCTTACACTGCAAATATCTGTAATGTCAGTCAATTCTGTTGTCCACATTTATCAAGGACACAGATGCACTATTCACAAGGGCTAACCTCAGCATCCTTGGATGTATCTCTTCTGTCATTCTTTTGCAACTGTATTTTGTTTACAGTGTTGCAAAGAAACAAAATCTGATGGTGAACTTGGCAAACCTCTGACATCTTGTACTTCTCTTTCCTGCTTTTGCTGATCCTTGTCAACTAATTAAAGAGTCGGTAACCATTGATTCCAATATGCATAGACAGTAAAATATCCAACGGCTCTGAAACCATTTGGGAGTTCTGCCAAGTCTCCACCAGTTTAGGAACTTCTTGGCTCGTCAGCCCTTTCCATTCATAAATGGCAAAACACTGGCTCAAACAATGGCCAGCACTTTGCCAGAACCCTGTCAGATGATAACAGCGCAGGTGTGTTTTTGTTTTCCTGGTTCTCTTCCATAAGAAATATGGTGAAATATTTGGTGCTAACTCAAAATATAACATTGTTAGTTTGTTACAATTGTGGACCTAAGTTTGGGAGATATTACAGAGATCCTCTGCATTTACCTGGCAGAACCAAGGTCAAGGATTTGTAACTTTACTAGTTACTAACAGAAACTTTACTGTCCTGGAACCTGTCACATATTCTGACTGCAAGAAGTTGATTGATTTGTGGCTTCCTCTGTAAATTAAAGTTTGTGTTGCCAAATATGGCAAGGTGTAGCTTACTTGCAATTTCACTTCTCCTTCGTGTTCCCTCGATTCATAAATTCTTCCTTCAGAATCTGCCAATAATAAGGCCTACTTATAATAATACCCACACCTGGAAGGTATGCACATTGTAAGATATGGAGCTAAGGCTGCTCCTCTTTATGATTAGTCTAACCTAACTAGTAAAGATGCTGAGTCTTCTATATTTAAACAGTAATTATCACCAACTGTTAACTATTTACACAAGATCAAAAACAAAGTTGCTGGAAAAACTCAGCAGGTCTGGCAGCATCTGTGAAGGAGAAAACAGAGTTAACGTTTCGGGTCCGGTGACCCTTCCTCAGAACTAAGTTCTGATGTCACTCGCAGGTGATGTCACTCACACTTTAACCCTTTCAAACCTCTGTGTACTATATCACCCAATTCTTGTCTCAGTTATTACATACATTCATTTTTATGCTTACATTTAAATTATATTCTATCTTCTCCTATTTCTGACTTCACAGATTTAAACTTTCAGGAAGTTACATGACTCCCCCGATTGCATTGTTGTTTGATTCAAAAGATCAGTAGTTTTTCTGATAATTCTTCTCTCTTGACCTTTACAGTTTTCATTGAGGTCTGTAGTATATGGTTCTTTCCTGGTTTGCATTCTCAACGTCTGGTTCATTCAAATATATTACAGCTTGCAATCTTTGATTTGTTGGAATATATTTATCCTATTTCTTTGTATTGTACCTTCTGGTGTGCTTACTAAGATCTCTGTGATGTATATCTTTCTGGATAATTACCTCTTTTCTGCTTTGATCTATGATTCATACCTTTGACCTTCATTTAAATTTGATAGATTGTATAGTATGTTCTTTTATTGTTTTTATGTGCTTGTGTTCTGTAAGATTTCTCTCTGTCTTGCACTTTTTTGATAAGCTTGGACATTTAGTTCTGGAAATAATTTCTAAAGTAGGATAGGCAGTTGCATTTGGAATTTCCTTCCAATCAATAATTCTGATGGTGTTAATCCACACAGTAATAGAATGGACCTATAGATTAGTGATTTGATCATTACAACTCCTTGTTACGCTTCACCACTAGATTGAGGATATTTAGGAAAACTGGTAAGATATTCAAATCCAATTTTTCACCAAAAGTAATGAAATACATATTAGCAATTTGTGGGCCGCTGTCTGAAACATGTTATCTGTTATCCTTGTGTTGCAAACATTACTTTCAAGGGTTGAATAATTTTCAGTAACCGTTGTATGTAAGTGTCTAACTTCAATGTATTCAGAAAAATAATCTATCACAAGTATAGTTTGGTAATTTATTGTTACATGTATTTATGAAAATACAGTAAAATATATATAAGACGCCATAATCAGGTACCATTTAAATTACATAAATTATAAAAAGAAATCATTCAAAGTTAGGACAAATTTCAGTTTTTTATTCCATCCACGGCTTTTTGATTTCTTAAATGGCTATGAGACACCTCCACACTGCACAGCCACCAAAGATGTCCCTGAGGCCGCAAAACCAAGGAGGAAGCACGGTGAAGCAGCCCCAGAATGCCACCTCTACCAAAGCCACCTCATTACCACCGATACTCCAGCCACCACCATTGGTAGGAGACTGTCCCAGTCTGAGGACCAATTGACCGTCCAAATGAACTCCCAAGGACTGAGAGATCATTCACACTGTCACCATTGCAGATGCCGCTGAAACACCAGAGGAAAAGAACAGACTCCAGTTAATCACTGCAGCCGTACTCAGGCTGTGACCACCATGGCCATGAGGAACAGAACAGATCCGCTACTCATCAGCTCCCCACGACCTCTTTCCACCACCACAGCCGCAGAAATAAGAAAAGATGAATTTGATTCAAAAGTTAAACGATGAAAATAAAATAATAAAAAAAAGGAAGGATATGGTCAGGCATACAAGAGGGAGCAGACAGGCTTGGAAGCCCAAACTCTTCCTACCCTTCCACCTCCACTATCTTGAGTTGCATGACTTGTTGTTGAAGAAGAATATGTCCATTCTGAGACTTTCCCATGATCTGGTTGGAAATTTGTATGTTATTAGTAACTATCTCGGTTTTCATTGGTGCATTGCATATATAGCACAATTTTAAATCACTTTTTTGCTTATTTTGAAATTCCTGGCCACACATTGATGACTGAGCATGAGCTTTGCATTTTGTTATCATTACGTGATCATAATATAGTTTTTCTAAGATGTCTACCTGCTGTGAGAACTGGAATTACTGTACATTACTTGTACAATAGTACATCCTCCACAATTGTAAAGTGCCTTCCATGTTTGAAGAACATTTTCATGTTGTAGGGTTCTGGTTTGCAATCAGTTATTTTCTGGTTTTAAATGGTTCGAATGATCTCCAGATCCCTGGTTCTAGACACGGGACTTACTTAGGGAATGTGAAATTAAGAAGGCAGTGGATGGGTATTTCAGGGCAAAAGAATCTCTGCATTTATTAAAATACAAAGGTAAGTACAATACAAGAAAATACAGGTGAATGCAATAAAAAGGGAAATTGACACAATCAACAATACAGAGGACTGTAATATTACTAAATACACTATTAGTTAGGTTAAACACTGTTAGAACCTAAAAACAGCAGTTTTAATTATAGAATCTTTAATCAGGCTTCCTACCCTTGGGGTCCTAATGCACTGTTACCACCCGCCTTCCCCTCACTGCTAGCTAGGTCAAAAACTTTGGGATCTCAGGAGTTTCAGCTCACCAATGAGGAAAACATGGTTTTGAAAAACACCTGACTATTCCCCCTTGCCGTAGACAGAGCCTGGATGAAGACTTCAGAGTGCGTAGGCTTTTCAGTTTGGATTGAGTCCACTGATATAGTAAGGCATGTTTTGGATCTATTGGGTAAGTACTTGATTTTCTTTAATTTCCTCTGGTTTTGTAGGCCCGATTTTTACCTCAGGTTGTGTCTGAGGCCTTGTGGTGCTGATCGGGTTGGTTAGTTTTCAGAGTTTGTTGGTCCTTGGATCTGCTCATCGTGGTCGTTTGCTATTGGTTCTCCTGGTTTGCAACAGGTCTGTGTCTGATAGCTCGTGCTCGGAGCTCTCAGACTGCTTTCGAAAATAGCTCTTGGAACCTCTCGGAAAATAGCTCTTGGGATCGCTCCTGGAAGTAGTCGCTGGAAAATTGCCGTTGGAATTGCTCTGGTATTGCTTTCTTCTGGAGATAGCTCCCTCAGGTGAGGTCAGGGCCTGGAATTATACTGATTGTAGGCATCTTATCTTCATGCTAATTCTGTGTTTTCCATTGTGATTCTGGTGTTCCTTTTAAAGTAATTGGTTTCCCAATCATTAAGAGTATGTCTGAATGGATTTTGATTGAAGTTAAATGTCCAATTCTATGTGAATGGATTTTGATTGAAGTTGAATGTCCAGTTCTATGTGAATGGATTTTGATTGAAGTTGAATGTCCAGTTCTATGTGAATGGATTTTGATTGAAGTTGAATGTCTGGTATTGCTTTCTTCTGGAGATAGTTCCCTCAGGTGAGGTCAGGGCCTGCAATTACACTGATTGTGGGCATCTTATCTTCATGCTAATTCTGTGTTTTGTAAGATTTCTGTAAGATTTTACAGATACAGCATGCGACCCTTATACCTATCATGTTGTTCCAGTCATTTTTTGTCTCCTGTATCACCTTACTTTTAATTTATTGTAATTATCTCTCTGCTTCATTTAATCGGATTATAGTCATCCCTTCACTTGTTATTCAGCTGTTGACACATTGCTCACATCATCTGACACTTTTGATCACTGCCTATAAATTCTGTGGCTGTGCTTCCCTCTCACTTCACCTGACGAAGGGGCTATGCTCTGAAAGTTTATGATTTCAAATAAACCTGTTGGACTATAACCTGGTTTCGTGTGACTTCTGACTTTGCTCACATTGTATTGGCACATGAGAAATTTCTCAAAGTTTGTTAGTGTTTGCCAGCCATAGTGCTGCAGTACTCTGACAGTAAGAATTAATTTCATCAAGAAAGTTCATGTTTTGCTTAATGAGAATATCCACAGTTGCTCTAGACAATGCAGAGTTTAAATAATAAGTGTGAAAATATAACAACGCTTCATCGGAGGCCGCACTGATGATGTTACCTAGCGGAGTAACGAAACGTCTGCAAACTAACAAATCAGCTTGGCGAGCGAACCAACTGCAACATCCACAACCCGAGCTACAAATCTACTCAAGAACCTTAAACAACCTCTCACTGTATACCAGTGCCTCTTAAACAATTTTCCAATGTGACCCCATTTTAACACTTGAAAATTAACATGATGTCAGATGCAAGCAAAAACAGCAATAAAGAGGCATATTATACAGCAATATTTAATGTATCATATATGAAAATCTGAGTTGACAGAATTGCTACTGCCATTTGACCTGTCATGTCAGCTTAGTCCAATCCATAAGCTGCATTCCTGTCCATGCACATGAAGTATCCCTGCTGCAGACTTTCAATGCTAATTGCCAGTATGCTTTGCAACGTAAGACTGAGTGTCCTGCAAGTGTATCGGAAAGGTGTCATTAAACTTTTGAGAGGTTGGCAAATGCCAGATACCAGTGTCCATGATGAGAGGTGTTCATGGTGATTCCTGTGGATCGTGCTCTGAGAAGTTGTTTGATTCTAAACAACATGACGTTCTTTGGAGTAAGCAGCAAACTGAATTCACCGGATACCCGTTCTGATTTCCATGTCAATAATTCTCAACATCTAGCTTGTTTGGTAAAATAGGAAGCTGAATATCAATGAGGTGATCTGGGCTGTTGACAAGGATTTAACAAGCATTAATGCCCTTTAATTGGCAACCTGCTGCTGCCGAATCAAAAGATTGAAATGCCTCTTATCAAAAGCACAAATGCTGGCAAGAAGAGTCCTTGCACTATAGTGGCAATATCTCTACCTATGGGTCAGGAGGCCTCAGTTCAAGTCCCACATGCTCCATAGCTGTGTCATAACATTTCTAAACAGATTGATGAGGAAAATAAATATCTAACAGTTGGACCAAGACTTTCCCAATGTTGAGATTGGCCTCACTGGTCTTATCATCCAACTTTACCACAAATGTCACCCAATCTCCAGACTGATTCCTGGCATGGCAGATTTCCATGAGGTATGACTTTAACCAGTGGAGAGATTCCCTCATTCCCGTTGGTTCCAGGTTTGCTAGGTGTCCTTAATGGGACTCAGTCATATGTGGCTTTGATGTAAAAGACAGTTACTCTCTCCTCACTTCAGGAGTTCAGTACTTTTATCCATATATGAACAAAGGCTGAAGTGAGGTCAGAAACAAGTGGCTCCGGTGGAACCCAAACTTCACATCAGTGAACAGGTTATTGCTATGAAATATAGCATTTTCAAACCTAAAATATCATAGTATCATTTTATATGATCATTTCCCAGTGACAGAAGACTCGGTGAAAGCACATTCTCCCCATCTCCATGTGGACATTGTAATAGACAGCCTCTTGTCCCTCTCTTCAGACACATGTTCTATTTCCCCACCACTTGCCCCCCCAAAACACATCAACCCTTCTTCCTAACAGTTTACCTCACCCACTTATACTCTTTCCAAAGTCCTTCTCCTTACCCCATACTCATTCACAAGTATCTCTCTCCTCCCCAATCCCTGTAGATCAAATTGCTCATGCCCATGAAACAGTGTCCTTTTCATGAGTAGGGAGCCTGTACAACAGCCAGACAGTAGTAGAAAGGCATAAATTTTGAAGCTGCCACTCACTTCTCTGGCTCAGCCACATGACTACTATTTTATTCCACATTCTGAAAACTGTCAGTCTCTGCTTGCACCATGACAGACTCTTTCTATCATACAGTGATTTTATTCCAGCATATTTTTAATGACTGGTATCAGTTGACCGAGCCTGTGCTTCCCTTTTTTCCCTCTTTCTTTTTTCTTGAATAGCAGGTTTGCTAATTTACAATCCACTGGGACTATCATAGAATCTGAAAATGTAGATACATTTTGCCTAGTATTTCCACTAGCTCCCACTTTTTTGAACCAGATGATGTAGGGCAATTGGCTTCTTGGGATTTTTTGATTTTAGTCCTCCAAGTTTCTCTAATGCTATTTCGCAGCTGTCATTAATTATCTTAGTTTCTTTCCCTTATTAGGTGCTGGTGATCCCGTTTCCTAATTTGCAATTTTTGTCTTCAACTGTAAAAATAGACACAAAGCGATAACTTTTCATATGCTGAAAAATTCCAGAATATCCAGAAGTCCAAAGATGAGTATGTGGGATTGATTTTTTGTATTTTCTATTGGAAAAGGAGCTCAGAAAGCTGGGAAGTGATTCAGGTTTTATTCAGGTTGTGACAGCACTCCCCACTCCATGTCAACACTGATGTCAGGGTCATTCTTGGCAGCCTGAGGAGAATTTTGTTTTTTCTGTTCTCCAATATTATCAGGTTGAGCAGACTTCAGAACGTTCCTGAAAACCTTCCTTGTTGACAACATGTGAAGACTGCTGAGGACTCGGGAACACTTGGATGGTTAATTGTTAAATGGGTTTGACACTTTCAAGTGCATTATAAAATATTGAACTTTAAGTTTGATATGCAGCGATTGATTATAGAACTCTGACTTGGAATTGTTTTGACCATTACATTGATCAGTATTGTGCTAGTACTGAGATGCATTCAAGTACTTTTCCCAATGGGACAAGTGCCTTTATCCATTCAAAACAGAAGAAAACAGTGTTTCAGAACTTTATTGTCATGATTTCAGGGAATTTAAATCTCCACAGTCCCATGAATTTTGAAAACAATATGGGACTTCAGCTTTCATTTACTCAAGGAACAGGATGTTTTTTTTGTTTGATAGAACATTCGTGCAGTTTAGTAAAGGACCATCTAGTTTTTGCAGTTTCAATAGACTCATTGCTTACACTTCTGTGTACGGTCATCATGGTTGAATTTCAAAAGCTACATAAACACTTATCTCAATGGGGGAGTCATGTTCACAATTTAATTGACAGTTTTAAGAGTTTACTTTTGATATGGTTTCTGAATAGACAGATATTTGTTTTTACAATGAATCACCACATGAAGAAATATACATTTTTCTATTGTGTCAGGATTTTAAATATATGAATCACTGTTTTTCAATGACAGCTATTAAATTGCTTTCAGTGATAGCTATTAGAAGTGACTTTTTAAAATATTTATTTCAAAAGTTTGCCATTGCTATAACATGCATCCTTAATAATGTACAGAGTGCTTACTGGGTGAGTAGTGATGAAGTGAACGACCATAGAAAGCACAGAATATCTTGCTTCATTATTCCTGGCTAGTTTACTTCCACATTCTATTTTCTTTCTCTCTTTATTAACTTTTTGGTTGGCCTATGCTGGTTCCTAAAAATATCCCTATCCTCAGGCCCACTGCTATTCTCTGCAACATTTAAGTCTCTCCTTTTAATCCAGTACACTCCTTAACTTCCTTTGTAAACCACAAACGGACCTTTGGTTTGAGTTTTTTTTTGTTTTTGATGGACGGTGTTTTTGTTGAACATTTGGCATAATTTCTTAGAGGAACGTAAGCATTTTGGTTTTGGCATTTTTTTTCTAAATTATGGGAATTGTTTCCAAAGCCAAAGTACTCCATATTTGGAGTGTAAGCAATGAGAAGGCATATCACGGAGCTGTCTGGAACATTAATGCCCATACCAGTCATTATACATTTTCATCTCATCTGAACTTCTTTCTGCCAACTTTTTGTTGATGTCATTTATTTTGTCCTCCACATTTTTTGCTCTCCAGATTTTACCATTTGCCTTTAAATTTGCCATTTGCTACATGCCTTTAAATACCCACTCCAGTATCTTTATAAATGACAGCTGCACCAAAGATTCCTTCAGCATTTAGATTCAGTAGATAGATTCACACTAGGAGCTTGCCAAAATTTGAATAATTAAATCAAACCTAGTTTTGTTTTCAGATATGGCATGAGGAGCACAAACAGGCATATAAACATTTTGCACACCATTCTCATTACCAATGTGTCACCCACAAACTAATTCCAAATCTACAATATCAAAGTCCATTCCCCATAAAGTTTGAGTTGGGATTGTGCCTTATAGTTCTCCTACAAAGCTGATGGATGCATATTAAGATGATTGTTCAATAAATGTGGGCCCTGAAGATTGTGATAAGTTGCTTCAAATTGAAATTTCTGTAATTACTGCTAGAAACATCCTCAAACAATCTAACAAATTATGTTTCCATTATTTTGAGAAATCAGGCTGCTCTTTTTGGTGGGAGTAAATGGGCTTGAAGGAATGGACTAGGCCTATAACAGGAATGAGCAAATTTCCTTCTGCAGGTTAGGATTCCCTTGTATTTCCAGGGCATCTTGAGGTGGTTGAAAGCCAATCCATGCAGAAGGAGTTAAATTCAAATCCTTCAAGGCTCAAAAGTGTTTCAGTCCAGATTCAATGAAATAATGGACCCAACTTACATTTGAACTGAGGAAGGCCAATTTGTAAGAATTCTCTTAAACTGAAGCGGCAGAGAATGAAATAAGTGTCAAGACTGGAGTAAAGAAAAATAAATGAATTTCAGCAGAATCTGCTGTATTACACTGCCTCACTGTCAATCGAATGGGGTAACCACATAAGACATTCATATAAGTTTGAATCAGTGTTTCTAATGCACATATGATTTATACCTTAATCAGGTTTCAGGGTTTGAAAACTAATTAATACGTGCATGCTGCAGATTCAGTTGTTTATGAATTACAAATTATTTTAAAATTTATATGAGTCCCAAGTTGTTTCATTGGCTGTTGGTGCTGTACCATAGTAATCAACACAGTTTAACTTTTTTTCACCTATATTGTGCTATGCAGTTACACAGTTTTGTATGAAGTATAAATGAAAACAACCAAGTGCTGGATCTGATATAAGCACGGATTGCTAGCCAAAAACAACATGACATGTTTCAAGTCCAGTTTGCTGACTAACTCACTTCGTTTTATTTTTCAAACAGATAGTCTTTTTTAATGTTCAGCCAACAAGCTAAACAAGTTTAATGGTTCTGATTAAGCAACAAACTCAAGCAAAAAAAAACTTCACCCTTCCTCAGTTGGGATTTCCAATTGCTGCTCACTGTTTCCTTAATTATGAGGGAAACTGTATTTTGTGCCCTGTTACTTTTGTTGATGGCCTGAAAGCAATTCCAAAGTTAACAAGTCAATGTTCAATTTATTTAGATGCTTGCAGTTGCCCACATTAATTCAAACAGCAGCAACAATATTGCTAATTTATTTCAAAAATAACAATTAGATCCTTTATTTGGTGGGTAGTTACAATTATAAACTTACTGCAGTTACTGTTGCAACTTGCACACATATCAGAGAGATGAGGTTGGATCTGTTATAAATGGGCCAAGTATTACTGACGACATGACCAGAAGAAAACATGGCAGACTGTAAAATTACAGTATGGATCAGGAAGGTCATGCATCTAAACTCATTCACCCTACGATTTGCTTGCCACTAATTTGTTCTTAAACAATTTCAGGGCATTCATCTTTCTTCGCATTGAAATGCAATCACGTACAAATGTCTATCATAAGCTGCTCTAGTCATATGACCTGTACCATAACTATACACCCTGTTGGCATATATTTTATCTTCATTGCAGTAAAGTCTTTGTGTTGAACACACTGTTATGTCGTACATTTGAAATATGGTGTCAAAAATGAAACTGAGGTAAATGTCCAAACCCGAAATAAGAAATTTAGCTCCAGACCTGTGAGTTGTCACTGAAAAAGAAAAAAAATCACAGTTAAAACACTGCTTAAGAGAAAACAGCTGCAGCTTTTCTCTGACCAGCTCCTGTTCACATTACTGGGGTATGAGTCAGAACTAGGAATTCTTCCATGAACAATGGCAGAATTGCACAATAGCAAAAGATTTGTTGAGTAAACCAGAACAAATAAAAGTCACTATGTTTTATCATTGTTAGGAAGAGACTGTTTCAAAATATATATCAGCATAAATCTCTCTGAAAAGCAGGAAAAACGGCAGAATTTTTAAAGCTTTGAAAGCACATTTTCAGCCCCAAGTGAATATCACATATAAACAGTACGTATTCAATGTTGAGAACAAAGTGAAAAAAAGTTCATTGAGCATTACATAACATCACCATCTCAGCCTGCAGAAATCTGTGAATTTGTACGATTAAAAGATGAGCAAATTAGAGACAGAATTGTATTAGGAATAAGGGATCCAAAGTGAAACCACATCTACTGAAAGAAACAAAACAGTTCTGATGAAGAGTCACTGAAACTGAAACGTTATTTCTGTTTTCTTCTCACACATGCTGCTAGACCTGCTGAGTTTTGTCAGCAATTTCTGTTTTTGTTTTAGATCTCCAGCATCTGCAGTTCTTTGTTTCATCCTACTGAGAGAAGACAAGCTTATACTCAGGACAGTAACTGATCTGTGCAGAAGCACCAAGGTTGTCAATCAATAGCTACAGCATATTCATGGCAGAACAGACCAGGTCTTGCATTGTGCAAACAGGCACTTCAGGTGGAGTACAGCAATCATGAAAAAAAAAGACATATCCAGTGTGGGTAAACCAGTGTTTTCACTGCAAAATGCTGAATCATTTTCCACACAATTATATGGCAAAAAGAAGCAGGTACAGATGGCCACTGAAGAGACAGTAGCTAAACATTCTGATGAATCATTGTACACCATACAACAAGTTAGCTCAGTCAAGTTTATAGATGATACAGGGTTTGTGACTGTTGAAATGAGAACTGCAGAAGAACATCAGATCAATATAAAATGTCAGATAGACACTGGTGCATCATGCAACATCATGACCTTCACAAACCTGTACAATGCAGCTCAATATGACGATGCCAAAATGAAGCCCTTAGAAGTAAGTTTAAGATTATATGATAGCACCATACTCATGCTGAGAGGACAGATTATTCTACGAGCCCATTGCAATAACATGAACAAGATTCTGGAGTTCTAGGCTGTAGCTAACAAGCAAATGCCAGTCATCTCAACTGGAGCAAGTCCAAAGCCTTGACTGATAACCCTCAATGTTCCAAAAGTGATGCGCACAGTGTCACACCATACTAAACCACTGACAGTGGAACACATTCTAAATGAGTACAAAGATGGGCTCACAGGGTTAGGATATCTTCTTAGAGAGTGTCATCTTAAAATAGACGAGGATGCAAGGCCAACTCAGTATCTGCCAAAGCAGATTCAAAATGCTCCTGCTGCCCTAAAGGTAAGACTGAAAGATAAGATAGAAGAGAGTAATCAAGAAAGTGACAACTCCTGTACAGAATGGATTAGCAGCAAGGTAGCAGTGAAACAAGCTGGAAAGCTGAGGGTGTACATTGACTCAAAGAATCTAAGTAATGCCCTGAATAAATCTCAGCATCTCATGCCATCAATTGAAGGGATTTGTCACAACATGCAAAAGCAAAAATCTTCACTACCGTAGATGTGAAGGATGGTTACTAGCAAGTGAAACTAGAAGAAAGCAGTAGCTTTCTAATGAGGCAAATAACTTCAAAATACTGTGGATGCTGGAAATCAAAGGCAAACATAGAATGCTGGAGAAATTTAGCAGGTCTGGCAGCATCCGTGAAGACAGAAACAGAGTTAACATTTCAAATACGGTATGACTCTTCTTCAGATAACTCTGTTTCTCTCTTCACAGATGTTGCCAGACTTGTTGAGTTTCTCCAGCATTTTTTTTGTTTCAGTTTCCCAACAAAATTCGGTACATCCTTCAAGAGATACAGATAGTTAGGCATTCCATTTGGCATTTCCCATGCTTCAGAAGATTATCAACACACAGTATGTAACACAGTTCATGATCTTTCTAGATGATCTGCAAGTCTGTGGATTGGAGACACAATGGAAGAAGTCACCGCTGACCATGATCAAAATCTAGTGTGACTGTTGAAAAGAGTTCACCAGGTTGAACCTGAAGTTGAACAAGAAAAACAATTACCATTAAAGGTATTTGAAGTCAAGTACATTGGTCATGCACTGACAGCAAAACTTCTTTGCCCAGACTGCAAAAAGATGAAACTGTAGCCAAACATGCAACCAAACGTGAGCAATAAAATAAAAGACCACATTGGACTGTGCAGTGTTGGTAAAGACATCCCAGACAGACCATGAATGAAGCTGGGAGTAGATCTCTTCACACTTGCTCAAACTGATTATCTTGATTACTACTGACTTCTGAACCAGTTGGCTTCACTATCTATCACTGAGATTCTCAATTGCCTAAAAGCACACTTTAGCTGATATGACATTCCTGACGTTGTAATGAATGACAATCGTCCTCAGTTCACGAGTGAATAATTGAATTGCTTCATGAAAGATTGGGAAATTCAACAACACATAGTGATTGTTCCTGCCAATTTTTTTCTTTTGCGTGGATCTCTGAGCCCCGTGCATGACAATGACTTCCAGAATCAGATTTCTCTCCAACGCTGTGAACAGTGATCACCATGCCATGCATGGACACTCGGAGCAGCTGCATGCTGAAGCTAAGAGGGAACGTGCCACACAGCATCGCCATATTATTCCCAGTTAAATGAAAAGGCAGAGGCAGCAGTTAAATTCGCTAAAGCAATCATAAAGAAATTGTGCAAATCTCACACAGATAGGATACTAGGCAATCTTCTCGTGGAGAAACATACCTTTTGAAGGAATGGAAAATAGTCAATTTCAAAGACCAATGTCACACTGCACACAAATTATTCTTCCAATAGCAAGAAAGCTTTTGAAGCTAGAAGTAATAACAGATGTGTGTGGAAAAATCAAGGTGAAATGTCAGAAATCGAGATTTTATTTCCACAGGATTGCGAAACCATTGCCAGAGTTGAGCATTGACAAACCAGTCAGGATACAAACATTCAAAGATCTCAACAAAGGCCAGCCTAAGTGGCAACTTTGGACCTGCTTACAGGAGTTGTCACCTCAACTGTATGCAGTGGAAGTGAACTATCAGATATACTGTCGCAATCGCAAGCACATACACCAAAATACAGAAGCATGCCTCAACTGAGGAACACCTCAACTGATCAGGAAGAAGTGAAAGGACCAGCTACACAGAGCACATAGCAACCATCAGAACCAGAGGTCCACAGCGACACAATAACAGAAATAAAAGAGCAATGGTTAATACAGCAGAAACAAACGATGTAGAAACGATATTCTCTGCCAAAACTATAACACCCAGTTGAACAGCCATTACGATTCTTAATCCCAAGATCATCCCAACACCAGTACTTTTACTAGCTTGAATCTGTGTTCCGTTGTTCTACACCTACGGAAAGGATGCATGAACATAATAACTGTATATGCACACATTTCACACAGTAGGTATATTTAGCACATGAATGAGGCCAGTAGGTTGATTTAATATAACTGGCCTCATTTTTTTTGCCAAACATGATTTGTTCTTCCTGTACAAATGTATGACATTGCTTGCATTAGCCAGAATGCTCCCATAATTGCATTGAACAACAACTAAGGTTATGTTAACTTCTTATTCACCCTGTTTCTCCATCAAACCACTGAAAGCTCAATGGAACAAGCTGGTGAAAAAGATTTCAGGCAAATACATAATAATGCATATTAGAAGGGAAACATCAGAAAATTCATGCTCTATGAATGGCATTAAATTGGCTAAGAATGAATATGAAGGATACTTAGGAATCCTAGCACACCCAATGTTCATCATCCCTAACAAATCCATGCTGCATTTGACAATGCTAATAGAGGGTTCCACTTTGCATACAGAATAGTAGAGTATAGCAGAAGTAGTGATCAGGTTCTACAATGCTCTGGTCAGACCATACATGGAAAAGTTCTGAGGAAGGGTCACCGGACCCAAAATGTTAACTCTGATTTTCTCTTTACAGATGCTGCCAGACCTGCTGACCTTTTCCAGCAACTTCGGTTTTTGATCGAACTGGGTCAGTTCTGCTTATTGTCAAACAACGCAGGTATTCAAGTACTGAAGACAGTTACAGTAGGCCTAGTGCCAGAGGTTTTGAAGAAGGACTGAAGAAACCCAAGCTTTACAGCCTGGAAAGAAGGCATCTGGGAGGTAATCTAATAGTGACAGCAAAGAGTTTCATATTTACTGCTGGCTTATCCTGTCCTCATAGAACTGTGCAACTCTTTGATTGCCTGTGATGTATGCCTATAGTCCAGCAGGGCAAATTTTCAAGCTGCAAGTAACAATTGGCACCCCTGAGACACACACACACACACACACACGCACACACTTAAAGGGCTTTTCACATAAATTTGACACGTGAGGTTAGGCCATCAAACGAGGCCAAACACACACCCGTGATGAATGTAGTTGGAGGTCATGAATATTCTCATTGATGTTGAAGTAGTGTCACAGTCCATAAGTGGAATTCAACCTTTGCATTACAGTAGGTACAGAAGTTAGGGAGGAATTGAAAAAAATCTGTTCTTGAGAAATAAGTGGTTGATACAAAGAACTAGCATCCAATAGGAGTTTGTATATAGAAGCAGGGCATGTATAGATATGTTTCACGCTACTCACCTGTTCTCAACCTTCCTGGACATGGCAAAAGAAGCACCCCTTCCCAAACACACCACAAAATGTAAAGACAGCTGGTAATGTGAATGAGTAGCTTAAACATATAAAGTTAATGATTAGCAGGATCACAAGTAGTTCCTCAGATAACCTTATTGGAATTCTCCATACCTACACCTTGCAATTACACATCACGTAGGACTAGTATACTGAAGGGGTAACAGCACAAATATTCTGATGGCTACAGAATCATTGGAATAACAGAGTTGTGCATGGTGACCATACAGGATTCCTAACAAGGTAGACTCAGTGGAAATTGCCAAGAAAATTGAAACATCTGATAGGCAATTCCCCTGCTTCTAGAACTCTCTGGAAAAGCCCATTAAGGTTGGAGATTCTGGAGAGTTCCACCTCAATTACTACTTAACCAGAAAATGTACACTAGGTCCTGGGTAGCTGTTAAACTGACCCAACTCATCACTTTTCCCTATACATTCAACAATACTCCACTCCCTAGCCTAATTCCATGCTCCTTGTCTCCTCCTTACCAGATCACCATCATCAACCCCACCAGACCAGGCACCCCACTTCAACCTGCCAGACCTGATATCCCTCACTCCTGTCAATCTGATCTGGCATTTCAATTCAACCTGACCCAATTCCAACATTCACAAATTACCAGCAGCATGACTGTGACTCACCTCCAACCCATCCCCTAACCCAACACACCATCTTCTCCCAATACTCCACCTTGACTTGACCTGACATTACTTCCCTTGATTCGACTCAACAAATCCCTTCCTCTCCTCTGCCACTTCACCCAAGAACACCAATCCAACTTGACAACCTTTGGCTTGCTGCACCAGATACTTTCCTGACCTGAAACCTTGTCCTTTTAGGTGATTGACTCAACTTCCCCCTCAATCTCTGACCTACTCAAACACTCGTTCACTTACCTGGTACTCTAGCATCCTACTCACCTGCACACAGCAGCCTCACTACCTAGCATCCTACCTACAGCTACCTGCCACCCTATTCCCCTCAACTAACTGCCTCACTACACCCCTAACTTATCTGCATACTTACCCTTTCACAGCAGCTATCAAAGTGGCTAGCCGTCCTCCTGAACATAGGAGTCACAGAACACCACACAATGCCGACGGCAAAAGGTAGGCATTGTTTCTATAATAATCTTCTGTGCTGCTGGATTCCTGGAGAAGTTTGTAACAGGTGCCCCTGTCCAAATCTCCAGAGCAGAGTACAATTTCAGGTTCAGTCAGACAGTCTGGACAAATGATCTTTTATGTTGGTCTGAAGCATAAGGACTGAAAGGGTGGCAGAAGCAAATTCAGGGGGGAAATTTCCTATCATAAGGAAATTGGATATGTACTTGAAATTAAAATATTTGCTGAGCTATGGAAAAATGATCATGTGATCAGAGCTATTGGATAGTTCTTTCAAAGAACCAACATAGAAGCAAAGTTTTGAATGATGTCCTTTTGTGCTCTGTGATTTTTAAGATCATAATGAATTTCAACATATTCCATGATTAAAAGGCAGGTACAATGCAACCTCATTCTAAAGATTTAATATGTTCACCAGCAGTTAAATAAAAAAAAGCTAAGGAATCAACATAAAGACTTGCTTTGTTTCAACATTGATATTTTCAAGCTAAACTTTTGTAGTAAATATGGTTAATGCTAAAAACAAAGGAATATAATTAAATGCAAGGCAAAACTTGAAAGACTTAAGGATATTATTAAAATGAAGAGGGTGCAGAAAAGATTTACAAGGATGTTATCAGGACTGGAGGTTTTGAGTTATAAGGAAAGGGTAGATAGGCTGGGACGTTTTTCACTGGAGTGTAGGAGGTTGAGGGGTGACCTTATAGGGGGTTATAAAATCATAAGGGACATAGATAAAGTGAATAGCAAAGGTCTTTTCCCTAGGGTAGGGGAGTTCAAAATTAGAGGCCATAAGTTTAAGGGACGAGAAGAAAGATTTAAAAGGAGCCTGAAGGACAACTTTTTCACACAGAAGGTGGTTCATATGTGGAATGAACGGCCAGAGAAAGTGGTAGATGCAGGTACAGTTACAACATTTAAAAGATATTTGGACAGGCACATGAATAGGAAAGATTTAGAAAGATCAGCCAAACACAGAGAATTGGGTCTCGTTTAGTTTGGGAAACTTGGTTTGCATGGACCAGTTGGACAAAAGGGTCTGTTTCCATGCTGTATGACTCTATAACTCTGCGACTCTATGACAATACTTTCCCAGACTTGATTATCTGTAATAAAAACAGAACTTGCTGAAGAAAGGTCACTGGACCCAAAATGTTACTTCTGCTTTCACGCCACAGATGCTGCCAGACCTGCTGAGTTTCTCCAGCAAGTTCTGTTTTTTGTTTCAGATTTCCAGCATATGTAGTTGTTTGTTTTATTTTGATTACCTGTAAGGACACTAAACAAAGACATGCATGAAGCGATAGCAAATATCACGTTGTCTGAATGTACCTACTTCTTTGAGAGCTCCCTTTCTGAACTAAGTCCAGTATCCACAGCATTGCAAAAGAATGAGAACTGAAAGTCAGTCTTCTTGCACAGTAGCTTCACAAGTCATCCTAGTCTTTAACAGCTCCAAAGGAAACTTCTGAGAACCATATATCTCTCATTCTTGAGTCACTCAGAGTACCTCTTAGTAGGAACAGATGAGAAGCTGTTACACATAGCTATCTGGTATGAAAGGTTGACAAAACATGCAAAGTTAAAAGTGCAGGAATTTATTGCAAGTTCTTCCTAAATTCTGTTCTGGAATGCAAAAATTGTTTGACCACTTAGACCTCAGGAATCATTTTTACAGATGGTTTTAACTGAGTTGACTTGGATAGTAAAATGAAATATAACTTCTTTATTATGGAGGGAAGGTACAAAAGCCTGTGGGAATGCAAGTATTCATGAGTTGACTGCAGGTCGGGAAAGAATAGATCGGGGATATTTTTGTTTAATTTCTCATTATGTATTTAAAGCACCTGGCTATAATTTACAGTCTTTTACCTGTGTCTGAAGATTGTCTTGCTCTATTTCCTCTCCTTACTGTGTACTTTTTCTCCAACACACATTTTTTAACCTTTCACAGATGTCTATCAATGCTTGTCCAGCATTCACACCAAACCTGTGGAGGAGACATAGAGTCATACAGCATGGTCTAACTGGTCCACGCTGACCAGGTTCCTCATTTGTTTGTCCTACATAAAACACTGCCCTCAAAAGGTGTGATACTTTCAAAACAAATAGAAAGGCAGTCACTTGGAATCTGCAAAGAAATTGGCCAGGATTAGAAACTAGCAAAGACAAAAATAGCCTTACTGATCACAATTTTAAAAAGATATGCAATTAAACTATGAATGATCAGCTTTAAAAGCATGGGCAAAAGTAACCAAATGTTGCTAATATATGAAATTTGTGCACATTAACAATTTAGCAATTTTACTCCTGCATGTAACTAATAATAAAACACTTAAACTTTCTAATTTCAATTGTTAGCTTCATTTTACAAATAGCTCCTCTGATTGAGAAGTTAAACAAATGGTTTCTTAAGCACGTAACCACTATTTTTGTGACTTGGAAGACAGTAGTAGTATTACATTAAATGTAATAACTGCTGTGTGAACAGAACAAACTGTCAGTAGAAATCAAAGAACTCCTTAAGTTCAACTGTTGCATGGAGCTGCACCTTCTACACTCCTTCACCTGAGGGTGCCATAGATGCCAAAGGTCGCATCTTAACGACTCTAATTTGCATTAACACAAGACCCCAACCCCCTCCAGCCAATATTACCGCAGATGAAGATCCTCAAATTATTCATTAATATTTTTAGATATGACTTATATAGGATCATTAACTGAGTCTGGAAATCAATGCAAAGGAGTCTTTTTTTTTGAAAAGGGAGTTGCAAGATAGTCTAGTTTTATCCTGTCTAGTATTTAAACTCTACTATTTTAGCAAAGTAAGATAAATTGTGGTCCACAAGTTTCTTGTGATACTGTGACAATAGGTGAACACAACACAAGCAACACAGTCATGAATCAGTTATGTTTCTAAGGTCTACAATTTTACAAAAATATATTCTTTTGTTAACATTTAAAATCCTTCTTATTTTTTTTTCTTTTCCAATAGTAACTGGTTCCACAAACACTGACATGATTAAATAATTAGTTTCATTGGAGGTATTGCCTGTGGCTTAGTGATACTTACAGAAACATTGCATTCAGCCAACACCTCAGACTCTTCCATCACCATCACTAGTCATGGTTTTTACCACTGCAGGACAAACCCACCAGAGATGGAGGCAAAGTTGGGAGGTAGTAAATAGTAAGGAGGGATTGGTCCTTGGAGTCCTCATAGTGTCTCCAGACCTCAAAGTGTTATGGCATCAGGACAAACAGGGGTAAGGAAACCCATTGAATGCCATCTCTCACCATCCATCACTTAAAAATCAGTATTTCTTCATGTTGAACATCACTTAGAAGGAGCACATAGGACAAGGCTACTGCATGGACTTGGACTGCATTCAACTTGTATCACCAAGAATGACTTAGTAAGCAACACTGCTGACTGACTCTTGAAGGACATAGCTGTCGGATTGGATCTGTGGCAGGAGGTGAGAGAACCAACACAATGGAAAAACCTATTTGAACTTTGCTCTCCTCAATGTATCTGTAATAGCTGCATCTGTACATGATAGTATTTGTAGGAGTGGTACCACAATGTCCATCTTCACACCGAGGCCATCTCCACCAGTTTGTGAGGCACCACCATTATTCTAAGGGTGATAGACGCAGAACAGGTTTAGCAGCTTAAAACTGAGTCTCCATGATGTACTGTGGCCATCAGCTACAGCAAAATTGTACTTTAGCATAATTTTTAAGCGCATGTAATGTTATGTGACTCACTCTACTTCTACCATCAAGTCATGAGACCAAACCTAATTCAATGAGAATGTTACAAAGCATGTCAGGAGCAACCCCAACTGTATCTAAAAATGAGGTGCTTATTGAACAGTGGAAGCAGCATTTGATTGCTTGAAATTGTTGATCTTACAACTAGATCAATGCTGTTACATTAAGTCATGAATGATGGTTAACAATGAAACAACTAATGGGAAGAGCAGGCCCATCCTCAATGATGGCAGAGTCTAGCTTGTGAGAAAATATTCATAATTCTAAATACACAAATCCTAGTAGGCAATCTAATATTTCCTTCAGCTTCAAAATCAAATCAGAGGAAAATAAAAAAATAAAATCAGTGCTACCTCTGAATGTGTGAAGAATTTGTCACAATTTTAATTTAATTCATAATTTAGACTTAATTCACAGTTGGCAACAAATAGGCATTTCCTTAAATAATTAAAAATGACATGAAACAACAAGGAAGCCACGGTCAACAAAACAAGTATTGGATTAAAGCAAAAGGCTTATAATGCTTTCAAAGAAGATCCTGAAGATTGGGAAGCTTTTAGAATTCAGCAAAGGAAGACAAATAAGTTGACAAAGGAAGAGACAGAAAATAAGAGTAACCTCCAGAATTTTCTAAATTATAGAACAATCCTTGTGGGCTGAAGATAGCAAATGTAACCCCACTATTTAAAAAAGAAGGAAGTGATAAAATGGGGAGTTATTGTCCATTAACCTAATAGTAAGGAAAATGCTAGCACCTATTTTTTGGGATGTGGTTACCAGAAGAGAAGAAATAGGAGCAAGAATAGATAATTCCACCTCCCAAATCTGTTCAATACCATTGATAAAATCATGGGAAATCTGATATTGGCCTTAACTTCATTTTGCCACCTGTTTCACATAATCTTTGAGTTATGAACATATGAAAATGGACCCCCTTATGCCTGCTCTGCCATTCAATTGTGTCATGGCTGAACTGATTATAATCTCAAAACTGCCTTCCTGCCTAACCTTTGATAATCTTTCACTCTCTTGCTAAACAAGAATCTACCTACCTCTGCCTTAAAAATACACAAGACTCTGCTTCCTCTACCTTTTCAATGACAGAAATCACAGTCCTCTAAAAGAACGAACTTTGACTCAGCTCCCTTTTAAATGGATCAGTTGCCTATAGATTCAAAAATATATCTCAATCCTAAATATATTAAATGACTCAGGTTTCATAGGTCTCAATATTCAAACAGAACTACAAAGATGCACAACACTCTGGGAAAAAAGGATTCCTCCTCAGCTTCAACTTACTCATACACATCCTTCTGAAACCATGCCTAGGTAGAGTCACACCAAAAGTCCTGTAGTGATGTAGCAAGACTTCCTTACTATTAAACTCCAACCACTTGCAATTGTTATGAAAGTTACCTACTAGGGCTCTGACAAGGTTTTCCCAGGTGAAGGTTGAACGTCTTAGTTCATGCTCAGCTTGCTGCTGCATTTCCAGCAGCATTAGGTCTATTCCTGGCCTGTTTGCATTCCCTTTCAACATTTCAGGATGGCTTGGCCATCTGGGTCATTTGGATTGTACCGATTTGGTTGGAAAATCAGGGCACAGGACCCACTATGGGTGGGTCAGAGAAGAAATCAGGAGTTCTAAGAGACCAGAGGGAACTAAATGAACACGAAACCAAAAGAAAAGGATGAGTCTCCTGAAAAACCAGGAGGAAAGTAAGAAGCAACAAACAACAGTGAAATTGAGATAGAAATTTTGAGGTATGAATTGGTGTTGCATGCTAGGAGAGACCCTAAAAATACTGGGAAAGAACCGAGTTTAGCCAGAGAGTTGTGTCTTGTCTAGAAGATGAGATTAAACCACTCAGACGTGGGCATGTTTTCAAGCACTCCACATTTGATCAATATTGGAAGTTGTTAAAATGTGGAGTCTTTTGAGAGAGAGAAGTGAAATCCTGCTGAAGGAAGATCGAATGTTAACAAGACTTTTGTGATTCATAGTAATTACTGACAGCTGGGTTTCTATCAAATTCATGGTACTTGTCTTGGTCATATCTGCCACTTAATGTGCAGGTTTAGTACTTGAACACATATTGCTTGTTAATTCATATTTGTTCCATGCTAATTCTGGATCTTAGAGTATGAGATAGATATGGTAAGCTGATTTATTTTTTGACTTGGATTAGTAAAGTACACGTTTAGTTGCTCAAACTTGAGGAATTCAGTGGCTTTATACTATTAGTAAGGACTTGAGATTCCCAAACTTCATCTACATTAAACAAAAAGTTACCGGTCCCTAAACAGATCATAATCAAACTTTGGGGTTCTCGTCTGGTGTCATAGCACAATGAATACCATCATTCCATATGCCTTCCTAATAATTGTTGCACCTGTATGTGAACATTCTGTGATTCATGTGGAGCTTGGGTGTTGAGGGGAGGAAATGTGGGGGTTTGGCATCAGTGATAAGTGAAGCAGTCAATGTTACAGTTAGCCAGGAGCTAGAGCAGATTTTAATTCCTCTAGACTTTCCTGGCTAACTATCGGGGTAACTAAATCAAAACCATTCAAAGCCTCCAACATTAATTCAGAGTTGGAATTTTTTTGTGTGTTTCAAATGCCGGGGAATTGCCCATCGGAAGTTTTATCTTCCTGTAGAGTTGGTTGCATTGGGACTTCGCATGGTCCCAATGCATTAGTCAGTCTACGCTTCAGCAAAGACTATCTGGGCCAAAATTCCTGAGGAGCTGGACAGCATAGGTATTGGGAAGATGGGAAGTCTAGAACTAGAGGGGCACCATCTTAGACTAAGATGTCACCCTTTAGAACTGAGATGTGCTGACATATATTCATGTAAATAGATGAGGATCTTTGCAATTCTCTACCTCAAAGGACCTTGAAAGATCAGTTATTGAGCATGTTCAACACAGACATTGATACATTTTTGAATACTGAAGAAATAAGGAGATTATGGAAATAAGTGCAGAAATATAGAATTGATGTAAGAGGTCAGCCATGATTGTATTGAGTTACAGAATGAATTTGAAGAGCAGAATGGCTTACTCTAGTTCTTATTTCGGACATTTTTGATTGAGTGCAAAAGACAAGGCAGAGGTATTTGCAATCATCTGCAGCCAGAAGTGCTATGATGGTAATTTACCTCGACCTTATCCTGAAGTTCCCACCATCAGAAAAGTTAGGTGGAAACTTACCCAGATAAGTCCTGTAAACAAAAAGCAGGACAAAATTCAGTCAATTATCACCCATCAGTCATCAGTGAAGTGGTAGAAGCGATTGTTAACGATATTATCAAGTGGCATTTATTTACAAATAACCTTTACATTGATGCTCAGTTTGGGTTCTGCCAAGATCCTTCAGCTCCAGATCTTAGTACAACATCGATTCAAACATGGACAAAAGAGCTGAATTCTAGAGATGAAATGAGAGAGGAATAGAGGAGGCCTAATAAAATTTACCACAGTGGGAATCATGGGGAAACTCTTCACTAGCAGAAGTTATATCTAATATATAACAAGATGGTTGTGTTGCTGAAAGCTATGTTCCTGCTTTTTTTTCTGCATGGGCTTCCAAGATCTATACATATCAGCAACTTCTGAAAATGCAAGTCACTGCATTGCCAATCAGCATGCAAGGACCCTTGGAGTTTAAATGGAACATAGGGTGGAAGCCAATCATCTGCACCCAGGATATTACTAAAGGAATTCCTCAGGACAGGATCTAAGGTCCTATTATCCTCAACAGTTTTGCCAATGACATTTCCTCGATCATAAGATCATAAGTGAAGATGTTCAGTTATGAGTGTATAGTATGCAGTTCCATTTGCAACTCCTCAGATAATGAAGCTTTCCATACCTGCATGTAGCAAGACCTGAGCAACGTTCATGCTTGGACTAATAAACAGACTGTAATATTTTTAGTACAGAAGTGCAAGGCAATGACTAACTCCGACAAGACAGTGTCTAACCAGTTCCTCCGAGACATTAAATGGGATCACCATTATCAAATCCCATAACTGGACTAGTCATTCGAATACTGTGCTTATAACAGCAAGACCGAGGCTATTGTGAGTAACTCACATTCCAATTCCCAGAGTCCATGTATCATCTTCAAGACACAAGTCAGGAGTGCGATGGAATCAAATTGCCTGGATGAAAACAGAAATTGAACACAATTCAAGAAAAAAACAAGCCTGACTGAACCCAATTCCTGCGTCATAAACATTTATTCCCTCCTCCATGAAGGCATTTTGTCTGCAGTGCATACCATCTACAAGGTGCACTCCAGAAATTGGCCAAGACTTATCTGACAGGACATCTCAAATCTTTACCACCTAGGAGAACACCAAGCAATGAATAGAAACACCACCCTCTCCAAGTTCTCCTGCAGGCTATACACAATCCTGACTTGGAAATATATCTCTGTTCCTTCATTATTGCTGTGCTACTATCCTAGAACTCCCTACTGAACAGCATCAGGGGAGATTTTGACCACACGACCTACAGCAGTTCAAGAAGTTGGTTCACCTCCAGCTTTGAAAGAAATTGAGGACATCCAAGAACCCTGCAAGAGGCTACAGAAGAAATTCCGGGGGGACTGGCTGATATATTAGCCAAGGGTGAGGTCCCAGAAGACTGAAGGATAGTAAATGTTGTGCCCTTATTAAATAAAGGCTGCAAAAAAAAAAGTCTGGGAACTATAGAACTGAAAGTTTAAAATCTGTGATAGGTAAGTTACTTGAGAAGATTCTGAAGGATAAGATCATGTATTTGGAAAGGTAGGGTTTGATTAGGAGCAGTCAGCATGGCTTCATGCATGGGAAATCATGCCTCACAAAAGTTCTTTGATGAAGTCACCACAAAGGTTGATGAGGGCAGGGTGGTAGATGTAGTCTATATGGATTTTAGTAAGGCCTTTGATAAGGTTCCACATGGTAGGCTGCTGTAGAAGGTTAGATCACGTGGAATCCAGGGAGAGCTGGCAAATTGGATACACAATTGGCTTGATGCTCTGGAAGGTTAGACCACATGGAATCCAGGGAGAGCTGGCAAATTGGATACACAATTGGCTTGATGCTCTGGAAGGTTAGATCGCATGGAATCCAGAAAGAGCTGGAAAATTGGATACGCAATTGGCTTGATGGTAGGAAGCAGAGAGTAACGGTGGAAGGATGCTTGTCAGACTGGAGGCCTATGACTAGTGGTGTGCCTCAAGGGTCGGTGCTGGCCCCATTGCTGTTTGTTACCTATATGAGTGATTTGGATGAGAATGTACAAGGCATGATTTGTAAATTTGAGGATGAGACTAAAATAAGCGGTATCATGGACAGTGAGGAAGGTTATCAGAAATTGCAGCTGGATCTTGATCAGCTGGGGAAGTGGGCTGAGAAATGGCAGATGGAGTTTAATATATATATTATATATATGTGTGAGGTGTTGCATTTTGGAAAGTCAAATCAAGGTAGGAGTTTCATTGCGAATGGTAGGGCCTTGAGGAGTGCAGTGGAACAGAGGGACGTTGGAGTTCAGGTGCACGGTTTTCTGAAAGTGGAGTCACAGGTAGGCAGGGCAGTGAAGAAGGCTTTTGGCACACTGGCCTTCATCAGTCAGGGCATTGAGTACAGAAGTTGAGAAGTTACGTTGCAGTTGTACAGGACATTGGTGAGGATGCACTTGGAATGTTGTGTTCAGTTTTGGTCACATGTTACCAACCATGTTCACAGGAAGGATGTTATTAAACTGGAAAGAGTGCAGAAGAAATTTACAAAGGATGTTGCCAGGACTCAAGGGACTGAGTTATAGGGAGAGGTTGGACAAGCTAGGACATTTTTCTTTAGAGTGTAGGAGACTGAGGGGGATCTTATAGAAGTGTATAAGATCATAAGAGGCATGGATAGGGTAAATGCATTCAGTCTTTTTCCCAGAGTTGGGGAATCGAGGACTAGAGGGCATCAGTTTAAGGAAAGAGGGGAAAGCATACATGGGATCCTGAGAGGCAACTTTTTTACATGGGGGTGGTATGCATATGGAATGAGCTTCCAGCAGAAGTGGTTGAGGCTGGTACATTAACAACATTTAAGGGGCATTTGGATGAATGCATGGATAGGAAAGGCTTAGAAGGATATGGGCCAGGTGCAGGGAAATGGGGTCAGTGTGGATGGATATTTTGGTTGGCATGGACCAGGTTGGGCCGAAGGGCCTGTCTCCATGCTGTGGGACTCTATGACCCTGATCAATAAATGCTGACTTTGCCAGTGAAATCTCAAAAATTAATGAAATAACTGTTGGATTCAGGGTCAGATTGCCAATGGAACAATACCATAGAATCGTAGAATCCCTACGGTGTTGGAACAGGCCCTTCGGCCCAACAAGTCCACAGTGAACCTCAGAGCATCCCACTCAGACCCATCCCCCTATAACCCACCTAAGCTACACATCCCTGAACACTACGGGCAATTTAGCATGGCCAATCCACCTAACCTGCATATCTTTGGACTGTGGGAGGAAACCGTAGCACCCGGAAGAAACCCACACAGACACAGGGAGAACATGCAAACTCCACACAGACAGTCGCCCAAGAGTGGAATCGAACCCAGGTCCCTGGCGCTGTGAGGCAGCAGTGCTAACCACTGAGCCACTGAGCCGTCAATACATCCTCGGTTACATCACTAACTGATTTACGTTGACTCCTTACTCCACAAAAGGTGCTAGATCAGTGCAGGTTGTTGCTGTTAATAAACAGGTAAATGTTTGACACCTGGACTTTGCTGTTGGCCCTGCAGGTCACTCATGGCTCCTGCCAAATGGGCACCAAACAACAGAGGGTCAGAGACCCTCATTTCAATCCAATCAAAATCTCAAATGCAATACTTCCCCTTTCTCATGTGGTAACTCACAGGGACCGATGGTTACAGAGACACATGACATCAGGCACAGGAAGCACTGTCACAGCGAACCAGCAGCTTAGCCCGCATCTCAAAGCGATTGCAAACATTACTCCATATCTTCAAAAGCACAATTAGTCATCAGAGTGTCAATTTGGGAGAAAGGTGGGCACTTAGGGAGGGGGCGTGTGCCCACTCATTTGGGTGCATTGGCCATGGAAAATAATGCTGCCAATGTATTAAAGTGAGTCAGACCTTGCCCCCACTGTCCTACCCATGCTGTGCAACAGGGTTGGGAGAGTAGGAAATGGAGCTCAAGTGAAACCATCTAAAAATGGGCAACTATCAGAATGTAGTGCTAATGTCATAGAGATGTACAGCATGGAAACAGACCGTTCCGTCCAACTCATCCACGCCAACCAGATATCCCAAACTAATCCAGTCCCATCCGCCAGCATCCGGCCCACATCCCTCCAAAACCCCCCCACCCATGCACCCATCCAGATGCCCCCTAAATGTTGCAATTTACCAGCATCCACCACCCCCGCCCCCGGCAGCCCACTCCACACACGCACCACCCCCCGTGTAAAAAAGCCACCCCTCAGGTCCCCTTCAAGTCCCTCCCCTCTCACCTTAAACTAATCCATGGGCCCAGTCTAACATCCTGGGGAACTGGGTTCAAATCCCAGAGGGTGACAATTTGAATTCTGTAAAAATCTGAAATAAAAATGCTGCTGACCCTGTAACTATTGTTTCTTTTCATGGTGAAAAAACCCCGTCTGGCTCACTCATGTCCTTTAGAGAAGGAAATCCACCATCCTTACCTGGTCTGGCCTACATATGACCCCAGACCCAGAGTAATGCGGTCGACTACTAACTGACCTCTAGGGATGGCCTAGCTAGGGACACCCACATCCCAGAAACAACTTAAATAAAAACTATAGGCAATAAATATTTTAAAGAAAAGCCCTGGAAAATCCCATAGGAAATTCAGGAGTGGGTTCAGTACCTGGAGTGGAACTCATCATCGTAATGAGTAACTGAAGTAAAAAGTAGCATTGGTAGAATTAGAGGGAATTTGGACACAGACACAGACACACAAACACACACACACACACACACATATGATGGCTGCAGGGTTAGATCAAAAGGAGGAGGTGGAACATTAACTGGCACTGGCCATAGATGGGCTTATGGCCCACTTCAGCTCCTCTGTTTTATGGCTTCTCAGGCAGAGCAGCTGTGTGATTGGTAACATTGTCTCCTCCCGCTCTCCACCACCTCCCCCCCCAAACACCTGACCCACTCTGCTATTCTCTCAGCTGCTCCCCGTCACCCAATCTCAGGGGAAGACCCAGCAGAGGGGGACCAGGGGCAGCTGGTGGACAGGTTGGAATTCTTTATGGTAGTGCCCAGGTCAGCATTCCAATGTGGAGGCCTGAGCACTTTCAATCTATTAAAGGGTCCACACACACATACACAAGGATAGATCCTATAGCACCTGGTAACTGAGACTGTTTCATTTGTATATCTGCTCCCCTGTGTGTTTCCAGGAGAAAGCATTGGATGCGGGTCAGGGGAAGCACAAAACCTTTAACTGAATTTGAGCAATGCCACAGGTTCCCAAGACCAGGATCCGTGCATTGTGTTCAGGACCCCGGAGCAATCTTACAACAATGTCATGATGCTGATCTTCAGTGAGTGCAAGTAGCACATTGTGGGCGGAGCAGGAGGAGACAAAAAGACAGAGCTGGCCAGAAGTTCGAAGTGAATGTTCGAAACAGACACAGAGAAGAACATGGTGTAACTAAAGCACAGAACGCTGGAGAAACTCAATAATTGGCTTAACGACAAGAGATAGAGAATGATGGTGGAGGGTTGCTTTTCGGACTGAAGGCCTGTCACCAATTGTGTTCCACAGGGATTGATTCTGTGTCCTCTTTTGTTTGTCATTTATATAAATAATTCAGAGAATACAGAAGGCATAGGACGACGCCAAAATTAGTGACATTGAAGAAGGTTTTCTAAGATTACAAAGGGATCTTTGCTTAAATGGGTCAATAGGCTGAAAATGGCAGATAGAGTTCAATCTGGATAAATGTGAGGTACAACAAACAAGTGTAGGGCTTATACAGTTAATGGCAGGGCCTTGGGTAGTGTTGTAGAACGGAGGGACCAAGGGGTACAGATACATAATTCTTTGAAGTTTGCGTCATGTATAGAGAGGATGGTTAAAAAGGCATTTGGCACACTTGACTTTATTGCTTGTTCCTTTGAGTGTAAGAGTTGGGAAGTCATTTTGAGGTTCTACAGGTGATTGGCGAGGCATCTTCAGAAATACTGTACCCGGTTCAGCTGGGGAAGCGGGCCGAGAAACGGCAAATGGAGTTTAATATAGATATGTGTGAGATGTTGCATTTTGGAAAGTCAAATCAAGGTAGGAGTTTCATGGTGAATGGTAGGGCCTTAAGGAGTGTGGTGGAACAGAGGGACCTTGGAGTTCAGTTATAAGAAGGATATTGCGAAGCTGGAAAGGGTTCAGAAGAAAATTACCAGGATGTTGTTGGGTATAGAAGGTTTGAATTATAAAGAAAGGCTAGATAGGCTGGGACATTTTTCACTAGAGCGTAGGAGGCTGAGAGATGACCTTATAGAAATTTATAAAATAATGACAGGTATTGGTGAGGTTAATAGTAGTTGTCTTTTCCCTAGAATGGGGGATTTCAAGTCTAGGCGATACATGTTTAAGGTGAGAGGAAACAGATTTAAAAAATACACGAACTTCCTGAGGAAGTGGTGGATGTGGGTACAATTGCAACATTTAAAAGACATTTGGACAAGTAATTGAATGGGAAAGGTTTGGAGGGATATAGGCCAGGAGCAGTCAGTCGGACTAATTTAGTTTGGGATAATGTTCCGCATGGACTAGTTGGACTGAAGGGTCTGTTTCCGTGCTGTATGACTAAGACTCTGACATGTGCACCTAGATGGTAAATTGGAAGAAGAGATGTGGGGGAACTACTTTGTAACTGACCCCAATCCTGTACTTGTCTGAAAGTCATACATATTCATCTGTAAGGAAATGTCACAGGGGAATAATGAGGAGCAAGAACTCTGGCAGTTTTCTCCTCGCTTTAACCTGATTCCCAAGTAATTGTACAGCAATTATCAAAATTCTGATGAGAATAACTAAAAATTTTACAGGTATCACAGTAAATCAATACCAAATTGATGGTATGATCTGAGAGTGAACTCTTTCAAAATAAATCTATCCCATTATATATTCCTTCTCAGATCCTTGTGTTATTGCTTTCCAACTGTGCAGTTATTTTGTGACATCTTCGTTTAGCAAGGTAAACCCTTATCTTTATTTGAAGTTAAAGCACACCTACAGGTCTTTGAGTCTTAGAAATAAACTTGGGTAAATGAAGACAAGCCCCTACTTATGTGAAGTGTGATTGGGATAACGATGGCAGTAACTCTGGAATCATTCAAGACCAATTAGATGCTGTGATTGGACAGCCATAGGTTTTTAAGGAAGAGCAAAACAATTTCCAGTATCTGTACTTACCTTAATGAAACAAACACTGGGCAAAGGGGCTTGGGTCAACCCAGGCCTCAAGAAGAATAATGCAAGGCAGGAGTGGTCTTTGCTGTCATGAAACATCCTCTGAGCAAGTTGACTTATCTTCAAGGGAGCGTTAATTATCGTTTAAATGGTACTTAAACTCTTCCTGGACAGTGACAGACAAGAACTATCTGAATGCATAGATCCACCATTATCAACCTTAATGAAGTCATGGATAAATGCTAGGATGGGCCCCAGTCCTTGATTGCTATGGTACCAAAGTCAGACAAGCTAATCATTCCTGGTGAGTTCAAACCAAGAATAGCATTGGGATGGAGTCTTTGGGAGATGAGGAGTTGGTAGTTATAACAGCAGTGGTCTCCTTTTACTGAAGATGTAAGCTGAGCCTGACCCTTCATCAACAACAATTTTCTGCCTCCCTAGTTACAACAATATATCTTATATGCATCCCGTTCTATAGTTTGGCATCTAATTCACTATGTCACTATCAGACAGAGGGACAGGCAAAATCAACGAAATCAATGCACTGACTGCTGGACTGACCATTGTCCTGTCATTTTAAAGTTCAACATTCAAGATTTATCTCTTGAAACATCCCAAATGTCCCAATATCTGAGGCCCAAACAAGCAGTCATGAAGGAATCTCTTTAAAGAAATTTCAGAGTTACCTGTGTCACCAAAAATGGACACTGATGTGAAATGCTGACTTACCTGCCTCTCCAGGACAGGTTTCTGGACAGAGATTGAGGACGACAACTTCTAGCATGTCCTAGGGGTTAGTGCACACACAGAATAGGACAGACCATGCATGTTCAGCCCAGCATTCTAGCCTTTTATCTAACAGCTGTAGGTACAGGTTTGTATCTGCATTGTGAAGCAGGCAAAGGGTGAGCATTGCACTGGACTGCAAGAAACCCTGTCTACAAGACCTGGTATAGCACAAAAGGGAAGTCCATGGAACATAGTCAGGTGGACAGGAACAGAGAAAGAGGCTGCACATCCAAAAGGTGCTCTGCAGCAAGTCCCAGGAAATTTGGGCTCAGAAAAGTCCTAGGGTCCAGTAGGTGCAACTATAAGCTAGGATTAGCACTTGGGAGCCTGCTGAAGCAATAAGGTCTTGGAAAGAAACCCTGGAAGCCATTGATAGTTTTCAGTGCAGCTGAATGTGGGGTAGAGAAGGCTCACTAGTAGTTATTTGCTTGGTGCAAGTAAAAAAACTAATGGTTGGAGAAATCCGGGGATACTTGCAGTTTAGTGATTCTAGTTATCAAGCGGGAAATCAGAGATGGATGCGGTAAAAAAAATCTGTAATTGTGGATAACTTTAATCTGCATATAGATTGGGCAAATCAAATTAGTTAGAATACTGTACAGGAGGAATTCCTTCAGTGTATAGAGATGGTTTTCTGCACCAATATACTGAGGAGCCAACCAGAGACAAAGCCATCTTACACAGGGTGGTATGCAATGAGAAAGGAATAATTGGTAATACAACTGTGAGGGTTGGGGATGAGCAACCATAGTATGACGGCATTCTTCATTAAAACAGAGAGTGACGTAAAAAGAACAACAAAGAACTGTGGATGCTGGAAATCAGAAACAAAAACAGAAATCACTGGAAAAGCTCAGCAACTCTGGCAGTATCTGTGGAGAGAAAGTAGAGTTAACATTTTTGATCCAGTGACCCTTCTTCAGAACTGATTGGGGCTAGGAAAAGGTTGATATATACGAAAATGGGTGTGGTATGGGGAGGGGTAAGCAATAGGTGGAGATGGAGCTCAGAGAGAGAGAAGGCAGTTAGGTAGACCAATGAATGGGTAAAGGTCAGCCTGGAAGAATCAATATCTGCTAATGGGGACCATTAGTGGCTGACAATGGGTTGTTTGTGGTTGCAGCCCATGTGAAGACAAGGTCTGAGATAGTAAGAACTGCTGATGCTGGAGTCTGAGATAACACCGTGTGGAGCTGGAGGAACACAGAGGGCCACGCAGCACCAGAGGGGCAGGAAAGCTGATGTTTCGGGTCAGGACCCTTCTTCAGAAATGGGGGAGGGGAAAGGGGCTCTGAAATAAATAGTGGGGGGTGGTGATAGCAGGTAGGTAGTGGTGGGGATTGGGCAGTGAGGTGGGAGGAACGGATAGGTGGGAGAGAAGACAGACAGTTCAAGGAGGCAGGGATGAAGCTAGTAAAGGTGAGCCTAGGTAGGTAGTGGTGGGGATTGGTCAGTGGAGTGGGAGGAGCGGATAGGTTGGATGGATAGGTCAATGAGGCGGGGATGAGAGGTGGGGCTGGTCTTGGGATGAGGTCGGGGATGGAGAGATTTTGAAGCTAGTAAAGTCTACATTGAGACCATTGGGTTGTAGGCTTCAAATGCAGAAGCACCTCATATTCCGCATTGGAAGCCTACAACCCAATGGTCTCAATGTGGACTTTACTAGCTTCAAAATCTCCCCACCCCCGACCTCATCGCCACCTCATTGACCTGTCCGTCTTCTCTCCCACCTATCCATTCCTCCCACCTCACTGCCCAATCCCCACCATTACCTACCTGCTATCACTGTTCCCCCACTCTCTATTTATTTCACAGCCCCCTTCCCCTCCCCCATTTCTGAAGAAGGGTCCTGACCCGAAACATCAGCTTTCCTGCTCCTATGATGACAAGGTCTGGTGTGTGGGGTTAGGTAAGGATAGGGGAGATGTGCTCAGGCCCTAAAATTATTTAACTTGATATTGAGTCCTGAAGGCTGCAAGGTCCCCAAGCGGAAAATGAGGTTCTGCTCTTTGCACTTGTGCTGAGCTTCGCTGGAGCACTGCAGCAAGACTGGGACAAAGATGTTGGCCAGATAACAGGGTGGTGTGTTGAGTGTGAAGCATTTGGAAGCTCAGGGTCATTTTTGCAGACAAAAGGTAGGTGTTCTGCAAAGTGGTCGCCCAGTCTGTTTTGTCTTCCCACTACTGAGCAGACCCCACATTGTGAGCAGCGAATACAATTGACTGGATTGAACGAAGTGCAGGTAAATCACTACTTTAGCATTAGAATTAGTTTTAATGTCATTTGTGCTCAAATGAAGGAAAACATCTTTCCTGCAAGAGTTCTATAACTGCGACTTTTAACTAACAAGTCAGAGACATTTTAACAGCTAGTGGAAGCATCGGAAGAAAGATGGCTGAAACAGCCATAAAGATCATAGGAAGAGTCATAAGAATCATTTCAACAATAGGGAATAAAGACTACTGAACATGTCTTTCTTGTTTTTCCCCCTCTGTCTGTCTGTAAGGGGGAGTTTATTATACGCCGATGGTTAACCTGCAGCTAGAGTTTAATTACTTGTAATAAGTACTAATTTTTGTGCAGTACAGAAACCCATTCCATGTCTTCTATCAACCTGAATCTGTTAAGGTCAGAAATATGTAACTTTGCATACTTTTTAAACTTTTTAACTCTTGTAATGACTCTGGAAATAGCAGAGCTTGATTTCCAGCGTGCTACCCAATGAGTCGTAAGATTGGCTAAAAAGATAGTAAATGCATTTGTGTTAACTTTGCAAAATTTTCTACATTTAGGAAAGGTTCCATCATTCCAATCATTAAAGAGGTTAAAGCTGGACATATATAAAATCTCAAGGGAATTGTGAAGAATTAGCATTGTTTTATTAAAGAGATATCATATTTAACTAATTCATTTAAGCTCTTTGAAGGAGTATCTATGCAATGGATAAAAGGAAGCCTGTACATATTGTACTTGAATTTGCAGAAGGCATTGCTAGAAAGTGTCATATTAAAGGTTATTGTAGAAAATAAATCGTCATGGTGTACCGGCAAAATATTACCATAGATAGATAATTGGCTGGCTGGCAGAAAACAGAGAGTATGCTTGACCAGACCTGACAAGTGGAATGCTGTAGGTGCCTGTGCTGGGATCTGAAGTTTTTACAATTTATATCAGCAACTTAGGTAACAGGAGCAAAGGCATGGTAGCTAAATTCACAGGTGACACAAAGATAGATAGAAGAATATTTTGTGGAGAAAACATCAAGGATTTGCAGATGGATATAGAAAGGTTTAGAGTGTGGGCAAAAATCTGGCAGATGGAGTAAAATGTGAGAAAATGTGAGGTTGTTTGTCTTGGTGGGAAGAATAAAAAAGCAAAGTATACTTAAATAGAGACTGCAGAATTCTGAGGTACAAACAGACCTAGCAGCTCTAGTGCATTAGTCACAAATATTAGTATGCAGGTACAGCACATAATCAAGAAGGCTAATGGGGTAATATACTTTATTATGAAAGGAATTGAACTTAAAGGCAAGGATGCTATGCTATAGCTATGCAGGGTTAGTGAGAATACATTTTAATTGCTGTCTGTTTTGGTCTCCTTATTTACAGAAGGATGGAAATGCATGGACACGGTTCAGAAGAGCTATCTTCTGCGCAATTGTTCTGCCCACTCTGCTCTACTCCAGACTTTGATGATGCCAAGAAGCTCAACCACTTTCATTTAAACAGCTGCAGAAGTTTCTGAAGATCAAATGGCAGGATAAAATATCAAATACTGAAGCGCTCACCAAAGCAAATCTATTATGGCAAGCTTGAGTCTGGGGACGTGCTCTCAAGATGGTCAAAGGAAACACTATCACAGCACTTTGAAGGCTTCAGTTAAGAGTTTTGATATTGATTTTGGAGTCCTGGATGAAGCTCATCCAGGATCACCGCACCTGTCACAATCAAATAAGAAATTGTACTGTCTTCTTCGAAAGCAAGTGCAAATGAGAGGCCTGGAATAATTTAAAGAAGAGGAAATCCCAAGCCAGCACCCATCCAAAACCCTGCAAGATCTTCCAGATGTAAATTGGCTAAGCAGTCACCCACATAAATCCTACCAAGCACCCTGAATGAAGAACCTGGTCATCTTTGCCTCAAAGGACAAACAGACCTACATAAAATTTTACTAAATTAATCTCTGTAATATAGAATGAATTGACATGTGGTGTATAACTTTAGGACATCACAAACAGGATTAATTTCCTTGGTCTATATTGCCACAAGCTCAATAACAAACAGAAAACAAATTAAAAATATATTTTGGCTTTTTAATAGAATGCAGCTGGTACCCAGGAATAAATTAATTTTTGCATGGTAAGGACTTTGTTGCAAAAACAAAACTCTACCAACAAACATTACAAGCACAGTATTGGGAAAAAACTACTTGTAATTCAATTCTGGAGTTCACTAGTTGTTCCTATTCAAATATATGATGGTATCTTATTTTAATGATTAAATTACAGTTGCACAATTATTTCCTGCCATTCTTAGTTACACATTATTGTATTACTCTTTGTTCCCTGTTGTAGTTATGTATATATATTTATTATTTGAATAACCTATTTTGTTTTATTTGTAATTCTTAAAACAAAATTAGGTGAAAAGCACAATATAGAAGGAAATTACTTTTAGTTAATGTACAAAAATCATATTACACAAGGAACATAAATATTTTCTAGGCTTTTATGATATTGACTTGTATTAAAAATAAACTTGTTTCAGCCCATAAGGATATACAACAGGTTCACAAATGAATTCAGTCCAGCTACTGGGAGGCCAGGACATGAACATGTACCACACACCTTACTTAAAAAACTTGCAGTCACTGACTATCTCTGGTAGAAGGTCAGCTGACAGAAAATTATACTCAAGAATAAAATCATAGGAATGGAAATAAAACATTTAGCCCCATGAGCCTGGACAGCTGTACAATGAAATTCTGGTTGATCTGTAGCCTACTGCTATAGAACATACCCCATATATTTTAATGGTTAACAAAGATCTACTAATTGACCTCAAATCAACTGTTGTCTGCAAAAGATTCCCATTTCAACAGGAATTTGTGTGCCAAAAGTTCCAAATTCCACTCCCCCTGTCCTAGACTCCTCAACTAGCAATCATTTGTCAAAAATTTAACTGTCTATGTTTCAGTGAATACAATTCTAGTTTATGTAGTCTCTCCTTGTAATTTAACACTTGGTTTCCATGCATCATTCTGATAAACAAAATAGGTTACTGTAATCCAAAACAATTATATCTTTCCTCAGATGTTGTATCCAAAATTTAACAGAATACTCTACAGTTGGCCTAACCCAGACTTTGTTTAACTGTCGCAAGCCTTCTACCTCTATGTGTTCTAGCTCTCTAGTCATAAAAGTCAATATTTCACTAGTCTTTTGGTCATTTTCTATACCTGATTTAATGGTCATTATACTTAGACTCAAGCTTCTATGGCTTTATTGTTTTAGAGTACAACATTTTAGCTTTCCAATATTTAGAAAGCACAGTCATTTTTATTTCCAATGTTGATGACTTCACATTTGTTTAAATTAAAATCCATTTGCTACAGCTTTGCCTATTCGCTTAATCTATCAATATTTTTGTAGTTTTATGCATCCAACTGCATTGCTTATATTGTTGTCCATCTTACTGTCATCAGCAAATTTTCATTTGTGGCTTTCTATCCCATCATCCAAGTCATTAATAGATAAGAATAGTTGTGGGCCCAACACAGATTGTTGCAGGACACCACTAATCGCACCCTGCCAATTTGAGTACCAGCCCATAAATGCTATTCTGTTCTTTCTATAGTTCAGACAATTACCTCAAAATATCAATAACTTGCCTTCAATCCCATGAACTTCAACTTTGGTTCACAGTCTCTTTTATCAAATGTCTTCTGGAAGTCAACTTAAATAATGACCATAGACATCCTTCTGTTCACTATTTTCATCGCCTCTTCAAAAGATATATTCATGTTTAGGCATGATTTACTCTTATGACTGGTTGACTCTAAACAGTCAAAAATTTTCAAAATGTATGTCACTGCCTCCTGAATTATACAGCCAAGTAACTACTTACAACAGATGTTAGTCTAGCTGACCTATAACTGGTTGACTTTCTTTTCTCGTATTTTGAAAATAGCTGATGGCATGTACAACTTTCAATCATAAGGTAAGGTTTCTGAATTGAGGGAACTATGGACGTTTCTAGGTAAGACCTCTACAATGTTCTTATTTACTTCCTTTAAAGCCCTGAAATGGATAAACCATCTGATCCTACGGATTTTTCCCACGCTTGCTCTTGACTACATTTTTTAAAAAATATAATTGTAAAACCTTTTATATTAATTTTGACACCTTTACATGTTTCATTTTGCAGAGCGTATAGAAAATAGAGTTAACATTTCAAGTCCAGTGACTCTTCAAGAGTTTCTCCAGCAACTTTCCTTTTCATCGCAGTTCTTATTATCTGTTTTGTCATCTTTTAAGCTATGATTCTTTCCAGTTTCTTAAAATCTACAATTGTTTTCATTTTCACTTGCTTTTTTTTATATTATCTCTTTCTTCTTCAGTTAATCATGACTGTTTTCTTTAGCAAATAGAGCATTTGACCCTTAGTGGCATAAAGAAGTTCCGTAACATACTACCTTCCTTTTTAACACTCATCACCTGTCATTTTACCTAATAACAAATTTACCCACTTACTGTGGATAGACTCGCCTAGTTCTTTAGCAGCTGCTTTGATTTTATCCTTTTCAGACACTATGGCCCATAATTTATGTTCTGACAAAAACAGTGAAAATTCCTGAAAATCAGAAGGGCCAGCCTCAAAACTGTCACCTGTTTCCAATTAAATGCCATTTTGGTATCCCAGCTGTTTGGAACACAGAAGGCAGAGTACACAGAGATAACAAGGTGTAGAGCTGGATGAACACAGCAGGCTAAGCAGCATCAGAGGAGCAGGAAGGCTGATGTTTCGGGCCTAGACCCTTCTTCAGAAATGTTCATCCAGCTCTACACCTTGTTATCTCAGATTCTCCAGCATCTGCAGTTCCTACTATCTCTAAGGCAGAGTATACAGGTCAGTTTCAGTACATTTCTTTCAGATATCCAAGAATTGATTCTTGCTGTCTTACAGGAGAAGAAGCTGGTTAATTTTTGAGTATCTGGTGGGTGTTTAAGGTTAATTCTACTTTTAAAGGGCAAAGTTATACATTTTGAGCAAGAGGAGAGCATTAAAGCCACAGATTAAAGGGACCTACTTGTAGTAAGATGGTTGCTTGGGTGATGCCATGAGCACAACATGATGGAAGTCCTGTGAAAGCTTGGGGAGTAGAATTTGAGTATTTCTAGTCTTAAAGTAACAGTAAAGTCTTTATTTTGTGTTTAGGTCTCTAGTCCTTTTTTTTTCTCCCTTTACCTGAAAAACAGCTTCTTAAACTCAAGATTAATCCTGAAATAAAAAGAAACGTAGAGTAAGTCGTAAAGAGTGGGGAATTCTTGAAGTATAAAGAGCAAGGATACTAGAGGAATTAATAAATAAATTAAATTAAATATAATAATGGTGGCAGGATAAGTAATACGTTACTGCTGTAGCATGTGGAAGTTGCTGGACACAAAAGTGATCCAGAGCAAAAACGCATCTGAAGGAAATATTTGCAGCTCAAGGAACTTTGGATTCAAGTTGAGGAGCTGGAGTCTGAGTTGCAGGCATGGCAACATATAAGGGAGGGGGAACTTAAGGAAAATTCAGGGACACTTCACTCTAGGAGGGATCATACACTTCAGATTTGGTCATTCAAATTTGGTCTGTGGTCAGGGACAGGAGGGTGTGACCTTAAATGAGGCACTTATGGAGACACAGGAGGAAATATTCTAGGAGCCTTGGCCTTGGCAACTGTCCAACATTTAAGGTTCTTGTAAGCTATCTGGATGAGAACGGGAACTGCAGGGAGGAGGAATGAAATGACCATGACATCTTGGTACAGGAAGCCACTTAAGTTGTCTTGGGGGTGGAAATACTAGGAACGTAGTAGTATAATTATGGGAGAAACTATTCTCTGGGGCTGAGTGTGAGAGTCCTGAAGACTGCATTGCCTGCCTGGTGCTTGGAGTAAGCATATCTTCTCAGATGCTGGAGAGAAACTGGAAGTGGGAGGGGAGGAATCCAGCTGTTGTCATCCATGTTGGTATCAAAGACTTGCTAGGACTAGAAAGAAAGTTCTGCTGCAAGAACTTGAATAGTTAGGAACTAAATAACATCCATGATAATAATCTTGGGATTACTAACTGAGCCACAGGCAAACTGGTGGAGGATAAATAAAGTTAGAAGTGCCGTTCTACTGACAGGTTTCACTTGAACTGTGCTGGGACCAGTGTTTTGTTGAACGAAACAACAAGGGCTTTTACAAAATAAAGAGTAGGGGAAGGTTCTGTATGGTTCTGTAAGCTTACAAAGCAAAAGAATATGGTAGCATTGCAGGGCAGTTGTTTAGGTAATGATACCCAAAATGGGACAGCAAGGGACACAATGTACAAATATTTTAAAAAAAGCAAATAAGATCAAAGAGGGAAGATGATAAAAAGTATCCTAAATGCACATAGTACTTGGATCAAAATAAATGAATTAAAAACATAAATAGAGGTTAATGGGTATGATCTTACAGTTATTGTGGAGATAGGGTTACAAGGACATCAAAGCTGGGAACTAAATTTTCAGGGATATGTGACTTCTCAAAAGGAAAAGGGAAGTGGTGATAGAATAAATATGATAGCAAGAAATCTTGAATCACAAGATGTAAAATCAATATGAGTGGAAGTAAAAAATAAGAAGAGGAAGACACAAGTGGGAGTAGTCTATAGGCTAATTTACACTAGTTATACTGTAGGCTAGAGAATAAATCACAAGATAATGAGGGCATGTAAAATACATTAATCATGGATGATTTTAACCTTAATGTAAACTTAGAAATCAAATTGGCAGAGGTAACTATAAGGAAATATTCATAAAGTGTATTTAGGGTAGTTACCTAGAACAATGTGTTTTGGATCCAGAGGGGATCAGGCTATTTTGGATCTGGTAAGTGTAATGAGGTAAGTTTTTAACAAATGATATCAGAGTAAAAGATTTCCCTAAGAATCAATAACCTAAATACTAAATAATCAAGGGGTGAAAGAGTGGGAAGGAGGCAATATGTACAATAACTATGACTAGAGAAAAAGTACCAGGCAAAACTAATGAGGCTAAGGGCTGTTAACTGGACCAGATGGGCTGCATCCTAGAATATTAAAGGAAGTAGCTACAAAGATAGCGGATGCACTGGTAATAATATTCTAAGAATTCTTATGATTGGGAAAACATGGTAGAATTTAACATTCAGTTTTAGAGGGAGGAACTTGGGTCAAAACAACTGTGCTAAAATTAAATAAGGGTAACTCTAAAGAAATGAAGTCAGATTGGCTGGAGTAGACTGGTAAAGTAGTTAACAGAAAAGATGACTGATGAACAATGGCCAATGTTCAAGAAAACAGTTCATGACTCTTAATAAAAATATGACCACGTGAAAAAGAAAGATTCTAGAGAGGGGATAAAATAAATATGTTAACTAAGTAAGGATAGTATCAACTTCAAAGAAAAAACACACAATTGGCAAAGATTAGTGGTAAGTTGTAAATTGTATGTGTGGCACGACAGCTCAGTGGTTAGCATTGCTGCCTCACAGTGCCAGGGATCCGGGTTTGATTCCAGCCTCAGGCGACTATCTGTGTAGAGTTTGCACATTCTCCCTGTGTCTGCATCGGTTTCCTCCAGGTGCTTCCGTTCCCTCCCATGGTCCAAAGATGTGCAAGTTAGGTGGAACGGTTATGCTAAGTTGCCCATAATGTCTAGGGTGGGAAATGCAGCGATGGGGTAGGCAGTGGGTCGGTGTGCACTCCATGGACCGAATGGCCTGCTTCCACACTGTAGGGATTCTATGATAAGTTAAAGGATTGGGAAAGTTTTAAAAACCAACAAAAGATGACAAAAGAAAGACAGAAAATAAACTTTATAGATAAATTAGTAAGTAACATAAAAACAGACAGTAAGAGCTTTTCTCGTTATATAAAGAGGAAGACAGAACAAAAGAAAATCAACATAGGCCATTCTGAGAATGAGGGTGAGGAAATAATAATGGCGAACAAGGAAATGGCAAAAGTGTTGAATAATTTAATTGCATTAGACTTTTGAGTAAATGTCACTAATAATATCATTGTAAAATGCTGAATAATATTCCAAAAATCTATGGATTCAGGAAAAGTCCCAGAAGATGGGAAACCGACAATGTAACATCCTTATTCAAAAATAAGAGACAAAAACACAGGTAATTATAGGACAGTAAGCTTAACATCCGTCATCAGAACACAATCTTGACAACAAAAGACACTATCCACACCCCAAATTATTGAATTGCTTAAAATTATATTTATTTGTCTTCTGAAATCCATTCCTAACATAAACGAATTCAGTATTTTCTGCCAGTTTGAACTAGCATTCCATTAATAGTTCTTGAAGAAGGGTCACTAGACTCGAAATGTTAATTCTGTTTTCTCTCGCCTGATTCTGCCAGACCTGCCAAGTTTTCTTAGCAATTTCTGTTTTTGTTTCACACCTCAAGCATCCGCAGTTCTTTGTTTTATTTTATTCCATTAATAGCTCGTTTAAGGCTTTTTAATTTTAAATGCATACCCTCTGCTTCCCTGATGATGTTGAAACTCAGTGAGACAGACATGTATAAAGAGATAGTAGGAACTGCAGATGCTGGAGAATCCGAGACAACAAGGTGCAGGCCTGGATGAACACATGTATAAAGATTTTATTAACCTGCCGATACTTCCAAATTTCTGATACCAATAGATCTTAGTGCTTTATGTTAACAACAATAAGGAAAAAGCATAAGAACAGAAGATCTAGGAAGAGAAGTAGGCAATACAGACCCTTGAGCCTACTCCACCATTTGATATGAATGTCCTTGATCTCATCTCAGCCTCAACTCCACTTTCCTGCCCACTCTCTATAACCCTTCAACCCATTACTAATCATAAATATATCTATCTCCTGCTTAAATTTACTCAATGTCCCAACATCCACTGCAGTCTGGGGAAGTGAATTCCACAGACCTTTGAGAGAAGTAATTTCTCCTCATTGCTATTTTAAATAAGCTACCTCTTATTCTAAATCTATGGCCTTTTATTCTAGATCGGCCCACATGCGGAAACATCCTTACTACGTCAACTTTGTCAATCCTTTTTAGCATCTTTTATATCTCTATTAGATCTCCTCTCATTGTTCTTAACTCCAGAGACTATAGGCCTAAACCTCTCAATCTCTCTTCTTAAGACAAACCATTCATCTCTGGAATCAATGTAGTGAACCTCCCCTGAACTGCCTCCAATACAATTACATACCTCAAGTAAAGGGACCAAAATTGTATGCAATACTCCAGGTGCGGTCTCATTAATACCTTGTATAGTTGCAGCAACACTTCCCCACATTTGTACTTTATTCCTCTAGCAATAAATGCCAAAATTCTATTTGCCTTCCAAATAACCTGTTGTATGTGCATACTAGTTTTCTGCAATTCATGCACAAGCAAACCCAGATCCCTCTTTATTCTGAAGTTTCTTTCCATTTAAATAATAAGTTGCCATATTATGCCTCTGACCAAAATGGATAACCTCAAACTTATTCATGCTAAGCTTCATCTGCCAAATTTTGGCCCATTAACCTAACCGACCAATATCTGCTTAAATTTCTTATTTCGTCATTGCAACTTAATCTCCTATGTATTTTAATGTTATCAGCTAATTAGGCTGTAGTATTTTCTAACCCCAGTTATTAATATAGATTGCAAATAGTTGGGGACCACTGTGGCACCCCACTAGTTACATCTTGCCAACCAGAAAAAAATGCATTTATGCCGAAACTTTCTGTCGATTAGCCAATCCTCTACCCAAGCTAATAAATTATCCCTAACCCCATGTAATCTTACCTTGTGTATTACCCTTTTGTGCCACACATTATCAAATACCTTCTGGAAGTCGAGATATACTAATCAACAGGATTTCAATTATCCACATTGTTTGTTACACCCCCAAAGAACTCGCGCAAATTAGAAAAACAAGATTTATTCTTCATAAAGCCATATTGACTTTGATGTATTGTATTTTGACATTCCAAATGATCTTGAGAGGTTCACATCTTCAATCTCTCCCTCCTACAAGCCAAAGTCCCCACCTGTTTCAAAAAGACCACCATCATCCCCGTACCTAAGAAAGCAACATGCCTTAACGACTATCACCCAGTGGCTCTGATCTCAATAATCATGAAGTGCTTCGAGAGGCTGGTTGTGGCCCACATCAACTCAAGTCTCCCAGTCTGCCTCGAACCCCTACAATTTGCCTACCGATATAACACGTCCACAGAGGATGCCATATCCCTAGCCTTGCGCTCATCCCTGGAACATCTGGGCATCAAAGACACCTACCAGATTCCTGCTCGTTGACTACAGCTCCACCTTCAACACCATTATCCCCTCCAGACTGATCTCAAAACTCAGTGACTTTGGTCTTGGCTCCACCCTCTGCAATTGGATCCTCAGCTTTCTGACCCACAGGCCGCAATCAGTGAAGACAGGTAACTGCGCCTCCTCCACAATAACACTCAACACTGGAGCCCCCCAAGGATGCATGCTCAGCCCCCTACTGTACTCCCTTTACACCTACGACTGTGTTGCCAAATTCGGAATGAATGTCATCTACAAGTTCATTGATGACACCACCAATGTGGGACAGATATCTAACAATGATGAGGCAAACTAAAGAGGGGAGATGGTGCAAGGAAAATAACCTGTCTCTCAACATTGGCAAAACTAAAGAACTGATCATTGACTTCAGAAAGAAAGGAGGCGAACATGCCCCCATCTACATCAAGGGAACTGAGGTTGAGAGGGTGAAGAGCATCAAGTTCCTTGGAGTGACGATAACTGACAACCTGTCCTGGACTTCCCACGTAGATGCAACAGTCAAGAAGGCTCAACAATGCCTCTTCTTTCTCAGGCAGCTCAGGAAATTTGGAATATCCATAAGGTCCCTCACCGACTTCTTCAGATGCACCATTGAAAGCATATTGCCAGTTGCATAACAGCCTTGTATGGCAACTGTTCTGCCCAGTACTGTAAGAAACTACAGAAGGTAGTGTGCACAGCCCAGGCCATCAAAGAAGTCAACCTTCCATCCATATACTCCATTTACATGGCTTGCTGCCACAGAAAGGCTGCCTGCATCATCAAAAACCCTTCGCACCCTGGTAAAGACCTCCTACAACCTCTTCCTCAGGCAGAAGGTACAGAAGCCTGAACACACGCACGAGCAGAGTCAAAAACAGCTTTTTCCTGGCCATTATCAGACTGATGATTGGACTTTCTAGCCTCACATAACGCTGATTTTGCTAACGTTGATCTCACCTAGTGCACGCCCTGTGCATTATAACCTGTATGCCTCTGTCTAAGTCTTTTTCGTTCTGTGCATTGTCTGCTTACTATGATCTGCCTTTACCGCTTGGAAACAAAGCTTTTCACTGAATTTTGCTACTTGTGACATTTAATCAACTAATCAATCAAGAAGACTGCTGTCACCCTGTATCTAAGAAAGCACATGCAGCGTGCCTTAATGACTACCACCCAGTGGCACTGACCTCCATAACCATGAAGTGCTTCGAGAGGTTGGTCATGGCCCACATTAATTCTAGTCTCCAAGCCTGCCTTGATCCCCTGCAATTTGCTTACCATTGTATCAGGTCGACAGTGGACACCGTTTCCCTAGTCCTGCACTCATCTCCGGAACAACTGGAAAACAAGGACGCCTAAGTCAGACTCCTGCTCATCGCCTACAGCTCCACTTTCAACACCCTCATCCCTTCCAGACTGATCTCAAAACTCCAAGACCTAGGTCTCGGCTCTGACCTTTGAAACTGAATCCTCAGCTTCCTGACCCATAGATCGCAATCACTGAAGACAGACAACTGCATCTCATCCATAATAACACTCAACACTGGAGCACCCCAAGGATGTGTTCTCAGTCCCCTACTGTACTCCCTGTACTCCCTGATGACTGTGTAGCCAAATTCTGAATGAAAGCCACCTACCAGTTTGCTGATGACACCACTGTGGTAGGACAGATATCGGACAACGATGAGTCAGAATATAGAAAGGAGATAGAGGGCTTGGTGATATGGTGCAATGATGACAACCTCTTTCTCAATGTCAGCAAAACTAAAGAACTGATAATTTACTTCAGAAAGAAAGGAAGAGAACACGCCCCAGTCTACATCGACGGAATGGAGGTTGAGAGAGTCGAGAGCTTCAAGTTCCTAGAAGCGACAATATCCAACCACCTGTCCTGGACTTAGATGAGACATTTAAGAAGGTACAACAATATCTCTTCTTCCTCAGGCAGCTCAGGAAATTTGGCAAATTCATAAGGACTCTCACCAACTTTTACAGATGCACCATAGAAAGCATACTGTCCATGTGCATAATGGTCAGGTACAGCTACTGCTCTGCCCAGGACCGTAAGAAAATACAGAAGGTTGTGTGCACAGCCCAGACCATCAAGGAAGCCAACCTCCCATCCATGGACTCCATTTCTACCTCCTGTTGCAGCGGAAAGGCTGCCAACATCATCAAACACCCATCCCACCTCGGTAAGATTCTCATACAACCTCTTCCATCTGGCACAAGATACAGAAGCTTGAACACACACACCAGCAGGTTCAAAAACCAGCTTCTTCCCTGCCATTATTAGACTGATGAATTGACTGTCTAACTTCAAATACCACTAATCTTGTTTATGTTGTTCTTGCCTCGTGCACATCCTATGTGGTGTAACCTGCATGCCTCACTCTGTCCAAGTGTTTTTCACTCTATGACCACAACAAGAAGACATAACATGGCCAGACACACTAGTCATGCTATCGTACATCAAAGACATATCAGAGATGACTACTCAGACCCCGAGGTATTAGGGTAGCCCACAAACCAACAACCACACTGCGACAGCTACTGACGAATGTAAAGGATCCCATACCCACAACCAATAAAAGTAACATAATATACAAAATACCATGCAGGGACCTATGTAAAAGCATTACATAGGCTAAACTGGAAGAAAACTGACAATAAGGATACATGAACACCAACTAGCCACCAAGAGACATGACCAATTCTCACTGGTCTCAATACACATGGATAAAGAAGGACATGAATTCAACTAGGACAAAACATCTATAATAGCACAAGCCAAACAAAGACATGCCAGGGAATTCCTGGAGGCCTGGGATTCCAACCGGAGCTCCATCAACAAACACATGGAACTGGACCCGATACACAAACCACTAAAAACAGAACTGGAAGTAACGCCAACCACCCCAGCAAACCGAGCCATATAAATAACAAGTGGACAGAACACCAATGCTTCACTGGAGGCGCACTGACAATGTTACCTAAAAGGGTGATGAAACATCTGCAACTAAACACACAGCACAGCAAGCAAGTCTACAATCTCATCCACAACCCAAGCTACAAATCTTCTCTAAAACTTCAAATGTCCTGTTATTACTTCCTGAGTAAAGGAATCTAATGATTTAATCATAATAAATGTCAAACTAACTAGTTTGTACACCAGTGTCATGAGCTAGTCAGACTAGAAACAGAAGGATATATAGGATGAACACGTGGCTGAAAAGATGGTGTGAGGGGGAGGGTTCGTGAGGCACGGGACCGTGTCTGGGGGAGGTGGGACCTGTACAAACTAGCTGGGTTACACCTGACCAGGACTGGGACTTATGTCCTTGGGGGGATACTTGGTAGAGTGGTTGGGAAGGATTTAAATTAGTGTGGCAGGGGTTGGGAACCAGGGGAGTAGGGTGGTAGATGCAAAAATTGAGGGAAAAGTAGAAACCCAGGCAACCATTACTTAGAACAAGAACTGTAAGGGAAATGCTGCTGAAAAGGGTAGGGGAGGTTGTCTGAAATGCATGTGTTTCAAAGCGAGAAGTATAATAGGCAAAATAGATGAACTTAGAGCTTTGGTTAGTACTTGGAACTATGTCATTATTGTGATTACAGAGACTTGGCTAAAAGAGGGACAGGACTGGCAGCTGAATATCCCAGGTTTTAGATGTTTCAGGTGTGATAGAAAGTGATGTAAAAAGGGTGGGGGAGTCACATTACTGGTAAAGGAGCATTTCACAGTTGTACTGAGGGAGGATACATTAGAGGACTCATGCAGCAAGGCAATATTGGTAGAACTCAGGAATAGGAAATGTGAAATCATAATGCTGGGGGTATTCTACAGGCATCCCAACAGCCAGCAGGTGATAGAGGAGAGAATACGTAGACAGATTTTGGAAAGATGTAACAACAGCAGGGTTGTTGTGGTGGGCGATTTTAACTTCCCCTATATTGACTGGGACTCACTACATCCTAGGGGCTTGGATGGGGAAGAATTTGCAAGGACCATTCAGGAGGGATTCTTGACACAATATGTAACCAGCCCAACCAGGGAGGGGGTTATACTGGACCTAATTTTGGGAAATGAGCCTGGCCAGGTGAGCAAAGTTTCAGTGGGGGAGCAATTGAGGAATAGTGACCATATGACCGTGAGTTTTAAGATATACATGGATAGGGATAACAGTAGTTGTCGGATGAAGATGTTAAATTGGGGAAAAGTGAACTACAACAATATTAGGCAGGAACTGGAGAATTTTGATTGAAGGCAGTTGTTTGAGGGTGAATCTACATCGGACATGTAGGAGTACTTGAAACAACAGTTGATAAGAGTTCAGTAGCGGCACATTCCTGTGAGAACGAAGGATTGGTATGGTAAGTTACATGAACCTTGCATGACCAGGGATGTTATGACCTCAATCAGAAAGAAAAAGGAAACATACATAAGGTCTAGGAGGATTGGAACTGATGGGGCCCTTGAAGTATATAAGGAAAGTGGGAAAGCACTTAAACAAGGAATCAGAAGAGCTAAAGGGGTTCATGAAAAGTTGTTAGCAAACAGGATTAAGGAGAATCCCAAGGCCTTTTATACATATTTAAAAAATAAGAGGGTAGCCAAGGAAAGGGTTCTCCCACTCAAGGACAAAGAAGGGAATCTATGTGTGGAGCCAGAAGAGGTAGGTGAGGTCCTAAATGAATACTTTGTGTCGGTATTCACCACGGAGAAGAAATTGGTGGAGGATGATCTCAGGAAAGGAGTGTCAAGTTTCTAAGCCAAGTTGATATTAAAAAGGAAGAGGAGTTATGTGTCTTAAAAAGTATTAAGGTAGATAAGTCCCTGGGCCCTGATGGGATCTATCCCAGAATATTGAGGGAAGCAAAAGAACAAATTTCTGCAGCATTGACAGATATCTTTTTATGCTGCTTGGCCACTGGTGAGGTCCCAGGGGACTGGAGAATAGCCAATGTTGACCCTACATTTAATAAGAGTAGCAGGGATAAACCTGGAAATTACAGACCTGTGAGCTCGTGTCGGTTGTAGGGAAATTATTGGAAAAGATTCTCAGGAACAACATCTATATGTATTTGGAAGCAAATGGACTGATTAGCAATAGACAGCATGGTTTTGTGAGGGGGAGGTCATGCCTCACTAACTTGATTGAGTTTCTTGAGGAGGTGATGAAGATGATTGATGAGGGAAAGCAGTTGATGTTGTCTACAAGGTCTTCAGTAAAGCCTTTGACAAGGTCCCTCATGACAGACTGGTATACAAGGTGGAGTCACATGGTATCAGGGATGAGCTGGCAAGATGGATACAGAATGGGCTTAGTTATAGTAGACAGAGGATAGCGGTGGAAGGATGCATTTTGGATTGGAGAGTTGTGACTAGTGGTGTCCCACAGGGATCAGTGCTGGGATCTCTGCTGTTCATGATCTACATAAGTGATTTGGAGGAAAACATAGCTGGTCTAATTAGTATTTGTGGATGATACAAAGATTGCTGGAGTTGCGGATAGTGAGGAGGATTGTCAGAGGATATAGCAGGATAGAGATCAGAAAAATGGCAGATGGAGTTTAATCCAGAAAAATGTGAGGTGATACATTTTGGAAGGCCAAGTACAGGTGGAAATTATACTGTGAATGGCAGAATCCTTAGGAATACTGGTATGCAGAGGGATCTTGGTGTACAGGTCCACAGATCACTGAAGGTGGCAGCACAGACACATAAGGTACTAAAAATGTCCTTTGGCATGCTTGCCTTCATTGGAAGAGGCACTAAGTATGAGGATAGGCAAGTTATGCTGCAGCTTCGTAGAACTTCAATTAGGCCACACTTGAAATATTGCGTATAGTTCCGGTCACAACACTATCAGAAGGGTATGGATGCTTTGGACAGAGTACAGAAAAGGTTTACCAGGATGTTGCCTGGTATGGGGAATTTTAGCTGTGAAGAAAGGTTGGATAGACTGGGTTTGTTTTCACTGGAACACAAGGGTTTGAGGGGTGACCTAATAGAAGTTTATAAGCTTGTGAATGGCATGGATAGAGTGGAAAGTATGATGTTTTTTCCCAGGGCAGAGGGGTCAATTACTAGGGGACACAGGTTCAAGGTGTGAGGGGGTCAGTTTAAAAGAGATGTGCGAGGCATGTTTTTCAGATAAAGGGTGTTGAGTGCCTGGAACGTGTTGCCAGAGGAGATGGTCTAAGCAGACACAATTGCAGCATTCAAGAAGCACTTGGACGGACACATGAATAGGGAGGGAATAGAGGGATATGGATCCTGTAGGTGAAGACAGTTTTAATATGGAAGGGCAAAATGTGGCAGCACAGGCTTGGAGGGCCAAAGGGCCTGTTCATATGCTGTATTGTTCTTTGTTCTTTATCCTATATGGTACTTCCCTCCCTTTTTGAATAAGGGTGTTATATTAGAATTTTCCTAATCCACTGGAACCTTTCCTGCATCCAGGGACCTACAGAATATTCTAACCAATGAATCCACTATCTCAACTGCCACTTCCTTTAAGACCGTGGGGACTTGCCTGTTTTCAATCCTAATAGCTAGCTCAGCACTTTTTCCCTAGTCATAGAGTAATAGAATCATACAGCATAGAGATAGACCTTTTGGTCTAACCAGTCCATGCCGAACATAATCCCCAACTAAACTAGTCCCACCTGCCTGTTCCTGGCCCAAATCCTGCCAAACCTTTCCTACTCATGTAATTATCCAAATGTCTTTTAAACGTTGTAATTGTATCCATGTCCACCATTTCCTCAGGAAGTTCATTCCATACGTGAACCACTCTTTGTGTAAAAAATTTTCCCTTCATGTCTTTTTTAAATCTCTCTCCTCTCACTTTAAAAATGTGTCCCCAAGTCTTGAAATCCCCCATCCTAGGGAAAAGATAACAATCATTAACTCTATACCTCTCATTATTTTATAAATTTATATCAGGTCACCTTTTAACCTCCTACGCTCCAGTGAAAAAAGTCCCATCCTATCCGGCCTTTCTTTATAACTTAAATCTTCCCTATCTGGCAACATCCTGAACCTTCTCCAGCTCAATAATACCCTTCATATAAGTGGGAAACCAGAACTGAACACAGTATTCCAGAAGAGGCCTCACCAATGTTCTGTACAATCTAATCATGACTTTCCAACTCCTATACTCAAAGGACTTAACAATGAAGGCAAGTGTGCCAAATGCCTTTTTAACCACCCTGTCTATTTGTGATGCAAACTTCAAAGAATTATGTACCTGAACCCCTTGGTCCCTCTGTTCTACAACACCACCAAGGCCCTAGCATTTGTATAAGCGCTACCCTTTTGTTGTACCAAAATGCAATACCTTGCATTATCCCGATTGAACTCCATCTGCCATTTTTCAGCCCATTGAAATAGTGATAATTGTCCTAAGTTCCTCTTTTTCTATAATCTCTGCATTACCTGCAACTATGGGATGGTACTAGTGTCCTCCACCATGAAAGATGAAGCAAAATATTGATTTAGTGACTCCACTATTTTGGTGTTTCCAAGTTCTACCTCCCCAGTCTCATCCTCCAAAGGACCAATATTCACTTTAGCTACTTTTTGTTTATTCATTAACAGGATGAGGGCATCTCTGGCTAGGCAGCATTTATTGTCCATCCCAAATTGCCCAGTGGGCAGTTCAGAGTCAACCACGCGGCTGGATCTGGAGTCACATGTAGACCAGACCAGGAAAGGATGGCAGTTTCCACCCCTAAAGGACATGAGCGAACTAGATGGGTTTTTCCCGGCAATGAACAATAGAACATAGAACAGTATAGCAGAGGAACAGGGCCTTTGGCCCACCACGTCTCTGCCAAATATGATGCCATTCAAAATTAATTCCATCTGCCTGCACACGCTGCATATACTTCTGTTCTTTCCCTGTTCAGGTGTCTGTCTAAATGCCTCTTAAACTTTGCTATTATATCTGCTTCTACCCACCTCCCCTGGTAGTGCATTCCAGGCACCTATCATCCTCCATTAAACTTACCCCCTTTAAACTTAAACCTATGCTCACTAGCATTTGACATTTCCACACTGGGAAAGAAACTCTGACCATCGAATCTTCCCATGCCTCTCATAATTTTTTATATTTCAGTCAGGTCGCCCCTCAGCCTCCGAATCTCTAGCAAAAACAATCAAGTTTGTCCAACCTCTTCTTATAGATAATACACCTCAATCCAGGCAACATCCTGTAAACCTCTTTTGAGCCATCTCCAAAGCCTTCACATCCTTCCTGTAGAGTGGCGAGCAGAACTGCACACAATACTCCAAATGTGGCCTGACCAAAGACTTATGCAACATGATTTGCCAATTTTTATACTCAATGCTCCGACCAATTAAGGTAAGCATGCCATATGCATTCTTTACCACCTTATCCACTTGAATTGCCAATTTGAGCAAGCTATGAACTTGCACTCCAAGATCCCTTTGTATATTAATACTTCTTAAGGTCCTGCCGTTTACAGTATACTTTTCTCTTGCATTTGAGCTTCCAAAATGTATCATCTCATACTTGTTCAGAGTAAACTTCATCTGCCATTTTTCCAACTTCCAACTGATCTATATCCTGCTCTATCCTTTGACAACCCTCTTTACTATCCACTACTGCACCAATTTCTATGTTGTCTGCAAACTTACTAATCAGACCACCAAGATTTTCATCCAAATCATTTATATAAATTATAAACAACAGAGGTCCCACTGGTCACAGATCTCCAGTCAGAAAAACACCCGTCCAAATTAACCTCTGTCTTCTATGGCCAAGCCAATTTTGTATCCAACTTGCCAACTCACCATGGATTCTATGAGATTTGGTCCTCTGGACCATGAGGGACCTTGTCAAATGCTTCAGTAAGTTCCATGTAGACAACATCCACTGCCCCTCCTCATCAACAGTCTTCATTATTTCCTCAAAAAGAGTTAAGTTTGTGAGACAAGACCTCCCTGCATAAAGCCATGCTGACTATCCCTAATAAGTTCATTCTTCTCCAAATGCAAGTAAATCCCATACCTAAGAATCTTCTCCAATAATTTCCCTACCACTGATGTAAGGTTCACTGGCCGATAATCCCTGTTTCCTTTCTCAAACAAAGGAACAAAATTGGCAATTCTCCAGTCTTCTGGGACCTCGCCCGTGGCTAAAGAGGATATAGAGATCTCCCTCAAGACCCCAGAAAACTCCTCCCTTGCCGTTGTCAGTATGCTGCGACAGATCTTATCAGGCCCTCGGGCCTTATTTACCTTAATGTTTTTCAAGACACCCAACACCTCCTCCTTTCTAATATCAGCATGCCATAGAGTATCAACTAACCCCTCTCCAAGCTTATCGTCATTCATGTCTTTATCCTTGGTGAATACCAATGCAAAGTACCCATTAAGGACCTCACCCACTTCCTCTGGCTCCACACATAAATTCCCTCCTTTGTCCTTGAGTAGATTTGGCCTTTCCCTAGTTAGCTTCTTGCTCCTAATATGTGCATAAAATGTCTTCTCCTTAAATGTACTTGCCAAGGACATTTCATTGCCCCTCTAGACACCTAATTTCTATTTTTAAGTTCTTTTCTACTTATTTATACTCCTCACGGGCCTTGTTTGAGTTCTGTTTCCTAAACCTTACATATGCTTCCTTTTTCTTTTTAACTAAACATGCAACATCTCTTCAAGTTTCCTGAATCTTTCCATCCTTATTTTTCATCCTTACAGAAACATGCTGGTCCTGAACTCCAGTCAACTGAGTTTTAAAAGACTTTCAGACAGCTGCACCAAATCCAATTTTTCCAGTTCCTGCCTAATACATTTGTAATTAGCCTTCCCCCAGTTTAGCACTTTCACCTGAGGACTAGTCTTATACTTTTCCTTAACTCTCTTAAAACTTATGGAATTATAAATCATAGAATCCCTCCAGTGCGAAATAAACACTGACCCTCTGAAGAGTGTCCAATCCAGATACACACCCCCTTTCCTATCTCTGTGATCCTGCATTTCCCATGGTTAATTCAACTAGCCTGCACATCCTTGGGTACGATGGGCAATTTTGCATGGCCAATCCATCTAACCTACATATCTTTGGACAATGGGAGGAAACACACGCAGGCATGGGGAGAATGTGCAAACTTTACACAGACAGTTATCTGAGGGTGGAATTGAACCCAGATTCCTGGCACTGTGAGGCAGTAGTGCTAACCAATGAGCCACTGCGCCACCCCAATAAGTTCATGATAATCATTAGACTCTTAATTCCAGATTTTTGTTGAATTAAAATTTTACCATCTGCCATGGTGAGATTTGAACGCAGGTCCCCAGAACGTAACCTGGGTCTCTGGTATAACACTCTAGCAATAACACTATTAGGCTGTCACCTCATTATGATCACTGTTCTCAAATTGCTCCCCCATTCAAAACATCAATCACCTGACGAGGCCCATTTCCTAAATATGGCCCCTTCCCTAGTTGGACTATTTACATATTTTTCAAGTATCCCTCCTGGATGCACCTAACAACTTCTGTCCCATTTAAGCCCTAGCACTAAGAGAGTCCCAGTGAATACTAAGGAAATTGAAATCACCCACTTTCGCAACCCTTTTGGTTTTACATCTTTCCACGATCTGCTAATATATCTGCTCCTTTAAGTGCTGCTGGCTATTGGGTGGCCTATAATATAACCCCATCATACTGAATGTAGCTTTCTCATTCCTAAATTTTACCTAAATTTCCTTGCTGGAAAACCCCTCCAAGATGTCCTCTCTTAGTACAGCTGTGACATTCTCCTTAATCAATAATGCAAATCCCTAACCTCTTTTATACCCTCTCTATCACGCCTGAAACATCTAAACCCTGGCAAGTTGAGCTGCCAGTTTTGCCCTTCTCTCAACCAAGTTTCTGTAATAGCTACCACATCATAGTCCCACATACTAATCTGGGCTCTAAGCTCATCTGCCTTTTCTGTTATACTCCTTGAATTAAAATAAATAAACTTCAGACTGCTAATCCCACCTTGTTCATTCACCTGGTCCTGCCTCATCTTCCTACTAGACTTTCTTGATTTAGCCCTTCTCTTCTCCTCAAACACTCCACATGCTCACCTACTGCTCTGGTTCCCATCCCACTTGCCACACTAATTTAAACCCTCTTGAGTGGCATGAAGCCCTATTGGTGCCCTTCCAGTTTAGGTGCAGGTTTTTGTACAGAATGTTCTGCCTAAGACAACCACTTTTAAAGTTGAAGTTTACCTATTTCACATGTTTGCTACTACCCATTATTGTAATGATATTTAACACAGACACAGAATTCTGAATATCTTCAGTCCCCTGTCCTTGTCACGTTTGAAAACAAGAGATTCCAATGATCCAGGTATCTGAATCCCTCCCTCCTACATCACCTCTTTAACCAAACATTTAACTGTATAATTTTCCTATTTCTGGCCTTGTTGGCACATGGCACAGGGAGTAATTCTGTGATTACAACCCTAGAGGTCCTGCTTTTCAACTTCCTACCTAACTACCCAAATTCTCTTTGAAGGACCTCATCTCTCCTTCCGATGTCATTGGTACCATTATGGAACACAACCTCTGGCTGCTCACTGTCACTCTTCAGAATATCCTGTACACACTCAGACATCCTTTACCCTAGCACCAGGGAGGAAAAACTCCATTCTGGAGTCTCGCTCACAACCGCAGAAACATCGATCTGTGCCCATGACTATAGAGTCTCCTATCACTACCGTTTGCCTACACTTCAACCATCCTTGCTCTACGTATGATCTGGCTGCTGCTGTTGCTTTACCCTGAAAGGCCATTCCCCCCCAACAGTATCTGAAACAGTACACCTGAGTGAGAGGGGAATAGCCAAAGGGGACTCCTCTTATCTTCCTGGTGGTCACTTATTTTCTGTCAATGTAGTTCTTACTCATTAAACATGCTATCCACGATGTTCTCAGCCTCATGGATCCTCCATGGAGAGTCAAACCACAGCTCCAGGTGCTCTATACAGCAAATCAGGAGCTGCAGCTGAACACACTTCCCACACACGTAGTCACCATGGACAATGTCCCTGATATTCCAGCTATCACAGGAGAAGCATTCCAGGGCTGAATTCTCCTGCTATTTTGTATCTTATCAACTACAGACATTAATCTAGTAACCCATTACACGCTACTCACAAAAATCAGGTTTCTCACTCTTGCTCTCTATTCCTTACAAACTACAGTGACAAAAGTAAGTACTTTATCTCCCTCCTGACACTATCCACTCAGTCTCGAACCCTGGCTCCTGAGCAGCCAAGCCTTTGTCACCTCTGAATTCAGCTCTGCTCCCACCACCACTCTAACCGATCTCAGTCCCACTGTGAATTACCTCAATCTCGACCTGACTGAGCCCACTCTTCGGGTATTTATACGGTAGCTCCTGCTGCTGTGAATCCCCAGGTTCACTCTCCTGTGTTCCCACCACTGCTCTAATTGACCTTAGTCCTGTTCTGACTGACTCTGCACCTCAGGTTTTTAAGCTGGTAGTTTGCTGTTGCTGTTCACCCCCAGGTTCACTCTGTTGTGCTCCAGCTGCCACTCTGACTGACCTCAGCCCTACTCTCTTTGTTTCTTAAATACTTATAGAAGTTTTTTCTATATTTTCATATTTTGCACTAGTTTTCTTTCATAATTTACCTTTCCTCTTTTTGACTTTTTTAGTAACCCTTTGTTGATCTTTAAAAGTTTCCCCAATCTTCCAGCCTGCTATTTGCTTTTGCGATATGAAATGCCTTATTAGTTTTTATTTTTATAATATCTTTAACTTCTTGCTTGGCCATGATCTTTCCCCACTTCTTACAATCATTTTGTTCCTTTCTAGAATATATTTTAGTTGGGAACAATTGAGTATCTCCTGAAACATCAGCCACTGCTCATCAACTGTCCAGTCTTTTGGTCATTCTGTCCAGTCTGCAAAGGCCAGATCTGTCCTCATGCCTATGTAATTATCCTTGTTTAGCTCAGAGGGACTCTGTGGGATTCCAGTTTCTTGCCGTCTAACCGAATTTGAAATTCTAGCATGCTACGATCACTCTTCCCGAGAGGATTCTTTACTACAAGATCGTTAATTAATTAATTATTACATAATACCAAATCTGGAATAGCCTGCTTCCTGGTCGGTTCCCCTAAATATTGCTCCATGAAACAATCTTTAATATATTTACTAAACTCTCTTGCGTGGCTACCCTTGCTAATTTGATTAATCCAGTCTATATGCGTGTTAAAATCATCCATGATTATTGCTGTACCTTTTTTACAAGCCCCCAGTATTTCCTGGTTTGTACTGTGCCCTTATATGGGATAACTGTTTCGGAACCTATAAATTACTCCCACGAGGGACTTATTTCGCTTGTTGCTTCTTATTTCTGTCCAGACTGATTCCATGCCTTGATCTGCAGTGGTATCATTTCTCACTACATCACTAATCTCTTCCTTTATTTACAAAACTATACCACCTCTTTCCTCCAATCTATCCTATTATGAAACTTCCATACTCTTGTATGGTTCCTGGGAGTGATATGATGTTCATACATGCTGTCCCTTCATTTTTCTTTTCTGGTAACAATCAGCTTATCACTAACCTGCAACCCCACCTTCTCCTTTAACTTCAATTTTCTGATTTTTCCAGCAACTCAAGACCCCACCCCAATACTGCACTACTTAGTCTAAAGCCTTATCCACGCTCCTAGTTATACAATTCACCAGGACTCTGATCCCAGCATGATTCAGGTGGAGCCCTTTCAATTGGAACAGCTCACTTCTTACCCAGTACTGGCGTCAATGTCCCATGAATTTGAACCCATTTCTTTCCCAACAATTTTGGGGACACACATTTACCGCTTTAATTTTATTGAGCCAGAGCCATAGCCATTTAGCTCATAGTTCACGCAGTAATCCAGAGATTATTACCTTTTTTGGTTCTGCTTTTTAATTTAGTTTCTAGTTGCTCATTTTCCTTCATGCACTAAATTATCATGACTCAGAAAATACATGGCCCATGACCACAAACTGGACAGCCTTGTGATAAGTCACTAAATTGTATTCCTGTATAATGTTTCAAAATTTTTGCATGGTACAAAGAGTTGCTGTAATTACTTAAGGGATAGATGTCCACGTTAGTATTGTTTCTAACTGTACCTAATTGTTGTATCATCTGTAATAGGACTATCTCCAGAAAATATGCTGTCCATCTCATAGAAAGTATGTTGCAACAAAGGAAAAAAGGCTTACTTAAGAAAAAAATCACTGGTACAGCATTGCAATACATGGGTCAACTTAGTTCTCATTTGAAATTGAAATTATCTTTGAATTATCTAACCAAAGTTTAATATAAACAAAATGCACGTAGAAGAGCTTCAAACTGCAATCTAGATATCTTGGAATGAATAATTTTTAAAAGCGTGAAAGACTGGCAATGTTAGTATTCATGACCAATCCCTAATTGCATTTTAGAAGGTGTTGGTAAGTGATTTTCTTGACAACAGAAGCTAACTTGTTGACAGTTATTTGAGAAGGTTCTTTAGTCAACTGTGACAAGAACATAAGAATAAAAGGATCTGGAGCAGTGGTACAACATTCAATCTCCCTTGAGTTTGTTGTGCAATTCAATATCATTGCATCTGATCTTATTTCTCACTTCCGATTTTCTACCTATTTCACATATCCCTCAGTTCCGAGAGATCAAACAGTTATCGATCTCAGTGTTGAAAAACCCAACAATGGCACTGTGAGATACAGAATTCCAATGATTCACAACCTTTCAAGTGAAGAAATTTCTCATCTCAGTATTAAATGAATGGTCCTTACACTGATATTTTTTTTTCTGAAGAAGCGTCTAGACCCGAAACGTCAGCTTTCCTGCTCTTCTGATGCTGCTTGGCCTGCTGTGTTCGTCCAGCTCTACACCTTGTTATCTCAGATTCTCCAGCATCGGCAGTCCCCATTATCACTGATATCATGCTCTTGTGTGTTTTAGATTTTCCAGCCAGAGGAAACAGCTTCACAGTGTCTACTCTGTCAAATCTCTCCAGAATCTCGTATATTTTAATAAGTTCACCATGTATTTTTCTAAACTCCAGAAAGCATTTCACTAAGTTACTCACCTTTGCATCATAGTGAATATAGTGAAATCAAGGCAAGTATATTCCTCTTCAGGTCTCCAAATCAAAGCTGTACAAAGGGTCCAAACCCAAAATGTCAGCTTTCCTGCTCCTCTGATGCTGCTTGGCCTGCTGTGTTCATCCAGCTCTACACCTTGTTATCTCTGTACGTTGTACTCCAGGCCTGGCACAACCAGTGCAATACAGGAACCATAGCAAGACTGGTTTGTTCTTGTACTTCAACTCCAGTTTCTCTCATAAGCACATATGGTTGACACTGACACTCAAGGAACCATCAGCACCCTCACAATCCTTGTAGCTCTATTTGTATCCTCGGCACTTGGCTCTCCCACTCCAATCCGACTTTGCTCACAGCTATACACAATTCCTTAATGCCTGGCTTTTCTGCTTCAATTTGCATCTCCACAGTCCTCACTTCACTTGATGTGCCCCTTCCCCATTTGGTGACCTGCTTACTACCTCCTGGTCTCTTCACTCCTGCTCACACTCCCACTCTCCACCTTACTCCTGAGGACCATGAATTGAAAGACGGGAGCGAAAGAGAGGCTATGAGGGGTCAGGAGGAGGTGCACAAGTGTTTTGAGTGGGGTAGTGAAAAAAATTATGATCCCAGGATTTGAATTATTTTTAAAAAAATAATGAGTATTCACTTTATTGCATCTCCTCTTTGATGCAAGTAGTCACTGTAGCATCACTGACATGATGTCACATGGAAGGTGAATGCACACTCTGAAGTTACAGTGGCAATAGATATACAGCACTGCATTTTTGTGTACTCCTCACAGTTTATGCGAACATCTAATTTTGCATCATCAACAAACATACGATATATTATTCTTGGTTTCTTTGTTAAAGTTATTCACATAAACTGTAAATAATGGAGGTGCCAGCACTGATTCCTGCAACACCATGCTCATTACAGCACAGGCTGACTTGAAAATGTCCCATTGGTACCTTTTTTTAATTCATTTGTGGGATGTGGGCGTCGCTGGCTGGCCAGCATTTCTTACCCATCCCTAGTTGCCCTTGAGAAGGTGGTGAGCCGCCTTTTTGAACCACTGCAGTCCTCCTGCTGTGGGTTGACCCACAATGTTATTAGGAAGGGAATTATAGGATTTTGACCCAGTTCTCAGTTTTCTGTCTGTTGCAAATCCTCTATTCATGCTAATATATTATTCCCAACTCTATGACCCCGTATCTTGTATTTTAACCTTTTGTTTGGCACCTGATCAAATGACTTCTGGAAATCCATGGATATAACATCTACTCAAAAAACAAACAACTGCAGACACTGGAAATCTGAAACAAAAACAGAAATTGCAAGAGAAACACAGGTCTGGCAGCATCCATGGAGATAAAGCTGAATTAATGTTTTGTTTCCAGTGACCTTTCTTCAGACCAATCTGAGTGATTCGCTCACACATTCCACAACTCACTGGCTGGATCTCTCCCACATTAATGCATCTACCAGCAGCAAATGCAGGACAAAACCAGCCTGTTGTTGGAGGAACACAAGACACAATGAATCTCTGATTAGAGCAGCAGCTCCTCACCAAATCTGTCTCTCTCACCTACAGGGTGACCTTGTTCTGATTAGGCAGTGCCACCAAGACCCCAACGGCATAGGTACTGGTCTTTGGCATGTTGCTCTCCATCCACTACCAGGCTCTGTTTACATCAGCGTTGGAACCTTATTTGTAACAGCTGCCTCTCAAACTCAAAAATTCTGAGCTGGAGTTCAAGCGTCCGAAGACATTTCCTATCTACAATGTTCTTAAGATCCCTGCAGCATACTTGAGTTCCCACATGGTACGGGAATTGCAAATAGCAGGTCTCAGCTGCTCATCCATGATCAAAAAAAGTTCTATATGTTTTTAGAATCTAGTTAGCAACCTGACAAAAAAATTCATTTTAATTTGATGCCTGTAGTCCTGTCCATGAATTTCTTATTTTTAACACATTTAGTGTTATACCAACCCTGATAATAGTTTTTTTTCTAAAGTGGATGCTGGAAATCTGAATTGAAAACAGAAATGTTGGAAATACTCAATGGCACAAAAACAAAGTTGCTGGAAAAGCTCAGAAGGTCTGGCAGCATCTGTGGAAGAGAAAACAGAGTTAACGTTTTGGGTCCGGTGACCCTTCCTCAGAACTGGAGTTCTGGACCCTGGACTCGACCCGAAACGTCAGCTTTCCTGCTCCTCTGATGCTGCTTAGCCTGCTGTGTTCATCCAGCTCTACACCTTGTTATCTCAGATTCTCCAGCATCAGCAGTTCCTACTATCTCTATAACATTTCAGGTCCTGTGACCCTTCTTCAGAACTGATGGCCACTAGGAAAAAGTCATTTGTTATGCAGAAGATAGGGTAGGAGGAGGTGGTAAGAGGTAAATGATACAGCCCAAAGAGAAAGAAGAATAGTTGGACAAAGGAGTGGATAATAGTCAGCCGAGAAGAATGAAAAACTGCTAAAGGGACTATTAGTGGCTAACAACGGGTAGCGTGAAATAGCAGCCCGTATGATAACAAGGCCTGGTGTGTGGGGGTTGGGGTAAGGACATTAAAGAAGGTGCCTCAAGCCCTAAAACTGTTGAACTCAATATTGAATCCAGAAGGCTGCAGAGTTCCCAAGCAGAAAATGAGGCGCTGTTCTTTCAACCTGCATTGAGCTTTCCTGGAGCAATGCAGCAAGCCTGAGACAGAGAGTTTGGCCGGAAAACAACGTGGTGTGTTGAAGTGGCAGGCAACCGGAAGCTCAGGGTCTTTTTTGCAGACAGAACGCAAGTCTCCTGTGAAACTGTTACCCAGTCTATGTTTTGTTTCCCCAATGTAGAGGAAACCACATTGTGAGCAATGAATACAGTAGATTAGACTGAGTAAAGTGTAGGTAAAGCACTGCTTCACCTGAAGGTGTGTTTGGGCCCTTGGACACTGAGGAGGGCGGAAGTAAACAGGCAGATATTATACCTTCTATAGTTGCAGGAGAAAATACCATGGGGCTGTGGGAGGGGACCCTTCATCAGGACCTGAAATGTCAACTTTCCTGCTCCTCTGTTACTGCCTGACCTGCTGTGTTCCTCTAGCTCCACAATGTATTGGTCCCCTTGTTGAAGTTGGCATCATCAGAACAGACGTGATAGAAACAGAGGAACTGGGAGAATGGAAGAGTACTTACAGGAAGGAAATAGTAGGAACTGCCGATGCTGGAGTCTGAGATAACAAGGTGTGGAGCTGGGTGAACAAAGCAGGCCAGGCAGCATCAGAGGAGCAGGAAAGCTCCTTAGAAGAGACTTCGCAATGGGGTGTGAGGACATATAGTCAAGGTAACTGTGGGAGTTAGTGGGTTTGTAGTCAACTATAAACAGATCCTAACTTTGACCTGCTCCATCTTGGAAACCTTCCAAATGACCTCACCACCTGCTCCTTCGCATATTTCGAATGCGCATGCGGTAAGAAGCGGTGAATCACACCTCTCGAAACGGGGGCGGGGATTTTATTGTGGGTCGCGAGAGCGGCAGTTGGGTGGCGCTCGCGACTGAGCTGACGGTGGAGTGAGCGTGTGCTCGCAGCCGGAATCTGGCGGTGGCGGTTTTCCTGTCGCGGTTCCTCGTATCTTATTCATCCTTTTCCTTCACGGAAATTCACCTGACGGCTTAGACGCATATCCACAATTTTTTTGTTGCTCTGGTTGCGGTGTTTGGTTCGCACCGTGTTCCCCACTCACCAAGGATGTCGAGTCGAGAAGAGGAACGCACGAAACTGGCGGAGATCATTAACCACTGGAATGCCAACCGGCTGGACCTGTTCGAAATCAGCCAACCGACCGAGGTGAGTACCAGGGCCTGAAACGCCGTGCAGGCCGCGGCTGACCCAATCCCCCAGGAACGTCCAGTCAGGCGTTTTAATAGCCCGGACCACGCAGCCGGATTCGGGAATTGAGATTGGAGAAACTGGAGAATTCTAATGTTTTGAGAAGCGTTTTTGCGGTCCGCCCTTTCCACAACAAAGGGCATCCCAGCCGGAGTACTGGTTAGTCGTCTCGGCAGCAGGTTGGGGGTTGGGTGTTTGTTCTGGGGCGGGGAAGAGAGAAAAGAGTAGTGGTGGGAATGAGATAATAAAATGCCGAACTTTTGCCGTGTGTTCTCTTTGTGACTGCAATTTTTTCTTTAATTTGGGAAGACATCCTGAATATTATCCGTATGAAGAAGTAAAGGGCGTGTCGATGCGCTGAAACCACTATGTTGGAAGTTCGAGTTTCCCCAGCTATCAGGCTTAGGGTAGCGCCAGAGGCTGGCTGCACCTTCCTGGGACGGGAGACAATTTCCTGTAACTTTTTACAACCGTTTCTGATTGTTATTATGATTTGTTTGGCTTTTTAGAACGCTTTTGTAAAACAATTGAGTTTGATCCCCATATTTTCTTTAGTTTTTCAGGTTTTTTTTTTCGTGTTCATCTCCACCCTGTCATGAGTTAACATTACATAGGTTTGAGATTCACACCCCAAGTGTCAAGTCATAATTTTTTTCTTATTTGTGCTGAATTCCAAACGAGCTAGTGCAAATCGTAACTTAATACTGCAGACATTTAAATTTGCATTTTTTTCACGACTGCTTCAGTGTAATAAACAAAATTTGGGAACGTTTGAGTTAATTTAAGCATGAGTATTAATCGCAATTTTGATACTGTCTGTTCAATTAGATCTCCAAGTAACATAATAGAAATTTGTGGCTTGTAAAGTAAAAATATGCATTTAATAAATTGCAGCACAACTAAACTTTCCCCAAATGTCATAGCCAGTAATTATTGGACTAGGGCAACTATAACTCTCTCTTTCTGTAAGATATCTTCCATAAAAATCAGAAACACTGATTGATTGATTTAGTTTGTGTCACTACAGTCCCAAGATATAGGGGGAGATTTCTTAAAGCAGCATAGTTTTAAGATGCTTGAACAGGGGAGTGTCTCTAGAAAAGGAAAACTGCTATTCACTAATATGCAACAGTGAAAATAACATGCTGGCAAATGTAGGAAAATACATTTGATTGTCTTGGGAACCCTAGTTTCAAGCTGTTGTATTATTCTAGTTATCAGTTTGTAATGTTTAACCTTACTGAGTGGCACGTCATAAAGGTTACTCACCTTAGAGATCATGTGTCCATTTCTGTTTTTGTCTCTAGCTTAATTTGTTCATTGAGCTTGCCTTTTCAAGTTCTGGTATAATGGGCTAGAGTGTGCTTTTTTTGGTGCATTGCATGTTTGGAAAATAAATGTCGATATTCAGACAAGCTGGAATGTGTGCAGCTGTGCCCCATGTTGGAAATAACAGTAGAATGAAAAATGTCTTTAACTTTTCCTTTGTGAATAAAAACATCTTTGAGTTGATGTTACTAGTGAATTAAAATATTAGGAATTTTTTATTCATTCATGAGATGACGATGTTGCTAGCTAGGCAGCATTTATTGCCCACCCCAATTGCCCAGAGGGCAGTCCAGAGCCAACCACATTGCTGCGGGTCTGTAGTCATAAATAGGCCGGGTAAAGACGGCAGTTTCCTTTCCTAACGGACATTAGTGACAATTAATTCATGATCATCATTAGACTCTTAATTCCAGATTTCTTTTATTGAATTCAAATTCCACTGTCTGTCATGGCAGGATTTGAACCTGGCTCCCCAGAACATTACCTGGGTCTCTGAATTAACAGTCTAGCGACAATACCACTAGGCCATCATCCCCCTTCAGGAATGTGGAATATTTACAGCAAACTAGAGTTGTATCACTTGCTTAAAAATGTTTGATGCGTGTAGAACCCCCAAACACAATTAGTTCTAAAAAATGCTTGCCTTGTTCACAAACTTCTAATTTTTTAAGCTGCCTTTGTTGGGCATGAGATTGTTGAACATTCTTTGTTTTGAATACAGTTTTTGTTCTTGTATTGTTTAATAAATATAGATGTAAAAACACTATTAATTCAGGTGATTATGCTCTTGCATTTTCACACTGACCCTAGCTGTTGAGAGTAGCTCATTTGGTTTACCTTTTTATTGAACAAGTGTTCTGTAAGAATACAGTGTAATATCTTGTCTGGAACACATCTTAAGAAGCATGAATACAGGGAAAGTAGTTTCAAAAAGTCCGCTGAAATAATAGCCTCAAGTGAAAGAGCTGGGGAGGATGGGGAATTCGTATAGAAGCAGAATATGTGTTGACATGTCCAGCTGAAGTAGACTTCTGGATGTCTATAGCCTCTGTTTCATATCCATCTGTGTGTATCGTGATTTTCTTGCTATGTGAAATAACTTTTTCTGCAGTGTTTTGCTTGTGGGTATGATGAACATGGGTATGGGATGAAGAAACTCCTTTTGGCACCACGTCCATTACCCCTTGTGAGAAAGGTGCCGAAAAATGCTAGTTTGGTTTTCAGTCCCTTCCGTTGTTCAGTTTGAGGAAATTAAACACAAACATACATAATAGACGTGACATTGTACTATGGATTTTAGTTGGCTTCTGTTTCCTTTTCAATTGTGAGTAACACTTCGTGGGACTACTTTAGGACTTGAAACAAAAATATGCAGTGTTCTGTCCCCTTTTTTTAAATCAAATGCCTTGCACTTAAATTTTTATAACGTGGTGATTTGTGTTCGTGAAGCTGTTCATTCTTTACACCATTTTTTATGGCACTTGGATCTAAGATTGGTCAGTTAGAAATGTGATGTGCTATTGAAGTTAAAGATACAGCTGCCTCCTAGTTATGGTTTTCTTAATCATTAGTGGGTTTTTTGATCTGAGATTTCTGATTTCTGATTTCCAACTTCCTTGTATATGGCTAAATATTTCAAATAACCAGCATATGATAAAAGCACGTTCTACCATGTGCAAAAGAAACCTGAAGGCGGATCAGGCTACCTCAGGGATCAAGCATTTGTACAGTAGGGCAACCTGGGATTCTATGATGTGAAATTCTGAAACTAGGTTTTTCCTAGTTGATGGTCAAAAATGTCTCGCAGCCAGTAGTGTACTTGTTCCTAGAGAATTGTAAATGGCATATTGAAATGATGCTTAATTCCTGTTTAATAACAAGGCCAGCAATAGCTAATGTACACTTACAGTAATTAGCGTAGTGTTAATTGAACATGCATGAGGGATAGCATTGTGTGTATACATGTACATTTATGGGGGTTGGTTTAGCTCAGTTGGCTGGGCAGTTGGTTTATGAAGCATGTGATGCTGACAGCATGCATTCAATTCCCGCTTTTGTTGAGGTTACAATGAAGGACTCGTTCTCAACCTCTTTCCTCACCTGAGGTGTGATGGCTGTCAGGTTAAATCACCACCAGTCATGTCTCTCTAATGAGAGGACAGTCCTCTGGGCTGGTAAGACTACGGTGACTTGGTGTATTTATTTTCAATGATTTAAGTGCGAAAATGGGTAGTAGCTTAAAAAAAACGTAACTCCAGTATGCAGATTTGTTGAATTGATCTCATGTTGAGTATTTGAGAACTGTAAAGTAACAGAGCTACCAGAAAATTATCTTGTGCTGAAGTTTTATCTTTTTGATTTATCAAGAACTTGATAAAATGAAAGTTGATAGAGAAATGATGTGATTAAGCAACAAATGACCACAAACTTTTTTATTTGAAAAGAATGAAGGGCAGCAACAGCATTTTTGTAAGAATAATGTAGTCAAAATGATTTAAAATAGTGTCTAAGACACAATAATATGCTGTCATGGTTCACAGTACAAAAGAAATACTCCTGGAGGGAAACAATCCATATAAAGCCAAGATGGATTTAAGCTTTTGTTTTCACTGTACTTCTCTCCATTTAAGGGAATAAATTATTGGTAGAATGTAAATATTGCAGAAAAGAGAAATGTTGCATTTTGTCTTGTGGTCATTAGGACAAATGTCAGAATACAAAATTTTAATCTGATTTACAATTATAATTACATTAATTAAGGTATTCTGACATGCTAAGGCACACATCCAGGACAGGTGGGACTTGGACCTGGACCTCTGAGCCAGAGGTTAGAATTCTACCAATGTGCAACAAGGATCCTAAGTCATAATTTACTCTTCTTGAGAAAAGGGATGCTGATTGAAGATTGTCACTGATTGGCAGAGGCATTGCCACAGGGACTATTGGTCTCTTCTTGTTCCCAAGTACTTCAAAAAAGGATGTGATACTTGAATGTTTTGTTCTTAGAAGTCTACAACAAAATTATTTCACTTCATAGGCATAAAGAATATGCCGGAACAAGAATTCATAGAGGATGAGATTGAGTGAGTGGATTAATTACGAAATATCTAACCTATGCCGTGCCTTGTTATGCGTTGGGCTTTGGTAGGGAGTTTATTTCACTTGTGTTTGATCTGTTTATGCTGCTATCTTGCCTCAATAGGTAACCCAACTGAAAGTAAAACCTGCATGAAGTACAGTGGCGTTGTAAACTTAAGCAGAAATATTTTGGAGTTATTTTGTAAAAGTGATTGCTCATGGGATGTGACAATACTGGCTATTAGTGATTATCAACCATCCCTAGTTTTCCAGAGCGTTGTTGATCTGGAGTCGCATGTAGGTGAGGCAGGGTAAGGTTGGCAGATTTCTTTCCCTAAAGGACATTAGTGAATCAGATGGGTTTTTACAATAACTGACAGCAGCTATACGGTCATCGTTGACTAGGTTTTTTTAACACCAGTTTTTTAAAATTGAATTTAAATTACTCAATCTGCTGGAGGAGGAGGAGAGACTTTGAAATATTCAGTAGGCTTCGATGAATTGTGAAGAAAAATTAATATTGAGTCGTATGACCTTTTTTCCAGCTTCCAGAGGTGTTTTAGATTCATATTTCCATCATTCACTTTTGTTGCTTTTCTTGCCAGAATTGAGTTAAATGTCCTTCTCATAGGTGAGAATTCATACTAAAATAATGTGCCTGCAATTACCAGTGATATTGATAAAATATTAGCCAGTTCATCTCATTAAAGGTATTCATATATGGAATATATCTGTCACACTCACTATCACGTTTGTAGATGGAGGGCAGATTATGATGAGTTAGGAAATGAGTGACATGCTATAGCATCTCAAGCTTGGGACTGACCTTGAAATTGCATTTATTTATAGATAATATCCCTGAATGGGTTAATTAGAAATTATGGCATACTTCTGGAGCAGGTGGAACTTGAACTCGGACTTCCTGGCTCAGAAGTAAGGACACTACCATTGCACCCCCTCAATATTTATACAGTTGGCCAAGTTCAGTTTCTGGTAAATTGTAACCCACAGGATGTTGATAGTGGAAGATTCTACAACCTTGAGGACCTCCCTCCGAGATGTCCTGGGACTGAAATAATTGATCCCCAACCTCCACAGCCATCTTCGTTTGAAGTTTCATGTAGCATAAAGGATGGAGAGTTTCCCATGATTCCCAATGACATCAATGTTACTAGGAGTCCTTGCTGCCATACTGTCAAAAGGTGCCTTAATGTCAAAAGCAGTTGCTCTTGCCTCAACTGCTAGGGTCAACTCTTTTTATATGACTGCAGTGAGGCCAGTAGCTAAGTTGCCCTGATAACCTCCAAATTGAAATTATGAATACTTCATTGTTGTTTGTGTGCTGTGTGACAGCATTGGCAGTGATGCCTTCCATTAGTAAGCTGACAACTGAGTAGATTGGCAGGTTGTATTTATCTTGTTCTCTGGGTGAGCAAACATGCAATCCACTTCCAGGTGGATGCTAATGTTGTAGTTATTTGGAACAGCTTGCCTAGGGCCGTAGCTTGATCTGCAGCCTAGGTCTTTAGTACTATTACCGCCTCGCAATATCCAATACCTTCATTCATTTCTTTTATTATGTAGAGTAGATCAGATTGGTTCAAGTATGACACCTGTAATTTTGGGACCTAATGAGGTGAAGATGATGGATCAGACAATCTGATCCGACACTTCAGGTTGAAGATGGTTGTCATTGCTTCAGCCTCTTTGTAACCAATGTGCCCCTCTTTCTTTCCCCACCTCCCCAAATAAGCATTGACAATTGGAGTAAGTTTATCATCTTCCCTGGGTTGCATGCAATGCCAAGGTTGTGAATGGTTTCTGTAGTGGAGAACATTTATAAGTGAATTTGTATGGAAGTTGGAACACTATTGAACAACATAAAGTTGCTGTTCATGTGTATGAGCAAACATTTGCATATCAAATCTTTAAAATTAATATTAATACACCCTGTACGGGATCTTGTTTATAGGTAAGAGCACTTTAAGTTGGATGTTTGTAAATTGGCGACTGCCTGTGTTTGTTTAATTGTCCATGATGTAGAGACATCGGTTTTGGGCTGGGGTGAGCAAAGTCAGAAGTCACACGACACCAGGTTATAGTCCAACTGATTTGATTTCAATCACAAGCTTTTGGAGCACTGCTCCTTCATTGTAGCTACTATCAGCACCACAAACTGCTGACTCAGAGTGGAGAGGATCTTCAAGAAGATGTCACATAGCGACACAGACATCAAGTTTCTGCAGAGATGCAAGAAAGCACACAAGATCCTCAAAGGAATACAGATCACAAATCCACTCAAGTCGACCTACAACAGACTGTGCTGAAAGATTCTACTGTCGTACCTATTGCACAGTCCTCAACCATCGTGTACACCAGTTCTATAGCAGACGTCACAACCTTGAAACCAAGATAGAGTCCAAATTCTCACCTTGCGCTGAGGACATAGCGGGTCAGCTATGAGACACTACCAAGCAGACGAGGCAACGGAACTGCAACACCTACGTGCACGCCAAGAACAGGAAACTTGAGAAACTCTGCATCACCACCAGTAGTAACCAAGCCACCACTGGTATCATTTTTGAAACCAGTACCACCATAGGGAAGTCCATCAACTTGTCTGATCACACCCTTCAACCAGACAAAATCTGAGTTCTCAGCCAAGGGCTCAATTTCTGTCCCACTACCAAAATGGATCCCGTCGGTCGCGGACAGACAGGACTTCAGGTGAATGAGACTGAGACGTCTTCCACAAACCCCAAGATATCAGCAGCTAGTCTAATGAACCAACCAAAGAATTGGAACAGTTGTAGCAACCGAAGAAGTTGGACCCCTTGGGAAAGCTGCTGGCCTAAGCAGTTCAAGCCATCAGGAGATGTCAACACCAGATTTTGTCAGCTGCATTCAAGATTGCCCAGAATGTCACCCAAGCACAACACAGTGATATCCACACTCAAGACCAACTGTAACATTGTCATCAAACCAGCAGACAAAGGAGAAGCCATCATACAGAACTGAATGAGGCAAAGAGGCGTACTGACAATGGAACAAGCAGGAATGCTACAGACAATTACCTGCCTATACAACCAAAACACTCTGAAGGTCTGGATCAGTCTGCTGAGTTGACCAGAGTATCCTATGTGCTCTCATCCCACATATTCTCATGTAGGAGACTTCTACTGCCTTCCAAAGATACACAAAGCCATCAGGCAACGGGACCATATGTGAGAACCTCTAGCTACATCGAGGGTATCTTAACCCATTGTACAAGGAACCCCCAGCTTCTGTCATGACACTACATACTTATAGAAACTCGGCACCCATGGACCAGTCAAGCCAGGAACATTCCTCATCACAACAGACGTCTTGGCACTCTATACCAGCATCCCTCACACCGGCATCGCTACAATAGCCTCAGTTTGCAACATTGACAACTGCCAATTTCCAGGTGCCATCCTACAACTCGTCCATGTCAACCACAACACCTTCACCTGTGACAGCGAGCTCTTTATCCAGTCACTCGGAGCAACCATGGGGATTGGGTGTGCACCCCGATATGCCAACATTGCACAAGTTCGAGCAAGACTTCTTCACCACACAGGATCTCCAACCAATGCTATACACCAGATATCTACATATCTTCTTCCTTTGGGCTCATGGTGAAGAATCACTAAACTACACAGCGATATCAACAAATTTCATCACACCATCAGACTTACCATGGGCTACTCTTCAGAATTGGTTTCATTCATGAGCTCACGCATCTCTGTCAAGGATGGACTCCTCAGCATTCTACCGCAAGTCAACGGATAACCTCACTAAGGTTTACTTCTTCCCTAGCTTCTACCCTAAACACACTAAAGAAGCCTTTCTGAAGAAGGGTCCAGACCCGAAATGTCAGCTTTTCTACTCCTCTTGGCCTCCTGTGTTCACCCAGCTCTACACCTTCTTGTCTCAAAGAAGCCATCCCCTACGGACAAGCCTTGTGCATATACAGGATTTGCTCAGGCGATGAGGAACGAACCAGACACCTACAGCCGGTGAAAGGCTCCCTCATAAGAATTGGATATGATGCTCAGCTCATCGATTGACAGTTCTGACATGTCACAGTGGAAAAACTGTGACAATTCATCTGATTGAAGGAGCAGTGCTCCGAAAGCTTGAGATTTTAAAAAAGAGTGCTGTTGGACCTGTGTGACTTCTGAATTTGTTTAATTGTCCACTACCATCTGTGCCTGGATGTCACACGACTGCAGAGCTTTGATCTGATCAGATGGTTGTGGAATATCTCAGCTTTTGATATGTGTTATTTGGGGATGATGTTAATGTGGTTTAAAGTTAGAGCTACAAGATTTGAGGCAGAGAAATAAAGTGAGCAATCAGGAAAGAAGCAATGCATTGTATATGAAATCACACATACCTTCAGATATCTTGTATTTAATTATCTTCCCTGCTGACTTGACTTGCTGGAATGAATCTATCTGAAAAGGCTGTTGGACAATTTTCCATAATGGATGGAATCTCTATGGAAGCACTAGAATATGACACAAACTCTAAAGTGCAATTCCATGATCTAATTTCCCTTATCAGGAAGGAGGAGTAGTGCATGTCTGGAGATCTTGGAGATGCTATAATCATGATCATCTTCACGAAAGATGATTTGTCTGAGTGTTGTCAAGCATAGGGAAAGTTTTGTCAGAATCCTCCTCCACCGCCGCCCGCCCGCGCACGCGGCCCCCCCCACCCCAAACCTTTCATTTTACTCCCTGTGGATGAAAGGCTTCTTACAGAATTGTTGTGTGAATTCTATTGTCCAATGTGCATGACAGGTATGATCTTCAAGATTTGGCAACTATGAGAAATGCAAGAAGCAGTACCAACCCTTGTCTGTGGCCTTCTTTAAAGTCAGAAAGGCCTTCACTGTAACAGTGAGGGATAGTGGGGCATCTTCCTCCATTTCAGCATCTCCTTAAACTGTCTCCATCTTCTTTCATCTCTCTTATATATCCTAGAATAAGAAATTGTGAAAGTAGCCCAAGTTTATTATCTTTCTCTATCTATATTTAAATATTTTCATAGTAACTTGCATGGTGATTTCTCCACACATTTTATTGTAATGCTGCATTATGTTTAGTTAGAGTGCCTTCATTTTCTTTTCAATATTGTAGATAATTTAAATATGAATGACCATTTTGGGGTTACTAGATATAGCAATTAAGTAACGGCTGAAAATTGGTTTGTACAACTGCGTGGTCTCCAGGCTGTAGGTTTGACTATTTGTGTGAATCAGAAATGCTGTTAAGGTATGTGTAGAGACATACTATTATAGCAGTTCTCCAGATTTAGAAAAATCTGAAGTGTTAGCTGCTACCTTGGGAAGGTAAGGTGGAGAAAAGGAAGGAGTAGGGAGAGGTTTGCTGACTTACTACAAGTAACTAGTAGTGCTGAACTGTTAGTTGAACAGTCGTATTTTTGAGATTCTTGGATTTGTAGATTAATTTGAAGTTCCATTCTCCTGATCTGTTTTTTTTTTAAACTGGCTTGCAGCACTCTGAAACATGATCTTTGCCTGCAACACACAAGATAATTCTTTGGCTATGACCTTCATGTTCGCATGTGCATGCGCGCGCACACATTTCAGTACCAAGCTGGTACACCCTTGCAAGAGCATTCTGTCCCACTGGTCCACTTCAAATGAGTTTAAACTGGCATTTTGACACTTGCTTTCTTCACAAGGCAAAGCACAATGTGGATCTAGTTTGGGGCATAATCCACAGTGTGGCTTGTTATTGAGCTGGGAGTCATCACCCTCTTCTCGAAGGTATAAATAGCCATAGTCCAGTCTGTTTTTAAGTTTGACTCCTTTAGGTGTAACATCCCATGGGTCCTGCACCAAGTTATTTATTTTACTTCTGCAGTTATCTTGTTTCTAGCAGTCTTCTAATTCCGAAACATGACTTTTAGAAAAAGGCTAAAAACATCGGTAGTATTTTGCTAGTCTGACCCGTCATAACAAAACTGAGTGGATTTATTTGGCACTAATTGTAGATTTCATTTTATTTAGGGATTTTTGAGATTTTTCACACTGGATGAAAATGTCCAAGGCCCAGCTAGATCATCTACGATCTAAACAGCCGCATGACACAACAATAGTTAACAATTACTTTGCAACAGATCCTGACGTATTATAAGGCAAAACCCAGTGTTGAGCTTTGGGAACCATATTTCCAAAATCACCTGTTCCTTGCAATCGTGCTGAATTTTCCGTATCTCACTTTAGTGCTACATAGAACATAATAGAACAGTACAGCACAGTACAGGCCCTTCGGCCCATGATGTTGTGCTGAACGTTTACCATAAACCTAAGGTCTATCTAACCTCCACCCCTGCTCATGTCAAAGTACTATTATTTGAAATAAATCACCATAATGTGCAAATAAATGGATCAATACTAACTGCTTTCATCATCTCTTTTAAGGAATGTATTCCATACATTGAGTCTGAAATACTGTTTTTATGCAGATAGCTCTTGAATTTACCCCCATCCCTTCAAGAACATGTCCATTGGTTCCCCTGTTTTGGGCAAGTTAAATAGCTTCTTATCATTTGCATTGAATAGGCCCATTAGAATCTTAAAATCACCAATCCACTCTGCCCCTCAATTTTGTACATTCCAGTATGAAAATGCCCAATTTACGTAGTTACTTAACTTTGCCTTATCTCGTTTTATCATACAGGTTGCACACTCTGGCTTGCTTTTTGTACTGTGCAATTCAACTTAAAAAAAAAATGTAAAGGTGCAATCAACAGAAAAGTTTGAATTTGCCAATTTTAAAACTGAAACCTACTTGGAAAGGAATGGGAAGTAAAGGTAAAATTTCTAAGCAGGGAAGTCTCTTTGAAATGATCAGAAGGTGCTGTTAATTGTCCTTGTGTAGTAGCGCTCGGAATACATATATGCTGTTGCCTTTATGCCTCTAGGAGCAGAAATAGGTCATTCAGCCCATGAGTCTGCTCCATTTAGTCATGGTTATGTTTCTCAACCCTGTTCTCCTGCCTCCTCCCCTTAATCCTTGATGGCCTTACTAATCAAGCAAGAAAGGGAGGCGGTGTGTTTTTGATTATGGAATACATTACTGTTGTAACTAGAAAAGATATTTCTGAAAAATTGTCCCGTGAAAATATATGGGTAGAAATAAAGGAAAGATCACCTTGATAGAATTGTACTGTAGCCCCGCCCTAAAAAAGTAAGAGGGAAATTGAGAAGGAAATTTGTAGGGAGATCTCTGATATATGTAAGCATAATGTAAGGTTGTAATATTGGGGGATTTTAATTTTCCAAACATTGACCGTGTTAAAAGGTTTGGATGGTGAAGAATTTGTTAAATGTGTTCGAAGATTTTTCTTTGTGAATGCTCCTATTAGAGAAGGAGCAAAATTGGACCTTCTTTTTGGCAAATAAGGCCGGACAGGTGACTGGAAGTAAAAGTGAGGGAACATTGGTTCTAGCAATCCTAATTCTATTAGTTTCAAATTGGTTATGGAAAGCTCATCCTTTTCCATAAAAGTTAATGTTTTTAATTGGAATAAGTCTATTTTAATGATGAGATGAGAACTTTCCAGAGTTGATTGGAGTAGACTGTTTGTAGGTAAAAGGAAGTCTGACAAGTGAAAGGGTTTCAAGAGTGTGACGAGTGTTCAGAGGCATTGTGTTCCTGTTCAGAGTGAAGGGTAAGGCTGGTAAGATAAGGAACAATGGATGAATAAAGATATTGAGGTTCTTGTCAAGAATAAAAGAGAATCTTATTTTAGATACAGATAACGCAGTTCAATTGAATCTCAATCAATATGAAGAGCGTAGGGTCATTTTTAAAGAAATCGAAGGTAGAGAGGGGATATGAGATAACATTGGCAGATAAGGTTAAAGATAATCCAGAGAGATTCCACAAATACATTAAGAGCAAGAGTGTAACTAGGAGGAGGGTAGGGCCCCCATAAAGATCAAAGATGTCGTCTTTTGTTGAATCCCAGGAGATGGGAGGGACACTAAATGAAATACTTCCTATCAGTTTTTACTGTGGAGAAAGAAATGGAGTCTAGAGAATGCAGAAAAATAAACATTGCAGAAGAGGAAATTCAGGAGGTCTTGGAGAACATATAGGCGGATAAATCTCCTGGACCAGATCTAATGTATCCCAGAATGTTGTAGGAAGTAATAGAGGAAATCGAAAGCCCCCTTTGCAGAAATATTAACATGATCAATAACTACGGGTGAGGTGCCTGATGACTGCAGGGCGGCAAAGGTTGTACCTTTTGTTTAAGAAAGGGTGTATGGAGAAGCCAGGAAACTATAGACCTGGGAGTCTACTTCTGTTGTGGATAAATTGTTGGTGATTTTAAAAGGTAGGATTTATGGATGTTTAGGGAGGCAAAAAATGATTAGGGATAGTCAGCATGGTTTTGTGCAAGGAAAATTGTGTGTCTCAGACTTGGTTTTGAGGAAGTCACCAAAAAGATCGACAAGGGCAGAGCTGTAGATGTTGTTTACTTGGACTTTAGTAAAACCTTAGACAATGTTCCGCATGTTGTAGTAATTAGTAAAGTTGGGTTATATGGGATTCGGTGAGCTTGCCAGTTGAATATATAATTGGCTGAAAAAAATGTTAAATTGAGTTCAGTCTGGATAAATGTGAGGTATTGCATTTTGATACAACCTACAGGGGTAGGACTTCTACAATTAATGCTAGGGCCTTGGGTAGTGTGATAGAACAGAGGGAACGAAGGGTTCAGGTACATAATTCTGAGGTTTGTGTCACACAGACAGGGTGGTTAAAAAGGCATTTAGTACATTTGCCTTCATTAAGTATAGGCGTTGGGAAGTCCTGTTGAGGTCATACAGGACGTTGCTGAGGCCTCTTCTTGGAGTACTGTGTTCTGTCCTGGTTGCCCAGTTATAGGAAGGATATTAAGCTGGAGAAGGTTCAGGAGAGATTTACCAGGATGTTGCCGGGTATGGAAGGTTTGAGTTACAAAGAAAGGCTAGACAGACTGGGACTTTTTTTCACTGGAGCACAGGTTGAGTGGCGATCTTTATAGAAGTTTATAAAATCATGAGAGGTACAGATTGAGTTAATGGTAGTTGTCTTTTCCCTAGGATGGGGGATTTCAAAACTAAGGGGCACATTTTTAAGGTGAGAGGAGAAAGATTTTAAAGACATACATGAGGGTGAGAGATGTCCGACTGGGGAAGCTGGAAGCTGATGTTGCTGGCGTATGAAGAAAAGGCTGTGCAAAGGAGGCTGTATTGTGTTGCATGTGGAAGTAGAAGGCTTCAAAATGGAGAGAACAGTTCAAACTTCTTAATAAAGAAATACTCAGCAAAATGAGAACCAGGAAAATACCTGAGATAACTTATTTGAAAATGAATAGGAAATCTCTATCTTTTGGCTGTAAATGTTCCGTTACTTTGAGGAAAGGATGTAGTCGATTCATACTGAAAATTGAGTTTAAACTTGAGTTTGAGGTTTAAGATTTAGTTAGAACAGAAGTAACTGCCTGGTTATAATGTCTTTCTACATAAGAAATTGTCAGTTTTTGTAAAAAAAATTACAAATTTATGCTTGTGCCAAAACAAATGTCTGTTGCTGTGTTTGATCGCCCCACCGTAGAGCCGATCCTCTTGTGAGCAGTGAATACGCTCCCAAAGTGTAAGTTGTAGAGGTAAATGGCTGTTTGACTTGGATGGTGAACATATTTCCCCCTCATTGTTGTGGGTTCATGTCACAGTTCATGCCCTATCACGAACATTTGTTGCAGTCTCGGTCATTACTCCCTCAACTAGTTTCAGTCTTTGAATTTGCTGTTTCATGTATCCAATTGCAAAGTTATGGACCGTGCTTGTTTTTTGCAAATTAAAGAAAGGAATTCCAATTAATTTTGGCAAGTATTTTACCACTGCCAAACTCTTGATGAATAGTCCAGTGTCTTTAGAGTTTTAAATCTTAGTAAATCTTAAACTTTTACTGTCATAAGGTTTTACTGCAAATCCTTGCTGCAAAACACAATTACAATACAATTTTGTGTTGACTAGCTTGATTGTGATTGAACTGCTAACTGAAATTAAGGAAGTTGGCCTGAACAATTAAGTTAATGGGACAATGAAACTAGCTTGTATGCAGTTTTAGAAGTGACTTTACAAGATTCACAACACTATTGTGCTCAGTTCATTTTTTTAACCTGGCATTCTATAGAGCAGATATCACACTTTCAGTGCTGGTAGGAACTGCAGATGCTGGAGAATCTGAGATAACAAGGTGTAGAGCTGGATGAACACAGCAGGCCGAGCAGGAAAGCTGACGTTTCGGGCCTAGACCCTTCTTCACAAATTCATTTCTGATGCTGCTTGGCCTGCTGTGTTCATCCAGCTCTACACCTTGTTATATCACACTTTCAGTGATATGTTTTCTGCTTGGAAATATTAGTATATAAGTGTTGCATGGTATTATTTACAGTGAAGCAGGTGCCAGCAAGAACACTCAGCAACCACAACTTTAGTTGCAGCACAAATCTCAGTTCTGAGAGCTTGTGAGAAGCTTGAACTGAGAAATTAGGCTAATTTGATGTGATGTTTGTGTAATCCTCTGCATTATACGTAAGCATGTCAAAGAGTGACAATTAGTGCTTTCATTGTGCTGTGGTGAATGTGTTTGGCAAATTTTTCAAGGAACAGGATAATTCCATTCTGTCTTGCAACACTCTTAAAATTTAGTGTCTGTTGGTAGTGATAATATGAAGTGTGGTGAGAGCGGGCTCTATTATTCTGGTTTCTATATCTAAATTTATTTTCACTTGCATGAATTACAAGGATATTGTTGACCATGAAATCTGGGCCAAAGTGTTGGCATTCCTTGCTGATCTTGAGGGAAGCTACCTACAAAGATCTATCAGTCGCTGTGGCAAGGATTTTGCCTTTCCCATGTCAGTTTGAATCTGATCTCCAGTTGAAAGGATCTCCAGCATCTAGCAGCAGTGACGTGTTAGACAACAAACCGGGAAATAAGATACAACTATCTCTGATTTACTTTTTTTAAAAAAAAGTAACAAATTGAAGTGACTTTTTAGAACATACAAATGAAAGAAGCTGAAATATTAAATAAATTCACTTTAAAATAAATGTTTTTCTAATAGAGAAGTTTGACATGCAACAGAGTTTCTATAGCCAGAGTTGTTTCCAGCAAAAATTATGAACTTGATGCCAATATTCAAATAAAAACAGAAAATGCCAAGAATTACACAGCAAAGTCAGGCAGCATCAGTGAAAAGAGGAATACTAATATTTCAGGTCTTTGACATCCATCAGAACTGGGAAAACATGATGTAATATGTTTTGGGCAAGGAATGAAAGGATCAGGGAGGAAAGGAGTGCGCGACAGGGTGGATGACAGGAGAGATTGAATGAGGAGGTAGTTTTTAAGGGCCAAAGGGAATAGTTAATGAGGCAAAGAAAGAAACAAAAGATGTGCCTACAAATTTTTGTATTCTATAGAATCCCTACAGTGCAGAAACAGGCCATTCAGCCCAACAAGTCCACAACAGCTCTCCAAAGAGCATCACGCAGACCCGTTCCCCACCCTAAATTTCCCATGGCTAATACATCTAACCTACACATCCCTGGACACTACGGGGCAATTTAGCATAACTAACCCACCTAACTTGCACATCTTTGGACTGTCGCAGGGGGAGGGGACATGGGGGTGTACAGACACGGGGAGAATTGTGCAAACTCCACACAATCGCCGAGGGTGAAATTGAACCTGGGTCCCTCGCGCAATGAGGCAGCAGTGCTAACCAGTGAGCCACTATCGTGGGATGTGGGCATCACTGGCTGGCCAGTATTTATTGCCCGTACCTAGTTGCCATTGAGAAGATCATAATGAGCTGCTTTCTTGAACCATCTACAGTTCCATGTGCTGTAGATTGATCCACAATGCCATTAGGGAAGGAATTCCAGGACTTGGACCCAGTGATAGTGAAGGAATAGTAATCTATTTCCAAGTCGGGAAGGCGAGTGTTATGGAAGGGAATTTGCAGGTGATGGTGTTGCAAGGTATCTGCTGCCCTGTTCTTCCAGATGAAAGTGGTTTTGGGTTTGAAAGGTGTTCTCTAAGGATCTTTGAATTTCTGCAGTGCATCTTCTAGTTAGTCAAGCATTGCACGCATAAGGCTGTGGGACAGCTTTCCCAATTTTGACACCAATCCCCTGAATCCCCTAAGGCAGGACTAAGAAAAAATACCTGTTCGGGATTATGAAAAGCTAGGAATAAAATTAAAAAACAGGTCTTCAAGGGTCATAATCTCTGGATTGCTGCCCAAGTCACGTGCAAATTGGCATAGAGGGGTGAGGATCAGGGAAGTAAACACGTGGCTAAAAGAGTGGTGTGGAAAAGAGGGTTTCCTTTTCATGGGGCACTGGCATCAGTTCTGGGACAGGAGGGATCTATGCCACTGGGATGGACTCCACCTGAACAGGGCCGGGTCCAGTGTTCTAGCGAAAAGGGTAAATAGGGTGGTCAGTAGAACTTTAAACTAGTAAGTAGGAGGAAGGGAGGAGTGAGCGTACAGGGAGTATAACAATAAATGGAAGGCAAAGCAGCAGGTTAGCAGGTGACGAGAAAGCTTCAACTCCATTTGAAAATTAGAAAAAAAAGTTAAAGGGAAGGAGAACTCCAGAGCTGTTAGTAATGGAGGTGATAGGACTCAAAAAGAAGGTGCAAAAACTGGCATAAGGGCACTTTATCTGAATGCTTGGAGCATTCAAAACAAGGTGAACGAGTTGACAGTGCAAATCATGGCAAATGGGTATAATTTAGTGGCCGTTACAGAGACATGGTTGCAGGATGGCCATGACTGGAAGTTAAATATCCAGGGGTATCAAACTGTTCGTAAGGGAGATGGTGTCGCTCTGATTTTTAAGGATGATGTCAGGGCGGTAGTGAGAGATGATATAGGTTCTACTGAACAAAAGATTGAATCCATTTGGGTGGAAATTAGGAATAACTGGGAGAAGAAGTCACTGATTGATAGGTGTGGTCTATAGGCCACCAAATAATGACATTGTGGTGGGACGGGCAATAAACATAGAAATAACTAATGCATGTAAAAATAGTACAGCAATTATCATGGGGGATTTTAATCTACATATCGATTGGTCAAACCAGGTCGGTCATGGCAGCCTTGAGGAGGGGTTCATAGAATGCATCCGCGATAATTTCCTTGAACAATATGTAATGGAACCTACAAGGGAGCAAGCTATCCTAGATCTAGTCTTGTGTAATGAGATAGGAATAATTAATGATCTCACAGTTAGGTGTTCTCTCGGAAGGAGCGGTCACAGTATGGTCAAATTTAAAATACAGATGGAGCGTGAGAAGGTTAAATCCAGTACCAATGTCCTGTGCTTAAACAATGAAGACTATGATGGGATGAGGGAGGAGTTAGCCAAGGTAAAATGGGAGCAAAAACTTTATGGTGGATCAATTGAGGAACAGTGGAGGACTTTCAAAACGATTTTTCACAGTGCTCAGCAGAAGTATATTCCAGTGATAAGGAAGAACTGTAGGAAAAGAGACAGCCAGCCATGGCTGACTAAGGAAATAAAGGAAAGTATCAGATTGGGAAAAAAAACACATACAAAAAAGCAAAGAGTAGTGGGAAACTAGTAGACTGGGAAATCTTTAAAGGCCAACAGAAAGCCATAAAAAAAGTTATAAAGAAAAGTAAGATAGATTTATGAGAGTAAACTAGCTCAGAATATAAAAACAGGCAGCAAAAGTTTCTATAAATATGTAAGTCGTAAAAGAGTGGCAAAGGTAAACATTGGTCCTTTAGAGGATGAGAAGGCCAATTTAATAACTGGGAATGAGGAAGTTGCCGAGACATTAAACAGTTATTTTTTCGGTCTTCACAGTGGAAGACACACATAACGTGCCGAAAACTGATGGCAAGAACGTTATAGCAGGTGAGGACCTAGAAACTATCATTATCACTAAGGAGGCAGTGCTGGGCAAGCTAATGGAGTTAAAAGTAGACAAATCTCCTGGCCTGATGAAATGCATCCCACGGTACTAAAAGGTGATGGGGGAAATAGCAAATGCAGTAGTAATTGTTTACCAAAATTCACTGGACTCTGGGGTGGTTCCCGCGGATTGGAAAACAGCCAATGTGACGCCACTGTTTAAAAAAGGAAGTAGACAAAAAGCAGGTAACTTTTTAGGCCAGTTAGCTTAACTTCGGTAGTGGGGAAAATGCTTGAGTCTATCATTTAGGAAGAAGTAGCAAGACATCTGGATAAAAATTGTCCCATCGGGAACACCTAGCATCGGTTCATGAAGGGTGGGTCATGTTTAACTAATTTGGTGGAATTCTTTGAGGACATTACTTGCATGGTGGACAAATGGGGGACCTGTGGATGTGGTGTATCTGGATTTCCAGTAGGCATTTGACAAGGTGCCAAACTAAAGGCTGCTACATAAAATAAAGTTGTACGTATTACAGGTAATGTATTGGCATGGATAGAGGATTGGTTGTCTAGTAGAAAGCAAAGAGTAGGGGTAAATGTGTGTTTTTCTGGTTGGTGGTCTAGCAGTGGCTAGTGGTGTGCCTCAGGGATCAGTGTTGGGACTGCAATTGTTTACAATTTACATAGATGATTTGGAGTTGGGGATTAAGTGTGGTGTGTCAAAATTTGCAGATGATACTAAGATGAGTGGTAGAGCAAAGTGTGCAGAAGACACTGAAAGTCTGCAGAGGGATTAAGATAGTCTAAGTGAGTGGGCAAAGGTCTGGCAGATGGAGTACAATGTTGATAAGTGTGACGTCATCCATTTTGGTAGGAATAACAGCAAAATGGACTATGTTTTACATGGTAAAAAATTGCAGCACGCTGCTGTGGAGAGGGACTTGGGTGTCCTTGTGCATGAATCGCTAAAAGTAGGATTGTAGGTGCAGCAGGCAATTAGAAAGGCAAATGGAATTTTTTCTGTCATTGCTAGAGGGATGGAGTTTAAAAACAGGAAGGCTATGATGCAGCTGTATAAGGTCCTGGTGAGGCCACACCTGGAGTACTGTGTGTAGTTTTTGGTCTCCTTACTTGAGAAGGGATATACTAGCACTGGAGGGGGTGCAGAGGAGATTCACTTGATTGATTCCAGAGTTGAGAGGGTTGGATTATGAGGAGAAACTGAGTAGGCTGGGATTATACTCATTGGAATTCAGAAGAATGAGGGGCGATCTTCTCGAAACATACAAGATTATGAAGGGAATAGATAAGGTGGAGGCAGGAAGGTTGTTTCCACCAGCAGGTGAAACTAGGATTAGGGGGCATCGCCTCAAAATAAAGGGAAGCAGATGTAGGACTGAGGTCAGGAGGAACTTCTTCACCCAAAGGGTTGTGAATCTGTGGAATTCCCTGCCCGTTGAAGCTACCTGGCAGAATGTTTTTAAGGCAAAGCAAGATAAATTTTTGAACAGTAACGGAATTAAGGGTTATGGTGAGCGGGCGGGTAAGTGAAGTGGAGTCTCAAAAAGATCAGCCATGATTTTATTGAATGATGGAGCAGGCTCGAGGGGCCAGATGGCCTACTGCTCCTAGTTCTTATGAGTTCTGAGGGTCACTTGACCCAAAACATTAACTGTGATATCTCTCCACAGATGCTACCAGACCTGCTGAGCTATTCCAGCAATTTGTTTTTGATTCTGATTTACTGCATCTGCAGTTCTTTGGTTTTTATTCCCCAGAACATTAGCTGACTTACTGGACGAATAGTCTAATGATATCTCTAGGCCATCATCTCCCCATGTGCTGCTGGTTGAGCCCAAAATGAGAGAAACTGAAATGGTGGCGGGGGGAAGATGGGAGCAGAGTCTATGGTCTGAAATTGTTGAACTCCAAAGTACAATCTTTCACGTTCAAAAGTGCCTCATGGAAGGATAAGATGCTGTTCTTAAGCTTATGTTGAATTTCACTGAAACATTGCAGTAGGCTAACAACACAAGTATGAGAGCAAAAGACTGAAATAAAACAGCCTACTGTAATATTGGGGCCATACCTGTGGATTGAATGGAGGTGTTCCAGAAAACAGTCACCTAATCGGCATTTGGTGCCTCCAGTATCAAGGAGAAAACATTATGAGCAGTGAATACAGTGGGCTGGATTGAAAGAATTATACATTGATTGCATTAGTATTTGATGCCTAAGATGCTGAGGAGAAAGGAGCTAAGAGGGAGGAGGCATTACATCTCCTGTGTTTGCAAAGATGGTGTGATGGGAAGGGGGCATGAATATCCTGTATTAATGAAGTCAGTCAGCGTATTGTGGTCCCTTCAGAATGCTGAAAGGGGAGGGGGAAGAAGTTTGAGATCATGTTGGAGGCAGCAGAAATGGCAGGGAAGAACGACTTTGGTTGAAGTCATACCTAGTACAGAGGAACATGGATGTGACCGTTGGCAGTCAATTATCTCAATCGAAGGCATCACTCCTGGAGTTGCTCGGGGTAGTGCCCTAGGCTGAACTATCTTCTGTTTATCAATGAGCTTTCCTTTGTCATGAGGTCAGAAAATGATTGCTACTTATTGCACGATGTTCAGCATTCATACAAATCTATGAATTAGGAGCAGGAGTAGGGCAATGCACCCCTGAGTCTGCTGTGGCATTCAACAAGATCATTTCTGATCTATTGCAACCTCAAATCCACATTCCCATCTACTCCTGGTAATTTTTTTTCTCCTTGCTTAACCAGAATATATTTATCAATGTTTTTACCACCTTTTCAGGAAGAGAGTTTCAATGACTTATGACCCCGAGAGAAAAAAGTGCTTAATCTGAGTTTTAAATGGGTGTTCCCTAATTTTTCGATAATCCCTAGTTCTTGATTCTCCCATGAGAGGAAAGATCCTTTTCAAATCTGCACTGCCAAAATTGCTCAGGATTGTATATGTTTCTGTCAGGTCAACTCTTGATCTTCTAAAATCCAATGGATACAAGCCTAGTCTTTTCAACTTTCCCTCGAGTCAACCTGCCCAGTACAGCTATTAGTTTAGTAAACCTCTGAACTGCTTCTATATACATCCATAAATAAGGTGACCAATATTGTACAACACAGTACTCTAGATGAGTCTCGATTTGGATCCCTAAGCCCTGTGTAACTGAAGCATAACCACCTTCCTTTTGAATTCCACCCTCCCTGATGTGACATTCTATTACCTTTCCTAAATAATTATTGTACCTGTATACCTGACCTCTTTTGTTTTTCATTCTCCCTCACCCCTCTGCAATCACTTTTATATTTAACGTTTTTCTAATTTCTTCTGCCAAAATGGGGGATTTCTCATTTTCCCATGTATTCCATTTGCCACATTTTTGCTCACTCACTTTAATCTATCTGTTTGTAGCCACCTTTACAACTTGCTTTCCTACCTGTCATCAGCCAATTTGGCAACCATGCCAATCTATTCCTTCATCTAGGTTGCTTCTAAAAGTTGTAAATAGTCAAAGGACCCAATACCAATCCCTGTGGCTCAGCACTCTCGCCAACCTGACTTATGGCTATCTTGCTTTCTATTGGCCAGCCATCTTCTGTCTATCATTTTTGTGGTGTCTCATATGCCTTCTGGAAATCCAACTACAGCATATCTATTCATCCACAGCACCTGTTACCATCTCAAAGAACTCAAATAGATTGGCCAAACATGATCTCCTCTTCTCAAAACTGTGACTCTACCTGATTACCTTGGTCTTATCCAAGTGTCCTGCTACTACCTCTTCGATAATGGCTTCTAACAGTTTCCTTGTGACATGTTAAGCTAACTGGCTTTTACTTTCCTGCTTTCTGTCTCTTTTTTTTAAAGGATTTGTATTTTCTATCTTCAAGTCTATTAGTACCTTTCCTGACACTTTGCTAAACCTTAAATACTGAAGCAGCTTGGGTCTGTAATTGGTACAAATCTAAATGCAGTGCAGGAATAGAGGAACCTAAGTATATATGTCCAGAAGTTATTGAAATTTGCTGTTTGATTATGTATCATTTCTGAGACTTTTTAAAGAGAAGTAAATAGTACAAGAGTCAGGATGTTGTGTTGAAACTTGTATAAAACACTGGTCCAGCCTAAGCCAGAGTGTTGCATCCTCTGCTGGGGAGCTGCAATTTGGAAAGGATATGAAGACACTCTAGAGTGCAGAAAAGATTGATTAGAATGATTCTAGAGAGAGGGACTTCTTTGGAATGAGGATAGATTTGATTATGGTATATAAACTCAAATGGGGCCTGGGTAGAGTAGAAAGGGAGAAACTGATCCTATTCATGAAGGGAATGAGAATGAGAGGGTACATAAAAGCAGCAAGAGTGACATGAGATAAAACTCAAACCCAAGTTTTAAAGGTAAGGAGCGCACTATCTGAGTGTGTGATGGAGACAGTTTCAATTAAAATATTCCAAAAAAAGTTACACTTTTTAAAAGATGAATGTGCATGGTTGCTGAAAAAATGATACCAAGTGAATTGATCACGTGAGAGTTGATGCAGACTTAATGGGTCAAAAAACCATCTGCACTGTATCAATTCTGTGAAATTAATTCAGTGAAGCAGGAACAGACTGGATTGAGGGGTCTGCCAGTCCACTCTTGTTTATGGATTTTGGGAAGGAGGTACTAGCAAGGTGTTCAGAGTTGGGAAACTGAGGTGGGCAGTGGCAGGGCAGGGAGATTGGTGAAAATCACCAGAGAAGATGAGGACAGTTACTTTGCTGGAAATAATAACTTGATAATGGTGGGACCATAGTCCATTTTCTGGAAGGGTGAACTTTGGAGATGGGTGGAAAGTGTCCTTCGTATGCAGTGAAGACACCTAATCCAGGCATATCGTTTCGAAAAACCCAGTTCAACGTATTCAAAAAGGTGCAAACATTTTGAGGATTTTTAGCAGTTCCCATTTGTCTGCATTCCAGCAACACTGCCTATAGAAAAGAAGTACTAATAACAACCTTTGGATTTCCAATGTTAATTATACATATGTGAACTCTAGAATTTGCTATCTGTTCCAGGCAAATAATGATTGCTGACAGTTTTGCAATGATTACTGCTGAAAAATATAGTCTATTAAAACATGGTTTTTGAATTGAATCTGTGCTGCCAGTTTGAAGCTGTTGGAAGTTAATTGGTAGTACACCTAGTTTATGGACCAGAATTCATTAATTCTACGGCCGCTTGTTTTCTGATAGTTAGTTACTTTTGAGGTGAGGCCAAAAAACTGGAATATTGAGTCATACAAATCCAGGAGTTCCCTACTAAACAGCACTGCAAATGTTGCAACATAGCACAGCCTGCAGCAGTTCAAGATGTTGCTCTACCATCTTTGCTAAGGCAGTTGGGCATTAGCAAAAGTGTTGGCTTTTCTAATGATGACTACATCCCTTGAATTAATTTATAAATCCACAAACATTTCCCAGCTGTGCATAGATGTTGAAGAAGAGACTTTGAGCTATGGGTCCTGACGAAGAAAGTTTACAGTTCCAGATCAGGAGGAGGAAAGCTTGGACCACTACTTTTAGTAGTGATCTGATTAACATGAACTGACGAAGTTACATTTAGTGTTGTTGAACATGGTTGAAGAAAAATATGGGCTGTTAAGGACTTGTGCTACAAATTTGTCTTCAGAGTTGGGTTATGACTAGATCCCTCTTCAGCTCACATCTGTGTTTTAATATTGGGATTGATAGAAGCAAAAATCACACTGAGAACACAGCCTGTTGAGGCAAATAAGCTGAACTATATTCTCTCTTGTGTGATGCCATGAAAGATCAGTGAATAATAGATTAAAACCATGTCAGCATTTCTATTACATATGCCTATCTAGATTTATCCAAAGCAATTGTTACTCTAATTACAGTTTTTCTTCACCATGGCAGTAGCTGGGTACAACGTACATTTGCAGGAGCCCATGATTACAAGTTTATACAGGTGTTTTTTTCTGTATATAAAATAGGATTTAGATAATATTGAAGAAAGGAAAGAATGTATGACTTTAAAATGGAAATTGTATTAGATCACCCTGAATCCAGATATCCCAGATCCTACAGCCCTGTTTAAACTAAGGGCTACAGTTGATTCTAAACTTTCTGGAACATTGCAAATGAAAACAACTACTAAATAAACAAAAACTGAAAGAACTGCGGATGCTGTAAGTCAGAAACAAACAGATGTTGCTAGAAATGCTCAACAGGTCTGGCTGCACCTGTGAATTAAAACCTGAGTTTATATTTCAGGTCCAGTGACCCTTCCTCAGAACTATTGTTTATTATATAAATAAGTTTTTGTTGTGTACCATTGCCAAACTTTGGTTTTTAACCTCAGATTTTTGCATCCACTTATGGGTCCCTTGCATTGTATGACAGCATTGTGTGATAACTAAGAGTGTCAGGTTATAGCATATTGCCACCAAGTCATCTGGGGAAGATGAGATATTAGCTGGATGGCATTTGAGGTTGCTCTTGGGCACTTAATGTTAAGTGATTGCGATCTTATTTTTGTATTTGCTGCTAGTAGCTCAGAATTAAATGCATCCTGTGTATTAATTTATACTACAGTTCTGGTTTTGTTAAAGACTTGGTATAACTGAGGTGGCACAGGTGTCTTATCAGTGAACACCGAGAACTTAATTCCTTGCCAGAAGTATGGCAAATACAATTTTTGGCAGTTAATCGTGCTTGTTGTACGTCATTTTTCTTTTCCCTCGAGTAAGCATCTAGTTTTGGTTTAGAAACCTTCAAAATACTTTGCCTTAACCACTTCCTGTGGTCCTAAGTTCCACTTTCTCACCACTGAATCAAGAGGCTTCTCCTTATTTTCCTGAATTTAATTTGAGTAAACTATTTATGGCTCATTGTTTTGAATTCTCCTATCAGTAGAAGCTTCACATGTTGCATGATGATCTCTGTCAATTAGAGCTATGATTGAATTAAAACATAAGACATATATTCTATCTATATAAATTTTCTGTAGCACACTGCTAGTTATATTGTTTTTTTTTCATGCCAGCGTTGTTAGCTTTAATTAGACAATTCTGCTCTCTTTCATCCTCCTTTCCTCCTCAAATATGGTGTAACCTGCAATATTTAATCATTTCTAAGTCTGGATTTTCTGCATGAATTATTACCTCAAGTTTTGTTTTGAATACTGCATGCATTGCTGTACCAACAACTTAATTCATTTATAATATTCTCATTTTTTTAAGGAGTTGGTTTATCTTGGTACTCTGTGATCTTGTATGATCTCCAATCATGTGTTTTGTTTTCCTTTTAGTTTAACCTTGATGCTTTTCCTGATTCTTGAGATTTCTGTAATTTCCAGTAGTATTGGTTCCTATGATTTTAGCTTAAAATTTTACTTGTATACCTAGTTATCTTCTCTATTAGAACCTTGGCTTTGACCTAATTTGAATACAGCCTGCCCTAACGGTGTTACCCTTGTCTGGTCCAATATTGACATCAGTGTCCCATGAATAGAACACCTCATTTTTACATCAGTCCTTTCGTCACATGGGTTTACTTTACTTACGTTTGTCCCCAAGTCAATTAATATGACTTAAGTAATAATTTCTAGGTATTCTTTCTACATTGTGGGTACCCGAAGCTGTGCAAATATGGACTAATCAGGACTTCCATTGCTGAAGAGAAACATACTTCTCACTATATTCCAGCCCTCAAGATAGGCTAACAATGATAACCTTTCTGATTTAGTTTTTTAAAACACCTCACCCCCTATATTTTAGTTAAATTAATTTGTTCCCTCTTAGGACTTCTGCTGCTCCCAACTTTTCACTTCTTTTGATAAGACTGATCTATCTTATTTTGGTTCATGTTCCTGTGTTCTTAAAGATGAAAGTGTAATAATGGTAAGTTAAATGTGGCGTGGATTCCTAATCCATATGATTTACGTTTATAATTATGATCCAGAAAACCAGGTTATTCAGTGCTTGTTTTGCTGGCCCCAAGGATAATTGCTATTGATTTTTGGAAAAAAAACCTCTTACCCTGTCATCCCCCTATCCAGCTGAAAAATTCCCAACCTAACTGATTTATTTTCATCAGGCCAATAATATGGTGTGTGGTTTCCTCCCCACTTCCTATACTGTTGAATCACATCACATTTTGGAATTACTATGCTGTAGTTTTTGACTAAGTGCTATTGGAAAGCAGCTTTTAATGCATTACTGAATGAGGCAATTTTAAAATTTCATCACCAGTAACTGAAAAGCTGCACACGGCACAGCATGGTCCTATGCTGTTGTTGTATATATGCATTGTATAATGCTGCAGGTATCGTGAAATTGTGGCAATAAACAGCTGATAACTAAGCATTACCTCCTGATTTCAAATGAAACCAAAACACTAGTATTCTATTCCTGATTGAGTGGTATAGCTGCACTATAATTGTTGATATTGATTTTGGCTCAAGTAAAAAGTTTTATGATTGCAACCATTATGGTTTCTGATATATTTGAAATGACACTGTTCTGAATGTGGCATCAAAAGCGACATTTATCACTAGAATAAGTGGCCAAAAAATTCTTCTTTCTGCACAACTTCAGTCAAGTGGTTTTAAAATGACTTTACTGACAAAATTTAAAGATTAATAAAAGTCAAAAAATGCAGCTTATTTAGGTCTTCTAACTGAGTTTTACAATTGATGCATACATAATAAATGTTCTGTGCAATTTATGAATTCTAGCAGTTGCACTTGGGCATTTGCCACAGATTTGATTTTAAAAATGCAGGACTTTTGACTTGTGGCCTCCAGTAGCTTTTAATTCTCTTCTCAAAATGCTTTTTTGGTTTAAAAACAGTTGCCAATCACTGGAATTGACTACTTGCTCAGTTGAATAGGGGAACTTGATCAGCAGGAGTGATCTTTTGTCTTCCCATTATCTTTCAAAATAGAGAAGTTATTTCACTGTGCAGCTTGATCTTGTTGGTAAATTGCAAAATTCACTCACCTAATCGTGTATACTTAGGGTATTTGTATAAAGTGCTGGCATGGGGACCAAAGCCATCAGATCTCAATTATCATTGAGGGATTCTGGATAATCCAAGATGGAGGATTGGAAAAAATTGTGGCATTGAGAGCTGCTCCTTCTGAGGTATTTTGTGTTGGAGCTGATCTCCTCATTCTAGAAGCAGTAATTACTGTTTTATAAGCTGTTGCATTATTTTGGAATTGTGAAAAAAAAAAATCAAAAAGGCACCTGGATGGGTATAGGAGTAGGAAGGGTTTAGAGGGATTTGGGCCAAATGCTGGCAAATAGAACTAGATTAGATAGTGACATTCGTGCCACACAAATGCCAGGCTATGACCATCACCAATAAGAGACAATCTAGGCGCTGCCCCATGACATTGTGGTGTTACCATCACTGAATCCCCTGCTATCAACATCCTGGGGTTACAATTGACCAGAAACTCTACTGAAATCACCACATTAACAGAGGGGCTACAAGAGCAGGTCAGAAGCTGGGAATACTGCGGTGAGTAACACATCTCCTGACTCCTCAAAGCCTGTCCACCATCTACAAGGCACAAGTCAGGAGTGTGATGGAATACTCCCCACTTGCCTGGATGAGTGCAGCCCCAACAACACTCTAAGCTTGACACCATCCAGGACAAAGCAGCCTTCTTGACTGGCACTACGTCCACAATCATTCACTCCCTCCACCACTGACGCTCAGTGGTAGCAGTGTGTACTATCTACAAGATGCACTGAAGAAATTCACCAAAGATCCTCAGAGAGTGCCTTCCAAACCCACGACCACTTCCATCTAAAAGGCCAAGGACAGCAGATACATGGGAACGCCCCCACCTGAAAGTTCCCCTCCAACTCCATTACCATCCTGACTTGGAAATATATTGCTGTTCCTTCACTGTCGCTGGATCAAAATCCTGGAATTCCCTCCCTAATAGCATTGTGGGTCAACCCACAGCAGGAGGAACGCAGCGGTTCAAGAAGGCCACTCACCACCACCTTCTCAAGGGTAAATAGGGATGGGCAAAAAATGCTGGCCAGCCAGCGACACCCACATTCCACAAAAATGAATAGAGGAAAAAAATTAGTTTAGGATATCTGGTCGGTGTGGGTGAATTGGACCACTGCTGTCCATGCTGTACACCACTTGGTGGGGATACTTGGTAGAGTGGTTGGGGACAGCTTAAACTAGTGTGGCAAGGGGATGGGAACCGGAGGAGTAGGGTAGTAGATGCAGAAATTGAGGGACATGTAGAAAACAAGGCAAAAGTTATCAAGAACAAGAACAGGCAGGGAAATGCTGCTGAAAAGAGCATGGGAGGTGATCTAAAATGGATGTGTTTTAATGTGAGAAGTAAAATAGGCAAGGTGGAGGAGCGTAGAGCTTTGATTAGTACTTGGAGCTATGATGTTATTGTGATACAGAGACTTGGCTGAAAGAGGAACAGGACTGGCAGTTGAATGTTTTAGGTGTGATGGGGAGATAAAAAGGGTGGGGAGTTGCATTACTGTAAAGGAGTATCTCAGCTGTACTGAGGGAGGATACATTAGAGGACTCGTGCAGCGAGGCAATATGGGTAGAACTCCGCAATAGGAAAGGTGAAATCACAATGCTGGGGGTATTCTACAGGCCTCCCAACAGCCAGCAGGAGATAGAGGAGAGAATATGTAGACAGATTTTGGAAAGATGTAACAACAACCGGGTGGTTGTGGTGGATGATTTTAACATCCCCTATATTGATTGGGACTCACTACATGCTAGGGGCTTGGATGGGGCAGAATATGTAAACAGCCCAACCAGGGAAGGGGTTATACTGGGTCTGGTTTTGGAAAATGAGCCCAGCCAGGTAAGTCAAGTTTCAGGTGGGGGTGCATTTTGGGAGCACTGACCATAATATCATGAGTTTAAAGATACTCCTGGATAGAGATAGCAGTGGTTCTTGGGTGACAGTGTTAAATTGGGGGAAGGCGACCTACAAAATATTAGGCAGGAACTGTAGAATTTTGATTTGAGGTGGCTGTTTGAGGGTAAATCTACATCGGACATGTGGGAGTTACTTCAAATGGCTGTTGATGAGCGTTCAGGAGTGGCACGTTCCTGTGAGAATGAAGGATATGTTTGGCAAATTGTGAACCTTGGATGACTGGGGATGTTATGACCTCAGTCAGAAAGAAAAAGGAAGCATATGTAAGGTCAAGGAGGATTGGAACTGATGAAGCCCTTGTAGTATATAAGGAAAGTAGGAAGGAATTTGAACAAGGACTTAGAAGGGCTAAAAGTTGATAGCAAATAAGATTAAGGCCATAAAAAAAGCGAGACGGTAGCCAGGGAAAGGGTTGGTGCACTCGAGGACAAAGGAAGGAATCTGTGTGGAGCCAAAAGAGGGAGGTGAGGTCCTAAATGAATACTTTTGTGGTATTCACCACAGAAGACATTGGAGGATGATCTCAGAAGGGAGTGTCGAGTTTCTAAGCCAAATTGCTATTAAAAAGGAAGACTTATTGTCCAAAAAGTATTAAGGTAGATAAGTCCCCGGGTCCTGATGGGATCTATCTCGGTATGTTGAGGGAGGCAAGAGAACAAATTGCTGGAGTATAGACATGTTTGTATCCCTTTTGGCCACAGGTGAGGTCCCAGAGGATTGGAGAATAGACACTATTTATTGTCCTGTTGTTTAAGATGGGTAATGGGAATAATCCTGGAAATTACAGACCTGTGAGTCTTACATCTGTGGTAGGGGAATTATTGGAAAAGATTCTCAGGAACAACATCTATATGTATTTGGAAGCAAATGGACTGATTAGCAATAGACAGCATGGTTTTGTATGGGGGAGGTCGTGCCTCACTAACTTGATTTGAGTTTTTGAGATGACGAAGATGATTGAGACAAAAGTGGTTGATGTTGTCTACGTGGACCTCCGTAAAGCCTTTGTGCCTGTCTGCCATGAGGGACTTTATCAAAAGTTGAAGTCACATGGTATTGGAGTGAGCTGGCAAGATGGATACACAACTGGTTTAGTCATAGGAAACAGAGGGTAGCAGTGGAAGGATGCTTTTCGGAGTGGAGTGTTGTGACTAGTGTTCTACAGGGATCAGTGCTGGGACCTCTGCTGTTTGTGGTCTCCATAAATGATTTGGAGGAAAACGTAGCTGGTCTAATTAGTAAGTTTGTGGACGATACAAAGAGTTGCAGATAGTGAGGAGGATTGTCAGAGGATGCAGCAGGACTTGGATCAGTTGGAGGCATGGGCAGAAGAATAGCCGATGGAGTTTAACCTGGACAAATGTGAGGTGATGCATTTTGGAGGGTCAAGTACAAGTGGAAATTATACAGCGAATGGTGGAACCCTTTGGAGTATTGATATGCGGAAGCATCTGGGGGTGCAGATCCACAGATCACTGAACATAATAGCGCAGGTAGATAAGATAGTAAAAAAGGCCTATGGCATGCTTGCCTTCTCTGGAAGGGGCTTTGAGTATGAGGATAGACAAGATCTGCAGCTTTATAGAACTTTGGTTAGGCTACACTTGGAATATTGCGTACAGTTCTGGTCACCACATCACCAGAAGGATGTGAATGCTTTGGAGAGGGTACTGAAAAGGTTTACCAGGATGTTGCTTGGTATGGGGGATTTTAGCTATAAAGAAAGGTTGGATAGACTGGGTTGGGGGTTGGCCTAATAGAAGTTTATTAGATTGTGAGCGGCATGGATAGAGTGGAAAGTGAGGTTTTTTCCCAGGGTGAAGGGGTCAATTACTAGAAGGCACAGGTTCGAGGTGGGGAGAGGAGTTTAAAAGAGATGTGCAAGGCAAGTTTTTCAGACAAGAGTTGAGTGCCTGGAATGCATTACCAGAGGTGGTGGTGAAAGCAGACACAATAGCAGCATTCAGGCAGCACTTGGATGAATACATGAATAGGAGAGGGTATAGAGAGATACAGATTCTGTAAGTGAAGGTATAGGCTTGGAGTGCTGAAGGGCCTCTTCCTGTGCTGTATTGTTCTTTGTTTGTTGACTTGAGAATTTGTCCTTGTTGGAAGAAGACTGATTTAGGTGGACTGTTTGGGGGAGACTAATTTGAAGCCCAACAGTCTTGAAAGTTGGTCAGCATCATGTTGTGGAACATGCAGAATTCAAGAAAATGTCATGGTCACCCACTGAATCTGGAACTTTCATTATCCAGATCTATCTTATCCTTAGTGAGACTGACAGACTGTTGATCTAGAGCCCTCAACTCCCTTAATCTAATTCACGTGCCTGTCATGTTCTTCCTCTTCCTCTCCTGACATCCATTGTCTAAATCTGATGGCATTGAGTGAGTTATGTAGGTGCAGGTGTGAATTTACTGCTGCTGTACCTGCTCACAGGCAGTGCTGAAATGGAAGACTGCAGCCCCTGAGCAACCTGTTTTGGAGCCACACTGCCCAGTTCTTCAGTGTGAGGAAGGAGCTCAAAGGTGCACTAAACATAGTCTGTTTCACCTGCCTGGTCATCAGGCCTTAGCTGGTAGGGATCTCAACAATCTGTTTTTAAACTCAGATTCAAAAAGAGAAAGTTAAGATTACTCTGTTTGCCATTAGCACAAAGAATGTGCACACGCTTAAGGACAATGCAGCATTGCAGGAATGAGAGTAGAACTCCTGTTTGTAGAGAAACACGATGTCCTGATTGCCACTTTCAAGACTTCTCTACCTGAGAGGGGCCAGCCCAAAAAATCAGTACTGTTTCTTGTTCTTTTGGAGTAGGCAAGCAAACTAAAAACAGAGCAAAAGCTGACTGTTACTGTCAAGAGCTGTGTTGTTAATAAGTAGATTTGCCTTGCCAAAGGTGTTAATGACCATCGTGTTCTTGAACTCCTCTGCATGGCAACAGGCAATCAAGTCATTAGCATGCAGCTCCTACTGTGATTGACCCTGATGAAATTGCGGATGAGTTCTGTCATTTCCACTCCGTGATTGCTACTGTGCCACAGTCAGACAGACTAACTATTTTTGACGGTTTCAATGCAAAAGTTGGTTCCAGATCACTAGACTAGGGAACAGGTAACTGGGGACAAAAATGGGGTTTGCAATTGTAACAGCTTGCTAGAAATGTGCCAACCACAAACATCACCAACAGTTTCCTGTCTCCGTAATGTCAACAAGACATCTTGGTTGCACCTAATCTGTGCATTGGTATGCAAATGACTGTAATCGTTCAAAGGATAGGATACATGTTACAAAATCAAAGTGTCACTGGTTGTTATCCTGATGGATGATTTCACTTCAAAACTAAGCATCAAGATTGAAGCTCCAAGGAACAGTCTAAATGTCTTGACTCAAGCAGTCTTGAAGAACTGTCAATTAAATTCGAACGCTGCCAGTGTGGAGTGAAAATGGACAGACACTACATTTAGAATTACAGGATTGCCATTCAGGGATACAGCATACTCCATTGATCTCGAGACTCTTAGCCCTTTCTCCTGTAAGTTTTAAAATTAGATGAAAGGAAACAGGTGAGATAATCCAGAAACTTCTGCAGAGAAACCTGCTTCCGGATTTCAGCAATGACAAGTCATTCAAACATGATGATGCTTACCAGAACACCTGCAGAACCGTCCAGTGCAAGCTGAGAGATGAGCGATGAGGGTTGAGGGTTGAGGCCAAGGTTCAAGTCCCACCTGCCCTAGAGGAGTGTCATAACATCTGAACACGTTGATTAGAAAACTTCCACAAGAAAGATGCTTCTATTGTCTACTTGCACAAGCAGAAAGGAACTCACTAATCTTACGACTGCTTGCTATCACCAACATAATCTTTGCCTAAATCATACTGATTTTGCTTAAGGTAGCATCTCAACCAAGATTTGCTGTCGGACAAGGTGTGGTTTCAGAATAATTCGCAAAACCGCTTGTATGGCATTTGCAGCTTAAAAACTCTAGGGAAAAATGCCAAGAACAGGAAATGGACTTCAGCCTTTGACCTGGCCAAGGCCTTTGACACACTTAGCTATGAGGGCCTCTGAAGAAAATGGAGAAAATAAGTTGGTTCAACAGTTCCATATTTATGTGTATCCTGGAGGATGGTAAATATTCTGACCCGTTTTCAGTTGCAAGTGGAGAGAAACAGGACAGCGTGCTAGTGTCAACTCCTGGCTTTTTTTTTTGCCTATGCTGTTTATTGATTTCCATAATGGTCATAACTGGCGTTGAAATCTGATCCATAGATGGGGAAACTGCTCCAGGCAAAGACAAGGCTCTCTAAGGATGTGCTTTCTGATTTTTCTGTTTGTGACTTTGCACTTGCTGGTGATTCTTGCTGTCAGAAAGCAGTTTCATTAACCTGGAGACAGCAAAATAGTTTTGGTGGCTTTTGTGTGTGTTTAGATTTTTTTGTTGCTGACTTGGTTCATTTAGCATGCTCCTATATTTTCTTTTATACATACTGTAATTGTGCCAAAAATGTGTATATTATTTGATTTTTACGTGATCTTGTAAGGTTGACAATACAGGAAATAGCCAAACCATATACAAGGGTAACATCACTGATCTGTTGTAATTTTACAGAAGAGCTGTCTCTTGCGCAACTTAAACTTTGGGGTTGAAATTGTGATCCTGGGTGTGTTTTTTTTTGTTGATGCAAAAACTTAATTGGTAACTTGTCTTTGCCAATGTTCATTCAAATGTTATTAAATTGTTTTTGCTTTTGAGATAAGAGCTTCTTTTATTTCCTGATTCTTTTGATATGTTTTTCATGTTTGAGTCATTCTCCTGTATAGACGATTGGTTAGTGGGAACCAAACTGAAAGTATTTACTGTACAGAAGTATCTGGGTAGCTTGGTCTTGATTTTTTAATTCATCCATGGGATGTGGGTGTCACTGGCTGGACCAGCATTTATTGTCCATCCCTAATTGCCCAGAGGGTGGTTAAGAGTCAACCGTATTGCTCTGGGACTGGAGTCGCATGTGGGCCAGACCCAGGTAAGGATGGCAGTTTCCTTCCCTAAAGGGCATTAATAAACCAAGTGGGTTTTTTTCCGACTGTCAACTATGGTTTCACGGTCATCCTTGGACTTGTATTTCCAGATTAGTATTGAATTCAAATTCCACCATCTGCCATGCCGGGATTTGAACCCAGTCCCCAGAATATTACTCGGATCTCTGGATTAATAGTTTAGTGATAATACCACTAGGCCATTTTACTGAAGCCTATTTTGTACTTAAAAACATTTCATGACCATGCTGGGTGACATCAGTGTGCCTCCAGTAAAGTGTTGGTGTTCTCATGCTTGCTTTTTATGACACATAAATTTATGATACATAAATAGCAAGTGGGACAGGACACTGTGCACTTCACGAGAGACGCAGTGATGATGATACCCAGCATGGTGACAAACGTTTGTGAACAAACTTACCAGCTCGGCGAGCAAGTCAACAACTGTATAAACAACCCAAGCTACAAATCTTCTCAAAAACCTTGGAGTCGCTTATGCTATGGAATTATTCTACTAAACCACATAGTACAATGACTCTTGATATAAGGTATCTCAAAGTTGCACTATCATGGAAATGTTTGAAAGACTGAGCTTGGCATTTGTGAGTTTCTATTGTTTCAAATTCCTTGCAAGCTTTCCTACACTTCTATATTTCTGGCTTTGTTGTAACCTGAGTGCACATGTCATAGGCCCTCTTTCTGTTTTTGACTCATTTGTTAAAACATGACATGCCAAACTGGACTTTGAAATTTCTAGCTATTAACGGTAACAGTGACATAATGAATATCAATAAGCACTTCTGTTATGTACAGAAGGTCATATCTAATCTGCTTTGCACAGTTTCACCACTGAATGTTCTTACTCACTTATTTGATATGTACGCGTAGCTGGAACTTACTGACTTGATACTGTTCCCAAAAAAACTTAATGTTATGATGTAATCTAGATTACTTTTCCTGTTTCGTTGTAAAATAGAAGATACAGTCTGTCCCTGATCGTAACCTTTCTGCCACCAGAAACTGAATGTGCATTAATGTTTATGACAAATCAGAATTTTAACTGGAAATTTTCACTCCCATCTCTTGGGAAAATTTCCAACTTAACTTTCGGTTTGCTATGACGCTGTTATATGGAGTAAAGCCCATTCATTTGTGAAATGTTACTGCTTAGATGAACATATTTAGATGATCTAAAGATCGACATCTAGTTTTTGAATTCAAGCTGCTCTGCAAAAACCAAACTCTTGCACTTCTTGGTTTTTGATACTTTATAATCATTCCTTGGTATGTGAAGAATATAATGACAAAAGATGTCAACTAGAATATATTGATGTTTCCATTCTTTAAATAGAGCCAAACTTTATATTCCAGACCTCCACCTTCCAATTTCATCAGTCAGTGCTAGACTGGGTATCACTTCATTGTTACAAATCAAGGTTGGACGAGTGCACCGTTGCTCTAGTGTCACTACTCCACAGGATATATCGTAAAACAAAAATAATTCTTCCTGTTACCAAGATGGCTAATTAAATACTTTGTCTACATATGGTTTTAAACAGCAAGATCTATCGACAAGTTTCTAAATTAACACAATTATTGATATCGTAATTTACAGGACGTGGTTATTGCTGGTTAGACCAGCATTTATTGCCCATCCCTAGTTGCCCTTGGTATAGTGATAGTTGCTACCTTGAATGGCTGTAGCCCGTTCAGTTTAGGTAGATCCACAATGCCTTCAGGGAGGGACTTCCAGGCATTTGACCCAGTGACAGCAGTTATCAAAAATGCCAAAATTGGTTATCATTCACATGAATTCTTAGAAGTATAAGTGTTTAACTTTCTAAATATTCCAAACTGCATGCCAGTACATGCATTCTTTGGGAAACGGGGTGAAGGATTCTGTCTGCAGAGATAGACAAGGAAGGTTATTCTTAAATGCAAAAGCATAGTGTAGAATGTTTGAGTTTATTGCTGTGATGTTGTCTCAGATGTGGTCTAATCTCTGAAGTGGACACATTCTGCTCAGTAGATTCAATTATGTGATGGTTCTTCAGTCGCTCTTTTTCAAAGGAATAAGTTTCACCGTAAGCTCAACAAGAGTTTTATTTTGAGAAACACGGAATATCAGCTTCGCAGCTTCCCCCAAACTTAGCTTGTTTTTAAAAGCCATGATGTGCAGATGCCAGTGTTGGACTGGGGTGGACAAGTTCAAATCACGTGACACCAGGTTATAGTCCAGCAGGTTTATTTGAAAACCTTTGCTCCTTCTTCAGAGAGGTAGTATCCAACACGGAATAAGTAAAAGATCAAAGGGTCACACCACTGTTGAGGATGTATTAAACAAAGCTAAGATGCTGTTAAATTTTTCTTCAGTTAGAAGGTTTTCATTGATATGTATATGTAAATCCTCGAATTCCTTTTCAAGTCACTGTCCTGAGAACTAAAGATTTCATCAGTGTAAAGAAGAGGTGATGTTTTGGGTCAAACAATGCATGTTACACGTGAGGCCTTGTCTAGAATCTGTTGGTGTTTTGGTTTGGAGTCAAGACTGGTTTTATTTCTAAAGTAGGAATTTATAAAATGCAACATTGACTATCTGTCCACAAATTGTGTGCTTTTTGAACAAAATGCTGTCACATGGGAACACCACCCACCGTGTCCACAGTTGATAGACAACATTGTCTGAATCATGCATGACTATCTCGTACGCTGCAGGCAAGAATGCCCTCTGGCATGGTATATTGGTGAAACCATGCAGATGCTACAACAACAAATGAAGGACACCGTGCAACAATCGCCAGACAGGGATGTTCATTCCCGATGGTGGAACACCTCAACGGTCATGGACGTTCAGCCTCGGATGTTCAGGTAAACCTCCTCCAAGGCGGACTTAGGGATACACCACGCAGAGTTGCCGAGCAGAGACTGACCGCCAAGTTTGGTACCCATGAGGATGGCCTCAACCAGGATCTTGGGTTCATGTCACACTACAGGTGGCCCCTCCATGCTATACACTTCCGCACACATGCATACATATGCTCGCTCACACATACTTGCACGCACGGGCACTCACTCACTCACAAGCGCACACACTCATGCACTCATGTATGTAAATCTATGGGGTGAATTTATATTTGTAGATACATTATAAATTGTGTGCTTTTTGAAAAAAAAAATCGTCAGTCAGTCAGCGTGGCGTTTTATAAATTCCTACTTTAGAAATAAAACCAGTCTGACTTCACACCAAAACACAAACGGGTTCTAGACAAGGCCTCACATGTAATGTGCATTGTCTGACCTAAAATGTCACCTCTTTACACTGATAAAACTTTTAGTTTTCTCAGAACAGTGACTTGTAAGGAATTCGGGGGTTTACATGTACATTAATCAATTAAAACCTTCTAATTGATTAAAGATTTAACAGCATCTTAGCTTTGTTTAATATATCCTCATCAGTGGTTGTGATCCTTTGATCTTTTACCTATAAATTCTGTGTCAGATACCACCTCTCTCGCTAACACTTGAAGGAGCAAAGGTCCGAAAGCTTGTGTTGTCAAATAAACCCTGTTGGACTATAGATAACAAGGCGTAGAGCTGGATGAACACAGCAGGCCAAGCAGCATCATAGGAGCAGGAAGGCTGACGTTTCGGGCCTAGACCCTTCATAAGGGTGCTGTGTTCATCCAGCTCTACACCTTGTTATCTCAG
>NC_063340.1:24696208-24737010 GCF_021869965.1 Rhincodon typus | reverse complement strand
CTGAGATAACAAGGTGTAGAGCTGGATGAACACAGCACCCTTATGAAGGGTCTAGGCCCGAAACGTCAGCCTTCCTGCTCCTATGATGCTGCTTGGCTTGCTGTGTTCATCCAGCTGTACGCCTTGTTATCTAAGATTTTCCAGCGTCTGCAGTTCCTACTATCCCTGTTGGACTATAACCTGGTGTTGTGTGATGTCTGACCTTGTTTTTAAAAGACTTCAGTCCAACTGAACCAGATAAAGTAAGTCCTCTGTTAATTTGGGGATTAGTAACAAATGCTAGCCTAACCAACAACACACTCATCCCATGAATGAATAAAAACAAAGCACCTCTCAGACCCAGTCGCTATTCAAAACAGTCAGCAGGGGTCTAGCATAAAGTCAGCAGTTATCACTAAGTCAAGGTTTGAGCTATTAGGAGAGGCTGATTTAGGCTGGGGCTGTTCTCCGTGGAGCGTCAGAGACTGAGGGGTGACCTTACAGAGGTTTATAAAATCATGAGGGCCATGGATAGGGTGAATAGCCAAGATTACCTTCCCTGGGTAGTAGAGTCCAAAACTAGAGGGCATAGGTTTAAGGTGAGGGGAAAGATGAAAAAAAGGGACCTGAGGGGCAACTTTTTCATGCAGAGGGTGGTGCATGTTTGGAACAAGCTGTTAGAGGAAGTGGTGGAGGCTGGTACAATTACAACATTTAAAAGGCATCTGGGTGGATACATGAATAGAAGGGCTTAGATGGATATGGGCCAAATGCTGGCAAATGGGATTAGATTTATCTAGGATATCTGGTCGGCATGGACGAGTTAGAGCAAAGGATCTGTTCCCATGCTGTACAGCTCTCTAACTTTTAGGTGATTTTTCAGGAAGCCGCCTTTGTTTTTAAAGAAACCTCTTCAATGGTCTCTGTGAATTCACAATTATCTGTTTGAAAGAAAACCTTCAGGTGTTTCCACAAAATTTGAAATAAGTAAATTTTCCTCAATCTTTCAAAGCTTTAGCATTCAAAGCAAAATTTAAATGTGAAACAATACGCCCCTTCTCCATTGAAGCAAACTAGCTGTTAATCATTTTTGCTGCAGTGGTTTGGGAGAGATTGTAGGGATGAAGACAGTCAAAATCATTTTAAAAAGCTTTGCCCATTTTTGCTAGTTTTTCCGTAAAGAGAAATGAAACCTCAAGTTGCAGGATTTGAGGTTTGCCCCTGTTTAGTAACATGATCATCTTAATCGGAGGGTAGTCTTGTTAGATACAGTTGTCTTACACTTGCTAACTTTAGACCTTTTCAGTAGTGTTTTAACATAGGGCAATTCCTCCCACCCCCCAAAAACGGTCTCCCCTTAAAAGTATCTTTCTGATTTTTGGCTTTTTTTTTTTATTTCTCAAACTCCTCATTAGGTAATGAAGTCACATTGTCATTAACTTCCATATTTGTCTGATATAGAGTATTTGGACTTGCACAGAAGCAGAATGAGAAAAATTTATCAAAACCTAAATAATGACCAACCCGTTAATCTTAAAGTCAAATCACACAGGTAAACATTAATTTCCTAAAAACTACAACACTTAAATTGGTAAGGCAACAGGCATGTGTTTTTTAAAAATTATTTTCAAAGTAACTCGCACAATGCACTCTACACACAACCATCACAAAGCACAACTTCCTCAGCCTAGTAAGACCACAGCTAATGTTTCCATTGCATATTCACAAAAGTGGAATGTTTTAAACAGTCACTATCTTTTTATATGGTATCTTTGATCTAAGTCTGGTTTTAAATTTACAGATGAAGGTGTTAGTTACAATAGAATCCACTGCAGTCTTCCTCAAATCCTGAACACTTGTAGCCTTAAGGTATTTTTATACTGAATTTATCCATGTAATTCATTTACCTCTGATTTCAAGCTTTTGGAGTCCTGAGTTAGCTGAGTATTACTTTATTGGCATAATTGTAACTCCCCTCATAGTTCCTTTTCATCTCCCACATGTGCAGCTCCCCCGCCTCTTCCCCCCCCCCCCCCCCCACCCAAATACTCAGCCGTTATGCTGGTTCGTCATAACTCCAATCCCAATTTTCTCCCTTCGTAGGATGGACCCATTATTGCTGCGGAGTGCGCTGCCTGTTTGAACTGGTACACTCTTTTTGGGAGATGGGTCACTCACTAGATTCCAAGAATCTAGTCTACTGCATTCACTACTCACAATGTAGTCTCCTCTACATTGGGGAAACAAAGCGTAGACTTGGCGACCGCTTCGCAGAACATCTACATTCTGCTCGCACAAAAAAACCGTGAACTACCTGTTGCATGCCACTTCAATGCACCATCCTGCTCTCTGGCCAACATCTTTGTCTCCGGCTTGCTACAGTGTTCCAGTGAAGCCCAACGCAAGCTGGAGGAACAACACCTCATTTTCCGCTTGGTGACCCTACAGCCCTCTGGACTCAATATTGAGTTCAATAATTTTAGGGCCTAAACTCTCCCATGTCCCAGTCCCCCACCCCACACACCAGGCCCATTTACCACATAGCCTGCCACTACACACCCCCTGTTGTTAGTCACTAACAGTCCCCATTAACAACTATTCACCCTCCCAGCCTGATCGTTAGCAACTCCTTTGTCTGTCCAACTGTCTTTCTCTCTCTTTGGGCTCTATCTTATCATTTACTCCCTGCCCTACCCACCTCCCTATTTTCTGCATATAAACTGACGTTTTCCCAGCCGCCATCAGTTCTGAGGAAGGGTCACCGGACCCAAAACGTTAATGTTTTCTCCTCCACAGATGCTGCCAGACCTGCTGAGCTTTTCCAGCAACTTAGTTTTTGTTCCAGGGTCACTCTCAGAATTGCTGAATGGGAGTTTCATGATTTCGACACAGCAACAGTGAATGAATAGTTACATAGTTCCAAGTCAGAATGATGTGCAGCATGGTAGGGGACTTGCTGGTGCTCATATGCATCTGTCCTTGTTGTCCTAGGTAGTAGAGGCCACATGTTTGGTAGGTACTGTTGGGGAATTGATGAGTTACTGCAGAGTGCGTCCTGTAGGTGGCATAGACTGCTGCCACTAAGTCCGTGGTGTAAGAAGTGTATGTTGAAGGTGTTAGTTGCTTTGCCAGTCAAGCAGACTGCCTTCTCCTGGCGGGTGGCAAGCTTTTTCAGTTTTGTTCGAGCTGCAGCCATCCAGATATATGGATGCAGACTGCTTTAGTATCGGAGGATCCACAACTGGCGCTTAATATTGTGCAAACGTTAGTGAACATCACCACTTCTGACCTCCTGATGGATAGAAAGTCATTATAGCTGAAGATGGCTGGGCTTGGGATGCTAACTGAGGAACTCTGGCTCTGACTCTTGTGGCACAGTGGAAGTGACCCTGCCTCTGAACCAGGAGGTCCAGGTTCAAGTCTCACCAAAGCTTTTGTAATAACACCTCTGAACAGGTTGATAGAAAATACTTACCCTGAGGAACACTTGTAGTGTGGCTGAGACGGTTAACCTCCATCAACCAAAACCAGTTTTTCTTTCTGTTAGTTATAACTCGACAACAAGCCAAATGGTTTCCCCTTGATTCCCATTGATGTCAATTTTGCTATATCAGGTGCTGTTCTTTCAGTTTCAATCCTTCCAAATCCGGCAGAGATTCACCTTCGCTTCATCTAATCTCATCTACTATATCCATTGCTCCCAATGTGGTCTCCCCTGTATCAGGGAGACCAAACGCAGACATGGGGACCAGTTTGCGCAACACCTGCACTCTGCACGCACTAATCAACCTAACCTTCCAGTTGCTATTCACTTTAACTTCCCCCTCCCAATCCCCTGGTGACATGTCTGCCCTTGGCTGCCTCTGCTGTCAGAGTGAGGCCAAATTTAAACTGGAGAAACAACACCTGATATTTTTCCTTGGGAGCTTACAGCCCAATGACCTGAATATTGACTTCACCATCTTCAAAATCTCTCCACCCCCAACCTGTCCATCTTCTGACTCACCTGTTGACTCCACCCTTCCCAGTGACCAACCACAATAACCCCCTGCCTGCATCCTCTTATCTCCATCCCACCTACCTTCCCACCAGCCCCAGCTCCCTCCCTCTCTTTATTTCTAGGTTCTCCTCCTCCTCCTCCTCCTCCTCCTCCTCCCCAGTCCTGACGAACAGTTTCAGCTGGAAACGTTGACTTCCTTGCTCCTCGGATGTTCCCTGACCAGCCATGCTTTTCCAGCTCCAGGTTTATTGATTCTACCTTCCAGTATCTGCAGTCTTACTGTCTACTATACTCTGTTCTGACTGATTGAAGGCAAGCGTGCCAAATGCTGCCTTCACCCTGTCGACTTGCAACACCACTTTCAACAAGCTATGAACCTGCACCCCAGGTCACTTTGTTCAATTATGCTCCCTAGACCTCATTAACTGTATATGTCCTGCCCTAGTTTGTTTAGCCAAATGCAACACCTCACAATTAACTAAATTAAACTCCATCTGCTATCTCCCTTTTTAATAAATAACACTGTAGGGAAGAAATACTGTCAAATGCAGGTAGAATGCCTGTAACTGAAAAAGAATATAAATACATACTTTTAGTAGTTGTTAAAGTGCAAAAAAAATTGCATTATGACTCGCTCGATGGATGCTATATGCTTCTGGACTACTCCAGGTTCTGCACAGGCCCCAGAAAAATGAAAGGGAACATTTAAGTGGTAGTCGCTTCTGGCTAAAGATGAATGCAGATACTTCAGTTTGGCATTTGGTTGTTCTCCTAGTTTGTCTACCACTATAATATTCCCTTTTAATTTTTCTGGAGCCTGTGCAGAACTCAGAGTCATCTTGCTGCATAATGCATTTATTGTTGCAGTTTGTTTATTAACTAGTAAAAATGTGCATTTATATTCTTTCTCCGTACAGGCATTCTACCTGCATGTGCCACTTTGCTCCCCCCCACAGTGTTAACTGTTAAGTGTGCATTTATATTTTATAATTAAGGGTATTCTACTAACTAAACCTTAACAGAACTGAATGCATGGCTCAGAAGTCAGGGGACATGTTTACTGGTGATGCTGTGATCAAATGCATGCCACTCAGCTTCACTCCCATAAACTTATTTTCCCAGATGCTGAGCCTGATTTATCTTGGCCTTTGCAAATTGCACAGCTTCTCTGCAAAAAAAAAAAATTTGCACAGAGTTGGCATTTTACTGAGCACCTCATTCAGATCTGTCAATGCAATGCAATATTGTGGCTTTGTGAGCATTTACAGAAAATATTTGTTTATTGAATCATTGCACATATTAACGTGCTATCTGCAGTACATTGTAGTTTTGCATTAGTACACTCATTGCAAAGTGTTTTGGCAGCTACCTCACTTCATTCATAGGACAAAATGCTACTGTGTCACACTGAGACTTTGGAAAAATCCTCAAATTGTCCTTTCCTTGCAGTTGATCTGAACATGACACACAGTTCTTTGTATTTCAATATCTTGCATAATTGACAACTGCGTCCAAATATATTCTCTCATTTTCTTGGTGAGCAGCACAATGCTGGACCAGCAAACGTTCGATTTTGAATCATAATGTTGTGGCTATATCATATTTCCCAGCTCCATCTGATATGAATGTCATCTTCTGTAAATGAATGTCATTGTTAACATAAAATTGTTTGATTGCTAATACAACTGTCGCAACCAGTTGTTTCAAAATTCCAGCAAAAACTCTTTTAAGCAAGTTCAGATTCTAGGTGAAACTTCATGCACAAAACCAAATTTTTTTTTTGTACTCAAAACTTCTGTACTTGCATTATACATTGATAGTGAATGGAATTTGAGCAGTTCATCCAGGAACTGTCTCTATGCTGAAGCTAATATGCTGGACAGATTTGAAGGTTTAATTCTTGCTTGGCCAGCTCACATTTAACTGCTGTGTAGTTCGCCACATGATCATCAATATCTTGCACAGAAAATATGTATGCATTTAACTTTGCAAGTGTTACATTAATGAGAAGTTCCATATTATGATCATCTGTTTCACAATTGAAAATCTCACTGATTCATATATTCTGTTTGTGTTGAAGATGGCATTTTGGTTTTGCCATTCCCTTTTGAAATGTGTTCAGAGTTTGTCTTTTTTTTTGAAGACTCATTTACTTTTGGGCATATTTTAAACTTGTCAATAAATCAAAGCTTTAAAATGTACAAGAGAAATGTAACTTGCTACTTGCATCACATGTTACTTCCTTAGTCACCTGCTACCCAGGCCTTCTATCTGATCCTCCTAATCACTGCTCTGAAGACTGTAAACTCTTCAGAACTCCCTGATCCTGTTCCTACAGATTTCAACTTGTGTTCCCGACTGGATGTGTTGTGATGGCCTGCTTCAACAATCAAGTTTTTACAATCTGTGGAGCTGAAAGTAGTTGCATGACCAAGTAGGGTTCAGAAGGCCTGAGCTTGGGTCTGGCATGTAGACAATCCTAGGTTTCTTGGGCCGTCTATATGTGGCCATCAAGAATGTCTGGAGGATTCCTTCACGGGCTGTCCATATGTCAAAACGGAAAGTGCTGCGAGGAGTTTTTTGGTGGAGGGGTGGTGGTGGTGGTGGGATTCCTTCATCAGCCATTTGATTGTGGGTGCTTGGTACGCAGATGATCATAAGGTATACGTGGATTTCATTTTCTTGGTACACAGCTGTGCACATCTTGCAACAAATATGTGTGTTTATGCCAGTTATGGAGTTGCAGATTGTGGTTAAATATAATTCTGCTACTGATGATGACTGTCAGCACTTCATGAGTAGCCAGTTTGAGTTGCTAGATGTGTTCAAAATCTGTCCTATTTTGCATTATTGTACTGCTACAGAAAAAATGGAAGACTTCTTCAATGTGAAACTGGGATGACTTCTCCAGAACGGCTGTGTGGTGATTACTTCTAAATATGCTGTGATGGACAGACACAACTGCAACAGGTAGTTTGGTGAGGGCCAGACCAAGTGGACTTTCCCTCTTGGTTCCCTCACAGCCTGCCATGAATTGAGTGTAGAAGCAATGTCCTTTACTGACTGAGCTGGTACTACCAAGTCACTCTTGGTGATAGACATTGTCCTCACCAGAGTACATTCTGTGTCCTTGCCTTCCTTAGTACGTACTTCAAGTGGTCAATATGGGGGAGAATTGTTTCATCGGCTGGGGCAGGGAGCGACATTAACCCATCTCTCTGCCTGTTAAGGTCCCCAAGAGCACATGCCAGTCTTCAGTCGGTTCAATTAATTCCACATGGAGATGCTATTCAGCACTAGATTTCCTTGCTCGTTTTTAATGGCATGAGACTTCATGAGGTTCAGTTATGATGTTGAGAATTCCTGGGACCATTCTTTCCTTTCTATATACCGATGTGTCACCACCTGCAATGCACCACATGTGGCATCCCTTTCTCCCTTCAATTCCTTGGTGCCCCTCTCACAGCCCACTAGTGGACCCACGCGCATTCTATTTCTGACTCCTCTACCATTCCCCTGTGGACCTACAACCTCCACCCAGCTCCCTGTATTACACCATATTCCCTGACCCTCTGCAACTTTCCCCAGCCATTACTGACCTAAACCGCAGCCCTCTTGTCCCATCGCTCCCTGTCTGAGAAGTCAGACGAAGAACGGTCTGACTCTTATTTCCCTCCTCCCCAAACCATTTATCTCCTATTCCTGTCCTTACCACAGTGGATATTTACAGCTTGGCACCAAGCCTTGTATTGAGTCACATCATGCACATTATGTTACTCCTCCGATCACGTGTTGTGCCTCCAGGGCCACTTGTTTGATAAGCCTAAATTAGAACTGAGAGATTTGAGTGGTATGTTTTAGTGGTGATTTATTTGGAGCAATATAAAACGCCAATATAAATTCATGTATGAGTAGGAAGCTGCAGTTGATCATTAGTTTCATGACAATTAAGTAGGAAATAAGTCCATGCGTATGTTCTCTTGGAAAGCTCGATACTGCTTCCGGTTATTAAGTCCTGGAAGATGGCTGCATTTAGATTGCCATATCAAATCTGTGCAGTTGTTTTTACTGAAAGAAAGCTTCAAAGTTTATTTAATGAGTAGTCAAGCAGTATGCACCATCAGGTCCATTGATTCATCTTTGCATGTAGTACAATATTACAAGTGACTTCATAGTACTGTTTCAGGGAGGAAAAAATCAGTCTGGATAATTATTCCCCAGATCACTATCTAGGAATATTTCTTCTGGAATTCATGTGAATCTAGTAGCCAGACTATTTGAATAATCTAGCACTTGAATAAAGTGCTAGTGCCCAGTATGTGTGGATAACCTGTGTAAACTGAAGTTAGGAAGCTTCCAGGAGCGGAGCTAGATAAACCAACATTTAAAATTGTAGACCTGTGACTAATGGTAAATATTTTGTCACTAATATCTTTTTAAAAAGACACTTCGAGGTAATAGTGGCCTATAATGACTCCATGAAGAGGAGTCATCAAAGCTTTTATCTACAGGCAGTCTAAAGATACCAAACTCTCGAGTCTGAAAATGGCAATTTAATGATCTTGTTTTTAGTGCCCATTTATCAGAAGTGATACATCCTGTTCTGCTTGCTCTGCTGAACTTCTCAAGTACAACTTACTGATTCTTTTCCTTAGTAATTCCTTTGTCCCTACTTTTCTCTACTCCCCTTTTAAAACCAGTCCTTTCCAAGAAAACACATTGTCATATCTAACCGTTACACCATAGGTTATTGAAATTTTTAAAAAAATCCCTTTCTTCCATCCTGAGCTAGACTGTCTAAACTGCTTCAAGATGTTATTACTGTCTAACAACAAGTTGCATGAAATCACTAGCGACGGTGATGAGAGCTGTGGGGGACGAAATGCAAGGCTTAATTTTTCTTAGTGATTTAATTGGAGGAAACCAAGGCTGGATGTTGAGTAGTCACTGGTGAGGTTAGGAAATGAAGGCATGAGGTGAGGTGGAATAAATGAGAAGAGTGCCATGATGACTGATTTAAGGAAGAGAAGCTTTTGCTGAAGATCCCTAATGATGATTTGATAGGCTAAGGTGGGATTAAGCGAGGACAGTGCTACTGAAATGGACAATGGTATTTTAGTATAGTAATATATCAAAAACATGGGCTAGGAATGCTAATGCAGTGCAGTCACAGTTATTGAGTGAATTTCAGTTTCAATTTTAATTGAAGTGGCTGCAAATAATGCAATATCCATAAGGTTTTTTTAAAATCTGTCAATACTTCTGGGTTAACAGAGATAGTAGGAACTGCAGATGCTGGCGAATCTGAGACAACAAGGCGTAGAGCTGGATGAACACAGCAGGCCAAGCAGCATCATAGGAGCAGGAAGGCTGACATTTCAGGCCTAGACCCTTCAGAAATACTTCTGGGTTGAGGCTTTTGAACTATAGAGACAATGGGGCACGTGGACTGTCTAAGAGCTTGTGCATACCCACTGCCCTCCCCAAACGACCTCAACTTGAAACTTCCCAGGAGTTAGTGGAGTACCAAAGAAAGCTGTGGTGTGGGTCAATGGTTATGTAACAAGCAAGGCATAGCTTTGGAATCAATGTTGAATGTGGAATCCAAATAAAGATGTGATGCCAATGAGGGAGAAGTACCTAGATTGTGACACTGGGGGATCTGATTTTTTTCGGAAAATCTTCTGTAAAATTCTTTAAAAGTCTGTTCTAAAACTGCAAGGATTGGATAGGAACAGGAGTTTCATTCAGCCGGTCAAGTCTGCTCTGCCATTCAATTAGATGGCTAATGATGCATGTAATAGTGCAGAGGAGTGACAGTTTCCATAGCCCTTAATGATATTTACTTTCTAGAAATCTATTAATTTTTTTGCTTGGATGTCATTGATTGAACCATACCTTTTTTGTAGTGCATCAATTCCTAATGATTGCCATGCTCTGAGTGAAGAAATTCCTCTTAATTTCAGTTTTAACTTCAGCATAAAAGGCAATTTGATATTGTCTCTTGATTTTGTACTCCCCAGCTAGGGGAAGCATTTGTAACCTCATTGAAGCGTGCAACATTTTTTACAGGCTATGACGATATGTCAGAACTTTAAGTTTCAATGAGGTTACTGCTCTTGCTTCAAAATTTTAGAGAATGCAGAGCCAGTCTCCTCAGTTTCTGCTCATAAGACAATCTTGCTATCAAAGGGATTAATCTGATGACGCTCCATTGTGTTCCCTCTGTAGCAAGTATTATCCCTCCCTAAATAAGGGGACCAAAACTGTACACAGAGCTCTGGATGAGTTCTCACCATGGCTGTATAGAACTGCAGCAAGGCATTTTTACTCCTGTAGTCCTTGAAATGAGGGTACAATTTTGATGGGATCATAGTCAGTGTCCCAGTATGGCACAATTCACGTGTTACTTTCCCATTTCCTAAAAGTAATTACGCAATACCCAGCTCGTACTACAGGTTCAGGTCCCTACCCTAATCTTTCTCTTCACTTTCTCCATGCTGTCTCCACAATGAACACATTGCAAGCACTTCTGATCAGAATGTTGGAATATCCTGAACCTCTTTCCAGTGGTGATGTATTCTTCCCCTCCTCTTCCCTCATGACAGTGTTGACCCTGGAGATTTATTCAGATTTATACTGCATCTTCATGAATCGTGTAGTCAGTTATGCCCTTGTGGATCCACTGGTATCCTCCCAAATTCCTGTTAAGCCCCTCTGCTCAGCCTTCAATGAATCAAGTCCTATTAGACCTTAAAAGATGGGTATGTGGATCAGCTTCATTTATAAAATTAATTGCAACGAGAGTTCTTGATGGCTGAATCCATGGTGGCAGAGAAATTGCTCTATCAATAAGATTGAATGTTTGCATGGTTGTAGGGTTATTGTATATTCTGTAAGATTTTTGATCATAAGCAGTAGAATGACAGTAAATACTGCTGTTTTCAAAAAAAAATCTTTGAATGTCTGACACAGAAATGTTGAAATAAACTGAGTATTAAATTCTGTTTACTGCAAAGTCTCAAGACATGGAATTGCCAAGTTACTCCAGTGCATTTATGAATAATTTTTGTGTGGGACTTGTTTTGGCAACTACTGCAACTTGTTTCTATTGAAACAACTGTAGAATTGGAACAGTGATCAATGTTAACAAATATTCTTAAACAGTAGCGTATTTCAATAGCTGTGCGTTGAGAGTTTTTGTATTTGAAAAAAGTTTTATTTGATTTTCTTTGATTTCTACATAACAAGAAGTTCTTTACAAAAGGAAATCTGTTTTCTGTACTGGTCAAGCCTACGTGTGACTCCAGAGCCACAGTAGTATGTTTTGGCTCTTGACCACCTCCTGAAATTATCTGGCAAGCCACTTATTTATATCCAAAAGCCAAGAAAAAGTTAAAATAACAGGATGCACCATATAGGATCAACCAAAAAGGAAACTGGATGCGACTAGTTCAGCCCAATCATCCCTGTGAAGTGTTCCTCTATAACTTCTAGGAACTTGTACCAAAATTCAGAGTGCCCACTAATAGACAAATGAAGCTTGTAATGCCCTTAGAAAATCCCAGACTCTTGCATCACTGCTTAAAGTCATAGTCTTACAGCCCAGAAACTGACCCTTCAGTCCAACCAGTCCATGCCGAACATAATCCCAAACTAAACTAGTCCCACCTGCCTGCTTCTGGCCTATATCCCTCCAAACCTTCCCTATTCAAGTATTTATCATTTAAATGTTGTAATTGTACCCATGTACACTACTTCGGAAGTTCATTCCAAACACGAACCACCTGATGTAAAAAAAAAATTGCCCCATATGTCTTAATATATCTCTCCTCTCATCTTAAAAATGTGCCCTCTAGTTCCTACTCTTGACATCCTAGGGAAAAGATAACTACAGTTAACTTCATCGATACCCTTCATGATTTTGTAGACTTCCATAAGGTCGCCACTCAATCCTATCAGCCTTTCTTTATAACTCAAGCCTTCCATGCCTAGTAACGTCCTGGTAAATCTATTCTGAATTCTCCAGATTAATAATATCCTTCCTGTAATAAGGTGACCAGAACTGAACACAGTACTCCAGAAGAGGCCTCAGCAGTGTCCTGTACAACCTCAACATGACTTCCCAACTCGTTTATTCAAAAGACTGAGCAATGAAGGCAAGCATGCCTTTTTAACCACCCTGTCTATATGTGAGACAAACTTCAAAGAATTATGTACCTGCGCTCCTCCTCAATGCTACCCAAGGTCCTACCGTTTAATTGTATAAGTCCTACCCCTGTTTGTTGGACCAAATGCAATATTTCACGTTTAACCAGATTGAACTCCATCTGCCTTTTTTCAGCCCATTGACCCATTTGATTAAGATCTCTTTGTAATCTTAGAAACCACCTTCACTGTCTTCTATGCCACCAATTTTGGTGTCAACTGCAAACTTCTGATATTTTCATCCAAATCATTTTATATATATGACAAACGAAAGAGACCCAGAACCAATCCCCATGGACCACTGCCAGTGACGGGCCTCCAGCCTGAAAAGCAACCCCCCACCACCACTCTGGCTTAACAGCAGGAGACAATTATGTATCCAGTTGGCAAGCTCACACTGAATCCCATGTGATCCAACTTTAGTAATTAGTCTACCATGCGGAACCTTGTCAAAGGCTTTACTTAAGTCCAAGTAAACAACGTCTGCTCTGCCCTTGTCAATCTTTTTGGTAACTTCCTCGAAAAACTCAATCAAGACAGACATTTTTTCCTTGCACAAAACCATGTTGACTATCCCTAATCAATTTTTGCATCCCTAAATGTCTGTAAATCCTATCTTTTAAAATCACCTCCAATAATATACTGACAACCAGTCGGACTCTCGGTTATATAGTTCTCTAGTTTCTCCTCACGATCCTCCTTAAGCAAAAATACAATGTTAGCCACCGCCCAATCATCAGGCACCTCACGTTTCTGGATATGTCTTGTTCTATGGGCAATACAGACCCACTGGGAATGGGTGCATAGTGTATAATCTGATGGAGTGGCCTTAATGCACCTTAATATTCACTCATTCTGAAGTAATTGTGATATCAGGCCAAACTTGGGCAATGGAATCTAAAGATCACCCGTTGCCCTCCATCAGTTGATAAATCGGAGATCAATGTCGAATACCTGACACTTGAGGTTATTAGCACCACTACTGAGTGAGCTAGTTGAATCCCAAAGGGTACGTCTATGAGACTAGACCTATGTTGAATGGTGAGAGAAACCAGCCAAAGGACAAAATGTGATTTTTTTTTTTTTTTTTTTTTTCCCCCTCACTATCACCAGTCTACAAGTTGCAAATTGACTTAACTATCTCTAAATGGCAGAGGAGGGGCAGAAACAGGATGAGAAGCAGAGGGGCAGATACAGGTGGGCAGAAATAGAACTTGAGAATCAAAGGGACAGAAACAGAATGACAAACAGGAACAGAATCAGCAGATACAACCTTTGGTGTGAAGGCCAAGCCTGTCACATTGAGGACACTTTCAGTTGTTTTTGTGTGACAGTAAACATTTTCAATCATCCTGTTCAGACTTATGACAAATATCTGTAACAGGAGGAATTTGAACCTGGACCTTCTGGCCCAGAGTTAGGGACACTCACTGTGTCACAGCAGCCTTCGTATGACAGTACCATTGTGCTAACTGAGATTGTCTTAGGAGAATTTAACAATTGAAAGCTCAGCATCCGTGTGCTGGAGGCCGTCAAGACCAGGACCAGTCACCTCATAGTCTGATGTATATCTTATTTTTTAATTAATTTACAAAATATAGACTTTGCTAGGTAGGCCGGCATGTATTGCACATCCCTAAATGTCATTGAGAAGACAGTGGGCTATTTTCTACAATCTATATGATGTTGTATACCAGTGATTTTAGGCAGGGAGTTCAAGGGCTTCAACCCAGTGACATTCAAATGATTAAGCAGTATTGCATGCAGCAAAATCTGGACAAGCATTCGGTCTTGGGTTGATAGGCAGGTAAAATTCAAGTTGCACAAATGAGACCGGAATGACTTCCAACATGATGTTTAACTGCACACTACAAGATGAGGCTGAAGCGTTCACAACAATCTTTAGTGAGAAGTGCCAAATAGATGATCCATCTCTTTCCTTGTAAGGGGCACCAGCATCACTGATACAAGTTTTCAGTCGATGTCACATGGAGTGAACCTAATTGTGAAATGGCTGGAGATACTGGATACTGCAAAGGCTGTGGACCCTGGCTACTTCCCAGTAATAGCACTGAAGATTTGTGCTCCAGAACTTCCTGCACCCCTGTCCAAGCTGTTCCAATGCAGCTACAACACTGGCATCTACCCAAACCTGTGGAAAGTTTCTCCAGGTATGTTCTGTACACAAAGCAGGACAAATCCAATCCAGCCAATTGCTGTTCCATCATCTACACTTTGGTCATCAGTAAAGGGATAGAAGGTGGTATCAATAGAGCTGTCAAGCATCACTTTCTTAGCAATAACTTGCTCATTGCCAGTTAGCTCCTGATCTCACTACAGCCTAGGTCCAAATATGGACAAAAGAGCTAATTCCAGATGTGAGGTAAGAATGTCTTCCTTAGATATCAAAGCCACATATGACAAAGTGTGTTATTGGGGAATCTAAGCAAAACAAGTCAGTGGGAATCCGGGTGAGAAAACTCTGCTGATTGGAGTCATACCTGATGCAACTGAAGATGTCGGAAGACTGGAGGTTGGCTAATGTGGTACCGCTTTCAGAAAGGTGACTAGGAAAAGCCAAGGAACTATAGACTGGTGAGTTTGACATTAGTTGTTGGAGGGAATCCTGAGAGACAGGATTTACATGTATTTGGAAAGGCAAGGACTGATTAAGGATGACAGTCAACATGGCTTTGTGTGTGGGGAAATTATCTTACTAACTTGTTTGAGTTTTTATTTTGAAGAAGTAATGAAGAGGATTGACAAGGGCGTGATCTGACGTGGCCTTTAGTAAGGTGTTCGACAAGATTCCTTATGGTAGACTGGTTAGCAAGGTTAGATCATATGGAATACGGTAGAACTAGCCATTTGGATACAGAACTGGCTCAAAGGCAGAAGACGGTGGTAGTGGAGGGTTGCTTTTCAGGTTGGAGGCTTGTGCCACGCCACTGGTCACAATCGGTGTTCGGTCTACTGCTTTTATATAAATGATTTGGATGTGCACATAAGCATGGTTAGTAAGTTTGCAGATGACACCAATATTGGAGATGTAGTGGACAGCGATGAAAGTTACCTCAGTACAACAGAATCTGATCAGATGGGCCAATGGGCCGAGGAGTGGCAGATGGATACAGTGAGATGCTGCATTTTGGAAAGGCAAATCCTGGTAGAACTTATACACCTAATGGTAAGGGCATGGGGAGTGTTGCTGAACAAAGAGACCTTGGAATGCAGGTTCATAGTTCCTTAAGTGGAGATGCAGGTAGACAGGATCGTGAAGAAGGCGTTTGGTATGCTTGCGTTTCTTGGTCAGTGCACTGAGTATAGGAGTTGCGAAGTCATGTTGCGGCTATACAGGACATTGGTTAGGTCACTGTTAGAATACTGCATGTAATTCTGGTCTCCTTGCTATAGGAAGGATGTTGTGAAACTTGAGAGGCTGAAGAAAAGATTTACAAGGATGTTGCCAGGGTTTGAGCTGTAGGGGGAGGCTGAATAGGCTGGGGCTATTTTCCCTAGAGTGTCAGAGGCTGAGGGATGACCTTAGATTTCTAAAATCATGAGGGTCATGGATAGGTGAATAGGCAAGGTCTTTTCCCTAGGGTGGGGGAATCCAAAACTAGAGGGCATAGCTTTAAGGTGAGGGAAAAGATCTAAAAGTGACCTAAGGAGCAACTTTTTCACGCAGAGGATGGTGTGGGCATGGAATGATCTGCCAGAGGAAGTGGTGGAGGCTGGTACAATTACAACATTTAAAAGGCATCTGGATGGGTATATGAATAGGAAGGGTTTAGAGGGTTATGGGCCAAGAGCTGGCAAATGGGACTAGATTAATTTAGAATATCTGGTCAACATGGACACATTGGACTGAAGATTCTGTTTGCATGTTATACAGCTATATGACTCTATGGTTATGGTCATTGGAGCTCAGTAATCTGTTTTAAGACATGTCTGTAGGAGTTCCTCATGGAAGTGTCCGAGGTTCAAACATCATTGGCGGCTGCTTCAACAATGGCCTTTCCTCCATCATAATGTCAGAAGTTGGAATGTTCCTTGTGGATTGTATAATGTTCAGCACCATTCACAAGTCCTCAGATACCAACGCAGCCATGTCCAAACGCAGCAAGACCTGGAAAACAGCCAGACAGACTGAAGAGTAGCAAGTAATATTTGAAGCACACCAATACCATGCAATTAACATCTCCAGCAGAAGTGAATCTAACTATTGTCTCTTGAATTCAATGGTTTTACCATCGTTGAATCCCCAACTGCCAACATCCTAGGGGTTGCCATTGGCAGAAAATGAACTGGGCTAGCCATATAAATACAGTGGCTACAAGAACAGGTCAGAGGTTAGGAATCCTGCAGCAAGTAATCATCTCCTGACTCCCCAAAATTCTGTCCGCTGTCTACAAAGCACAAATCAAGAGTGTAATAGAATACTGTCCATGTGTGTGGATGAATGTAACTCCAACAACACTTGAAGCTTGGCACCATCCTGGACAAAGCAGCACACTTGTTTGACAGCACATCCACTCCCTCCACCACCGACACTGCTTGGGAGCAGTGTATTCTATCTACAAGATGCGCTGCAAAAATCCACCATGGCTTCTCAGCACCTTTATAAGCCCACAGTCGCATCTAGAAGGACAAGGGAGGCAGATAAATAGAAACACCACCACAAGAGTTCCCTGCCAGGCAATGGCTTGGAAATAAGTCACTGTTCTTCTAATGTTGTTGGCTGAAAATCCTAGAACTACCTCCCTAACAACATTGTGGGTCTACCTACAGCACATGAACAACAGTGGTTCAAGAAAGCAGCTCACCACCACCACCTCAAGGCCACCTACGGATGGCCAATAAATACTGGCCTAGCCAGTGATATCTATGTCCCATAAATGAATTGTAAAATGTAGCCTGTTGAATCCCCACTATTAACATCCAGGTGTTCAGCATTGATCAGAAACTTAATTGAAGAACTACAAAATACTGTGGCTGTAAGAGTCCATCAGCAGCTGGGTATTCTGCGATGGACTCGCCTAATTCCCCAGATTCTTTTTCTACCAACTGCATCTCTGGAGTATAATGTAAGAATATATGGAGAATATATTTGAGGCAGAAATTAAACTACATTTCCTCTGAAACCTATTATGCCACTACCTAGGAAAAAAATGTATTAGTTCCATAGGAACATCACTATCTACAAGCCATCTAGATTGAACTAGTCCAGCAGTTACTGCTTCATTGAAATGCCTGGAAATTCCTACCTGAGCACAATAGCTGTACCAATATCAAATGATCTGCAGCAATTCCAGAATGCTGATCAACTTCCACCTTGAGGGCAGTTATGGATGGGCAATAAATGATGGCCTTTACAGCATCAATCAAGAATAAATAAGCATAAATCAATGCAGATGTTTGAATGTTTCATTTGTTTGTTCTGAGATTTAAGTTGCTCACCCACCACCTAACCCTCCCCACCATTGAGTTCATTGGTATGAAGTTTTGTTAAATTGGATAAAAATGTTCCCCAGTGTAATTATCTTCTTTGATCTCTGATCATTCTTCTGTCTGCTCATGTATTTTTGCAACCTGCCATCTTAGGATTTTGAGATGTTAAAACATTGTTATCATATTACTCATTTCAGAAAAATTATCTACCATGAAGAATTTCACACTTTTATAAAAGTGACAATTAAATTCATAGGACTGTTTTTTAAAACAAAAAAAATTCTGTAATTACTGGGGACAAAGTACAAATTTTTGTTTCTTATTTGCAAAACTGAAGTGTCTTTGGGAGCTCATTTCTCCTCTGAATCAACTAAAAACCATTATGTGTACAATTTTATGGCCCTGGAAGAAAATGAATTTGGTTCCTGTACACTTTTGGAAATATGCTCAGTTTTTGTAATGATAAGTATTGATTCTGATGTTAACAGTCTGGAAGAGTTATTTTATGATTTTCTTCTCTTTCATCTATGTTCTATTAATTTGGTTTTCTTTGGCATTTGGAAAATTAAATAACAGTTATACTTGAACAGAAATAAAATTTCCATTATTCTGCTTTCCGAAAAGGACAGACATGTATTGCTGAAATAAAATGCCAAGTACTTGTGTGACTGCAAAATTCAGCTTTTGACTTTCTGTAAAATCAAAGTTTGAGTTAACTCTATCCTGTATCCTGCATTTTATAGGGAAAATCTTTATAATGCCTTTATCTGTCTGATCAGCACACTTTCCATGCTCAAAATCTGTTTCTTGTTTTAATACACTTTAAGTGAAGTTAGATAACTACATTAGTAGGAAAGGAGCAGATATGTTAATGAGGCATGCTACAGTAAGGTGGGAGTGTACTCCTATGGGATAAAAACACTGACATAAGCATCTTGATTTAAGAAATACTGGCAGGACATGTGAATTATTTCTGGACTGTCTTTATATTTTTGTCACTGCCCAGTGCAATCAAACTAAACATTTCAAGGTGCAGGTCAAAAGTGACATCGTCACCCACTTCAAGTTTTGATGTACATCTGAATTTGATAGATTCATAATAGTGATTCGGGAGGATCATGTCTGAAAGTACCCATATATTTATGCCACCTTTATTATTCATGAATGATTATTTGTTTACGGAAAAATGACTTGCATGCACTTAAGCTGTGCAAACACTTTGGAAATTACTTTTTTCCTTAAATGGGATTCAGTCCCAATTTCTGCTCTCATCGATGCTAATTTCAATTAGTCTGTTTAAAAATTCCTCTATGTAATCATTAAACAGTGTGGCATATCTTTTAAGCGGAACATTAACCGGTTGCTGGTTCCCTGACTGGAATTGTTAAATAGAAATATCAATGAGTAGAGCAAAACTGCACTGAGCATGAGTCAAAATTCATCTTGCATGCAGTTTTCAACAACACTGAATCTTAGTAATGGCTGTGTCTTTAAACAAGTGTGTAGAAATGGTGATTAAGTATAGTGTATGATGATCTGAGCGCCCCTAGCCTTTGCAGAATGAGGATTCCGTGTAGCATAAGCATTCAGTCTGTCTGTCATCTGTGTAATTCTTGTCTTGTTAAATTACTGAGAGGTCAGGGGTATATTTCTACCTGGTAAATGACAAAACAAACAACTTGAGTTACAATATTTTTGTACCACATCCACAATTGTCATGAAGTTGCATTATCACAGGTTGCGATTGTAATGAGTTTTGATTCTTTTGAACCAAACTAAATGTGTCTGGCATTAATACAAGGTTTCTTTTGTGCACAACAGCTGTTTCCATTTAAATTTTAGGAGTTCAAGACAGCTTAGTTGCTAAATTAGGCTTCCTAACCTGATAGCAACAATAGCTCTGTGGTGAACCTTTAACGTTGGAGAGCAAGTAAAACTGCCTGGTTACCTTTGTAACTGGAGGGGATTTTAAAAAAAAGTCCTTAATGGTCTTCAAATTTGGTAGCTTTGTACCAGTTATAACTTGTAATAGATGTGAAAGTTGTTGGAATGTAGCCCATCACACGTTCCAGGTTATGATGTAAAAAATATCAGTATCACTGAATTATCAACTTAATTATTGTACCTTAATATTGAAGTTGGCAGCATGCTTGCACCCGTAGTTATAGATTTGCACAGACAAAATTCCATCCATGTATTTAACAAGCATTGCAATTCTTGCATGTAATGCATGTTTGGTGAGTATCACACTAGCTTTCTGTAATAATTTTACTACCACACTGGCTCAAAGCAAAAGTGTCAAATTAATACTCAAGTATTAATACACGGGGCAAGTAAAGTTGAATGTGAGATGGAAGTTGCACAGTTGTTAATGAGAATCTACTAAGGTTTTAAAGCAGCAAAGCCTAAAGGGAAGATAGAATGCATGAGACAAGAGCAAGAATTACTCATTCGGTTTACTGCCTGCTCTGCTATTTGGCAAGATCATGATTGATCTGATTGTGACCTTGACTCTACTTTTCTTCCTATACCTCCCATAACCCTTCACTCCATTGTATAGCAAAAATCCGTCAACCCAACCTTTAAATATATTTATTGACCCAAACTACTTTGCACTCTGGGGTGGGGAATTCCAAAGATCAGTGACTGTTTAAGGGAAGAAATTCTACTCCTTTTTTAAAAATTATTTTTGTTTTTTTTTGTTAGCATAAAGTTTTCACTTTAAACCATTAAGTCCCTTCCAAATTGTTGGATCTTGGGTTTGATGTTTTTTGCTCACAGGTTTGGATAACATTGTGTAATTTATCAATTCAGTCAGACTCATTTCTAGGCAGTTTATCATCTTGCAGCATCATGCTGCCTAAAATTGTTTGGAGAAAATTTTAAAGATATGTAAACATTTTGAGTTCCTAATATACAGGAAGTGTGAAGGCAAGAAGAATGTATTTTGAATCCAATAGGATGCATTGATGCACATCTGTTACAGATTTTATGTTGAAATGCTTTAAATGCAGGAACTGGACACAAACACAGTAAATTGATATCCATTAGTCTTCCAATATTGGGAAATAATTGAATAGAAGCTGGAAAATAAATTTCAATAGTTTTTAATTAAACCTTTCATTGAAAGCTTTGGTTCTTTTTTCTCATCTTATGAAATGTTTTGAAATGGAAGGATGGTACACTTACTTATCTGTCAAAATACAAGTTCTTTATGAAAAAATAATAACCTGGTTGCTATCTTTGTCATTATCAGAATGCTTACATTTTTGGTGTGAATTGGTGTAAAGGCCTGCTGGTGGAGGCAGGGCCCAAGAGAGGATGTAGAAGGTGCAAAATGCTGTACATTACTCAACCAATGAGCTGGGTTAAGCAGTTAGTTAGGATGATTCATGTACCAGATTGGCTATTTTGCCAACTTCCAGAAAAGGGTGACCATCCTGATTCATAGTCGGTCATTGACCAGGGAGTGCCAGATTCCCCAGTCCCTTCTTTCTACCTCCTAGATTGTTATGTTTCTTGGTATTGTGGATGTGTGTGCTTTCTTCAGACCTAGCTGGAACGTAAATTGTCTTGTGCCCCTTCCTTAATTTTATCCCCACAAGGCCCTTCTTGATGTCGTGCCTTTGTTTCACTTTGAAAGGCATTAGTTTGGCAGGCACAGTTGGAGTGCAAGGTAAGGTGAAGTACTTAGTGTCTCCACATGATGTTTTTTTTCCCCCCCGACAAGGCCCTTCCCAACCTCTTCCCTCAAAAGTATAACCATTCCTGATCACTTCCTTCAGTAATGTGGTTCTGGTTCCACTCTGCCTGCTATTTGATACAACCCCTTTCACAACCTCAAAAGAACTTCTCTTGGCTACAGCGGATTTAAGTTCTTGTAGTCGTCATTGTTACATAAGGAATTCTAATGTCCAGTTTGCATTTTGCAAATAGAAATAACAATAGCTGGCAGCAAGATTGGACTTTTTGGTGCTGTCGGGCCCCATAAAGTTCTGAAATGAAAGTTGCTGCACATACAACATGAGCATAGGTACAGGTGTCACATTTAAGGATTTTAATGCAGTGGTCTTTTTGCTTGCTTTAGCAAGTCATAAAAGCATTGATTATAGAAAGATATTTGACACAGAGGAGAAGATAATTTGGTTACCCTCCCTGCCAAAAATGAGTTATCCAGGGTTATACCTTTCTTGGTTTGTAGTCCTCTGGGTTATGGCACCTCAATTAGACAAGTTGTTTTAAAAAGCAGTTTTGTCTTTACCACCCTCTCTTTAGGTAGAGAACTTGAGACTTTGTCTGTACCTGGTCAAAAATTGTTACCTCAACTCCTCTTTTAATCCTTTCACAGTGTACTTTTAAAGCTCTCATTATTGACCTCTCTCTGCTAACAAAAATACATTCTTCTCCACTCATGTCTAGGCCTCACATAATTTTATAGACTCAAATTCATCCCACCCCTTCATGAAAACAAACCCAAAGCCAGCCATTTTTATACAGCTCTGGTCAACATTCTTGATGTATGCTATGCCTCATCTAATTAAGGAAAAAATCCAGTATTCCACCTTGTCTACTTTTCCAGCATGTCCTGCCAAATTTGAGTTCTGTGGACATTAAATTCAATGATTCCTCTATTTATCTGGACTTTTTAGCATCTTGTTGTATATTTTCCCCTCTATATTCATTCAAAATGGATTACTCCATACTTTTGGCTTAATCTATACCCACTTTTCTGCCACAAGACCAATCTATTGATACCATTTCCCCCTACATTTAACATTTAAGCCTATATATTCCATGCACTTTCTATACTCTTCTAGGTCTTCCAAATTAACGAGAAACTTATCTGACAAAGCTTTTCTTTTGCCTTCTGTTCCTTATGCTCTTTGACATCCGGGAAAAGGGTCTAGATTTCTTTTGGGGAACGTTTTTTTTCCCTGTACCCTATTAATTTCCTCCTCAAACTCCTGCACTCTTGACATTTATTTACATTTGTTTCCGATCCACCTTTGCCAAAATGCACCTCAGTAACAGCATTCTGAAATGGAGAAGGGGAGACAATATTATTTCTTCCAATCTCTGGCTTCTGCCTGAGACTTGTTAGTTTTCTATTTGTCACTTATCTGCCATTGCTTTAAGTCTGTCATGAATGAATAAAACAGCTACTTTTCTTAATGGAAACCAGATTAGTTTTTAATCACTCTTCATAGCTTAAAGCTCTAATTTTTCTGAATTATTGTTCACAAAAGCATTTACAATGTTCATCATAATTGCTTTTATGGTGTGAATTGCAGTTATTTGAAAACTGCATTGTTTTTATTTCATCTTTAGTTTCGTTCACATGTTCTCATCTAGTACTTCCTTGATACTTAAGGTATCAAGGGATATGGGGAACGTGCAGAATAAATGGCACTGAGGTAGAACATCAGCCGTGATCTGGTGAAATCAGCAGGCTTAATGGGCTGAATTGCTTACTCAGCTCAGATTTCCTTTGTTCCTGTTGTTCTTGAAGTGTGCCGAATGCCATGTTAATGAGGGGTTAGTGAAAAACTCCTATGTTTCATGGACATATGCAGAGTAGATTTTTTTGAAATACACTGAAGTTATAATTGAGAAAATTTTTAAAAAATGGAGTGAATCCTGAAAGGAGGAAAAACTAACATGCCTGATTGATAGACAGTTAGCTGAAGTGATGGGGAGAGGCCTGAAAACATGAGGATTATCAGGGCCCATAATTTCTGTAACTGGTCCTGGATGAAGGCTGTAGAGCAAAAGTTTTTTTTTAATAAAAAAGTCTCCCACAGTATGTGAGTGTCCATTCGTGTCCAAACATGTTGTGCATTCTTCATTGCCCTTTAAGTTGCTGGAGAACTACCTTAGACCAAAAGATATTGGAGCAGAAATAGGCCATTTGGGCCTTCGAGTCTGCTCTGCTGTTCAAGGAGATCATGGCTGATCTGATGAATCCCAGTGCCACTTCTCTGACTTTTATCCCCATAATCCTTGATTTCCTTATTGATTACAAATCTGTCCGTCTCAGCCGTGTATATATTTAATGATCCTGCCTCAGTAGCCTTCTGTGGTAAAGAATTCCATGGATTGACTACCCTCGGAAGAAACTCATTATCTCTGTCCTAAATGAATGACCCATTGCTCTGAGATTGTCCTCTGGTCATAGGCCATCCCACAAGCGGAAACAAACTCTCTGCATCCGTCCTGTCAAACTCCCTAAGAATCTTCTGTTTCGTTAAGATCTCCTTTCAAAACTCTAATGAGTACAAGCCCATCTGATGTAACCTCTCCTCCGAAAATCAACCAAGTGAATGTTCTCTGGACTGTCTCCAATGCTAGAATATTTCTTCTTGGGTAATGGGACCAAAATTGTTCACAGTATCCTGTTCACAGACTGCTGAGGGGGTGGTCTGACCAATTCCTTTGTATAGTTTTAGCAAGCGCTCCCTATTTTTAAAATTTCATTCCTTTCAAACAAAGGTCAGCAATCTGTTTGCCTTCCATAATACCTGCTGAATTTGTATGTTGGACTCTTCTGATTTGAGGACCCCCAAATCCATCTATGCTGCAGTCTTTTTGCTGTTATTTTCCATTTAATTAGTTCCTCTATTATTCTTTCCAAAGTGCATAATCTTATATTTGCTAGCATTATATTCCATCTACCAAGTTTTTGTCCACTGCCTGATTCTGTGTCTGTCTCTAGACTGTCATCTCTGCTACTAATCTTGCAACCTATTTTTATGTCATCCATAAGCTTGAGGATCGTATACACACTTTGAAGTCATTAATAAATATTGTAGATAATTGTGGCCCCAGCACTGATTTCTGTGGCATGCTGCTAGTTACGTTGCCATCCTAAAAATGCTGCTTTTATTTCAACCCTGTCTTTTATTAGTTATCCAGTCCTCTACCAATGCAATTATATTACCCCCAACACCAGGGGCTTTATCTTACTAAGTGGTCTTCTGTGCAGTACCTTATTGAACATCTTTTGAAAATCCAAATGTATTATATCTGCTGGTTCCCTTTGATCTGTCCTCCTTGTTATCTCTTTAACAAACTAAGAAGTTTCTTTGGCATGATTTATCTTTCATGAAGCTTTGCTGACTCTACTTGATTTTATGATGTATTTGTAAATGCTGTATTAATACATCCTTTTTAGCAGACTCTAATTTTCCCAATGAAAGGTGTTTAACTATCTGGCCTATAGTTACCTGTTTTTTGTCTCCCTTTTTGAATAAGAAAGTTACTTTGGCAGTTTGCAAACCCCTGAAACCTGTCCCTTATCTGAGAATTCTTGAGAGATCTGCCAGTGTATCCACCACCTCCATAGCTACTTGCTTTACAATCTTAGGATGCAACCCATATCCAGGGACTTTCTGGACTTTAGCCCTTTAGTTTTCCTAATTTTTTTTTAAGTGATAATCTGTGTTTATTCCCTCCCACCCTTTGGCCCTTTGATTATTTCATATTTTTGGAATGTGATTCATTTGTCTCTACGATGAAGATTGATACAAAGTATTAATCAACTCCTCTACTGTTTCTTGATTCCCATTATTATTTCCTCAGCCTCACTGAGGGGTTTATGCTCACCTTTGGCCTGTCTTCCCTTTTTATATATTTAAAGAAGCTCTGGCTGTCCATTTTTGTCATGCTTTCAGATCCAACACTGACTTAGTAATCAAGCCTGCTGAAAAGGACATTGCTGTTGTTGTCTGGCACACTGACCTCTACATTGCGGAGGCTGAGCACCAGCTTTCAAGTACCTCCTCCTATCTCCACCAGACCATGACTCCACCATGGAACAACTGGCTACTGTGTCCACAATGGTCACTAATCTCATTTGATCTGGTGATCTCCCCACCCCTGCCTCCAAGCTATAGTCCCCCAGTCGTACACCACACGCTTTTACTTCCTTCCTAAGATCCACAACCAAGACCACAGGGGCAGCCCCGTTGTTTCTGCCTGCTCTTGCCCCACACAACTCATCTCTTCCTACCTCTACTTGATACTTTTTTCCTCTCCTGCTGTCGAGTCTCATCCTGCTTTCGTCCATGGTTCTTCTGATGCGTTAGGTTTCAGAATTTCCAGTTTGCGGGCTCCGATTGCTGCCTCTTTACTATGGGTGCGCAGTGTCTTTAAACAACCGCCACCTTACCCCCCCCCCCCCCCCAAGAAAAACCACCACCACCAATAAGGATGGTCTTGGGGTCTCTGCTACTTCCTGGAAAAAAGGTCTAAACTGCCCCCACCCTCCCTCACCTGGCCAAGTTCAGCCTCACTTCGAACAACTTCTCCTTTAACTCCTCTTTCTTCATGCAAAAGGGGTGGTGATGGATGCCTGATTGGGCTCCAGTTGTACCCCACAGAGACAGGTATGTGGAACATTTCTTATTGCAGTCCTCCTGTGGCCCCCACCCGCAACTCTTTCTCCAGTACGTCAATGACGTATCAGTGCTTTTTTTTTGTTTGCTGCTTCCCTGTATTGTCCAGAATTGGAAACTATTATCTATTTTGCTTTCAATTTCTGCCTCACACTCAACTTCATCTGGTCCATGTCTGACTCCTCCCTTCCCTTTCTCAACATCTCTGCCATTTCTGGGGGTAGGCTGGCCACTGATATCCACTACAAACCTACTGAATCATACAGTTACCTTGACTTTACATTCTCACACCTTCCTTCTTGTAAAGACTCTATTTGATTCTCCCATTTCCTCCATCTCTGCATCTGTTCTGATGATGCCAACTTCAACAAGGAGACCTCCAAAATGTCCATCATGATCAAATGAGGATTCTCCACCATCATGGTTGACAGGACCCTCAAGTCATGTCCCGCACTGAAGTCTTCACCCCCTCTCTTCCCTTAGAGCAATAGGGTCCCCCTCGTCCTCCCCTACCATGTCACCACTGGACACATTCCCCTCCCTTCCTCTGTCAGCCTTCTACAGGGTCTGTTTGCTCTGGCACACCTTGGTCCGTGCCAACATCTCACCACACCTCCATTGCACCTTCCCATGCAGCTGCCGAAGATGTGACATCTGCCTGTTTACTTCTCCCCTCCTCATTATCCAACACCGCAGACATTCCTTTCAAGAGAAGCCACAATTTACCTGCGCTTCACTCAATCCTGTATTCGCTGCTTGCAATGTGGTTTCCTGTACATTGGGGAAACGAAGCGCACACAGGGCGACCACTTTGCAAAACACCCATGTTCTGTCTGCAGAAGTGAGCTTCTGGTTGCCTGCCATTTCAGCACGCCATGATCTCAACTCGGCGTTTCTGTCTTGGGCTTGTTCGACCACGCCAGTGAAGCTCGATGCAAGCAGTAAGAACAACACCCCATCCACTGCTTGGGACCCTTCAGCCTCATGAACACAGTATCGGGTTTGACAATTTTAAACTTTTGAGCACCACCTTCCACGTCCACACCCCAACCCCCAGACACCCGGCCTTGTCCTCACATGAGCTGCCACCATTTACAACCCATTGTCAGCCACTAATGGTGCCCATTAGCAACTGTTCATTCTCGCAGGCTGACCTTTTCCCATTCCTTTGTCCAACTGTTGTTCATTCCCCTCTGTCACCCTCCCTCTCCCCACCCCTTCTTTAGCATGTGTACCAACCTTTTCCCAGCTACAGTTCTTTCTGAAGAAAGGTCACTGGACACAAACCGTTGTTCTGTTTTCTCTCCACAGATGCTGTCAGACCTGCTGAGTTAATCCAGCAATTTCAGTTCTTGTTTCCGATTTCCAGCATCCACAATTTTTTGTTTCTTTGTTAAATCTAAAACCCCAGTCCATTGGATAAGAATGCCATTAGCTGACACTTCTGAAAATGTAATAATATTCTAGCTTAGCCTGAAGGTTGGGATCAAAATAACCAATGTTTCCTTCCTTCTCAAATTGCGTATTCCTTCACTGGAAAGAACCTGAGTTTGTGTACAAGTTAATTGCTGGCTCTGGATTAACTATTTTTATGACTTTTTTTATACTTTCCTAGGATCTGGAATTCCATGGTGTGATGAGATTTTATTTTCAAGACAAAGTAGCAGGGAACTTTGCAACAAAATGCATCAGAGTGTCCAGCACTGCTACAACACAAGATGTGATAGAGACTCTTGCAGAGAAGTTCCGGCCAGATATGCGTATGCTGTCATCACCTAGATACTCACTTTATGAAGTGCATGTTAGTGGTGGTGAGTTTTGATTCAGGAATTTATTTTTTGATTGTTCCTAAGGTGGCCAGAACCCTCTAGTATTAATACTCGTGTTTGGAGCTTCAAATATGTACAGTAGATACCGGTGATGCTTTTAGTTCTGTTCTAGTTCTTGTAAGGTTCATTAATAGCATTGACTGAACTGGTGTAGTGTGCTTTGCTTCATTAATAGAGGCATAGAGTACAAGAGTAAGGAGGTGATGTTGAACTTATATAAGCCACTTGTTAGACCTCAGCTGAAGTAATTTGCACAGTTGTGGATGCCACTTGTAAAAGAAGTGAATGCTTTGGAGAGAGTGCGAAAGTAATTTACAAGAATAGCTGAAGGTATGAGAAATTTTGGTTATAAGTATAGATTGAAGATGTTGGGACTGTTCACCTTGGAGTGAAGAAGGCTAAAGAGATTTGATTTAAGTTTTCAAAATCCTAAGCAGGCAGGATAGATTAGATAGGGAGAAACTATTTCTGCTTAATAAAGGGACAAGAATGACAGGGCATTGATTCACAGTTATGTGCAAAGAAAACAAATGCATTGAATAGTGGAAGTTTTTATGGAGGCAGATTCACTTGGATTCAAAAGAGCATTGGACGATCATTCAGATAGAAATAGTGTACAAGAATATGGGAGAAAACCAGATTGGCACAAAGTAATGATGCTTGTTTGAAAAGCCAATGTGCAAATGATTGATCACTACTTGCAACTTAACAATTCTATGATTCTTCACTGCTGATTTGGATTCACAATTCCAGTTTGCACTTACGGACATTCTTGCCCAATGCACGTGCCACTTTTTTTATCAAGTATCATGTATTATAAAGTATAGCCCAAGTCTTGAAATGCTGCAGCAAAAGTAAAGGGGAAATTCAGATTGTGGATGGACATAAAGGAAGAAGGATGTGTGAGGTTCTCAACTGGATCTTGACTTCTGAAATAAAGGTCAGAAATGTTTTAAGCAGACCTTTCATTGTTATTACCTGTCTCTAATGTTTTTGTTGATAGTTTAGTTGACCACAATTGATTTTAAAACTATTGAGGCTTAGAGATTGGTGAGTTGAAACAAAATTAATATCCACAGATCCAGTGAAAGTGTAGTAATTTGGCTATGCATTGGGATTCTTCCCACAACCTTTCCATGGTTTCAAGTTATCAGCGTTGAAAGTCACTGTTTTCCTATCTTGTCTTTTTTGATATTTTTAATCTGCTAACATTTTATGAATGTATAAGTTTTTAACTATTTAAGTTATGAATACTTGTACGTTTAATAATTTAGCAGGGAAATAAAATATTGACAGGCATGTTTAATTTATCTTCTGTTTCTTAAAATAAGTGAATTTCATTTTATAGAGGAACGTAGGCTTGACCAGGATGAAAAGCCTTTGGTTGTACAGCTAAACTGGAACAAGGATGACAGGGAGGGAAGATTTGTTTTGAAAAATGAAAATGCATTCCTTCCACCAAAGGTAAGATGATGGATGAGTTTGTTTTGGCTGTACACTGTTTAATAAATCTGCACAATTTGTAACATGGTCTCAATCGACCAATGCATTATACATTGAAATGAGTAATAGGTGTGAAGAGTTACAGATTCAACATGTCAGGACAATAAGGAATAGTAGTAGCATTAAGACTAACTGAGGTTTGATAGTCTTTGCCCATTAGTATCCTGTAATACTACAAATACATTCCTAAAATCCATGAATTGTTTATTTAAGGTATGAAAATGCAGCTATCCTTGTGCAGCTGTATTGTAGCACATGCTACTACATTCCATCTGTCAAAACCCTGATCTTTAGGAATGGGCAACATTTCAGTTTCTCCAAGATGAGTCTGGATTGTGGAATTATCCAGCTAATGAGGATTAGATTAGTGGGAGAAAATGTGTCCTCTTTATTTTTAACTAAAAACCATCTATTTTGAGAAATGTGCACCTTCTGGAAAGGTTAGTGTTTGAAGTTGATAATTTTAGATTAACTTGTACATTCAATTTTTTTCTTTTTTGGATCCAAAAATAGATGCCATATTGATGATTGATTGCCATAATTTTGTCACTCCCATAATATATTGTTTCTCTGCCGCATTCTTCCTTTATCTCTCTCTTTAGATTTTCCTCCTTCATATATGACTAGTAGGTCATCTGTAGAGTTCCTTGAGTTCTGTATCTTTCAGGTACATGCAATTATTTAAGTTTTGCTAACATAAGGCTGAAGCATTCACAACAATCGTCAGCCAGAGGTGCCAAGTAGAAAATCCATCTCGGCTTCTTCTGGAACTACATGCATCACAGATGCCAGTCTTAAGCCAATTTGATTCACTCTGTTTGCTATCCCCCAAAGATTGGAGGCGTTAGATACAGCAAAGGCCATAGGCCCTGACAACTGAAGACTTGTGCCCCAAAACAGATAGCTAGTTACCACCCCGTCAGTCTACTCTTGATCATCAGTAAAACAGTGGAAGGTGTCATCAACAGAGCTATCAAGCAACACTATCTGAGCAATAACTTGGTAACTGACATTCTGTTTGGAAATTGCTAGACCCACTCGACAAAAGGCCTGAATTCCAGAAGTGAGAGTGACAGCTCTTGACGTCAAGGCTTGTTTTGACTGAATGGGACATTATAGAGCCCTTGCAAAACTGGAGTCAGTGGGAATTAAGGAAAAACTCTGCACAGTTTGAGTCCTATCTGACACAAAGCGAGATGTTTGTGGCCGTTGGAGGTAAGTCATCTCAGCGACAGGATATTTCTGCAAGAGTTCCTCAAGTGAGTGTGCTAGGCCCAACCATTTTCAGCTGCTTCATAATGACCTTCCCCCGCCCCCGCCCCTCAAAGTTAGATGTGCAAATGTTTGCACATGATTGCACAATGTTCAGCACCATTGAAGACTTTAGATACTGAAGCAGTCCAAATGCAGCAAGACCTAGACATATCCAGGCTTGGTATGAGAAGTGGCAAGTAACATATGTGCCACATAAGTGCCAAGCAATAACCGTCTTCAATAAGAGACGATCTAACCACTGCCCCTTGACATTCAATGGTGTTACCATCACTGAATCCTCCATTGTCAACATTCTGGGGTTTAGCATTGACCAGAAAGGCAACTGTGCTAGCCATATAAAGACAAGGGCTACAAGAGTTGGTCAGAGGCTAGGAATACTGTAGTGGATAACTCACCACCTGACTCTCCAAAGCCTGTCCATGATCTAAATGCACAAGTCAGGAATGTCATGGAGTACTCCCCACTTGCGTGGATGAGTGCTGGTGCAACAGCGCTCTGGAAGCTTAACGCCGCTACACGCTTGCTTGGCAACATGTCCACATGCATTCACTCCCTTCACCACTGACTCAGTAGTAGCGGTGTGTTCCATCTATTGATACACTACAGAAATTCACCAAGGCTCCTTAGACAGCACTTCGCAAATCCCCGACCACAACCATCTAGGAGGACAAGGGCAACAGATTTATGAAGATGCTGTCACCTTCAAGTTCCACTGCGAATTCACCATCCTGACTTGGAAATATATCACCATTCCTTCAAATTCACTTGGTCAAAATCCTGGAAGCTCCTCCCAAACAGCACTGAAGGTGCATGTCACAGGATCAGAATTATGATGGCGCAGAAAAAGGTAATTCAACCTGTCATGCCTGCACCAGCTATATTATCTAATGCCATTCTCTTGTCTTATTTCCATATCCCTGCACCCCATTAACATCCAAAAAAAACATCCAGTACCCCTTCGAATGTCTCAATTGAACCTGCCTCCACCATATTTCCAGACAGTGCCTCCATACCCTAACAACTCTGAAGAAAATTTCTTTTTCTCACATTAGCCTTGCTTTGTTTGCAATCACTTCAAGTCTATGCTGTCTTGTTGTTTGTTTTACAAGTGGTAACCACTTCACCCTATTTATTCTCTCCAGGCCACTAATAGTTTTGATAACCGCAACCAGATCTCCTCTCAGCCACCTTCTCTCAGGAGAACAGTTCCAACTTCTTCAGTCTATCCTCATAGCGAAAGTTTCCATGCCTGCAACCAGTCTAATACATCACTTCTGCACTTCCTTCAGTGCATTTGCATCTGGACTATAATGTGGTGCCCATAGTGCTCCAGCCAAGGTTTAACAAATGTCTTCTACATGTTCAACATCCCCCTCCTTGCTCTTGTACTCTGCCTCTGTTAATAAAGCTGAGAACACTTCTATTTACTGCTCTTTCTACCTGTCCTGCCACTTTCAATGATCTGTACACATGTACCCGGCCACAGCCACTGCCCCTGCACCATTTTTTAGAATTGAACCCCCCTATTCTATATTTTCTTTCAACAAATACAAAATCTCACCCTTCTCTGCATTCCACCTCATCTGCTCAACTTGTCAATATCCTTTTGGAGTTCCACGCTGCCCTTTTTAGTTTATAATTCTTCCAACGTTCATGTCACCTACAACTTTGAAATTGTCCCCTGCACACTGAGATCTATGTAATTATTGCATATCAGGCAAAGCAAAGATTCCAGTGCTTAACCCCTGGGGAACTCCACTGCAGTGTTTCTTACAGTCCAAAAAAAAGGTTCATTCACTATTACTCTCTCTTCTATCACTAAGCCAATTTTGCGTCATGTTGCCACTGTCCCTTTTTATATTGTAGTCTTGCATCTTTACTGAAGTCTGTGTAAAGCATTACATCAAACAACGTCTGGAAATTCATGTGTATGATGTCCTAATAAACCTGCTTTTTTCCAAGTGACCAAAAGAACTGCAGAGGCTGTAAATCGGGAACAAAAACAGAAATTGCTGGAATCCTAGCAGGTCTGGCAGCATCAGTAAAGGAAAAATCAGAGTTAACGTTTTGGTCCGGTGTCTCCTCTTCACAGATGCTGCCAGACCTGCTGAGCTCCCAGCAACTTCTGTTTTTTCCCATGTGACTACTGATTCTATCCCGAGTAATTATTTCCAAAGGTTTCTCCATTAACAAAGTTAAACTAACTGGCTTTAATCGCCAGAATTAGTCTTGCAACCATTTTCGAACAAGGACATAATGTTGGCAATTCTCTCATCTTCTGACACCTCCTCAGAGTCCAAGTAAGATTGAAATATTGTGGCCAGTGTCTCTTCAATTCCTGCTCTTGCTTCCTTCAAAATGTTTGAATGTCTCTCATCCGGTCCAAGCGCCTTGTTGTCTTTTAAAGTGTCGGCAATCTATCCAAGACTACTACCTTATTTATTTTGATTTTTTTTTGTGCCAGAGTTTATTTTTCTGTCACTGTGGCCTGGGCAGCAGCATTCTCTTATGAAGACAGATGCAAAGTATTCATTTAATTCCTTAGCCATGTGCTTTGTCAACATATGTAAATTGCCTTTTTGGTCTCTGGTCATCCCTACTCCCCTTTCACCACTGCTTATATGCCTATAGAAACTCAGGGTTTCCCCTTGTTAGCTGCTTGTCTTTTCTCATAATTCATCTTTGCCTTTCCTGTTTGCTTTTTCACCTTCCACTTAAACCTTTGGTATTCCTGTTAATCTCAATTGTATTTTCTGATTAATATCTGTCATAAGTACACCTTTTCTTTCTAATTTTAATTTCTACCACTTTGGTCATCTAGGGAACATTGGGTTTGTCCTATCTTTTCTATTCAAGTGAATATATCTCAACTATGGACAAACCATCCATTCCTTGAACTGTTCAAACACTGATCTTCCTGCCAAGGTTTCATTCTAATTGATTCAGCTCAGCTCTATTCTAGCCTCACTGCAGCAGTTCAAGAATACAGCTCACCACCACCTTCTCAATGGCATCTAGCAATAGGCAATAAATACTGATCCACTTGGTGACACCCATATTCCATGAGAGGTTTTTTTTAAAATTCAATCAGGAGACACAATCTTGCTTTTTTCCCCCATTGAGGGTTGTTCTTGAAATTTTGCCATGTGCTGTGTTTTGATTTTTGGGGCTTTTTTTTTCGTTTTAGGGGCTACTTTTTCTTTCTCATTAATTTATTTGTTAGGTAATGTAGTTACAGTAGAAATCAATTCTTTACTTATGTTGACATACAGGATATATGGACTCTCCGAAAGAGAATTGTAAGAATTCACGTGTATCCTTAATTATCAATCTTCCATTATAGTTAAAGCTGCAATGCACAAGGAATGCATTAATTTCTTAGACACAGTATGTAAATTGATTTAAAAAGAACAGGCATAAATTAACAACTTTGTAAAAGCTACGGGACATATACTTCTGTACACAAACTAATCAACCTGAACACATCTGCAGACTGGTGAGCAACAGTTAATGTACGAAGATTGCAGATTTTAACCACACAGTTTCTAAACTCTTTACCGTATCTGAGTTAAGAATCTGATTTAAATTATCATCTGTGATTTCAGATTTTCCTCGCTCCTAGTTATTCTTTGACAGTTGTTTTCCTTAGTTTACAAATTTCCTGTCATCCTTCCACATCTCCTCTTGCATCTTGCGTCTTTCTCCCCTCCCTTGCAGTCTCCATCTACTTCCAGGATGGACAAGCACCCCTCGATCCACCAGATGGATTTCCCAGTAGCTGGCAGTCCCCTGGTCCCAGCAAAGGTTTGCTTCTGGCCTGGCTCCATTTCCCTGACAATGGGGCTTCCCTAGTATCTTGCTGGCTCACTTACTTACCTGACTCACTGCTCCTCCAATTACAGGGTGTTCTTGTCCTGCATTTGCTGCTCCCATGTGCCTTCATAGTTTCTCTCTTATTCACCTATTCTGTCTTTTGCTAATGATCTGCTTTACACCCAGGTTACTTTTATTTGCAGTCACTACAGCTTTATTTTCAACAGGTATTTTATAACTTCCTGTAACCTTTTGTCTTCCTTGAATGTTCATTATTGTTGAGTAATCTGATACTTGCTCTGTTCTGTTCTTGGTCTTATCTTTATGATTTCATTTTTGAAACCTCTCCCTCTATTTTATTGGTTTCAAGTCTATTCCACAGTTCTGCTTACCTTTTTTTTCTCAGAGCATTGCACCCAGTCTCGTTCAAGTGCTGTCTGATTCAGCAGTATAACTTCTTTCTCCACACTGGTGCCAGTGCACTATGAATTGGGAACACCACCTTTCCATATTATGTTTTCAGCCATGCATTCACTTTGTTAATTTGATTATCTCTATTCTGGATTAGTATGTAGCTGAGATAATAATCAGGTTATTGTGACCTTTTGAGGTCACATTTTTTCACTTGTACCTTAGGTTACAACGTTCTCTTGCTGCCCTTGTTCCTTGTGGGTAGAGTGATGTCTTGCTCTCCTGGGCCCTTTTCCATTCACTTTGATTTATCTTCTGCCACCAGAAGCATTGAAGTCCATGTAGTGCTGCTGCTAGTCTGGCTGAGATTAATATCAAAATAAAGCATTATTTCACCTGGACAATCTTAATTTATTGGGACCACGTATCCTGAAAAATTACTCAAAGTTAAATGTTTGTTGATTTTGGTGCTCTATTTCACCACAGATGACAGATTGTGGATGTTTTGTGGAGTATGTTTACAGAGCTTACTGACATTTCTTTCCTCCATTGTTTGATTCCGAGGTACCTTCATGTCATATGCCATTAAAAGGTTATTGCACAAAGTAGGAGGTCATGGTGCAGGGGTAAGACATGGACAGAAGATTGGCTGGCTGAAAATAGTATGCATAAATAGATCTATCTCTGATTGGAAGGATGTGACAAGTTGGGGTCCTGCTGGATCCTTTACTTTTTACAGTTTGACAATGATAAGATGAGAGCAAAATCATGTTAGTTAAATTTCCAAATGACAGAGTTCAGAAAATCAGTTTCAAAGAGCATATGAGATTGCAGCCTGATTTAGAGAATGTTTGAGTTAATGGACAGAAGTTTGGCAGATGAAGTATAATGTGGGAAAATGTGAAGATTTGTTCACTTTCACAAGAATAAAGAGGCAGAGATGAGATGCAGCAGGAACTAGATGTTTTCGAGTGCATGAGTCACAATGTTAGTATACAGGTACAACTAATAACTAAGAAGGCTTATAGAATGTTATCCTTTATTATGAGATGACTGGAACATAACAGCAAGGATGTACTACTGAGGCTTTATAAGGCGCTGGTCAGGCCACATTTGGAGTATTGTGTGCAATTTTGGGCCCCATGTCTAAGGAAGGATGTACTGGCCCTGAAGCAGATTCAGAGGAGGTTCACGAGAATGGTCCCAGGAATAGAAAGCTTAACATAGGAGGAACGTTTGAGGACTCTGGGACTATACTCATTGGAGTTTAGAAGGATGAAGGGGGATCTAATTGACACTTTTAGAATATTGAATGGCCTGGACAGAGGAGATGTTGGGAAAATATTTCCATTAGTAGGAAAGACTAGGGTCCGAGGGCACAGCCTTAGAGTAGAGGGAAGACCTTTTTAGAACGGAGATAAGGCGAAACTTCTTCAGCCAGAGAGTGGTGAATCTATGGAATTCACTGCCACAGAAGGCTGTGGAGGCCAGGTCATTGAGTACATTTAAGACTGAGATAGGTTCTTGATTATCAAGGGTTACGGGGAGAAAGTAGGAGAATGGGGTTGAGGAACTTATCAGCCATGGTTGAATGGTGGAGCAGACTCGATGGGCCAAATGGCCTAATTTATGCTCCTATGTCTTATGGTCTTATCTTCTGTATCAGATATACAGGCGTTGGTGAGACCATATCTCAAATAGTGCACAGCTTTTGGCTCCTTATTTAAGGAAGAACGTAAATGCATTGGAAACAGTTCAGAGGATGTTTATCAGATTGACAGTTGGAATGAGCAGGTTGCCTTAAGGAAAGGTTGGACAGAGTTGGCTTGTTTTTGCTGGAGTTTAGAAAGTTGAGGGGTGATTTGCTTGAAGTGTACAAGATCCTGAATGATGTTGATAGAGTTGATAGAGTGCACATGGTAATGACGTTTCTTGTAATGTATGAGTGTGGAAGAGTAGGTACTGTTTTGAAATTAGGAGATGCCCTCCTAGGACATAGGTGGAAAAAATGTTTTTGGAGCTCTTTGCGTCCGAAGGTGGTAGAGTTAGGTCATTGAACATATTGAAGGTGGAGGTCGTGTTAGGCAAGGGAATTCACTTTTAGTGATGGAAATGCTGTGACAATGGCACCTTGTTTTGGTCCTCACATTGTTCGGAAAGTTCATTGTTATCTTGATCTAGATATCTTGGAATGGATACGTGCTCCATTACAAAGTGCCAACATACCATAGTAACAAGAGGCAATGTTCTTGATGTATAGGCTATACCACTTAAATGTTAGTGGAACTCAACTGGAAATTCGATAACTATAGGTATTATTTTCATGATAAAAGGTTCTTTAAACTAAATACAAAATCATTATCTGTTACTATTATTTACCTCTTGTATTAACATTTGACATGACTCATTTTCTTCGGCTTCGATGCAGGAGAAAGACATTGTAACAGATATTGGAGATGACCGAAAACTATGCAAATCAGTTTTTGGCTACTTTAACAGGTGAATCCAATCACACAAAGTTGGAATTCTCAAAGTAGAAGCTGTGTGCGTTGCACCTGCGTAGAAATGAGAGCTTATGATAAAATAAGCTTTTTTCAAAATAGGAGCCAAAGTTTGGGGTGGGAGATGAAGGTGATTTGACTATAATAATGCACTAATACAGGGATTGTGCTTAAGTGCATTTCAAACTAATTGATTTGCGTATCTTCATTATTATGCTTAATTTGCAAAGTGGGTTGAAAACTCTGCAATTACCTGAATGCTCATTTGGTTGACAGAAGTCTCAAAGCAATGGTCCAGAAAAGGAGAAAGAGGGTGTGATCCAGAACTTTAAACGGACACTGTCAAAGAAGGAAAAGAAAGAGAAAAAGAGACGGGAAAAGGAAGCGTTAATGCAAACTGTAGATGATGATAGGCCTATTTCCAGTGGTGATGGGTAAGCTATTCCTCTAACTACTTTCCTGTACCCACAATTCTTCAAATTACAGCTGTTCATAGTTCGTTGAATAATACCACGATGTACACTTGGCTTTGCTGTATGATGACAGATTAACATTTTGGGATAGTCAGTGTCTTCAGATGCTTAATTCTTTATATGGAGAGCAATATTTGTATGCGAGCTAAAATTAAATGTTGAAATAGGTTTGCAATACAAATAAAAAGATTGGAAATGGAAGTAACACTTCGACCATGAGGTAAGGTAGTTCTTGTCTTCCTGCATTTGTATGCTAAGTCTTATGATGTAGGAATAATTGATATTTTAAACTATACTCTTACTATCACAGTTAATTCTTGCTAACCTTGCCACCTGATCCTTTTTGGTGACCAAAATTTCCTTCTCTTCTAACAGTGCAAGTTGTCCACAATGTAGTTAATACAGAAAAATCCTTTAATTAGTCTTTATTCTTTCATGGGCTGTTGACATTCCTGGAAAGGCCAGCATTTCTTGCCTATCCTAATTGCCCTCTAAATTGATTGGCATGCTAGGCCATTTCACAGGCAGTTAAGAGTCAACAACGTTGTAGTGAATTTGGAGTTGTGTAGGCCAGACTGGATTAGTGTAAATATCCTACCCTACAGGGATTAAGCAAATTAGATAGTGTTTTTTAACAATAGTTAATGATGGTTATCATTATCGAGACTGGCTTTTAACCCAGATTTATTTAAGTTTAAACTCCATTGCTGGTAGCTATGGTAAGATTTGAACACAACCCAGATTATTTGCCTGACCTTCTGGCTTACTAGACCATTTACATTGCCTCTAAACAGGTCTCTTCTGCATCACTGCTACCTTCTGTGGGATATCAAATTAGAAAGTCTGGAAAAGGAAATAAAATTTATCTACCCAAAATGAGACTTGAAAGAATAATGCAAAAAGGATCCTAATGCAGGCCAGAGGGAACTTGGGTTTTTCTTATCTTTTTAAGAAAGAAACTCTTCCATTATGGCACAGAGCTAAACTTTTGCAAACAACCGAGAACCTGATAGTTCCTGGTATATACTTGTAATGCTAACAGTTATATTAAATATTGCTTTAGGAATGAAAATATACTCACCTGCTTCTCACCCTGTTAAGATCAGAGTGGTTGCTGATGAGCTTCTAAAACAGACAACAATAATCTAAACCATCTATTTAATCTCCCCCAATTATTTTAGGAAAGCACCTACGAGAACTGAATTAGGAGCATCGAGTCCCATTAACGTTCTTATTGCTGCTTTCTGTTCTTGTTCTTTTATTCTATAATCAACCCATGAGATTAATCTGATAAATCCAAACCAAATTTTGATCGCTCCAGTAACTTAATTTCCCTCTGAATGGGAATTGCAGAAAAACATTATAGGGGGGAAATCTTTCTGCAGTCATGATTTTATGTTTCCATAAAATAATGTTCTGTACTTTTTTCTGACTACTTTTCTAACTGGTTTATTTCCATGCAAGTCATGAGATAATTATAGGCAGGAAAGTCCATCAGTTTAAAAAATCCCTGTTACTGCATCTAATTGCTTCAAATAATTGTAACATTTTTGCTGCAACTATTTTATCACAAAACTCATACCACGCATTTATCACTGTTCTCTGAAGAATTTCTTAATGGTCAGGCTTAAGTTTAAATTGTCCTAAACTCTGTTTAGTTATGTAATCTACAAAATTTGTTTTTCCTATTTCCTTAATTATGTTAAATGTTGTTAAGTCTGTAGGTTGAAAAGCTGCAAGCCTTCTTCAGCCTTTCCTTTTAAAACAGATCACTGCCACTTGAGATTGGCCATGTGCTTCTTTGTGCTGTTCGCAGAGCTTGAATGTATCTCTTGTATGTTGGTAACCAGAACTAACTAAAGCACTCAAGGTGTAGAGAGATCAGGGATTTTAAGTGTTGATCGTGACTTGTAAGTTCAGTTTATAATTTTGCAGTTTTTTTTTGTTCTGAATCCTTCAAGTTAAGCATAGCTTTTAGTTCTGTAGTAACATTTGTTTCGAACTTGGCCATCCGGCCTCTAGAAATCTGGGCAAATGGCATCATCAAGCAGTCCAATCTGCTGATGTGTTATGTTCCCTCATCCATAATGCTGGTCCTACTGCACTTGAACCCCAGAATCTAAGACCAGTGTTCAGTCTTTAAATCCGTAACATTGCCATTGTATCTGTACTTTGCTGACAGACCCTAATATGTCAATTTACTCATTCCTGAATGAAATATTCAGAAGCCACCAAAACCCATGAAACTAACAGTTGTCAGATAAACTTCTGATTGTCTCCAAGGTAATGCACTTAAATTACATTTACTCAAGCTTTCCATCTGACTTGAAATTAATCAATCATCTTGTCATCTGCACTATTGCACATGTTTGATGCAAGTTTTTAATGGTAAATTTTTTTCCTACCAAAAGTGAGAACTCAAGTTCACATCTTGCAGCGGAGGTGTACAAAGACATGCCAGAGACTAGCTTCACCCGTACAATATCTAACCCTGAAGTAGTTATGAAACGCAGACGACAACAAAAGTTAGAACAAAGAATGCAAGAATTTCGTAGTGGTGATGGACGGCCTGATTCAGGTATTGTTTGCATAGCTTCCTTAATGCAAAACAGCATCCCATACCTTTTCAGGGGAGTTAAAAAGAAAAATTAGTAAGTTGTTCTACTCCGCTTGGTATTTATATGATCCAGTCTGTTAAATTGGGTTGTGTCATTTCCAGTTCTGTTCTGCATGGGTTTGTGTATGGGGTCTCATTCCACGTGTTTGTTGATTGTATTATGGGTTGAAAACTAGGCCTCTAGGAATTCCTATGTATGTACGTGCTTAGCTTGATCTAGGATGGTCACGTTGTCCCAGTTAAATTGAAGACCTTCATTGTCTGGGTGCACAGAGAAGAGGGAAAGTTCGTGTTGCTGGTGTTCGTGTGTCCTGATGGCTAGTTTTCGTCTGGTCTGACTGATATAATA
>NC_063340.1:24677680-24695808 GCF_021869965.1 Rhincodon typus | reverse complement strand
TATTATATCAGTCAGACCAGACGAAAACTAGCCATCAGGACACACGAGCACCAGCAACACGAACTTTCCCTCTTCTCCGTGCACCCAGACAATGAAGGTCTTCAATTTAACTGGGACAATGTGACCATCCTAGCTCAAGCCAAGCATACACATGCATGGGAATTCCTAGAGGCCTGGTTTTCAACCCATAATGCAATCAACAAACATGTAGAATTAGACCCCATATACAAACCCGTGCAGAACAGAACCAGAAATTACGCAACCCAACTTAACAGACCGTATCATCTAAATAACAAGCAGGGTAGAACAACACGGCTTCATTGGAAGCCGCACTGATGATGTCACCTAGTGTGGTGATGAAACATCTGTACGATAATCAGCCAGCTCGGCGAGCAAGCCAACAACCTCATCCACATCGAGCTACAAATCTTCACAAGTAGGAGAACTTCCAGTTTGAAGTGTTAAAGAACTAGGGAATGAAATAAGTCTGAAGGGCTGGGTGAATGGGAACTTGTCAAATATGTTGATGTTTCTAAAGTTCTTGAGTAGATTTGTAGCTCGGGTTGTGGATGTTCTGGTTGGTTCGCTTGCCGAGCTGATTCGTTAGTTCGCAGATGTTTCATTACCCTGCTGGGTAACATCCGTGCAGCCTCCAATGAAGCACTGTTGTGTTTTCCCGCTGGTATTTAAACTCTGTGGGGTTCATTGGAGTTGGTTACCTCATTTCTGGTATTTCTTCTTAGTGGTGTGTATATATAGGGTATAATTCTACGAGTTTATTGATGGCCTTCTTGGTTGAGAGCCAGGTCCCTACAAATTCCCGTGCTTGTCTCTGTTTGGCCTGTCCTAGGATCCTGATGTTGTCCCAGTCGAACTGGTGGTTTTCCTTTTATCCATGTGAATGGAGACAAGTGAGTATTCGTTGTATCTTTTTGTTGCTAGTTGGTGTTCATGTATTCTTGTGGCCAGTTTCCTTCCTGTCTGTTCAATGTAATGTTTACACAGTAATACTTAACGAACGGGACTGCCTCACCAAAGCACAGAAGCTACCAGCAGACATGAATACATACCAGCAAGTGCAAATTGACCCAACACTGCAATTGGGTAATAAAATAATCAACACACTAAAGAGACTCAAACAGACCGGACAAATTAACAAAGCAGACTACCTAAAAATGAGAACTAAAGGGACAAACACCCCCTGATTCTACCACCTCCCAAAAGGTACACAAACTGGAAGTACCCCTCAGACTCATTAGTTTTCCTCCCAAGCACACCAACACACAGGTGAGCCAAGGAATTACAAGTACCATGCCAGCAAGTCACCCCACTCAAACCACTCAGCCCAGGAGTTCCTCAAATCCCTTAAAGACATAGGAATAGACGAGGACGAGATTGTGGTGTCCTTTGACGATACCGTCGTATTTGCGTCGATTGACATACTGCTGGCAAGCGAGATACTAGCAACCCTACTGAAAGAACGAAACTCGAGTGACACCATCTTCACAGACAACATGCTGAAATTACTGGATCTATGCCTCACAACCCACTTTACCTTTAGTGGCCAAATCTATGAACAAATCAACAGGACACCCATGGGGTCACCTATCTCCAGACTAATAGCAGAAGTGGTGATGCAGAAACTTGAAAGCGTGGCCCTTCCGTAGATCCAACCTAAACTGTGGATCCGATACGTCGTCATCAACTGGACTAAACTAGAGGAGATACACCAAATAATAAACCACACTCACCGGCATCAAATTCACCAGGGATGAAGATGAGAACAAATGGCTTCCATTCCTGGACATCCTAGTAGAACATGGGGCCAATGGGGAAATTCTAACAAAGGTACACAGGACACACACGGATCAAGTCCTGAATTTCAACAGCAACCACCCCATCACCCACAAACGAAGTTGTGAAAACACTATTTAAAGGAGCGACAACACACTGCAGCAACCTGGAACTACGCCAAAATGAAGAAGAATACCTCTACCAAGTATTTAAAGACAGTGGTTGCCCGAAGAGCTGTGTCCAACGATGCCTATCACAAACAACAACAGGAAGATGCAGTACATCCTGACACACTCGTCATGTTACCATACATCAAGAACATATCCAAGCTGACCACAAGACGACTCCGACCATTGGGCATCAGAATGGCACACAAACCTATGCCAACTGCTAACTCGAACCAAAGACCCCTTACCCATTATGGACAGAACCAACGTGATATGCAAGATTCCATGCATGGACTGCGACAAATGTTATGTTGGACAGACAGGAAGGAAACTGGCCTCAAGAATACATGAACAACAACTAGCAACAAAAAGACCCATCCAATGCTCGCTCGGCTCCATTCACATGGATAAGGAGAAACATCCAATTCGATTGGGACAACATCAGGATCCTAGGAGAGGCCAAACAGAGACCAGCATGGGAATTTGTAGCGGCTTGGTTCTCTGCCAAGAAGGCCATCAATAAACATGTAGAATTAGACCCTGTATCTATGCACCACTACGAAGAAGTACTGGAAATGAGGTAATCAACTCCAACGGACCCCAAAGTTTAAATACCAGGCAGGAAAACAACAGCACTTCATCGGAGGCTGCACTGATGATGTTACCTAGCAGGGTAATGAAACGTCTGCGAACTAATGAACCAGCTCAGCGAGCGAACCAACCACAGTATGTTGATGTATGTAGAAAATGAAAAATACTAGCCTTGTCTAATGAGCATTTGAGTGGAAGTAAGAAGCTGTTAGGGATCAAGGTATCGTCGTCTGATGAGCTGAGTAGAGGTGGACAGTTAGAGCTGGAAATAAAATATGATTGTGGCAGAGAGGGCATATGGTTGGGAGCTTAGCTTGAGGTCAAACACACTCGATTGTATGAACAATCAACTAGCTGCTGAAAACAGTGGCGGTTTTAATTTTTAAAAAAAACGGGTTTATCATTGCTGCACGGAGTGATCTTGTAAGTTTTGGTGGAAGAGATTGAGACTTGTGAGAAACTATCGTGTTCTCCTGAGTGAGGGATATTCATAGAACATTAGCTACTAATTTCTTTGCTAGTGTCACTGATTATTTCTGAGAAACTGGCACTTATGGAGAAGGTAGTGAAATGGAATGACTGATCCACCCTTTGTCTGGGCAGTTGCATTTCTGTACTCTTCCCTAAATTCACATTAGAGAGTGGAAAACTTTAGTGTGGAAGTTTGTGGATGACTGGGTATGGATAATGTATTCATGAGTGTTCACCTTTTTTTTTAAGAAGTCAATGTTTCAAAATTGGTTTATTTTGAAATACTTAAGCTGACAATTATTTAAGAGATGATTCAGTGTACTTAGTTGAAAACAATGGCCCAGATATTCTGATGGCAAGGGAATAGTTGCTGTATCAAGACTGGAGTTGTGCATTGGGACGTGTGGAATCCTGGCACTGTTGAGTCTGTGGTATGTCTTGGGAAACTGTATTTTCAGCATCTGGAACCCTCTGAAGGAATCCATTTAAAAACTGGAGGGTTTCAAACGACTAAAGATTAATAGTTACCACAGAAGAGTCATAGAATTCAGAAATCTACTGCAACTGAGTAAACGTTAAACTGAACCCCTGACCCTCCAAACCCCACACCCCAAGACTCCTGATATTCATCCGCTCAACCAGACCCTGCTGCAACTGAACACACTCATCCTGTACCTGATGCCCCCTCCTGCCTATTGGACCAACAGCCCTCACCACCTCCTATTCCTTTAGCCTAAGCAAATAGCTGGCTGTGTTTCTGGACATTCAGTTCACAGATACAGCATGCTGATTGATGCAAAAGAGGGAATGGATTCCTGGACAGGTTTCTAGCACAAAGGCCCTATCCTGGAATCTGCAGAACAGAAGACATCTAAATTTTAAGTGGGTAATTTTAATCTAATCCAAATCGGGAGGGAAAAAAGTGTTTCTGGTCCTGATCGGAATATCTGAGCGCACGATTTTTCCAAACATTTGCTTATGTTGTCTAACTTGACCTGATGCGCCTGTTGGATTATGATAGTTACTAGGTATTATTTTGATGTTTTCACATTGTAGATGAGTTGACTGTGGGAGAGGAAGAAACTGTATACGAGTCTTAAAAAAAAAAAATGAGTCCAATTTAATCTGGCTGGTAAACATTTTAAAAAGTTGTTTATTTTTGCATCTAGGTGGAACTCTTAGGATTTATGCAGATAGTTTAAAGCCAAATATACCATACAAGACCATCTTGCTGTCCACAACAGATACGTCAGACTTTGCTGTAGGTGAAGCCCTTGACAAGTATGGGCTGGAGAAGGAAAATCCAAAGGAATATTGTATAGCACAGGTATGTGTACTACTTGTGCAAATACATGCTTAGAGCACCTTTCTATTTAGGGTAAACAGTTGCATGGTCTAGATGATTTAACATGTCAATTAAAAGTGTTCAATTTTCATAACATTGATTATTTACCTTAATGTTACAGGAGTAATTTTGTTTATTGGACTTGAGAACTCATCATGGATTGCTTGCATACTAAGCAACAGAAGCAGCATTCTCTGATCTAAGCAATCTCACAAGCAACAGATCAGATCAAAGCACTGCAATCCCTCCACATCCTGTGAACATTGGTATACAATTAAGGGACTGATAGGAAGGGGAAGCTTTTCAACTATCCCCTTCATTAATGATGGCAGACCCCAATCTAAATGCAAACAATGAGACTGAAACAATCTTTTCCAATATCTTGTGCTACCTCATTGGTTGTAACATGATGCATCAAGTCCCGCTATCCCTGGAGTTGGATTAAATGTTAAAGTTCTTTTAAGGTATGCACTGTTTACCTGACTTCCAGATCAAGGTTGATAGAAAGCATGGACTAGATTTCTAATTTCTAAACGATAATTTAAGTAATTAGACTATTGCTGCAAGTAAACGGAAACATGATTGGCATTTAACACTAAAACTCTAATTCCCTTATAAACACCCCCATACTTGTTAATTCTGTATAATATCATTCAGCATGCCTTACAAAAGGCATATCAGAATTATATTAGCTCATTGACCATTTAAAGATTATTAACTGCCTGGAGTTTTTGCACACCAAAATATAATTGTCCTTTTAGTAAGTATGCCACATCAGCTCATAACCTGATTGTAATCAAAAACTCAAGCTGTAGTACAAAGTACAATGCCCAGATATCAAATAGCACACACCACTGTTTAAAAACCATGCATTTGAAATGATTCCTTTATATGCTCATCTCTTCTACCAGATGAAAGCAACCTGCATTTAAATGGCTCATAATGATGCTTTAACCCTGTGAAGAGTATTTTTAATCCCTTCCCCCTCATGCTGTTTCTAGCAATAAAATTTCTAATCAATAGTAACATTTTTATTTGTGTAAAAATTCCTACTGGGCACAGTTCTTTTTCCTTCTATTGACACTGTTTTGGACTGTACACACTTCTGAAAGTTAGCTTTACTATTTTTTTCCCATGTTAAAGGTAGTTAAATGTCCTCTTTCTCATTCCCACACTAGGTCTAAACCCAGACACACTTTTTATTACTACATTAGTTTTCAAGGTCACTAATGAGTTTTATAGTTCAACAAAAGTTGGTTATATCATACTGTCATTTGTGGGAGCTTGCTTTGTGAAAATTGGCATTACTCGTGATTGCAGGATGCAGTAAAGTGTTTTGAACCTTAAAAGGCTTTGGGATGTCCTGAGATCTTAATACTTCTATATAAATGTATATCTCTCAAGTTTCATTTGTATGCTTGTGCTGAGTGCTGCTGCTGCTGCTGCTTGATTCCCAGAATTTGAAATCTCATTCATGCCTAGAGCTGAGCTTGTGGGGCATTCCATAATAAAAGAAGTGGAAAGACTCAAATCTAACTGTCACCTTTCACACATGATATCCCAAATAATTCATAGCCAGTGATGTAGCTTTGAAGTGCATTCCCTGTTGTAATATCAGAAAACTCTTCCTGAAAATATCCATTAGTCTTCCAAATAGACATCAGGAGTTTTGCTTCTACTAAGTGGTCATTAAGACTGTAAGAAAAAGGATCAGGAGTAGGCAGTTTGGTCCCTTGAGCCTGCTGCTCCATTCACTAGGATCGTGGCTGATGCAACATACCTCACGTCCACTTTCCTGCCCTTTCCCTGTAATCCTTGATCCCCTCCATATCAAGAATCTATCTATCTCAGCCTTAAATGTATGCAAGAACTCTGCCTCCACAGCTCTCTATGGCAATGAGTTCCAAAGGCATTCAATCCTCTGGGAGAAAAAGTTCCTCCTCACCTCAGTCTTAAATTGGTGCCCCTTTATTCTGAGGCTATGTTCTCTGGTCTTAGAGTCTCCCATGAGGGGAAACCATCCTCTCAGCAATTACCCTGTCAAGCCCCTTGAGAATCTTGTGTACTTCAATCAGATCATCTCTCATTCTTCTAAACTGTGGTGAGTAGAGTCCCAACCTATTTAGCCTTTGCTCGTAAGACAATCCCTCCATACCAGGATACTCCTAACTAGCCTTTCACTGACCTGCCTCCAATGAAATGATATCATTCCTTAAATAAGAGGACCCAAACTGCTGTCAGTACTCCAGATGTGGTCTCACCAGCACCCTGTACAGTTGCAGTAAAACCTCCCTACTCAGTCTTGTATTTCAACTCCCTTGAACTAAGGGCCTTCCTGATTACATGCCGGACCTGCGTACCAGCTTTGTGTTTTGTGCACATACCCCCAAGTCCTTTTGTGTTCAGCTTTCTGCAGATTTTTTCTATTTAAATCATATTCTGCTGTTTTGTTCTCCCTTCCAAAATGAACAACTTCCATATTTGCCAACTTTTTGCTACTGATGTCTTATCTGTATATCTCTGTAAACTGATGCTATCTCTGTTGCAATCTGCCTTTCCACCTATTTTTTCATCTGCAAAGTTTGCAACAGTTTGTTCACTTCCTTCCTCCGAGTCATTGACATACATTGTAAACAGTTACGGTCACAGCACTGGTCCTACTTGTCATGGGTTACCAGCCTGAAAAAGAAACTCTTATTCCCATTTGCTGTCTCCAGCCCATGAGCCAACTCCCTGTTCTTGTCAATATATTGCCTCCAACACCATGGGCTCTTATAACTACTTTTTTGATTTTGATTTTATTGTCACGTGCACTGAACACAGTGAAAAGCTTTGTTTATGAGCGGTACAGGCAGGTCACAGCAAACGAAGGAAGTACAGATCTAGAGGCATACAGGTTAATTATTTGAAGCTAGAGAGGCCATTCAGAAGTCTGATAACAGCCAGAAAGAAGCTGTTCCTGAACCTGCTTGTGCGTGTGTTCAGGCTTCTGTATCTTCTGCCTGATGGACAAGGTTGTAGGAGGTCATTACCAGGGTGTGATGGGTCTTTGATGTTGGCCGTCTTTCCATGACAGCGAGCCGTGTAAGTAGACTCCATGGATGGAAGGTTGGCTTCCGTGATGGCCTGGGCTGTGTGCAACACCTTCTGTAGTTTATGTTCCTGGGCAGAGCAGTTGCCATACCATGCCATTATGCACCCAGACAGTATGCTTTCAATGGGGCATCTGTAGAAGTTGGTGAAGGACCTTTATGACAAATTTCTTGAGCCGCCTGAGGAAGAAGAGACATTGTTGTGCCTTCTTGATTATCTCATTTATGTCGAAAGTCCAGGACAGGTTGTCGGTTATCATCACTCCGAGGAACTGGATGCTCTTCGCACTCTTAACCTCAGTTCTGTTGATGTAGATGGGGGCATGTTCTCCTCCTTTCTTTCTGAAGTCGACGTTCAGTTCTTTAGTTTTGCCAACGTTGAGAGACAGATGTTTTAATTGCACCACGTGAGGCACTTTGTCGAACACCTTCTATCATCAATTGATTCCCCGCTGTCCACTCTAGTTGAGACTTCCTTGAAAAGCTATAATAAATTAGTCGGACACTTCCCTTTCATGAAGTAATGCTGACTCCTCTTCATTAGATTATGATTTTCTAAACATTCTGCTGCTACGTCAATAATTAATTCCAGTTTTTTTCCAACAATAGATGTCAGGTTAATCGGCCTATAGTTACCCGCTTCTTGCCTCCCTCACTTTTCGAATAGGGGTGTCACATTGGTGGTTTTCTGATCTCTGGTACTTCTCTGGAATCCAAGGATTTTTGGAAAAGTACAGTCAGTGCATCCACTATCTCTGTTGTTACTTCTTTTAGGATCCTAGCATGCAAGCCATCGGGGCCTGGGATTTTACCAGCCTTTAGCCCCGTTGGTTTGTCTAATACTACTACTTCAGTGCTGGTGATGATGGTACTCAATTATTCCCTTAGTATTCTCTAGCATGAAAGGCATATTCAAAAATATCTTCCATCATACAGACTGATGCAAAATATCTGTTTAACTCCTCTGCCATTTCCATACTTCCCAAAACAATCTCCCCAAATTCATTTTTTAAGGGGCATCTGTTTACTTTGACCTTTCTGGTTATCATTTTGGGCTGGAAAGTGAATGATGTGCAAATCTAGACTGCAGGGAGAACCTTGAAATGAATATGCTGGCTCACCTTAGCTTTGGGCTGTGTAATCTCACATTAGCACATAGTGATCAAACTGCCAGTTATTTAAATGTACAGGCGCTGTGAGGATAAATCACTAGCTCCAGACTAATTTCAATCAGACTGCATCATCAAACAAAATTAAAAGATGCCTGTAGGGTTGCTATTTAACAGGAGATGGTGATGGGAGCAGTCACTGTAAATACAAGTTATTGACTGCTGGCATTTTCGTGTTTTGTCTCATTGTCTTTTGCGAATGTGGAAGTGAGCAGAATACAAAGAAGCCTCAAGTGGATTTAGATAGTGGGAGAATGGGCAAGAAATGGCAAATCAAATATGAATGGAGAAATAGCAAGAAATATATTGGCCTTATTTTCTTAAATCCTCTTATAATAAAGTTTTGGGACAGTTGTATGGAGTTTTGGTGAGACCATGTCATTAAAGCCTTGATTCAACCATGGTTAAAAGGGCTGAATTCCAGAGGTGAATGTGACTGCTGTTGACATCAAGACTGCATTTGCCTGATTGTGGCAACAGAGAGGCCTAGTAAGACCGGAATCCGTAGGTATTAGGGGGAGAACTCCAATGCAGGTTGGAGTCATACTTCACACATGAAGATAGTTATTGTTGGAGATCAGTCACTTCAGATCCTGTACCTCAGGGTGGATATTATTAATTAACCTGGTCAGAGATGATATTGCACACCTCTGGACTGGTGGGACTTGAACCCAAGCCTCCTAGTTCAGAGAAATCTATCAGTCAATCTCTATCTTGAAATATACTCAATGACTAAGCCTCCATAGCCTTCTGGGATAGACACTTCCGAAGATTTACCACCAATTGAAGAAATGCCTCATGAACTCTGTTCTAAATGACCAACCTGTCATCCTGAAATCATGTCTACTGGTTCTAGACACCACCTTAGCTCAAGGAAACCTTTTTGATGCATCTACCCTGTTGTGTTGCAGGAATAGCTTCAATAAGATAATGGCTTATACTTCTAACTCTAGAGAACAAAGGCTGACCATCCTCAAAGACTCCTTAAAGTACAATCCTGTCATTTTAGGAATCAATCTGGTGAACTTTTGTTGTGTTTACTCCATGGCAAATATATCCTTCCTTAGGTAAGGGAACAAAAACTCCAGATTTTTTTAAAAATTCACTCATGCTATGTTGCTGTTGCTGTCAGGGTCAGCATTTATTGCCCATCCCTAACTGCCCTTGACAAGATGATGAACTATTGTCTTGAACAGTTATACCTAGTTAGTGGTGGGGGTGGAATTCCATGATTTTGACACAATGAAACTGCAGAAAAGGTAATACATTTCCAATTCAGGGTGGTGAACTGGTTGGCGGGGAACTTTCCGGTAGTGGTGCTTTCATGGAACTGCTGTCCTTGCCCTTCAATGTGGAAATAGTCATGGGTTTGGAAGGTGCTGTCTAAGGAGCCTTGGCAAATTCCTGCAGTGCATCATTAAATGATGCGCGCCATTGCTGCTGAACATCAGTGGTGAAGGGACTGGATGCATGTGGATGTGCTGCCAATCAAGCAGCCTGCTTTGTACTGGATGGTGTTAAGCTCCTTGAATATTGTTGGAGCTGCACTCGTTCAAGCAAGTATTCCATAATACCCAGATTTGTGGCTGGGGAGTAAGGTGGTGAGTTATCCACTGCAGGATTCCTAGCCTCTGATCTGCTCTTGTGGCTACAACAAGGCTTGTCCAGTTGAGTTTTGGTCAGTGACAATGTAAAAATGTTGATTGTAGGGAGTTCAGTATTGGTAATGCCACAATGTCAACGGGCAGTGGTTAGTTCTCTCTTACAGGGATGACAATTGTCTGTTATTTCTGTGAATGAATACTGCTGACCAACTGTCAGTCCAAGTCTGGATTTATCCAGGTTTTGTTTCATTTGGATAGAGTATCTGAGTCATCACAAATGATACTGAACATTGTGCAGTCACTAGCAAACATCCCCAACTTAACCTTATAAGGGAGACAGGTCATCGAGGCAGGTAAAGATGATTGGGCTCATAACACGACCCTGAGGAACTTGGCGATTCTTATGGTGCAGTGGAATAGTGAAAAATGTAGAAAAATGGCAGAGGCAGAAGATCAGCCATGATCTACTTGAATTATGTTGCAAATTCAAGGAGCTGAAAGGTCTTCTCATTTGTTCCTATGAAATGCCAAAAAATTACTTTAATGACACAATAATCTGTTTTGTTGGCGTTAGTTGAGAGAAAATTATTGGCCATAATACACACAACTGCTCCTTTACAAATAATTCCATGTGATCTCTGTGCTTGCTTGAAAAATTTATTGGGATTTTGTTTAATTTTTTATTCAGAAAGCCCATTCCTCCGATGATTCCTTAATATCCAGTGGTGGGGGGTTGGGGAGCGGGGGGAAGAGAGAGAAAAGGGTTGTTGGTGTTATACTGGGACCACAAATTTCTGCTTTAAAACTATGGTGTCTGTGATATTCTGTTTTTTTTTTTCTCAAGGTTACATGAGGTACAAAAGTCTTGGAAATAAATAGCTGTCTGGCATTATTGAAATTTGTTTTGTCATTCTTATTGTAATATCACAATATCAACTATAGATTTTTTCCAGATTATGCATATCATTAGCATGTGGAATTAAAAGATACTGAATGTTGATGCTAATTTTATGAATGTAACAGTTTCGAGTTTTATTTGAAGTTCAAGTAAGTTAAAGCATAGAGTCATACAGTATGGAAACAGACCCTTCAGCTCAACTCATCCATGCCGACCAGGTTTCCTAAACTGAACTAGTCCCATTTGCTTGCGTTTGGCCCATATCTCTCAACCTTTCCTATCTACATACCTGTCCAAATCTCTCAAATTTTGTAATTGTACCCGCCTCTACCACTACCTTTAGCAGCTCTTTCTATATATGCAGCACCCTGCATGTGGAAAAAGCTACCATCGAGTCCCTTTTAAATCTTTCCCCTCTCACCTTAAACTTGTTCCCTCTAGTTTTGGAATTGCCAACCCTGGGGAAAAGACTTAGCTATTCACCTTATCTATGCCCCTCATGATTTTACAAACCTTTAAAAGGTCACCCTTCAGCCTCCTATGCTCCGGGGGAAAAAAGTCCCAAGTAAAAGCACAGATACAGGCAAGTGATTGGGAAATGTGGGGACTGCGTGAAGGGGATGCGAGGGAGAGACAGGCCATAGTGAAAGAAAGGGACAGCTGCAGGGCAGGTTAACAACTTGCTGATATAAAGCAGGATGAATGCAGTCTTAAATTCCATTAACGCATAGTAGTTGTATTAACTAAGCTGTTTTAAAATTTTAGTTTACAAAGTTAAAACAGAAAACTGTAAAACTGGATCCTGTGTGCTTCTGTAAATTTGTTGTATCATTCAGTATAAATCTGTGCAACTGCATTTACATTGCAGTTAATATTTGCATTGGAGAAAATAAACACTGCACAAAAAAATATTTCTAGTGCATCAGCAAGTTGTTGACTTACCCTGCAGCTGCCCCTTTTCTTTCATTACGGCCTGTTTTCCCCCTTTTTATTCCCTTCACGGGACGAGTTGCCAGAGGAAGAGGGTTGTGGGCCAAATAGGACTAGTTCAGTTTAGAAACCTGGTCGGCACAGTCAAGTTAGCCCTAAAGGTCTGTTTCCATGCTATATGATTCTATTTTGATGATATATTTGACAATTCACCATTAGTACTCCCATGGCTTATTTAGTAATAATAGGCTTGTTGAACTAACCCTAAACATCCTACTCACCAAGGTTTTTGGGTGGGGGGTGGTATATGAGTGAGTAGAGTTTCCTTCTGTGCAAAAGACCCAATTTTAGCTGATTCTGTATTTTGAAAAGATTCACCAATAATCTGAGTATCAAAATCAATCCTCAAGTTTGAATCTAAGTAAATAATTGAGAATGGATCTAATTTATTTGTTTTTAATTTGGACCTTATTTCAGTGTGTCCGTTAACAACAGTGCTTAATTAGGGCAGAGGCAATTTAGTTGTATATTTCAGAATTCCCAAGAGAATTGTAAAGACTCATCCCATTTAATGCTTTTGTAGTATATTATGCATCCATGCTATTAAAACTTCAAACGTAACTTGTGTATGGAGTTTCTTATTCACTTCATAATTTATCTTAAGCTTCATTTGCCTCATTTAATAGCAATCTTTATCGTTGTATCTTAATGCATCCTCACCAAGATATCCTTCAGGGTGACTTGCTTAACCCATTCACTCCTTATTATCCAGTTATCTCAGACTATTTTCCTATGTCCAACATTATCCAGTGCAATGATTGATTGAATCTCTTTAATGATTGGCAGCAATTGACTCTACCTTGTCTTTGTTCAACTTGAATGGATTAAGAATTGCTCCTAGATGAGCACCTTGTTTTACCACTGTGAATGTTTTCTATGAGAAGTACTTAGGACCATAAGTTGTAGAGATAGAAGTAAGCCATCTGACCCATCGAATCTGCTCTGCCATTTGATGAGATTATGGCTGATCTGAAAACCTTCCACTCCACTTGCCTGCCTTTCCCCATAACCCTTGATTCCCTTACTGATTAACAATCTGTCTATTTTGGCCTTGAATATGCTTAACGATCCAGTGTCTGCCACCCTCTGTGGAAAAGGATTCCACCGATCCTTTGAAGAAGTAATCTGTACTGTAGATAAAGTAGAACCAGTTAATGCACTGTATGTATATTTACAGAAAGCATTTGACAGGATGCCAAAGGTTTTTGCAAAAAATTAAAGCTCATGGTATTGGGGGTAACACAATGGCATGGATAGAATATTGACTGGCTAACAGTAAGCAGAGTAGAGTCTTTTTCAGACTAGAACGATGTAATGAGTGGTGTGTCACGGTGGTTGTGCTGGGGCGTCAATTATTCACAACTTATATGAATGATTTGGATGAAGGGACTGATGGTATATTAGCTAAATTTGTTGATGACATAAAGATAGGAAAGTGACTTGTAAAGAGGGCATAAGGAGCCTACAAAAGATATAGATAGTTTAAATGAATGGACAAAGATCTGGCAAATGTAGTATAATGTGGGAAAGTATACAATTTTCCAATTTGGCAGAAAGAATAAAAAAAAATCTAAATGGTGAGACTTTATAAAGCTCAGATGCAGAGAGATCTGAGTGGCCTAGTGCATGAAAGGCAGAGGTCAGTATGCAAGTCTAGCAAGAATTCAGGAATGCTAGTAGGATGTTATGTTTTATTATGAGGGGAATTGAATGTAAGAGTAGGTTATGCTACAGTTACACAGGGCATTGGTGAGATGCTGTCTGGTGTACTGACCTGGTCACCAAACTTAGGAATGGTAGCAGATCAGAGAACGTTTACTGCACTAATATCTGGAATGAGTGGATTGCCTTGTGAGGAAAGGCTCAGTAGGTGAGGCCTTTGTCTGAAGTTTAGAACAATCAAAGGTGACTTAATTGGAACATATAAAATCCTGATGGGACGTGACTGGGTAGATATGGAAAGGATATTTCCTCTTATGGGAGAATCTAGAACCAGTAGTGGTAGCTTAAAAATGAGATGCCTGTTTTAAAGAGATATGAAGGAAATCACTTTCTGAGGGTTGCAAGTCTTAAGGAATTCCCTTTCTCAAAAGGCAGTGGATGCAGAATTTAAAAATATTTTTAAGGCGGAGGTGGATGGATTCTTGACTACCAACGGGATGGAAGATTATTGGGAGTATGCGAGAGTTGAGGTTAAAATCAAATAAGTCATGATCTTATTGAATGGCAGAGCAGGCTGAAGATCTGATTGGCCTACTCTTTCTTGTTTGTATATAGATTTAGTATCCTCAAAAGAAATTCCTCCTGGTCTCTGTCTTAAATGGATGACCCCTTGTGCTGAGATTATACTGTCTGGTCCAAAGGGAAAATATTGCCTGAAAAGCTTTTGTGGAATGTATTATTATGACCAACTTGTGGCTGTAACCTTTTCAATGTCTTACTGGCTACTGTTTGAATGGTGCTAGTTTACTTTCCAGTGCCTTGTAAATAACAGTATTTGTTGAGTTCAGGCTTCTTCTCAAACTTTTTGTTATTGTAAGGTTTAACTGGTGATTGTAAAGATGCTGCCCAGCAAATTCCAAAGCATCACTATTGTCGCTGAAGTGCTAATATTCAAGAACTGGTTGAGAAATTGATGCTATTTGGTTCATTGTAACTATGAAATGCACCTTTGCCTTGCTCTGGCAGTTAAGCATTTTTCTCTACAGGTGTGAATTTTTTTGTCAGCTTTTTGCTCTTAGTCACACTTGCAGACAGGTGTGAATTTGCGGTTCATGTCTGGACAGTAATCCAATTTAACCTAAATCAGCGGACGCATTCATGTTCTTCCTAAGCTGGAAGTTTGCTTCCTTGTGTAGTTTGAGTGAAATTTGACTTTGTTCCATAGGATGTAATTCGGGCATTTTATTGATTTCTTTGGTATTAGTGAAAATATGAAAATTGCAACCACAGGGAATGGTTTGTGGCAAATAACATAGCTATATGTAAGGAGAAACTAATAAGCATACAAGCAGAAGAGTACAGAAGATTATGCTGATGGTTAGATGAAGAATAGAAGGCAGCTTGAGTGGAGCATTAATGCTGGGGTGGGCTGGCTGACTAGCCTGTTTGTGTTGTATTCTATGTATAAATGGCCTGATATACTGGTCATGAGTGGAGATATCTTTCCAGTGCATTGGGATCTGTGCTGTGCTTGGCATATTTTTTCTTTGTAATTTGATTCCTTTTAGTCTGATCCATTTGAAATGAATTGTTATTAATGTTTTGACGGTTTAGATAGCTGCAAAAGATTTTATGGTGCTTTCACATAAAAGAACACGAATGTCTGTTTTCTGGCCAGCATTGCTTAACCAAAACCACAAAAACAGATCTAGTGGCTGTAAATTTTATTGCTGTTGTGGAGCATTGCTTAATGCAGGTCAATATGGTGTCTATTAACAAAGTGACTATACTTCAGAAAAAAGTTCATTGGCTGATGTCCTGCAATTGTGAAAAAGGTGTTTCTAATTTTCTTGCTCTAGAAGAATTCTCTTCACTTGTACTATTTCCTTCTTTGCTTTGCTTTCCTTTTCAATTTCCCCCTAATTTTCTGTTTCCTACATTTCCTTTCTCAAGTGTGGAATAAAATATCTAAACAAAGTATAAGTTGGTGAGCAAAGCTGGATGCTAATGTGAGAAATTGAATTTCTGTTGTCTAATATTTTCCTACGTAGGTAGTATTACCTACTGGTTCGCAACAAGCTGATGATAAAGGTGCTAAAGAGACTCTACTCGATGATGATGAATGTCCACTGCAGATTTTCAGAGACTGGCCAAGTGACAAAGGTGAGCAGAGCTAGTTTGTCTATGTATGCATTCACATTAAAAGATTATGAATTGAACCATCATTTTTACCACACAATTAATATTCTTTGTATCCTTTGTACTTGGGTGAACAAGCATGTTGGGGAAATCCAAAGAGGATATTTCGCGTTTGAATGCAATCTTTAAGAATTCTTCTGATCGAAGAGATGTGACTGTTAAGTGTAATGTTTGTTTCCTGCCTTTCTGACTGTACTCAAATCCATGACTTCTACAGTCTAGAATAAGAGCTGCTGACAAACGGAAACTTGGTGAAGGTGTTCCTTCCAATTCTCATGGCATCTGACATGGTTCAAAATCCTGTGACTTCCTATTCTAACACTTTGGATGTATCTCCATGATGAAGACTACAGTGGTTGAAGAATGTGGCTCTATTCCATCTTCAAAATAGTTAGGAATGTGTAATACATGCTGACCGTTCCAGTGATGCTGTCATATCATAAATAAGATATTTGCCAAGATTATTAGTCAGTTGCCCTTAACAATTTACACTAGGGAGGCTATTTCCAATGATGTTTCACAGGATATGTTAAAGCCAAAGTTATGTTTGAGTGAAATAGGATAGTGGGATAAGCTGTAAATTGTTTGCATTATGGTGAATATTAACCTCAGATACGTTTTTGCCTGTGCAGCTTGATATTGAACCATTGGCCATTCTGCTATTAAGAACAGGGCACGTAGCTTCTATGTTTCTCGGTCAGCCTCAGTTTTTATAACTGCTACAAAACATGTTGTGATCAATCATCATGTTGCAATTTGGGTGAACTTATGTGTAAAATGGCAACAACTGTTTTGAAGTAAATCTACTTGTTATTGGACATTTGAGAGATATAATAAAGCACAAAGTTGAGTGGTTGAAACAATTTGTTTTTCAACTCCTTCCTTGTGCTGTATCATCTTGCTCTCGGAAATAGCATTTTTAAGCAGGCTCCAAATGAGCAATTGTGGTTTAGAACATGGCACTTGACCATATAAACTGGCATTTCTCTTTCCTCCATTCGTCTTTGTGGCTTATTTATACAGGTATGGAGGTGGATATAGAACATCCTTTGAGTCAGTTGGCAGTGTGGAGTAAGAATTGAATTAAGGTGTGAAGTTTCTTCATTGGTTAGATTAACCCCCCAAAGGTGGTTTAATATCTTTTTGAAGCTATAGTTTAGAACAATCCTCTGCTTTACTTCTGATGATACTGAAAGTGCCTTTGGCACTTTATGGCATTAGTTCCATGATTCTCCACCACTGGTGACATCACCACTAAATCTGAAATCTTTTTTTCTCTCCCCCTGCTCTATGCTGATCCACTTTTGTAAATGCTGATATCATTGTGGAAGTATTCAGTCTGCTGGAACTGATAAAGGAAAAAAGGCATAAGTTAGCACATTTTGAGAATAATTGATACATTTCTACACACCCAATCATCATCTAAACACACCTTCCATTGATTGAAGCAACAGCTAATGCATTTGAATTATTAAAATTTGGAAGGTTTTAACCAGGTAGTTGCTACCCTTTTCACTGCATTTCACATCTCAAACGCTTAAAGTTAACAGTCAGCAATTGCTGGAAAAACTCAGCAGGTCTGGCAGCATCTGTGGAGAGAAAGCAGAGTTAATGTTTCAGCTACAGTGACCCCTCTCCAGAAGGGGGTCCGGAATTTCTTCCTTCAAGTTCTGCTTTTCAGCATCTGCAGTTCTTTGTTTGTTTTTCTTAAATTTAATAATTGGCCAAGTGCTTTTCATTTTAAAATAGCATTCCCTACATTTTTTAATCCAATATAATGCTGCTGAACTTGTGCACCCTTAAGCTTCAGATTCCATATGAAATTACTGGGGTAGTGAGTCCCTCACAAATTAAAGTCTTCCAAGCTGTTAGCTGAATATTTCTTTTTGACAGGCTTAAAACTATGCCCCTTCTTACTTTCTCTTTTGCAGCCTCCTTCTTAAAACACCTCTCCCTAGCAGAATCCCTCTTCGTCACGCTGGGCCCTATAGACTACCTCTCCAAACTCCACTCCCCAAACCCAATACAGCTTCCATCTCTGTTCCTACTTCCTTCCAGAGCCCCACCCCCAGTCCCTTGTAGTATCTCCCTCTACCCTCACCATCCCTTTGCAGCTTCCTTTTTCCATGTAACTGCGCCCACCCCC
>NC_063340.1:24578511-24677580 GCF_021869965.1 Rhincodon typus | reverse complement strand
GCCTCTTCTCGTGTCCTCACAGCTTCCCTTTGCCCCCAACCCACCCTTTGTAGCCTCTTACTTTTCCCAGCCTCGGGCACTTTCAAGCACCTTCACTTCTTGGCTTTTGTCTCGCGCGCTCCCTCGCTCGCCTGTCAGCCCCACCCCCCAACACCATTTCATGCCCATGATTCCCTCTCAGCATCTCCCTCTTCGTCCCCACCCTTTCACAGTTTCCTCTTCTCCTGTAACTCCCTTGCAATTTCTCCTGTCTTCATCCCTTACCCAAGGAATATTTCCTTTCCTTGCAGCTCATCAGCAAAGGAACTTGCAACAGAAGACACTGTAGGCATCAGCACAGTCCTAGGCAACCCCCCAACCCCCACCTCACCTCTCCCCCACATCACACCACCCCCTGAGTTGCAAACCTTGGCAAAATAGTTCCAGGGCAACTCACTAATTTTAACTTCCTCCCTTCCTTTCCTCATTTCTTATCCTGCTTGCTGCTGCTGCAGTCATAGCTATTTCTCTTCCATGTTTGATGTTGATAAGCACACCAGTGTGTCTGTGATTGGTGGAGTTGCCACTCACCAAATCTGTTCAGTTTACTTGCTTTGGAGTTGGGGTTGATTTTCCCTGGCTGGTAGTATGCGTGTTTAGTTGCCTTCAGGGCGAAAGCCACTTCCCTTGTACTGTGAGGGCTGCTAAGAACTCAGATTGTTGAGCTAAAATGTTTGAAAGAGCAATGTCAAATAACTGATTTAAGGGTAGCTTGATCTGCTAGAGTTGACCAACTTATCAATGTAGTAATTTTGGAGATTATGTCCAGGTATAGCAGAATGTTATGGTATTGTGGAATGGATTATACTTGCAGTGTCAATTTTGCTGGTTCAGATGAAACTCTGAGGCAGCAGTGCCTTTAAAGCCCCAAGGACCAAGGTTCAATTCCAGCCTCTGGCAACTGTCTGTATGGAGTTTACGTGTTCTCCCTGTGTCTGCGTGGGTTCCCTCTGGGTGTACCAGTTTTCCTCCCACAGTCCAGAGATGTGCAATTAAGGTGGTTTGGCTATGCTAAATTGCCTGTAGTGTCCAGGGATGTGGAGGCTAGGTGGGTTAGCCATGAGAAATGCAGGGTTATGTAAATAGGCTGGTTTCAGCGGGTTGGCATGGACTCGATGGGCCGAATGGACCTACTTCCACACTCTAGGGATTCTATGGTTCTAATTTATTTCCATAAAATTGTTGCATGCAATATACACTTCATTCTACAAAACTTTTTTGGAATTTTAGTACCATTTCATTTTTATATAGCTACAGTTTCATTGTTCACACGTGTGCTTCATGTTCCCAGATGCATGCATGTATGCACACTATAGTATATGCACACTCTGGTAGTGCTAACTGGAAAGAAATGCAAAAGGTTACAAGTATTGCAGATCCTTTGAGCTATGAATCAAATATGGTGATAACTGGTACTTTTTTTAATGAATCTGTAGTCTTTTTGAACTCTCCAGAATTGCATACAATACTTCAGTTGATGCTAAATCAGTGTTTTAGAAAGGTTCATCATAGCTTCCTCCTCTTTGGCACTAAATGCATCAATTATTTGCAAAGCCAAGAATCTTTTTGGTCCTCAATTTGCATTCTATACCTGCCCTGCCATCTCAGAGTTCTGTGCAATTCTTGATCTTTTTCCCACAATTCCACAATTCTTGATCTTTTTCTTTTTAACTAAGACTGTACTAATATTCTGATCATGGCCTAATCGTTTTCCTGTCCTTTTGCTTTTGCATAGGTACTTTGGTTTTCCAGTTAAAGAAGCGGCCACCTGAACATATCCCAAAGAATGTAAGGAAACAAGATGGGAGGTTACCAAAAGGAAAAGAAAGGAATGATAGTTCAGGCTACGGTTCTTCTTTGCCTCCTGAGAAATTGCCGTACCTTGTTGAATTGAGTCCCGGTAAGTGTTATATAACACTGTATTAGGTGTTTAAAGGTTTTGTTGTATTGCTTAAGTTCAGCTTTATTTTAATATTTGTTTCTTTTTCTTCTGAAGCTTTGATTCCATTAATACTGTTGAAGAAATTTAGCATGCACATCCTTTGAAGTCAGAATCACGTACTCCGATTGTTATACTTGTGCAAAATGTCATTTTTCCTTTTTTATTAACATTAACTAATAGTATTGCAGTTGTAAATGTTCATTATTCAGAAATATGGCTATAGCAACAATGAAATCAACAAAGGATTGCCAAAATTACATTTTTGAAGGTAAACTATCAAAAAATATAAAGAAAGACAGCAAGAGCTTCTTTGAATGTATAAAACGGAAGGGGCAGACCAAAGTGAACATAAGTCCCTTGGAGAATGAAGCTGAAGAAATAGTAATGGGAACCAGGAAATGGCAAAGGAGATGAATAAATACTTTGCACCAGTCTTTGCGGTGGAAGACACAATTGCAATTCCAAAAATTTGAACTAATCAAGGGAGTAAATGCAGTAACTATGCTAGGGGAAAACTGCTGGGTAACCTAATGGGACCAAAAGCTGATTAAATCTCTGGGACCTGATGGGTTGCATCGAAGGACATTAAAGCAAGTAGCAAAAGATGGTGGATGCTCTGGTGGTAATCATCCAATGAAGGAGATAAACTAAGTAACTGTAGGCCAGATACATGGCATTGAGAAGATATTAGAGTATATTATAAAGGGTGTAATGAAGGTAAACAAATTTAATTACATAGTTATGAGGACAGATCTGGCCCTAGTGGACAGGGCAGGAAGACTAAATTGATAGGCAGTGATAGATGTTTAGGGAGATACTCAATTGCTTCCCACTAAAATATAATCCAGAAAGGAAGAAAAATCGTAAAGGGGGTGATGGGAAAACATCTATATTTAAATAAAGAAGTTAAAGTTAGTCTGAGGGCAAAATCTAAGACATACCATGTTACAAAGACAGGTGGCAGGCTGGAGGATCAGGAAACTTTTTAAGAAGATCCATAAATGGTTACTTTAAAAAGCCATAAAAAGAGAAATGGTAAACTGAAAGAAAACTAACGCAAACTATAAAAACTGATAGCAAAAACTTCTACTGTTGGCCCCTTGTAGGGTGAGGCTGAGGAGTTAATAGTGGGGAACAAAAAGGCAGACTTAATAAATCAATATTTTGTTTCAGTTTTCACAGTGGGAGGACAGTAATGCCATCACTATAATAACAAGTAATGCAAAGATTATAGAAAGGGAGGAACAGTCGTTATCACCAAGGGAAAAGTACAGAGCAATCTATTAGAATTGAAGGCAAACAAGACCCCAGAGCCTGATGGCCCTCATTCCAGGGTCTTAAAGGTGCCAGTAGAGATAGTGTGACCATTGATTATAATCCAAAATTCCTTGAATGCAGGCAAGGTTCCAGTGAATTAAAAAATGCTAATATTATTATTCAAAAAGGGAGGGAGGCAGAGAGTAGGAAACTGTAGACGTTGGGAAATTGTTAGAGTCCTTTATTAAGAAAGTAGTAACAGGGCATTTGGAAAGTCAAATAAAATCCATCAAAGTCAACACATCTTTATGAAGGTTAAATCATGTTGGACTAATTTGAGAGAGTTCCTTGAAGATGTAACGAGGAACGTGGATAATGGAGATCCTGTAGATGTATATCTGTCCTTCCAGAAGGCACTTGATAAGGTGACTCCGCAAAGGTTAATACACAAGGTAAGATCAAATGGGGTTGGGGTAATTTTCTGGTCATCGAGACATAACTAGTGGGGTGCCACTGGATTCTGTTCTTGGGCCCCAACTATTTACAATCTATATTCGTGACTTGGATATGGGGATAGAAGATGCTATAGCCGAATTTGCAGGTGACAGTAAAGTAGTTGGGAAAGTAAGTTGCAATGAAGTAATAAGAAATTCACAAATGGATATGGAAAGGTTAGGTGAATGGGCCAAAAATGGTGTTTGAAATTTAAATGGATAAATGTGAGGCTATAGATTTTGGAGGAATAGAAAGCAATTTATTACTGAAATAGAGAAAAACATCACCCTGCTTTGGTGTAGAGTGATCTGTGTGGCCTCATGCATGAATTACAGGACTAGTATGCAGGTACATCAGGTAATAAGGAAGGCAAATAGCAATAAATGCCAAAATGCTGAAGGCATTGAGTATAAAATTAGGGAAAGTGAAAGGCATTAGTAGGACTGCATCTAGAGTATATGGTACAGTTTTGGTCCCCTTACTTGATGTATGTCTGGTATTGGAGGCTGTTCAGAGGAGAATCACTAGATAGATTCTAGCGATAAGGGATTTGTCTTGAGAGATTGAGCATTTTAGGCCTAAACTCTCAAGTTCAAAGAATGGGAGTAGATCTAAATGAGATATGTAAGATGCTAAAGGCGATTGACAAAGTAGTTAGAGAAATTCTTTCAAGGGGTGATCCAGAATAAGAGGTCACGGTTTTAAAACCGGGAGTAAGAGATTAAACAGATGAGAAATTGTTGCAAATCTGTGAAATTCACTACCCGAGTGTGTTGGATGTTGGGACATTAAAAATCTGTTTGTGTCCTCCTCAAATTTACTCAAGTAGTAAAGGGTTGAGGGGTGTGGAGCATGGGCAAAGAAAGTGGGGTCGAGGCCAAGATTACACATGATCGTATCTAATTGCAAAGCAGGATTGAGGGGTTGAATTGCGTGCTCTGCTCCTAGTTATGTTCTTATTTAGAAATGCATAATATAATCAAGCAGACTGAGCATGGCTTCATGAATAGAAATCATATTTGACAAATTTACTGGAATTTTTTGAGAAAGTAACAAGAGGATAGGTAAAGGGGAAGCCAGTCAATGTGATATATTTCAATATCCAAAAGGGTGTTCAATAAGGTGCCAAATCTTAGACCGTTCAAGTTAAGAGTTAAGGTGTTGGGGTGAATATACTATTGTGGATAGAGATTTGATTAATTGGTAGAAGACAGACTTGCAATAAGGCAGGCATTGTTAGAATGGCAACCTGTAACTAGTAGAGTGCCACTGAGACTACAATTATTTCCAATATTTATTAATGGGTTGAATGACGGATGTGTGTGTACTTTAGCCAAAAATAGACTAAACAGCAAGTTGTGAGGATGACAGCCTACAGATGGACATAGATAAAGTACTTGGAAAATGGAATATAATGTGCGAAAATAAGATTATGCACTTGGGAATGAAAACTAAAGGAGCTGAGTATTATTTAAATCGAAAAAGATTGCAGGAACCTGTAGCAATGGGATTTGGGAGACCCTTGTGCATGAATCTCAAAATGCTTGCACCTGCATTGATCAGGCAGGTGGGAAGACAAACAGTATGGTTTTCTCGGTTTCATATACAATGGCATGTAAAATTAGGAAGCCCTGTAAAAATTGTAAAAGGCACTAGTTGAACTGTTATGGACGAGACCAAACCCCCTCAAAATATTCAGAAGATAGTCTAGATCTTAACTTTTTCTCATTTTAAAGGTAAGTATAAGGTGTTGCATTCCAGATGCAATTCAATTGGTCAAACTATTGGATTTGAAGCAAAACACACTTCATGCATCTCGTATTTTTAAAATGCAACAAAAGGAAGGAACTGGAATAACTGTTGGAAAACTTAGCAGAATAATAGATACTGTAACTATTACTAATTAACTGTTCCAATACAGTAACATCCCATGAACAGACCCTTGCCAACAGGCTAATTCAGAAAACAGATTGTTATAGCCAAAAGCTGGGAGTCCTTTGCCTGCTATGGGTGTTGCATGTGAAATAGTGTGGGGGAAAAAATAGCTTTCACTTCTTCCAGGCCCTAACAGCAACTGGTACTGAGAAAACAAAAATTCCTGGATCTGTGGGTGGGCGCTAGACCATACCAATTAAGGCTTCTTCTATTGTTCTAACCTTTTTTAAAATAAAAGCACCTAAGGCTTCACAAGTTCCTTATCTTCTCGTAGACTACTCGGCGTCTGTCCTCCAATCTCTCTAAAAGAAATGAGGACAAAACACACTTCTTAAAGCCACAGTGTTGTCACTCCCCCTTCCTTTAAAAAAAATGAACCATCAGTATACAAAGATGGTTTTGTTTTCTTTTAAGACCTTTAGTTTTACACTAAAATGCATACTACAATACATATGCACCACATTGACTCTAAGCATGCAAATATTCACGCCTGACAGTCTACTTCAGTCGTCTTGTTTCCCACCATCGAACGCCTCTGTCTGTCTTCTTCAAAGCTGTGACAACGCATCAACAATTATGTTCGTTCATCCCTGCCAAGTGTAGAATTTTCAAATTGGCTGCAATAAGCTCCATCCAGACAGTCTGGAAGTTTTGTTTTAAACTTCTCAACTTTTTAAGGTGTTTTGATCAGTATGTACAATTGTCCCAGACACATTACTGGCAACATAAATGTTGAAATGTTGCAACGTCAACACCAAGCTCAAGACCTCCTCAATCGTGGAATATTTCTGATGATTATTCAATGTTCTGAAAAAATACCCAATAGGTCTTTCTATCTCCTGTTTGTCATCTTGCAAGAGTACAGCATCAATACCTACATTACTCCCATCGATAGCCACCTTGAATGGCTTTGTGTAATTAAGTGTGTCCACCCTGGGGGAGTGGTTAATGCAACTTTCAGCCTGTCAAATATCTTCTGACAGTCCTCCATCCACTGATATTTTCTGCATTTCTTCAGTAAGTCAGTCAGTGGAGCAACCACACTGCTAAAATTTGGTACGAACTTCCAATAAAACCACTCAATCCCAGGAATCGTAGTACTGTTCGTCTTTGCCGATGGTATGGGAAACTCCCAGTAACATTTGTTTTCACATCCCATGGGGCCATTGGTCCATGACCAATGACACTGCCGACTAATGTGACCTGGGCTTTTGCGAGCGAAATCTTAGCCAGATTTATCACCTAGTCTGCCTCCCAAAGTCAATCAAACAATTCCATTAGATACTGCAAATGTTCCTTCCATGTATGACTAAAAGTCACCAGGTCATCGATTGTATACCGCACAATTTGGTAATCCAGAAATGACTTTGCTGGTTAGTCTTTGAAATGTGATTGGCGCATTTTTCATGCTAAATGGCGTGACTTTAGGCTGGTATGCTCCATTTGATATCACGAAAGCCGAAATTGTCTTCGCTCTTTCAGGTAAAGGTATCTGCCAGTATCCTCTGAGTAAGTCCAACTTAGAAATATGAGTTGCTTGTCCCACCTTCTCAATGCAGTCTTCCAAATGTGGAATAGGCTATGAATCAGATTTTGAAACTGCATTGACTTTGTGATAATCCCCACATAACCATTGGGTACCATTTGGTTTTAGCACTATTACTATTGGTGAGCTAAAGCCACTGCAGCTCACTTCAACAATATTGTCTTTGAACATGCACTGTCTGTCTTTTTTTGAACCAATGCCAACTTTACAGGGTTAAATCTATAAGGATGTTGCTTAATTGTATAAGTGTTTCCTATGTCTGCATCATGCATGATTAGATTAGAGCTATCCAGCTTATTTGCGCGTATCTCCCCATGTAATTGAAATAATTCTTTACAGGTCTCTTCAATTTTCTTCTTGAAGGTAACTCAGTAATTTATCACAATTTTTGAGATTTTCTTCATTGTTCAGTTTAATTTGAGCAATGTCCAATTCAGAATCATGTTAACTTTGTTCTTCACTTTGTGTTGTAACAAGTAATACATTCTCCTTTTGCTTTTTTTTCCCTAACAAAATGCCTTTTGAGTATATACATATGACAGACACATACATTTCTTTCTATCTGGCATTCTTATCCAATAATTCACCTCACTCAATTTCCTTTCAATTTGATAAGCCTCACTAAACCTTGCCTTTAAAGGTTCACCTACCACTATCTCTACTAGCAAAGTTGTGAATTTTTGATTTCTTGTTAGCTTCCTATTTCATCACATTATGTACTATTTTCAAATGCTGTGTAGCCAACTCACCAGCTCTGTTTAAATCTTTCCCTAAAATTTGGCACAAGTCCAAATCTGTGATCTCTGAACCTAACACACCCTTGCCAAAAGACAAATTCAGAACACTGGTTGTTTCACGTGCAACTTCCACAGCAGGCAGAGATCTCCAGCTTTTGGCTGTAACTGAAAGAGTGAAAGAATAGTTTTCTCCTCTTCCAGACCCCAACAGCAACTGCCACTGAAAAAATTAAAAATCCTGATTCTGTGGTTGGGAGCTTGACCACATCTATTCAGGCTGCTTCTGGTGTTCCATTTCTTTAAAAACAAACACCCAAAGCTTCTCAAGTTCTCCATCTTCTTGTAGACTGCTTAGCAGCTGGTACCCAATCTCTCCGTAAAAGAAATGAGAACAGAACACGCCTGTTAAAGTCACAATATTGTCACACCACACAGAATGCAGTGAACAGTTTTGATCCCCTTATCTAAGATGTATTGGCATTAGAGACAATCTGGAGAAGCTTTACTGTTGATCCCAGGTATGAAGGGGTTTTCTTATGAGAGTTTGAGTAGGTTGGACGTGTGCTCATTAGAATTTAGAAGAATGAAATATTCAAGATTTTGAGGCAGCTTGACAGGGTTGATACCAAGAGATTGTTTACCGTTGTGTGAAAATACAGGATTGGAGGGCATTAGGAGTTTGGGGTCACCTATTTAAGACAGATGAGAAGGTATTTGTTTTCATAAAGGCTCATTATTCTGAGGAGTTCTTTACCACAGCTGTTGCAATTAGGTAATTAAGAATACTCAAGGCTGAGCTGCACAGATTACTAATCAGTATGGGAATTGAGGATTACAGGGAAATAACAAGAAAATGAGTTTGAGAATTCAGATCAGCCATGATTTCATCGGAGCAGACTTGAAGAGCTGAATGTGTGCTCCTGTCCCTTTATGGTGTTAAAGTAACTACAATCTTCAGTCCAAGTAGCCTGTCTGATGCAGCTGCATCTCTCCGATGATATGGTGACCAGAAGTTCAAGCAGTAATCCAGCTGTGACCCAGCTGAGTGTTTACATAGTTCTAGCATAAACTCCCAGTTCTGATGCTCTACATTTTGGCTAATGAAGTCCACTTTCTTCAACTTTTCAGCCACTTTCAGGGAGCTCTAGGTCATTCACTCCATGCTTCCTCTATTCTGCTGTAATTGTTAGTATCCTTTCTTATGTTGGATTTAACTCTCCTTGCCACTCTTGCGCACACCTGATCAGACCATTGCTACCTTTATACTTTCGTCATTATCAACCTCAACCATTTTTTATAGCGTATGTTTTAAAATTATATCCCTACATTCAAATTCAAATCCTTATTATATCCTACAAAAAGCAACGGATCAAATGTGCTGAGCCTGCAGAAATCTGAATGGACGCAGCTTTCAAGCTGCAAAACACCCATCAACCATTATGCATTTCCTTCCTGCCTCTGAGCCAGTCATTTTGGGTTCAGCGTCTTACACAGCTTTAGATCCCATGGCTGTTTTAAGTCTGTGACAAATCTACCATGCTTTCACCTTGCTAAAGTTCATAAAAACTATATCAAATATGCTGTCTTCGACTGACCTTGTCAGTAGCTCAACTCTGAATCTTACTTATTAGTTACAAACTTCCCTTCACAAATCTGTGCTGATTCCGTTTGACCAATGTCTTTCAAAACAAGAATTTATCCTGTCCCTAATATTTTTTCAATAACTGCCACCATCAAGGTTAGTCTAATTGGCTTGTACTTAACTAATCCCTTTCTTTTATACTTTGGCGGCATATCTGTAACCAGAAGATTTTGAAATTATTATTGGAGACTTTACTTTGTTTTTTAGTGGCCTGAGATACATTTCAACTGGGTCTGTGTGTTTATCCACTTTCAAAGATGTTAAATCCCTTAGTATTGTTCTCGTTTTAATTTTGTTTAATAGTGCACATTTCACTTTCCTCATTATAACGTCTATATTGTTCTTTGTATAAAACAAGTACACAGAATTACTTTAAGGACAAAGCCAACATCTGCAGCTTCCACTCTCAGGTTACCCTTTTGACCCAAATAGATTCTGCCCTTTAGTTATCTGTTGCTCCTTTGTATTTATTAAATTGCTTGGTTTTCCTCCATTTTACATTGCAATACTTATCCATATTCTCTTTGCTTTCCTTTTTAATTTCATCTATATTATACATATTTTAGACTCCTTTTAGGTTTTCTGCACTTCGAGTCCTCTTTCTTTTCATTCGTTATCTGCTCCTTTTAAGCGTCTTTATCCAGGATAAATGATGGTTAGAACTTGCATTTGTTTGATACCTGGATTAGTCAAAATAAATGCTGAGTTCCAAGAAATGTCAAGTATTTACTGTGAGCATTTGCTTTGTTTTTCAGCTTCTTGGATTGTAAGTGCCTTTTCAGTTATGAGATGAGCAAAATTGGGAATGTATGAGTTGTTGGACTAGGTCAGTTATACAGTCCCTGGAATTACCTTAATTTTCTTTTATTACCTTCGTTCATTTTGTTATTTTTGACTTCCTGATATGAATGTGTGCAGCATTTAGTTTATAGGAGGCAGTGGTAAGAGTGAGCATTGTGATGCCATTGTAAAGGATAGTGCATTGAGTTTATATTTTCAAGATTGGAACTTACATTTTAATAACATGCAAACTCCTAAACAAAGAAAACTGTGACTTGCAATTGAGGATCTGCTTCATTGCGATCAGGATTACTTGTTTTGCTTCATTCAAGTATTCTGCCGCAGAGATTGTCTTACAATTAAGTCCAATATGTTTTAGCTGCAACGGTTCTCAGTTTTAGCTGTTATCAAAAAAAATTGACATTTTGTACTCCTCAAAAGAATTGTTGTATCGTGTGATTCTTTTCCAGACTTCTATTTACCTCTTCCCTTTTCTACCCAAGTATGGAAATTCTCTGATGGATCATGTACTACATGTACTAATTGTAAATGCATCTGGAAATTTTATAGGATAATGTTCTGAATTTGTAAAGGATATGTGAAATCATAAAACAAAGCTTATTAAAGGGCTGTTTTGTTCTAAGTACCCTATCCCCCTCCCCTCTTCTCTCTCCTCTCTTCTCTCTTCAACCCCATCTTATAAACCAGGAGACAAAAATCTTTCTTGTGAAAAAAGCACTTTTAGAACTTGAGATGAACATTGTGCAGGGTCTCTGTTCCAGGCTGCACCCTTTTGAAATTTGCAATTTTAATATATCCACCAATTTTGATAAACAATGGGTTTTTCCTTCTGGAGTATCTCCAGTTGGTACCAAATACTTTTCTTCATTCATTGGTTTTTAGTTGCCCTGCAGTGAATAGCCACCCAAATTTATGGGGAATTATACTTCAATGGTAATGAATTAGCTGTAAAGTTAACTGGGCATTCCTAAGGCTGTGAAAAGCACAGTGCAACTGTAAATAGTTAATATCTTGAGTTGCAAATGATCTTCGATTTGTAAAGTAGATGAGCTAATCTAAACCTTTAGTAATCAAATCATCAAAACTGACTCATTCTGAATTCTGTGTTAATGTCTAAGCAAAGTTTTTGATGCATGTTTTTTGCAGCCCCCAATGGATTTCATTGTCAAAAAAATCCACTCAAATTCTGTGCTAAATTTGAGTGTAGGCAGTTACCAGTGAACTACTTTTGATTTTGCCAGGTGAAACTTTGAACCTAAAGTAAATTTTCCTGAATACATCTTAGCAGATGTGCAGCATAACTTTAAAGAGCATGCTCACTGTCATTGCTGTATCATGGCATTTAACTTAATGGTATAAAGCTCCATCTTACTGAGCTGTATTCTAATGCAACATGGCATGCAGATCAGTAGGCAATTCAAGGGTTATAGGGAAAGGACAGGAAAGTAGATGTGAGCCATGTCTGATCAGTCGTGATCCTGGTGAATGGTGGAGCAGGCTTGAGGGGCCAAACAGCCTACTGCATTCCTGTTTCTTACAGTCTGAGGGAAGCGTGCTGCAATACATCCTAATTGCATAGCTTGAGCCAAGACACACAAGTGCCTGTGATTATAATGTGTAGACTTGAGCGAATATAACCCTATCACATGTGCTGTAATAAAAGTTTGTTGTATTCTTCTGTACTACATGACCTACTTCTCATATTTGTTATGGTAACTAACCTAAGTATAGATAGCAGCAGATCATCAGTATGCCTTGCCAAGTTCTGTCAATCAAATTGCCATAACTGAATCTCTTCATCGCAAATTAACAATGAATGTGTCAATATGTCATTGGAAATTTTTTAAAATGTGAATTTGTAACCTTCATGGATTCAGTTGTCAATTAAAACAATATACATTCGAACTCTCCTCTAAACATTCGTGATCAGGCAATTACCAATAAACCTATTTTGACTTTGCATAATGAAATGTGCTGAAATGAATTTTCCTAAATGCATCATAATTGAGGTTTTAAAGCTCCATCTAATGGTAGAAGCATGCAGCTGCTGGATGACTTGGAATTGTGGTAGGTATAAGACACATAGCAATGTTTAATAATGGCCCAGAAATGGCTCGGAAATCCCATTACTGTCCCTGAGCCGATTTGGGGGAAAAGTACTCACTTCCATTTAAATGAATTCGGAGCTGGAGATTCCAGAAATCATTGAATCCAGCAGCACAAATGATCATTGTAGCAACCACACTGCTTTACACAGTACTGAGTGTAGTACTGAGTGAAATAATAAGTGTGTAAGGTAAGTGAAGTGGGTGGGGGAGATTGTCCTCACCTAGATGCTATCAGGCACAGGCTGTTTGATCCCTTGAGCCAGCTCTACTATTAATCTGACATTCCTCACATTCATGAGTTATGGGTTCAATTTAGTAGTAACCCAGGAGCTAGAATAAGTTTTTAACTATTAAGCATAAGTCTGTTGGGACCCCCTGAAGACTTTAAGGGCAAATCTTAGAGAATTCCAGACAGGGAAATTGACCATCGGAATTTTCAATTTCCTGGGCAATTGCCTTGGAGCCAGCAGTGTCCAAAATTCTGCATGGTCCCAATGCACAACTCCAGTCTACACTGCTGTAATGGCAATCTGGCTTTTATGAATTCTTCAAATTTTTTTGTCAACACTTTGAATGTTGAATCAAAAGAACAAGCTTAAAAATCGAAAGTGGTGTACAGTTGGTCGTAATTAATCACATTTGTCAACACTAGTTATGAATTCAGGTGGATAGTTTGTAAATTCATCTGAAAAATGGGCAATCATAATGTAACCTCAACACGCTGTTATGAATCTCAGACAACTTTACTTTCTTAAAAAATTGGCTTTAGTAACATAGATCCATGGAACGAAGTGCTGGAGAAACTCAGCAGGTCTGGTAGCATCTGTGGAAAGAGAAACAGAACCAGGAGTCTAATAGCTCTTTGCAACTGAAGAAATGTGAAGTCATGGGTTTTATGCTGATCAAAAAATGTGTGGTGTACTTCTAGAACATATGGCAAGTCAAGGAGAGGTTGAGAGCAAGGAGATCGGTGGTGTCATAGGAATAAAAGAACGGGTGGTCTTAATTATCAGCGTTTAGAATTTTGGAATGCAATCCTGGAGCACCAGTTTGAAAGAAAATCCAGAATTCTCTGTTATAATGAGCTTTCATTTATTTGTATCAGTTTATGGTAATGTCTTAAGTTCACTGAAATGTTAGCTTTGTGTCTGGGTACTTTTCTGGAAATGCAACTTGAATAGCACAGGCTCAGTAGTATGTGAAATAGGTCTGAAATGTAAACCCTAACTTTAAGTGCGGTAGTTCTACAACTGATGATAATTTCCATGTTGCTACATGCTGAAATATTTGTTGTCAGCTGTTAATTTTAGTGAATGAAATAACTACCTGTTATACCATTCTGCACATTAAAAACTACTGACGGAAGTCCAAGGTGGTGTCTGTGTTATTAGAATTGTCGAAGAAAGGCACACTGATCACAGAACTTTGAAGTATTTTTGATACAAGTGCTTTTAGGGAAAGTTCTTTTTATGATCTGGTTAAATTCTGAACATAGACTTTTAATGGCATGCCATTAGTGTCTTTTGTAATTTGATTTACTCCCTGCTTGTTTTGAAATCCTAGCAGTGACTAGGAATTGTTTAAATAGTACATAATTGGTGTGCATAAAATTAATTTTGCTGTGCAAGAAGCAATGCAACCTTCTCTCAATGTGTTCCAAATCAACCTGTTGAGACATATTATACATCTCATGGGTAGATAGGACATAAACCTGGATCTTCTGGACAAGAGCAGTTGATGCTCCCACTGCTGTATCAGCCCTCCTGTTCTCTTTTATATATCCACTAATGAGTGAGCATGTGTTTAAATGTCTTACACACGTTTGATTTCTAAATCTTTAGACTTGCTGACCACTTAAGATGATCTTACCTGTCCTTCGGCCTATTCTTCTTGACAACTGCATGTGTTTGGCAGCTTGTGACCAATGATGCATTTAGTAATAGATTAAAATGCTTCTAATTCAGTCTGGATTTTAATAGGTGTGAAGAGCAACATCTATGATTAGAGTACAGGAGGAAAAGTCCTATGGAATACAAATGTTCATATTCCATGGAGGCATAGAGAAATAAGCGCTTGGCTTTTGCTTTTGTAGACAAAACTACTATACCTTATGTAGAGAGCCCCTACTTTTTTCTAAAGAAAATGTGTGTAATCTACCAAGATTAAAAATAAGAAGGCATTCTTCTAATTTCGAGTAATTAAAGCCTAACCTACTTCTCATAAGGAAGTCCCTCCATACCCATAGTGAATATGGGCAATAGGCTGTGATATTGCATAGTACACCTCAATTAGCAAATGCAATCAAGGCAGATTTTCTGATCTCTTAGTTCCCTTCGGACATTTCACACCCTGGTAGCTCGTCATATTTAATGTTCACAAGAGGTTACAAATCTTCACCTTTTGCCAATCTACCTTTTTAAAATTCCTTCTCGGCAGTGTCTTCATCGTGAACTACCTCAATGACTACTCCCATTCTGTTCATTTAGCCTTTGCATTCTCAACCTCTTGATATCTTTACTGACTGTTAGCTTCACTAAGCCAGCCCTGTCCTGGATTTTTCCCTGAGCTCCAATCTTGCTGAGTTGCATCAAGCAAATACTGCTTGTGAGCTTTTTGACTGTTTCACACTCAGTTGTGTAAAAGTATTTAATGCTTCCAGGCTTCTTCTGAGCCCAAATAACTTTCCCCAGCAAGAGTCATTTCCACTTTCTCAGCTCTCCAGGATATCTTCTGAGTCCCAAATACGACAATTACCTGCCCACTAATTCCTAAAGCTATTCCTGAGTTCATGCAACGCATAGCCATCTAATTGCAATTAACTTCTCCCAGAGTCCCCTGCATAGAAGCTGTGTAGTTCAGCTACCTTGCAAACAGGGTAGCTAACTGCAGCATTGCTAGTATGGGAGTCTGCTTCTATCTCTCCTTCTCATCAAGTCATTCACTGCCTGTAACCTTTGAATTCCTCTCCAATGACACAAACTATCCTGAGACCTATTGAAAAACCTTTCAGTTGGTCTGTCTCTTATTTCTGTGAGCAAAATTGCATGTTGCCAGCTAGCAACTCTTGAGATATGTATTCAGTATAAGCCACCTGACATAGCTTGGTGCCAAATAAAGGATTTCATCGGATTGTGAAATAGTGCACACTCTCGGATCCAACAACAATTTAAAAAAAGATACTTTGAAGCTGTTGAAGTTCCAAATCTGAATTCAGAAACTGATGTCCTACAGTTTATACCTTAACTTTTCATAAATTCATGAGTCAATTTGACAACAAATGCAAAATTTTAACAAAAAATTGTATGAAAATTAAAAAGTTGGAAGTAAGCAGCTAAACTGCCTAATTCAAAATGTTGCAGATGGTTCAGATTCCAGAGATAAACCAAAACTCTATCGTTTACAACTGAATGTAACAGATGTTGGTACTGAAAAGTCAGATGAGAACTCCATCCAGGTAAGAACAAATTTTCTAATATTATAGTTGTCCTTGTATATGTTTTATCCTAACTGACCTAGTGCTACTGCATATCTTTTTTAAAGATTTCAAATTTAGAATGCTGATAACAGTTCTTTTCTGTCATAACATTTTATTCTGTTATGGGAGTAGTTTTCATCATATCATTAACCAGAATTGAACAAGCAAGCAAAACAAATACATCTTTTGTCAAAGTCTGGCAAGTTCTTTTGACTTTTTGTTGATCTTAAGTATTGAGGATGCGTTTGAGCATATTTTTGATCAATTTAAGAGGAAACTGGTTGAAGCTTAGGTAGTGAAAGATGCATAGACTGTTCTGATGTAACTATTGTATGTAAATGATCATAAATAAATAACTGAAGCACTGGAAGAGATTATTTAGTCATCGTATTGGTGTTGGCTGTCATGCACTCAAAGTTCGCTTTTATACCTGTCTTCACCAAATTTGTAGGCCGAGAAAATTCTTAATTCAAATCCTTAACCACCTGTTGCATAAAAAGTTTCCTGATATCAATTTTGATACAATTGCTATTTACCTAAATCCATGTCAGCTGATTCTCAATCCTTCCACCAGTGGGAACAGTTACTGTTTACACTTTTTCTCAATCCTTCATGATTTTGAATACCTCTATCAAGTCCCTCTGAATTTTCTTGAATTAGAAACCCAAGTTCTCCGGTCTGTCCATATTTGTGAAGTGTCTCAACTGGAACCATACTCAAACCTTTTCTGTATCCTTTCCAAAATTTTCATACCTTTCCAAAAGTGCAGTGCCAAAATTGGCACAAAATGCCAGATGAAGCCAGTCATGAGTTTCCATTTTTCTAGTCTCTGCCTCTGAAGTCCTGTATGCATTTGTTTCTGTACCCTTTGGGATTGTCTTTTATCCTGCATCTCATCTTTCGTATCAAACTTCGTCTGACACGTGGAAAGATGTTGAAACAGGAGTAGGTCATTCAACCCATCGAGTCTGTTCCACTATTCTAGATCATTACTGATCATCTCCGCGCCAGATCTTAAATGGCATGCCCCTACCTATATCCACCCTGTTACACACTTTAAAAATTATGTAAGTTTCAATGAGATTACCTCTTGTTCTTTTGAAATTCCAGAGAATACAGTCTTCATATGCTCAATCTCTGCCCTTAAAACAATCCTGCCATCCCAGGAATTAATCTGGCAAACTTTTGATGAGCTCCCACTGTGCCGAGTATATCCTTACCTCCTTGGGTAAGGAGACCAAAACTACACTGACTACTGCAGATGCAAGGTTCCATAAAATTATGGCAAGACATCTTTACTTCTGCACTTGAATCACCTTGAAGTGAAAGCCCATGTACAGTGTCTCTTTTGTAATTTCTTTTTCCAGCTGCATATTGACTTTCATTGACTCACGAACAGGAACACTCGGATCCTTTCGGAATTATCACCTTTTCATTACGCAACTCCAAATCCAAAAACACCCCAAATGCATGATTCTTAATTGGTTCTTCAATGTAATGTTCCAGAAACTTGTACGCTGTTCAGGAATTCATCCTCCAAACCGTTCGTGTTGACTTGGTTACTTCGGTCTATATGAAGTTGCCCATTTTTACTGTATTACCTATGTTACTTTCATATCTGATTTCCTGATTTATAGTGTGTTCAATGTTCGGTATTCATTAAGCAATTGTGACCAATGCTCGCTTCCCTTTGCTGTTTCCTAGCTCCACTCAAACTGATTCTGCATCTTGTTCCTTCAGTCTAAGTTCCCCTTCATGTACTGATATCATCCTTTATTAGGATGTCTACCCCACCTCTCTTTTTGCCTGTCTCTGCCGACTACCTTTGTATGTTCAGTTCCCAATCTTATTTACACTGTAGCCATGTCACTTTTTAATAGGAATTAAATCGTATCCATTTACCTCAATTTATGCAGTGAAATCATCAACCTTTTTGCCATTGCTACACGCATTCAGATACAGCACCTTTAATTACAATAGCCCACCAGTTACTCATGGACCAACTCCTCCTGCACTGAGCTAAGAACCAAATACTGGAGAATGATGGCAGTAAATAAAAAGGGGAGTATAAGCAGTTTCTCCCATCTTTCTCCTAAATCACTACTCACCAAAATCTGTCTTTTGAAATTTCAGCTCCTCTTGCAAGCTGCATAAGAGACCACCTGAATTTATATCCTCTGCACCTACACTACAAGAACGTGACAGACTTGGTTTACCTAATTAACTAATGTGTTGCTCAGTCCATCAGCCTATCTTTGTCCATCATTATACTCCATCTTATTTACAGTACTCTTAATTGTTGTCATCTGCTAATTTTGGAATTGAGTCTGGGTCATTAATACCCATCCAGAGAACCAGATGGTTCAATTATCAACCCCTGGGAGCCCCACTGCATCGGAAAACAATTGTTCATTCCACAGTTTCCTATCACACCGTGCTGTCTTTTGCGTGAACTTCAACTTCTCTGCCAAGCCTATTACTAAGTAGTTTATGATTGTAGATTTCAAACAACCAGTGAAACAATGGAGTCTGTCTAGGAAAGTTTTAGGGATGAGCTTGAATATTTGAGACAGTGGATGGTTTGCAAAGTGTTCTTGATTCAGCCAGATGAAGTTCCATAATTCTTTTAATCATGTATATTTAATGTTTCTGTTTCTCTTGTATGTTAATTAGCAAAATGTAGATGGTTCATAGACTTCTGGATTTGTTTCGTGGAGATTTTTGTGACCGTCAACTGTGTAAGCAACAGGAAAATATAATACTTTGCTTTCTCAAACATGTTGAATCTACACTAACAATTTAAATGTTACAAGGTTCAATTTCAGAATTAAGCACCCCCATTTTAAAAACATACCATAAAACAGTGCTTCAAAGAACACTGCTTCCTGCTTGGTTTACTTGTTCATATGGCCTGTTCCCAATTCAAAACTAAAAGATTAAGCTGGTGATGAGCATCAACTACAACAGTGTCCCGTTGCACCAAATATCTCTTTATGGCTTTTAGTTCTTCCTATTACTAGTCCAGACCTGAGTAGTCCTTTGACATAAAGGAGAGAAGTAAGAAGGAATGCTATAGTCTTTGTGCATGACGGTGACACAAAGCAACAAGTGAGAAATGAACAAGAGCCTCACTAATGTCAGAAGCTACTGAATTGTATTAGAGCTAAAGCACCCAATGCACTTTTCAGACAACATAACAGGATTTGGAATTCAGTGTTGCAATTCAGGTTTGGATTAGAGAGCAGAGTTTATTTTTGCAGGTAAGAAGGTGGTCCAATTTTATCCCATAATGTTTTTGTCCGGCTGTTTACTTCTTGATCATGTTTGGGTCAGTTTAGGAGGGAGAGTTCCTCAGGCATCCTTAAACATATCAAACAATACCAACACCTAGTGAGCATCAATGATGCACTTGAGCAAGATGATTAACTTCATTTTGTGACATGTTTCATCTACTTTCAAAGGATGTGTGAGGGCATCCAGAAAAGCTCTTCAAATAGAATTATCATTTGAAGCAGAATTTTTCTTTACACCTGGATTCTTTCACACTATTTTTGTTATTGTAGATGAGAAAATCTGGAGTCTGAGCAGGAAAACATTTAGTTTTGTGCCACAAATGTTTGCATATGTTACATTTCTTATCTAAAAATGAGTAATTTGTTGTTTGACCACAAGTTGTCAAGTATGACTTTGTCCAGTTGTGTCTCATCATTTTCTACCCTGCTCCCACTCTGACCATTTTGTCCTTGGATTCCTACATACCAATGAGGCTCATTGTAAGCTTGAGGAATGGCCCCTTGTTAGCCAGTCAAGCACTTTACAGCCTTCGAGATTGACAGTTGACTTAAACACTATCCAATCATAATTACTCTGCCCACTTTGTGCACACTTCACCAGTTGCTGATTCCACTGTTCCTGTTTACACATCCTCTAGTGACCCACCTTTTTGGTTCCTTTATCATGCTGTCTCTTTTGTTCTCCATCCTATCATGCACCATCACTTTTTTCTTCTCACTGCTCCCCCCACTTCTGTTCCCTGCCTCTGTGCTTACATAAAATTTTTCTTTCTGATGAAAGATCATCACTTGAAACTTAACTCACTGGATGCTATCTGACCAGCTGAGCATTTCTAACATTGTTTTTTTTTCAGCTTTACAGTGTCTACATTCTTTTACTTTGTAAACTTAATGTTTGTGACTGAATGCTGGAGCCTTTTCCTCAAAACTGCATTTCTAGTCTGATTATTGCATATCACTTTTGTGCTATGTAAACATTTACTAATAAGAATACAGTACATTTCATTAGAAAATGTCACTAGAAAATTTTTAAAAATGAAATTGATGACTTGACAGTTTTTTAAAAGAAACATGGATTATGAACCCAGCATGCCAATTTTTTGAGATGAGAACAATTTTAAATTGCATTATTATGGTTCACTTTAAAAACTTTACTTGATTTTGTAGCTCTTTGGTCCAGGAATTCAACCTCATCATTGCGATCTTACTAACATGGATGGGATAGTAACAGTTACGCCTCGCAGCTTTGATGCTGAAACATACGTTGATGGCCAACACATCACTGAGACCATCATGTTGCAAAGTGGCATGAACATTCAGTTTGGGTCATCACATGTGTTCAAGTTTGTGGATCCTGCTCAGAATCATGTGAGCAAGAGACCCATGGATGCAGGACCTATGGTCAAGGGCCAGAGAGTTAAATCTGGGTAAGTTATTTTTATGTTAAGAATGTTTAATCTGAACTACATAGGTTTTAGAGATAGTAGGAACTGCAGATGCTGAAGAATCTGAGATAACAAGGTGTAGAGCTGGATGAACACAGCAGGCCAAGCAACATCAGAGGAACAGGAAAGCTGATGTTTCGGGCCTAGACCCTTCTTCAGAAAAGTAGGTTTTAGTTTGGGGTATTTAAAATGTTCAGTGGTGTTGTGGAGAGGAAGGAATGAGTCCTATCAAAACTCAGGGGTTACACATGGTTCTATCCTGTCTAATACTTCCTGGGAAACCATCTAGCTAAGTGATATGTATACAATAATATTACACAATCATATGAAAACATAGAATTCAGGAACAGGAATAAGCCACTCAGCCCCCTGAGCCTGCTTCGTCATTGAATAAGATGATTGATGATCTGATTACTCTACGTTCCTGCATGCTCGTGATAACCTTTCACCCCTCACTTCTCAATAATTCTGTCTACCTATGTCTTAAAAATACTCAATGACAGTGGGAGCTGTGTTCCAAAGAGTCGTGACCCTATGTGACTCCTAGTTTTTTGTATTCGCTCATGGGGTGAGCACATTTCCCATCCCTAATTGCCCAGAGGGTAGTTTGAGTTAACAATACTGTCTATGGGCCTGGAGTCATATGTTGGCCAGACGAAGTAAGGATGGCATCTCTAACAGGCTTTAGTGAACCAGATGGATTTCTCCAACAATCGACAGTGGGTTCATGGTCATTTTTAGACTCTTAATTCTAGATTTTTTTTCTAATTGAATTCAAATTCTAACATCTGCCATCACGAGAATTGCACCCAGGTTACCAAGACATTATCTGGGTCTCTGGATTAATAGTCTAGTGATAATACCACCAGGCAATTGCCTCCCCTAGCTCTGGATTCTTTTACAAGAGGAAACATCCTTCCCACGTCAAAACTGTCAAGACCCCTCCAGATCTTTTACGTTTCAAGTGACTTATTCTTGTCAACTCCAGTGAACACATGATTAGCCTGTTTAATCTTTCCTCAAAAGACCACCTGTCCATTGCAGGTGTTGGACCATTAAACCTCTGAACTGCTACCAGTACGTTTACATCCTTTAAATAAGATCAATAGGTACAAAGTACTCCCCATATGGTCACACCTGTGTATATCTAAAGCGTATTCTCCTAGTTTTTGTATTCTGTTACCCTCTGAATAACCAATAAAATCCAATTGGCTTTCTCAATTGCTTGCTGTACCTGCATCTTCACCTTTTATGATTCATCTAGAATGCTTGGCTCCCTCTGGATCTCACAGCTCTGTAATCTGTCTGAATTTACATAAATGCTTTTATTTCTTTTCCCTGCCAAGAGGGCAATTTCATATTTTCTCACATTATACTCCATTTGACCATCTTTATCCACTGACTTAACCTATCTATCTTTTTCATAACTTCCAAATGTCCTTTTCGTAACTTAGCCAACATTGAGTTTTTGAGGAAGTGACAAAGATGACTGAAGGTGGGGTGGTAGATGGATACAAAACTGATTTAGTCATAGAAGACAAAGTAGCTGTGGAAGGGTGTTTTTCTGACTGGAGATCTGTGACCAGTGGTGTTCACAGGAATCAGTGCTGAGACCCTGTTGTTTGTATTAATATGAATTCTTTTGGAGAAAAATGTAGAAAGCCTGATTAGTAAGTTTGCAGGCGAGCAACAAGATTGGGGGAAGCTGCAGATTGTGAAATGGCAGAGGATGCAGCAGGATATAGATAGGCTGGAGACTTGGGTGGAGAAGTGGCAGGTGGAGTTTAATCCAAAAAAATGTGAGGTGATGCAGTTTAGATTATCAAATGCATGGGGGAAGTATACAGTAATTGGCAAAATCTTTAGTAGTGTCAACATATAGAGACATCTAGGTGCACATATCTACAGTTGCCTGAGTGTGGAAATACATCTTGGGTGGTCAAGAGAACATGCTTATTTACATGTTCAGGACATAGAATATAAAAATTGGCAAGTCATCTTGCAGTTGTACAGAACTTTAGTTAGGCCACATTTGGAATATTGTGTGCAGTTCTGGTCGCCCATACGACTACAAGGATGTGAAGACTTTGGACAAGGTAAAGAAACTGTTTATCAAGATGTTGCCCAGGCAAAAGGTATTAGCTATGAGGAGAGATTGGACAAACTTTTTGTTTTCACTTGAATGTTGAAGGATGAGAGGTGACCTGAGAGAAGTTTATAAAATTATGAAAGGCATGGATAGATGGAGTTTTTTACCCTCTCAGGGTAGAAATATCAATTACTAGGGAATATATGTTTAAGGTAAAAGGGGGGTAAGTTTAAAGGAAAGGTAAATATTTTATACAGAGCGTGGTAAGTGACTGGAGTGCGCTGCTAGACAAGTTGTGGAGGCAGATATGATAGCAATGTTTAAAAAGCATCTTGGTGGATATATGAATAAGCCTGATTACCTTGCACTTCTCAAAGTGCCCTGCTGTAATCCTGTTAGTGTTAACTTCAAACATCTTCCTTATGACGTTAAACTAACTCGCCAGTAGTTTCCTGCTTTCTGTCTCTTTTTTTGAACAAAGGAGTTGTATGACTATTTTCCAATTTAATGGAACCTTACCCAATTAAAAGGAGCTTGGAACATTAAAACCAATGCATAAAGCATCTCTGACACCACTTCTTTTAAGACACTACAATGAAAGCAGACTTGTTGGCCCACAGCTCCAACAATTTGCTGCGTACCACTTTGCTGTGATTTTAATTTTCTTGAGTTCCTCCATTTCTTCAGTTTCCTGAATTACAGCTATTTCTGACCATAAGATAGGAGCAGAAAATAAGCCATTCAGCCCATTGGTTCTCATAAGTTTCTCAGTTCAATTCTCCTGCTTTCTCCCTGTAGCCTTTGATCCCCTTGACAATCAAGAACCTATCTATCCCTGTCTTAAATATACTCAATGAACAGGCCTTCATAGCCTTCTGTGGCAATGAATTCCACAGCTTCACCGCTCCATCTGAAGAAGTTTCTCCTCATCTCTGTTCTAGAGGGTCTTCTCTTTACTCTGCTCTAAAGCTGTGCTCACAGGTCCTAGTCTTTCCTGCTAATGGAAGCCGCTCTGCAACGTCCACTCTGCCGAGGCCGTTTATTACTTTCATACGCCATGGTGGAGATCAATCCAAAGTACACGTTCACTACTTCTACCATCTCCTTATTTTCCATTTTGATTCCCTTGACTCACTTTATATAGGACTAATGCTCATGTTGTTAACTCTTTCCTTTTATGAATATACAGAAACTCCTACTATCTGTGTTTATATTCCTAGATAGTTATTTTTATGTACTTTAATTTCCTGTCCTTAATAAACAGCACTGAATTATAAAATTAATATTATTTTTTAAATATAGTCTGTCCAATCTACTGAGGTGCTATCCAGCTTTGTGCAATTATAAGTTTTTTTTTTCCTTCAAGTTTGATATGCAGTTTAATTTCTTTGATTAATTACGGATGATGGGTTCTCCCCTTTGAATTTTTCTGTATCATTGTATCTACTCTGTGTATTCTGAAGTGTTCTTATAAACGTCTGCCTTTTATGCCTTTGTGTAATTTGCCAGGTCATTTTAGCCAACTCTTGCGTTCGTGCCCTTATAAATGCTCTTTTTTAAAGTTCATAATACTAGTTTTTGACCCACTCTTCTCTCTTAGCTGAATACTAAGATTCGATTATATTATGATTGCTGTCTAGGAGTGACTTCAGTGAGGTCATTCATTAATCCTAGGTCATTGCGCAATACCAGGGCCAGTGTAATTTGCTGTCTGGTTGGTGCCACAACATGCTGTTCTAAGAAACTATCCTTTTTGGGACTAATTGGGAGCCAAAATCCCAGAACTTCACTCCTAACAGTAATATGGGTGTTCCTATAACACGTGGACTGCTGCGGTTCAAGAAGGTTGTTCATTGTCACCTTCTCAAGGGCAATTAGAGCTGAGCGATAAATGCTGGCCTAGTCAACAATGTACAGTCTCATGAGAGAATTTTTAAAAATGTCAGAAAAACCTAGCATATCTGGTAACATCTGTGGAGTGAAACATTTAAAGCTTTAGTTTGATGATCTTGCATCAAAGTTTGGAGAAAAAAGTAGAAATTTAGGAGTCCTTAAGGCAGTGAAAGGGAGAGGAACAACAAATGGGAAGGTCTCTTACATGGTGGAGGCCAGGAGATCAAATAATTTCATGATGCAATAGGCAAAGAATTGTAATGGATTAGCTTTTAAAAAAGAGTTGCCTCTAAATAAGGGGTGAAATGCTACGTCAAAATTATCTGAATACAGCATAAAAGGCTTAAAAAAAAACAAAATTGTGACTAACCAAAAAAACAAAAATCAAAAACGGTAGTCAAAATAGAGGCAGAGGTTATGATGTAAAATTGTTGAACTCCATCTTGAGTCAAAAATGCTGTAAAGTGCCTAGTCTCTCACTTTTTTACTTTATAATTTATGTTTGAAGTGTGTTTTGGAAAAAAAGTTGAAATATAAAATTAAATTTGAAGAATGTTTCTTCTAAAAAAAAGTTGTGATTTATAGGCAAGGGTCCCGAAATGTCCAAGAAACTACATTTGACCTTGATGGAGACATTCACAGTGGTATGCCATTAACTACGAGCAAGGTAACTTTTTTTGTTTCGTTTTGGCTTTGTGTTAGTGTTAATAATGCACTATCCACTACAGCAGTTTATTGTTCAATTCTGGTTCATGGCTTAAGTTATTTCACTTATTTTTCAGAATGTCTACAGTTGGCAAACTTGCATTCAAACAAATAAATTCTGTGCTGGGTGTTGGGCACTATTTAAAGTGTAGAAGTCATGATGTAGAGCTTCAATCAGCAAAGTCTAAAAACTAGCCTTGAGATTTTGACCTTTTGAGATAATGCTGCTTAATTTGGGACCTAGTTGCCTACATTGACAAGACAGGACTTTCTCTTTTGCCCTGCCAATGTCGTTGATACTTAGATGGACCATGACATCTAGATCCCCACCTTCCCACTGCAAGTTTATCTCCAGCCTTAGATGTCCCATACTGTCACTGGGCAGGCAGTGTAGCCATTTGGAATAATGCTGTGTGCCACAGAGAAAGGTATCAATTCCCAATCCATATATTGTCCTTTACTGCCTCTGTTACTACATTCCTTCTTACAACTGCTTCCAGCATGGCTTCGTATATCCTCGTGCCAAAGTCAGTTAGCTCAAGTTTCTTTCCCTCCACCCCCAATCCCGGTTATGGTACTCGCCAAATAACCAACTTCTTTTCCTAAAGCAGAGTAAGAATAAATTCCTGAGTCTGAGAAGGATTATGAAAAGCAAAAGCCACAGAAAAACCTGCTTCCCTTTCTCCTCTTAACTCTAAGTGCTAAATCACACTAAGTTGGCTAGTTTTATATGCATGGAATTGAGCTGAGAGAGCTTTTTTAAAATCCATTATAAAATTCTGAAGGGGGGAGATGATCTACTTTTAAACACTCACTTAACTCGCAGATGAGCAAAGCTGTAACTTTTTCAGCAGACATCTTGGTTTGTGGATTACTAGTGCCTAAGTCGTCTCATTATTACAAAATAGGTTAAATTTTAAATAGAGTAACTGATAATTCTGAAACTTCCAGAATTGTGATTAACTGCACCTGTGCGCATTTCATTACACTGCCATTGAGTTACTGTAATGATAAATGACTGTCAGATTAGTTTGTACTTCTGTATAAAATCTGGGCCATCCTGTTTGTATGTTACAATTCTGTCAAAGGTTTAGAAATGCCACACACAAGTATTGGTCATTTTTCTCTAAATCCTGATCCTGCAAATGTTTTTTTTCCTTAGAGTTCAGATAGATTGGATAGCGAGCACACTGTTTCCAGTTCCAGCTCAAGTGAGCGTAATGTGGTGAAGCCAATCATCAGGCTGGAACAGCAAGACTACTACAAACAAGAGATCAGGCAAGACACAACCTTTACAATCATTGAAATATTTATTTATTAGCTATGTTTTAAGATCTTGCAGATTTTCCAGTGAGCAAATTCAGCCTTGCATGGCTTATGGAAACATTGTTTATATTCATGCAAATTGATCCTGGTCACCACTGTACTTGATTTGGAACAATTGGAAGGGAGGGACAAAGGAGGGAGAAAAAGAGGGCAGAACGGCAGGCTGTTGAAACTGCAGAGCTTTTAAGCAAAATGATTGGCCAATTAGGCAATGTCTGGTAGTAACTTAAAATGAGACTTTAAAGGGTTCTCGCAGCTTTTAACACTCAGTCAGAACTCCCCAACAGCCATTGCCTCAGAGCTAGCAAACCTCAGAAGTTTGGCTTACAATTCAAATTTTGAGATGCTCTGGCCTGACTTAGAATGCCTCTAGCGAACCTCGCCCTCCTCTGGGAAGGAAAGCCCCATGTTCCCCAATACATCACTAATCCTTGGAGCTCTTCTCATAAATCTCTTCTGCACATTCTTTACTATGTTCACAATCCATCTTAAAATGTCCCCACAACGGGACACATCAAGATGAGGCCGAATCATTGATTTATAAAGGTTGATCATAATTCCTTTTGCTCTCTGTCTCTAGTGTCGAGTGCTTGATTCCATGTGCCACTTCCTGAACTTTTGACCTTCCATAATTTATGCATATACCACAAAGCCTTTCTGTTCCTGCAATCCTTTAGATTTGTGTCCTTTATTTTCAGTTGTCTCTACTAATTTCTCCCTATCCAAATATGACTTCTTGTTTGCCTGCATTGAATTTAATCTATCTGCTCATTCCACCAGCTGGTCAAATGTCCTCTTGGAGTCTGTTACTATTCGTAGCACAGTTCACGTACTTGAGTTTTGTGACATCAACTTCAAAATTTGCAGGACCTTATACACTCAAGTCAAGGTCAATATTTATATATAAAAGTAAATGAGGGCCTATTACTAACACCTGGTGAGCATCATTGTTTATCTCCTTCCTGTTGGAATTTCACCACCACTATTGGTTGAAGCCTGTTCTGTTCTCAAGTTTTGACATGACTTTGACACCATGACATATACTAATAATACATAAAGAATCAACATAATTAAATGAACAATACAACTAAATTAATTTAGAAGTCATTAAAAATTCTGGGTATCAAGGAAGGAATGATGGGAGCTTGTCAAGAGTATAACAATTACGTGGCTTTGAACTTGCAATAAGACTGGAAAATGCAATATAGATGATGTGTCAAAGCCGCAGTATGCGGAAGATCAAGGCTACCGTAGTGATCCAAGGCAAACATACCTGAAATAAACGTTTGAAGTTTGAGCAACTTTGAGTAAGTTTGAGCTGGAGGCTCAACTACAGACATTGTGATACATCTGGGAGGGGGACTGTTACTGGATTTTATTTTGTACCAGGAGGCAGTCATACTTTTGGAAAGGAAGGGAGGATGAATGCACTAAATGATGGCACCATGGTACAGGAAGCCATCCAAGCAGGGGAGCTATAAGGAATGTAGTGATCATGGAGTCAGCATAGTCACAGGAATTGACCTGTTCACTGCAAAAAAGAGCAAGAGTGTACTGGTGGCTGTGTTGTCTGCCCAGTGCCAGGCTTCTGAGCATTTCTGGACTGGAGAACAGTAGTAGGCCTGGTGTTCTTGTGCCTTTAGGAAAGTAAGTGTGGATTTTAAACTAAATACGGAGGACAAGCGCCGAAATTTGGCAAGTGGTGGTGAATCAAAGAATGGTGAGAAAGTAACAGAGGAAGTAATGTAGGAAGTAACAAAAGGACAATGACCAGAAGCGACCAAGAATGCAGATACGAGAGCAAGTCAGATAAAACTAGAGGTTACAAAAATAACAAGGACAAAGCCCAAGGCACTGTATTTGAATGCACATAGAATTTAAAACAAAACTAGTAATATAAATTGAGACAAATAAGTACGATTTAGTGGCCATCACTAAAATATGGCTGCAGGATGCCCTAGATTGGGACTTGAATATTGAAGGGTGTAAGATATTTAGCAAGGACAGGGAGCTAGGAAAGGGCGAAGGAGTGGCTCTGTTAATTAAAGATGTCAGCACGATAGAGAGATGACATAATTTCAAGGAACCAGGATATGTGTAAAGGTGAATTATAATGGCAAAAGGTCACAAGTTTTATGTACAGGCCCCTTAACAGTAATGACATTGTAGTACAGGGTATCAAGGAAGAAATGAGCCTGTCAAAAGGGTATGACAATTGTCATGTAGATTTTAACCTACATATAGCGTGGAAAATCAGATGGGGGAGAAAGTGTAGGTGAGGAATTCCATTGAGTGTTTTCAGGGCCATTTCTTAGCAGCATATTATAGCACCAACCAGAGAGCAGGCTATAATAGAAACAAGAAGAGAAATTGCTGGAAAATTTCAATACGTCTGGCAGCATTTGAGGACAGAAATCCGTCTAAGTTTTGAGTCCAGTGATGCTGCTTCAAAACTGATAGATAGGAAAAGGTTGGTTTTTATGCAGAGAATGGGATAAGGGGCAAGAAGTAAACTTTAGGTGGGGATAGAGCTCAGAGGAAAAAGAACAGTTGGACAAAGGGGTGAATAATGGTCAGCCTAGGGGAATGAATGGGTGTTAATGGGGACTATTGGTGGCTAACAATGGGTAGTGTGTAATAGCAGACCATGTGATAACAAGCCCATCAATGTGGGGGTTGAGGTAAGCACATAAGAGAAGGTGCCTCAAGCCCTAAAATTGTTAAGATCGATATTGAATCCAGAAGACGGTAGAGTTGTCAGGTGTAAAATAAGGTGCTGTTCTTCCGGCTTGCACTGAGCTTCGTTAAGCGCTGCAACAAGCCTGAGATAGATGTTAGCCAGGAAACAATGTGGTGTGCTGAAGTGGCAGGCAACTGGAAGCTCTGTAGTTTTTTTGCAGACCGAATGTAATGTTGCTGTGAAGCTGTCGCTCAGTCTATGCTTTGTTTTCCCAATGTAAAGGAGACTACATTGTGAGCAGTGAATGCGGTAGATATTATATTGAGTGAAGTGCAGGTAAAGTGCTGCTTCATCTGAAAGGTGTGTTTGAGCCCTTGGACACTGCGGCAGGAGGAAGTGAACAAACAGGCGTTATATCTTCTGCGGTTGCAGGTTGAGATGCCATGATGCTGTTGCGGTGGTGGTAGCAGTGGAAAGTTGAGAGTGAAGGAGCAGTGGACCAAGATGTCGTAGAGGGAACAGTCCTTGCAGAAGGCTGACAAGGAAGGGGATGGGAATATGTGTCCTGTGGTGGCATCCTGCTGGAAATGGCAGCTAACGATCCTCTGGATGTGGATGCTGGTGGGATGGTAGGTGAGGAAAGGGGGGCCCAACTGCTGCTGTGGGAGGGTAGACCGGGGATAAGGGCTGAAGTGTGGCAGATGGTCAGACCTGGGTGAGGACTCTCAATTATTGTGCTGCAGAATCCTTGATTGAGGAAGAAGGTGGATATTTTGGAGGCCTCCTTGTCAAAGCTGGCATCATCAGAACGGATGTGACAGAGATGGAGGAACTGGGAGAATAGAATAGAGTCTTTACAGGAATTAGGTTGTGAGGATATATAGTCAAGGTAACTGTAAGTCACTTGGTTTGTAGTGGATATTGGTGGCCAGCCTATTCCCAGAAATGGAAACAGATGTTAAGGAAGGGAAGGGAGGAGTCAGATAGACCAGGTAAAGATGAGAACAGGCTGGAAATTGGAAGCGAAATTGATAAACCTTTCCAATTCGGGACGAGAGGGAAGCAGCACTAGTAATATAATCGATATACCAGAGAGAGAGTTATGGTTGGGGGCTGGAATAGGACTGGAACGAGGAATGTTCTATGTACCCCACAAAGCGTTGGATAACTGGGGGTACCCATGACCACCCCTTTGACCTGGAGAAAGTGCCAGAAGTTAAAGGAGGAGTGGTTCAGAGTGAGAATGAGCTCAGCCGGGCAGGGAGGGCGTGGGGGCGGGCGGGGTGGATGGGGACGGTTCAGGCCTTTCTTCCAGGAAGAAGCAAAGAGCCCTGAGACCATCCTAATTGGGGGATGAGTGTGTAAAAGAATTGCACGTTCATGGGAGTGGAATCATAAGGTGAAATGAGGTTAGTGACCGTTGTGGACACAGTAGCCTGATGTTCCATGGTGGGGCCATAGTCCAAGGGGAGAAAGGAGGAGGTATCTGAGAGCTGGCACTGAGCATTTGCAATGGGAAGTTAGACTGCCAGACAACAACCACCCTTGTCAACAGGCTTGATTATAAAGTTTGTGTTGGATCTGAGAGCACAGAATGTAGTTCATTCACAGGTTGGAATGAGTGAGGGAGGCAGAGAAATTGAGGTGACCAGTGTCACCTCAACAGTTCTCAAACAAGTTGAGTGCAGGTAAACAGCCAGAAGGAGGAACCCAGGTGGAAGGAGAGGTTTGGAAGTGGGCGAAGCGGTCTGGGGGACGCAGAGAGGACTCTTGTCCAAAGAAATGGGCGCGAGGGCAATGGAAGAAGAGTTCAACGTCATGGTGCCTGAAATTCATTAAGGTTGGGACGCTGAGGGCAGAATATTCAGCATCAGTGTGTGGAAGGTCAGATGGAATAGTCAATATGTAAATATAGCAGGCTATATGAGACCTAGTTATGACCACCAAAATTGGATTAATCATTGACTCTGTAGTGAAACTGACCCTGGATAGTAGCATCCTTAATATAGTTGAAGTTTACATGCAGTTAAAGGGAGAGAAGTGGGGGTCCAAGAGTACTAATAGAATTTAAAGAAAGGCATGAAAGCAGAGCTTACAAACGTGAACTGGGCAATTTAGGTTAAGGGACAGGTCAATAAACATGCAGTGACAAACATTTGAGGTGAAATTTTCAGATAGGGCACAATAGATAGAATGCAACAAATAAAAATTCAATGGGACAGACCTGCTGTCTGTGGTTAACTGAAAAAAAAATCAAAGGTGGTATCAAGCTTGGGTGCGAGGGGGGTCGGTTGGAGAGCATAAAATTATGCAAAGATAGGTGGCAGGTCAGATTATTGGACAGAATATGAAAAACAATAAAGAATTACAGAGATTAATACAAAGGGAAAAATTGGAGTACAAAAGTTAACGTTATAAAACAGAAACATCTCGTTGGATACTTGAGTTAACGAAGTAATGTTGGCCCTATAGAAAATGAGTCTGAAGAATTAGTAATGGAGGATAAAGAGATGACACATGAATTCAACTGGTGTTTTGCGGTCTTCATAGATAAATAGAACTAGCAGCCTGGAAATAACTGTAAATCAGGAATTGAAAGGGAGGGAGGAAGCCAAGAAGATTGTAATTGCTGGGGAGAAGTACTGAGTAAGTTGTTGAAATTGAGAAATGACAAGACCCTAGATCATGATGGAGTTCATCCTATGTTCTTAAAAGAAGTAGCTGATGAGACTGTGTTGTTTTAATTGTCCAAAACTCATTAGATTCCAGAATGGTCCCTTTAGATAGGAAAACAGCTAAGCAACTTTATTCAAAAGGGAGGGAGGCAGAAAGTAGCAAACTACAGACCAGTTTGCATAACACCTGTTATATGGAAAATGTTAGAAGCTATTAAAGATGTTACAACTGGGCACTGGATATGTTCGAGGTATTTAGGTAGAGCCAACATTTTCTTTTTCAAAGGAAAATCACGTGTTACTAACTTATTGGAGTTATTTGAAGAAGTAACTTGTGCCATAGATAAAAGGGAACCAGTGGGTGTATTGTACTTAAATTTCCAGAAGACATTTGATAAGATGTCTCGTGAAAAATTATTGCAGAAAGTAAAATCTTGTGGTGTAGTGGGTAACGTATTATAGGGTCAGAGATCTACAGCACAGAAAAAGGCCCTTCAGCCCATTGTGTCCATGCTAGTCAATGACCTGGAATGAGTGGATTGCCTTTGAGGAAAGGCTAGACAGACTAGGTGCGTATCCTTTAAAAATAGAACTGCCCATTTAATGGGAGAAATGAGGAAACATTTTTTGAGGGTTGGGAATGGAAGTCTTTGGTATTCCTTACCTCCAAAAGGCAGTGGATGTAGAATTTAAAAAAAATTTTTAAGGCAGTGGTAGACAGATTCTTCATTACCAAGGGGATGAAACATTGTCAGAGTTGAGGCTAAAATCAGATTATCCATGTCATACTGAATGGCAGAGCAGCGTCGAAGGGCTGAGTTGGCTAACTCGTGTCTTGTTTGTACTTTCTGCCGCTTAGCCAGCTGACATCTGTCAGATGCACCCTTTTTTCCAACATTTTTGGGACTGTTTCTTTCTCTCCATTTGTATTTGTCTCTTTCTAGTTCATCCATATGTGCATGTCTCATTCTGCTTCCTGTACTCCTACCAGATACTCACCATCAAATTGCTTTTTCATGAACTGATTCTGTTTCTTCCTTGTGTTTGCACTTTGCACACATTTAAAGTTTTTTGGGTTTTAAACTAATCTCTTGATCTATATAAAGTTTTATGTAGATTAACTTGCATGTTTATCTATAAATCCAGCATTGTTGTCTTGTCTTTGTGTTACACCAGATAAGTAGCTTTTGTAACTGGTCTCTGCATTCCTGTTCTCTCCTCTCCACTGCATTTCCAACTTGCTCCTTTGTTTTGTTGAATCATGTTTGATGGGCCACTTATCTTCGAGAAGTATTAACTTGTCTTTTTCTGTTCCGGTGCTGATAAACCTGGATATATTCAATTTTTTTAAGTTCAGATTTCCAAAATTTGTAAATATCAATTTGTTTTCAAGCTCCTTATTTATTTTAAGAAAAGTGATAGGTATAACATTTTACTTTAAAATTCCTGTATAAATTGATGGTTCTATGTTGTATTTTTAAAGATAGTTGGCTCAGAGGATGTGCACTGTAGGTATTAAAAAGGCAATAGAATCAAAACGTCCTAAATCCAGTTCTTATTTTTCTTCTAATACAGTGGTGCCATGAGGAGACACTTCTTAGTAGGTGTGGAAGCTGCAATCATTCTAGAACTAATTTATTGAAGTTCGATTTTATTTGGATTGTATAATCTTTGATTTATTCATAACTTGCACTTAAAAATAATTCATAATTCTAAAATTGCATGACAACTGGAGGTTAGCATCTGTTAAGTGAGATCAAACATGCAGATATTATTTGGTTTGTTGAAAATATGCTGTTACTTTGCAGACCACAAAATATACAAGGTCATGAGCTGACTCTGCCAGCAACAATAGAATTTCGAGAGAGTTGTAAGTAACTGCAATATGTATTGTGTCTACTTGTATTAAGCAGTTTCATTTTTCGTGTCAACCTTGATCCACTGGTAGCACGCTTCTTGTGAGACACCAATTCAAGTTCCACTTCTCAGGTTTGAGCACAGTATAGACTGGCACTATTGTGTAGAGGAAGTGATACACTATTAGAGGTCTTTCAAATTAAACTTGGTGTTCCCTGCCAAGTGAATGTAAAAGATTCCACTTTAGGTTAGGTGGCTGAGGAGTCCTTTGTGATATTTATCCCTCCCCCAACACCGTAAACTGATTATGCAGTCATTTATTTATTTGCTGTTTGTGGGACCTTGCCAATTTTCACACAGCAATCATGTTTCAAAGCTGACTGCAAAAGTATCTTAATCATTGGCTTTGAAGCATTTTCAGGAGATCCTGAGGGTTTGTAGTGGTTTACCAGCGTAAGTTTGTTCCTTTAAGCACTTGGGTAATTACTTTAAATTAAAAAGTCCTAATATAATGAAATTTTATGTGGAATGCAATTATATTAGTTAAGGTGATAACTAATTATTTTTATTTTACAGCTGAAGATGCCTTCCTGTCTGCCATTGTTAACTATACCAATAGTTCTACTGTCCATTTCAAGCTGTCTCCGACATATGCACTCTACATGACTTGTCGATATGTCCTATCTAGCCAATACCGACCTGATATGAGCCCTTCTGAACGTACTCATAAAGTTATTGCAATAGTTAACAAGATGGTTAGCATGATGGAAGGAGTTATTCAGGTGAGTTTTGATACTCGTTGCTTGAACTGCTTTCAGCTGCACTTTTTATGCATGTGTCAGACTTTGCAATTATTAGGCTGGTTGACTTGCTGTTGGCAACAAGTGTGAACTGGTTAGTATCATCTAGCCACTAAAGGCAACAAAAAAAAATCAATTGAGTCCGGCTTGTATCTTTTTGTGGTGGAAGAAGATAGGTATAGCTTATCTGTTACTTTAGATTCATCAGAAGGCACGGGGAAATAAAATGGTACTTAAAGTATGCCTTTTTAAATGAAAATTTTTAAGTCGTGTCCTAGTTTTAGGTCAGGTAAGTAAGAACATTGTAAATAGTAATTCTTCTTTCTGTAGACTGTGTTTTAGGAAAAGCAAACTTTAGTGCCTGTTTAGCTGCCTGTTTTTTTTCTGCCATTATTACTGAATTCAAAACTCAGTAGCTAGTGTATTGTTCCTATCTTTTTGCTATGCTGCATTAGTTGTACCACTTTATAAATAGAACAGTTTTGTTTTAAATGGCAATTTCAAATTTAAATCTTAGTCGTAAAATTAAGCTGTGTAATTTTGTAATAAGTTTTTATGAAGAATATAAAATTTAGTGTGTTTTTTGTATAGAAAATTAAATTATCCAATTTTCATTGGTTTAAAAAACCTACCATATACACCAATCATCTGTTTGCTCAGTATTCAGCAAAGTCACCCGATTTAAATCAATTATAAAATGCTTGCAACATGTTTAACTTTTCATATCTGTACCAGCTCTCTGTAAGACCAACTAACTTGATCCCACTCTTCCACTATTTCCCAAATCCCTGCAATTTTTGTCCTTCAAATAATTTTGAAAAGTGATTCTGCTTCCCCTATATATTTGGATTTCATACCCTCTCCTAATCACTGCGTTTAAAAAATTGTTTTCCCCTTGAATTTTTTGTAGTTTACCTCAAATTGATGTCCATGGTTTCTCTACTATTTTGCCAATGGGAGCAGTTTTACCCTTTCCTATCAAGACAAATTTAGATAAGATTTTTATATATTGCATAATGTGCTTCTCAGGTAAATAAATTCCTGCCAATGTCCTGAGAAACATGGGGCAACTATAAATAATGATTGATAAATAATTGGCAAATTAAGCCCAACACAACTAAATGCTAGTGAGTACATTTTTAGTAGGTAGAATAAGGAGTTCACATTACTTGGAAGTGCAAGTCTAGATGGGGTGAAAGAACAAATGTATCAATCGCCAAAATATCTGCTACTGATCAGCCAGGCAAAAAACACCAGCTTTATTTCTAGGGCAAAGAACTGAAAAGTAAGGAATTTACATTACATTAAACCTATCAAACCTTGATTAGACCACGCTTCAAGTAATGTCTGAGTTTGCATTTTCACATGATCAGAAAGATAGAGGCTCTAGAGAGGGTGCAGAGACGTCTTACAAGGATGAGACCATAAATATCAGTAAACCTATCAGGAAAAGATAGGATGTGGATTTCTTTTCCTTTGGTTGAGAGGTGACTTAAAGGTCTTTAGAAGATGATCTGTTTTGCTAGATACAGGCCATCAATATTTTATAGTCCAATAGGGAATGCAGAAGGAGCTCATTTACCCAAAGACTTTGTTACTGGGAACAGCCGAAGCGAATAATATAGATTTACTTAAGGAGACGTTGGACAAGGCAGAGAAGGAAAAGGAATATGTGAGTAAGATGGCAAATTTAGATGAGAAAAAGTGATTGGAAACTCAAGTGAGCCATAACGCTGGCATGGACTGTTTCAACTGACCGACCTGTTTTTGTGCAGTATATCTTATGTTGTCGTCTGTAGGTACACTTTTTCACTCATTTATGAAGTAAATGTATTTTTTAGTTACATGACCTGGGTGTTTCTCCAGACCTTCCTTCCATTGTGATCCCATTTTGAAGCATAAAAATTGGTCTGTCCTGGAGAAAAGGAGAGGGATAGTTGTACCTCTGTGTCACTATGTTTGTATTTCCCTCATTTCCTGTTGGGCAACACAAGGTTCCAAATCTCACTTAATTAATAGTTCTTTCTTCTAGTTTCAACATGAGACTTAGATTATAACAGGTAATAATCGATACTGAAAGAAACTTCTGATGCTTTCTACAAGCCTTCTGAAATATTGATGTGTAAATTCTGTCTACATTTTTCTTTTGGATTCAATGTGTTGAGAGCAATCTTCCAAAAAATGCAATTGTAGCTATGTGTTTATAAGCCAAAATATTGTTCCTTGCAATATTTAAAGGGATAATTCATGAATAATGTAATAGCATTACCATTTCAACATGGACAGTTAAATGGCAGCAGCGATCCCCTTACATCGTCTGTGTCAACACACTACACCCAGAATACTGATTTACATAGGAATATTATTTATCCAAGTTCATAGACTCAAACAATCCGTACAGTGTGGAAACAGGCATTCGGCCCAACAAGTCCACACCAACTGTCTGAATAGCAACCCACCCAGACTCATCCTCCTTCCCCTATCCCTCTAACCATGCGTTTCCCATGGCTAATCCACCTAACCTATACACCTCTGGACACTAGGGACAATTTAGCATGGCCAATCCACCTAACCTGCACATCTTTGGACTGTGGGATGGAACCAGAGCACTTGGAGGAAACCCTGCAGATACATTGAGAATGTGCAAACTCCACATAGACAGTCGCCTGAGGCTAGAATTAAACCCAGGTCCCTGGTGCCATGAGGCAGCAATGCTAACCACTGAGCCACCGTGCTGCAGTCATGGAAAATTAGTAAAAAAGCATAAGATTGGGAAACAAGGTAACTAAATCTGAGTGGACAGTGTTTTCAGCATTTAGACAGGACAGCAGTTTGGGAAAGTTCAGTTGTAACCAACTCGGCCAACTCTGGGAGTTTACACTGTGGGTCCAGTTTGCACAGGAACAGGTTGGCAGCGATTTATGAAGGTATCGCAGTTACAGTCCCCTAACTTGGCACGTGTTGGAGATTTTAGACTCCGGGCAGAACGGGAGTTAACAAATAGAAACGTGCCTAAAAGAAAGGTGAATCAAGCTATAAAATGAACACTTTAACAATCTGGCCATCCAAGCATGACCCCAATCGTTCTTTCCCCAACTCTACATTTGGGTTGGGACCCATTGATGTAGTGAAAATAAGTACATCACCACAAGATTGTTTGTCAGAATATGGTGCTAAGAGTGATTAGAAAGCAATGGCTTCCTTTTTGCTTCTACAACCGGTCTGACTTACATGACTGTACGGGAAATCAGATAAACTCGATACCATCTATTTATGGATCGGTAAACCTGTATATGTGGAAATCAATTTCAGGAGACCTGAATTGTAGCATCTTGCATCATATCTCTACCCACGCACGGATTTAATTTCTGGGAATTGGTTAGTTTTTACAAACATCTTGCATAACTTTTATTTCAGTGTTTAATTATCTGTTGGGATATTTTCATGGACTTGTGGTATTTTAACATTTCTCCACAAGGCTTAGAAACTTTCACACACTTTATCCACAAAAATTGATATTTTAGTGTTTTGCTTTCCGAAGGACTTTTCAGTTCTCTTATCAATATTATGCATCACTAATACATAGGTATTGATGCAAGATAAACTACTGAACATCAAAATGAACAAATGTATTTTTATGTGTCTATAAATCAAATAGCAAAAATCTCTTTCCATTAAGTATGACAATTCAAATATTTTCTTTCTTGCCCTTCTGTCCCACCAAACCCCTTGGGTGGGGAAACTACATCATTACAAATAACAACCTAATATACAAATTGAGAGTTTCTTTCTAGATCATTGCAGTTCTGATGGCTTGTCTTTTAAGTTGCTGTCTGTGGAGTTTCATAATTAAATTTTTAATTTTATGCAGTGTTTTACATTGTATTAATCATTATTTGTGTACATCGTGACTGTTATTTTTTTTCTCTATTTTGCCTGATTCCTCTTCCCTTTTCTGCAGGATATAGCCCAGTATGAACAGGTAGGACATGTTGCTGGGAACTGTTTCCAGCAGTCAGCTTAGCTCAGTTTCTCATGCTTTTCCATATCAGAAACAACAAATCCAGCAGCTGGACTGAACAGTACATAACACTCATTTAGCAATTGGAACATGCAGCACTAAAACTTGACTGCACAACTATGTTGGCATTTCATTTTATCTGCTTAATGCACTTTTCTGTGGTGATGTACAGATTCAGCCCAAGTTCTCTTGCTTGATGTCTGTGGCCCTGTTCTTTTTGTCAGCCTTGTCTAACATTGCCTAGCCTGGCTCATGCGGTCAGGGTTTGCATTTAAGACTGATCATGTAGAACAAAAGAAGACCCCTCGAGAATGACATTATTTTTGATCATTACAGAAGCAGAAGAATATTGCAGGTGCACTTGCCTTCTGGATGGCAAATGCATCAGAACTTCTCAACTTCGTCAAACAGGACAGAGACCTGAGTCGAATCACGTTAGATGCACAGGATGTCTTGGCTCATTTGGTGCAAATGGCTTTCAAGTATGAAAATTAAAACACTAGATGTTTTAATCATGTCTTATCAACTCTCATAGCTTCTCACTAAAGGCAAATACTGAATTGGTTTATTTTGTGGCTTTCTGCGCTGCACCACCACTCCAGTCTTTCCCAGAAAGTAAATTAAATATTCATGCTTTTCTGTTCTGTTTTCTAACTTTTCCAGTGCAGTCCATGCAATCTTCCTTGAATGTAGAGTTTATATCAGAGGATTGTTGATAGATTTTAAGTTTGAAAGTCCTCAAAGTTCACTATGAGCAGTAGTATGATGGTATGTGTCCAAATAGTGCATTAGAACTACTGATTGATTTTGTACAATATTCTCATTGCCATGTCAGGAGATGAGCAAAACATTGTCAAAATGCATGCAGATACTTAGTACCAGCGGTAACTGTGATTTAGAAATACAGCCAAACAATTTTGAAAGTTGGTTTGAAATGACCTGTGCAAATATTTCGTAAACTATCTTTTGAAGTAGATCAGATACTTCCACTACTGAGAAATTTCCTTACAGATTTAACCTCATCTGACATTGCTCATCTTTGACTTGTGCAGTACAACTAAATGACAATTTACTGTTTCTTGTTATGCTCGTATATTAGCCAAAGGAAGAAAAATCTTGGTGGTTGCTTATTGATCAAGATTGATGCTGTCAGATTCCAGATGGCTTACCATCTTTGTTTTATATAAATAAATGTGTGGGATTGCAATAAATATTCTAATGAAGTATAGTTTTTGAGATCCCTGGAGATTAGAATTTTAATGAGGTTGTAGACTTCCTCGCCAAGCCGATGTGTTTGATTTGAAGATGTTTCATCACCCTGCTAGATAACATTGTCAGTGTCCTTCCAGTGAAGCGTTGGTCTACTATCCCGTTTGTTATTTATATGTCTCAGTTTGCTGGGGTGGTTGGCATCACTTCCGGTTCTGTTTTTCAGTGGTTTGTATATCGGGTTCAGTTCAATGTGTTTGTTGATGGAATTTCAGTTGGAATACCAGGCCTCCAGGAATTCCTTGGCATGTCTCTGTTTGACTAGTGCTATGTTAGATGTGTTGTCCCGGTCAAAATTTGTGTCCTTCTTTGTCCGTGTGTATTGAGACCAGTGAGAACTGGTCGTGGCTCTTGGTGTTACCTGGCTGGGTGATGAAAAGTCTGCAAACAAATACACCGGCACCAAGAGACACGATCAATTCTCACTGGTCTCAATACGCACGGACAAAGAAGGACACAAATTCGACTGGGACAACACATCCGTAATAGCACAAGCCAAATGGAGGCGTACCAGGGAATTACTGGTTTTCCAACTGGAGCTCCATCAACAAACACATTGAACTGGACCTGATTATACAAATCACTGAGAAACTGAATTGGAAGTGAGGCCAACCACCCCAGCAAACCGAGGCATATAAATAACAAGCGGGACGGAACATCAACACTTCACTGGAGGCGCACTGATGTTACCTATCGGGGTGATGAAACGTCTGCAATCAAACACGCCAGCTCGGCAAGCAAGTCTACAATGTCATCAACAACCCAAGCTACAAATCTTCTCAAGAATTTTAATGAATTCTTTGAGAGTTTGCCTCATTTGGTACAGTACTTTTTAGGTATTGTAATTTTTTGCATTTTAAAACCAGTAAAATACTCTCTTGTAAAAGATGTACTGAATTTTTTAAAGCAGGTAGTTCTGAGGCCGAGTTTTAATTACTGATGAGGGCGTGAATTCCTATGGGGAATGCAGCTAGAACCAGGACCATAGCAACAGGGAAGGAGGAGAAAGGATAGCAACTAGGTTAAAACCTAGAAAATTCTCAAATGCTTTCTCTTTGACCTAAGAAGTTTTTTTTGAATGACTGTGCCAAATTTCACCTGAAATTTTAAGCCCTGCTAAAGGTTATTTTGTTAATTATTTCTAGAATTTATCCTGCCATGTTATACAGCGTTATTTAGAAGTGTCAAGGAATGGTTACAATTTTGGTCGAAATCAAATACATAGAAAAGTGCTTTCTTCAGTTTTTATTACAAGATATTAGAAACATTAACACACTAATCCAACTCATTCATTACACTGCTTCTAGGTAGCATTTTTCATATCCTAAATTAAACTTTGTTCCGTATCTGGAAAGTGCTTGGCTTTCAAGCTGGTACTCAATTAAGCAAGTGTGACTACCTTGAGGTACCCTCCATATTAACTCTGTTTCAGTGCAGAGTTCTATTCATAGTATTTCACTTCTCCTAGGAGAAAATGCACTTTGCACAAAGTGCTTCAGTTTTAGAAATTGTAAATTGGTAGCATCAAAAACCTTCAATTGTCTTTGGGAATTTGTCATTTGCAAAAGAGTAATTATTTTCACAGCTGGTAACTCAAAAGTATTTGCTTTCATTTTATAGCATTTCATAAGGCATTTACTATTACAATTCTACACGTATTATAAGGATTACAGTTCTTATAATTAGCGTTGAATATCGGTTAGGCTTTCTCAATAACTGCTCAAGGAATAACTGCATTTATAAAATTATCTGGATGAAAGGACCAATAGGACTATTGACTGCCCTACAGATTTTAAGTGTAAAGAAGCCCTTCAGAGTCTGTTAGTTGTAACTTTTTTCAAAATCTCAGGATTATGGATATATTCAAAAGATTGATCCACACGATCATTTGAGTGTATGCTGACCTTGAAGAAATGAACTCCCAAGTAGAAAATTACGATAAAGAAAGGTTAAGAAAAACCAAGTTGTTTACTTTGGGAAAGAGACTTCAAAATGATCTGATGGGATATTTCAAGGATGTTGATCTTACTTAAAGGTATTCACAATTTTGGTCAAAAAGTATTGTTTCACTAACTGACATAATTTGATTAGAAAGGAAAGTATTAAGTGACAGGGGAGTGAAGAAGTAGAATAATCCAGTTTTTCTTCCACCCAAAAGAAAATTATTTCATGATCAGTGAAAGTGTTTCAATCAAAGAATCATAAACATTTGCAGCAGATAGTGAAGTCATTTATCTCCATGTTTGTACCAATCTATCCAAAGCTATCCAGCCTAATACCACTTTCCAGTAGGTTAGGCTCTTCAAGTATGTGGTTTCTAAATGTGATAATTTCTGTCTTGCCCACCTGTGAGACAAAGTTCCAGACCCTACTGTTATTTGGATGAATTCATTTCTTAACATCCCTTGACCAAATATGTTAATTTATGCCCTTGACCATTGATCACTCTGCTAGGAGCAATAGGTCTATCCCATCCAGTCTGGTGTCTCTCAATTTTATCCCCAATTTAAAGCTGTTTTCAACCTTCTTTGTTCAATGCTTCAAATAAAACAATACCAGCCTATCAAACATTCTTCATAACTAATGTTTTTCTCATCCTGGCAGCAACATGTGTATCTCTCATCATTTGATATACGCTCATCTTTTCTGCAGTGTAACAGTTGTTGTATTCTAGTTGTAGCATAACTGGTGTTTTATACAGTCCCAGCATACCCTGTCTACTTTTCTATTCTACACTTCCCACATTAAAATCAAGTATCCCATTTGCCTTCACAACTACATTTAATCGTCTGACTACCCCTGGAACTTTGAAACATACATTCCAAGGTCGTTATGCTGCTCTGCACTACTTGTGTCCTCCTGTTTATCTCACATCCCTTGCTCTCCCCAGGTGTTGCCTAACACTTTTCCAATTCTCCAAAATTCTCCACTTGCTGCTTTCCGCCCCAACCATAAAGCTTTCTAGGTCTACAGCTTTCCTCCTTACTATTGACCTCAAGGCCCATTTTTGTACCATCCATATTTTTTGTTTTTAAATGTAGATCCAAATTTAAATCTGAATCATTGACATACCATGAAAAGCAAGAGACCTGGTCTTGGAAATGAAATGGACAATTTGGTTTGTTCAGAACACAGTGGAGGTAACCTGTAAAAGTGGTGATTATTCTGCTGTCCTGGCTTACTCCTGTTGTTCTCTGCAAATATACAATTAATTTTGAGGATGACCGAAACATCCTTTATTTTCTGAATGTCGTGAGTTCCTCTGAATGTGGGCTATCACATAGATTTTTGTATTTCACATGTTAAGCCTTTTTTAGCTAAAGTTATAAAATGTAAAATTATTGAATTCTGTGTTACAGATACTTGGTACACTGTCTTCAATCTGACCTCAACAATTATATGCCAGCATTTCTTGAAGATCCAGAGGAAGCAAGCCCACAAAGACCCAAAATAGGTCTGCAAGCTAAATTTAACATTTGCTGAAAATGTTATTCAAAAGTTATAATTTCCCAGGACCACATTACAGTTTTTCTTTAGAATCCAGCATACTTCATTTTGCACATTATAAAGTTGTAAAAGCTTCTTCCTATCTCCAGTGGGCCGCTTGCATTGTCGATTTACATTTTAACCTACTACATGGTTGTGAATTTGCTCCCAATGTTAGTTCTTTGTATTATGGTTCAATATTAATGTCTGCTTCCCTCCTCCCAAAAATGAGACTCCCTGTTTACACATCAATTTGCTAATTGCAAACTTGCAATAGTTCTTTAAAATATGATGTTCAGTAAGTCCTACAGATCTGGGTGGAGGAGCAAAAAAGCAAGGAATGAGCATTTATGATAGGCTTAATCTGGGCAAAATAAACCGCTTTGAGAAGTTTTTGTGGGATGGAAGGTGAAGAGATAAGTGGTCGAATAAGAATTTCTAAAGATTAGGTCTCGAGATCCTGGTACCAGAGAAAGCAATAAATGTATGTAGAGTCAGGAGATGTCATGAAAGGGTGGGCAAAATTAGGCAAGATTGGAAATTGCAAAAGTAAGGTGTAACCAGCTGGTGGTGGATTTGTAAGTGAGGTTCAGAATTTTGAATTTGATCTGTTTAAAAACAGGAATTCAATCCAGGTTGTGAGAGTGGGTTTTTCAAGAAATCTAAGTGGAAGGCAAAATGATATTAGACTTTTGGCCAATTTGGAATTGCTACAGGATGGAGTTAGAAAAGTCTGGTCTACAGTTGGTGAAAACATGGCCAACAACTTTAGGAATATTGCTGCAATCTGATATTCTTTATCTCAATGAAAAGTTATTACTAATCTCTGGTTGGAGAGGTAATCGATTCTGTTTCGGCAATCAGCCAATAAAGATAGTGAGGGCTGTGGCAAATGTGTAGAATTTTTTTAGTTGAGACTTCTGATAATCTGGATAAAATTCTAGATCATTCATGACCAGCAGTAAGGCAGGGATGAAAATATAATCCAGCAGTACCGAGGAGGTGTAATTTCCCTGCCAAATGTTCAGTTTGGGTCTCTATCTCCCAAGTGAAGCTTTCCACCTGAACAAGCCTGGATATGAGACTATATTGAGCAGAGGTTGAAGGACAGCAAATTATCACCAAATAAACTGCTTTTCTTGAGGAAATAATGGGAAACAAAAAGTCTCACTTATTTTGCAGCTTGAGACATCCGAGCCTTTTCAGACAAATATGTATATTGATTCGAGTCAGAACTAATTTTCAGTAATAAAGCAAAACACCACAGGTACTGGATAGCTAAAGTAAAAATAGAAAATACTCAGCACGTTGGGCAGTACTTGTGAAGAAAAAAAACAAGTTTGGTGACTATTATTAAAACAGAGAGTGAAATAGACCTTTCATAATTTCTGAAAGAAGATAATTGACCTGAAATGTTAACTGTTTGTTTCATAAATATTGTCTGACCAACTGAATCTTCCAACGTTTTCAGCTTTTATTTTTAATTTTGAGTAAGTAGCTTCAAAGTACTACCGATATTTTTGACTGTTCCTATCTAGATGTTTTATGAACCATTTTCGTCAACAGCTCAGATTCTTTCTAAACAATTATCTGTTCCTACAAATGGACTAGTATTAATATTTGGCATACAGTGGCATTTTCAAATATTTATCTGAATACCTTCAGATATGCTGTTTGGCTTAGTGTTGTGCAAGAATTTCTAATCTCTGCTTTCCTCCCCTGAAAACCTAATCTTGTGCAGTAATTAAATGGTGGTTTCTTTGCTTGCTTTTTAAAAAAATGTTTAATAAGAGTCACTCCTTCAGAAGATTTCAGAATATTTTTCTACGGGAATAAAATATCAGTTAATGGGAAGTCAGCTCATTTCGTTTACATTGGTGTCTTCAAATTCTTCTGTTTTAGGAAATTACTTTCACGCAAAGCAGCTAAGAGTATCTTGTCAAGCTAAATACTAGGATTTGCAAAAGATTCATTCCTGTAAAGATGCAAACATAGTGTTTTCTTAGTGCAGTGATTTTTTTTCTCTGTAGTCACTGCTATACTATTAGTTATATATAAATTTGTTTTGTGTCAAAATAGCGTCAGCTTCTGCAGCCCCATCTCTCTTGTGTCATTTTAATTTCGAAGTGGTTTAAATAGAAGGGAATTGCAGTAAAAATGTCAGTGGGACTTGTTGCTTTTCAAGCAAACCAGTGTAGGTCTGATGGACTAAACTATGCTGTACTAATCTAGAATTTAGTTTTGTGTTCTTACTGATTACATCTCAGGAATATGGCTTTGTAGGTGAGAAAGAGTGCATGATTTGCTCCAACAGAAAAATAAGCAATTCCGTTTATCTGCACCAGATGTAGGACCATACCTCTTCCTGCTTGTCACATTTTTTTGAAATTCTCTTTCAGGGTTAGACATTTATGAAATAAATTGTCTTATACCCATGGACGCAGATTAGGAATGGGAGATTTCACTCTTCAGTTGTGTCTGATCTAGCATTCTATCAGGCAGAAACTGTCCACTCTTCGATTGGCAGTGATGGGCCAGGTGAATTCTACTAAAACAAAGAAATTGGTGCAGTTGTCATGAGCATCCTTGGGTAAATGTGGCAGAAGACAGGAAGGAGCAGCAAAGAACCCAGGCAAAAATGAGGAAATAATTAGTTATCTCTGTTGCTATCTGGAATTGGAATACCAAATATATGTTGAGATCTGGCTGGCAACCAGAAACTTTTATTAAAGTAGACAAAATGTGAGATGCAGGGTCTTGCTAAGAGCATAAAGTGTCAAGATTCCAAAGTTTTGAATAAACTTTTTTTTTTACTGTACAACGTTAGAACAGTCTCACACTTTACCGTGCATGTTTGTTACCATACAAATTGTTTCCAACACCCGAAGTTGGTAAATATGGCCAACGGACTGATCACCACTCCATGGCATACATCACAGCACTTGTTATCAAGACAGACTCCCACAGAGTTTGCAGCAACACCCCGGATGTTAATGACACAGGTTATTAAATCTCATTAAACTTTATATGGGATTGCAATGTTTCAATTTTACTAATCTTCATTACCTTTCGAATTGCAGTCATGGATTGCTTCATGATTGCTCCTGCTCTGTTTGATCATCCTTGGGCTAAAATCCTCTGCATACAAAAACTGTACTTCAGTCCTCTTTCATATGCATAACTACAGCTCTTCAACAGAAAATGTCACCTAGTTAAAACTGCTGCTAGGTGTTCTTTTTATTCGCATCTACTCCCGATTAAACCTTTATTCGCCTGCCTAACAAGAATCTATCCACTTGTCTTAAAGATATTGATGACCATTTGCTTTCAATAGCAGAAAGCTGTAAACTGTGTCAACTGTCTAAAGATTTCTCCTCCCCTCTGCAGTTAGTAATATGCAAGACTTAGTGGTTTTGTGGTAACATTTGCAAAGGTGGAAGAAAAAGGCAATATACGTTAAGCAACAATATTCTGTATGCTTAGTCAGTGTTAGTTTTTTTAAAATTATGGAGGTTTGAATAAGGTTAAAGGATGTGAAGAAAGGTCATAGCAAGATTTTGCATATGTGTCCCTAATACCAGTCAAACATATTTTGCTTCAAGAAATTAGAGAATTGTGTAAAAATAAATTATTTCAAATTTAATCTCTGTACCAGTTAAGCAGGTCCCTTCATGTTCACACGTTAGAGCGAATTTGTTGCAAATTATATCCATGCTTCTCTGAACTGAAACAAACTTTACAATACAGCACAGATATCCAAAAGTCAAATTTCAAAATATGAGAACATTTGATTTAAAATTGGGTATGCAACTGTGTTTTACAAAATTTGCTAGATGTAATGTTTGTTTGTTCTATTTTCCAGATGATGTCTTGCACACACTGACAGGAGCAATGTCTTTGTTGCGTCGTTGCCGTGTGAATGCTGCTCTCACTATCCAACTGTTTTCTCAGCTTTTCCATTTTATTAACATGTGGCTATTCAATAAACTGGTCACTGAGCCAGACTCCTGTCTTTGTTCTCATTACTGGGGAGCTATCATCCGACAGCAGCTTGGTCACATTGAAGCCTGGGCTGAAAAACAAGGTTTGGAATTGGCTGCAGACTGTCATCTTAGCAGAATAGTACAGGTTAGTTAATGAAATGATGCCTAACAATACACAGTCTCAATTTTATACTGATTCCATCCTAATCTTACACCGGTTATTTATTGTTTTACATGGATGCCATAAAAACATGAACATGTTGAACTGACTTATTAACAATCTGCCATTGGCAAAGGACTTAATATTTTTATTCTAATATTTGTAGAACAGTTTAATTGTGGGGAAGAGGAGAAAGGATGGATAATTTAATAATACATCAAATTAATTAACTCTTGGAGCTTAACTTTTAGACATCCAGTCTAACTCATTTTCAGAATAGATTTAAAATTCCAAGTCTTTTGGTTCTGAAGTTGAACCACTAGTTCAGTCTGGTAAAGCCTATAAGTGTCCCTAAATTTTTAAGAAATGGGTATCGAGTCAGGTCAAACTTAAATGACTAAATTAGGTGTGCATTGAATGTCTGTCTTTTACAAAGCATGTTAAATACAGTTGGTGAACGATAAGCACAGATTGTTGCATGAAACTAGGAATTGGCAGTCATGGAGACCGGAGTTAGAACGGGTGTTCAAGGAAAAGTGAAAGGAAACATCACTGAAAAGTATTCATGAAAATTTCCTTGCTTGGTATATTTCCAGCCATTGCTGCATCTGACCTTGGAGTATGAAATGGGTTAAGTGGGAACTTCTCAGGGAATGGTGATCATTTTGTTATAAGATGTATGTTAACTGTGGGAAGGTGAAGAGTAACTTAGAGTAAAAATCCTTAATTGAAGGAGGGCCAATTTCATTGGAGTGAGTCATTATCAAGTAAATGGGAATTTTACTTGTTCTTATTCTAATGAAATAATGGGCTCCATTTTAAAAGCTGACAGTTTAGGGTGAATTCAGTGTGTATTTCCCCTCCAGGTATGGCAACCAAAGTCAGTTTCCTGGATGACAGAAGAGAATAAGACAATGCAGAGCATACTTGACGGCTCAGATTGATTACCCAAATGAGAACCAGGCTGAATATGGCAAGTTCCGAGGAGTAGTGGGAAAGGAAATGACTAACAATAGACAGTAAGAGGAAAAAAAATCTAGCTGCCAAGTTAAGGAACCCATTTATCTGCCAAAGGTGTATATAGAGTTGAAAGGTAGTATATGATAGACTGGGAACTAAAATGGGCATTTACAGAGATTGAGGATGCAACTAAAGGACCAGATGATCAATTTGCATGTGTCTTTGCCAAGGAAGATGATATTTGTGGACTAAAATTGATAGAGGATTAGAAAGGCTTGCTGAAGTTGAAGTTAATTCACTAGGACTGAGTGGAGTGCTCTGAGAATGCTGGGGTAAGTAAGTTAGAATTTTAAGAGGCCATGATCTTTCAACCCTTCTCAAATGTGGGGTGATGTGGGAGGTTAGCGGGGCTGGCTCTAGAGGCTCGGAGAATTATGGTTATTGCGGATTTGTTAAAGAAAGAACATAAACCAGTACAGTCCAATAAATTTCATCTCAGGAAACATTTAAAAATGATGCTCCAGGAGAAAATCATCAGTGACTTGAATTTATTGTGGGTTAATTAAGGAAAACCAGCATTAATTTGTTAAAGTCAAATTGTGTTAAATCATAGTAACAAGAGAAAATCCTGGCAATAGATTTGACTGCTCCTGTGGAGAAAGAGAGTGAACCATAAGCCCCTAACCATCTTAGAGAAAAAGAAGTGCAGACATGTAGGTAAATTTCAGAGAAGTGTAGAAGTAATAGAGAATTTAAACTTCTCCAGCATGAGCTGGGATGGTAGTAGTGGGAAAGATTTAGAGGGTGTGGAATTCTTAAAGCATCGGAAAGAGCTTTTTAAACTAGTATGTAGAAGGCCGTACAAGACTGGGTGCTTCTGGACTTAATTTTAGGTAATAAGCCTGGGCAATTGGTTGAAGTATCATGGGGGAACATTTTTGCAGAAAGCGATTGTAATTCCATAAGATTTAAGATTGTTATGAGAAAGGACCAGGATGGGCCTAAATCCAAGTTCAAAACTGAGGGAAGGCTGATTTTAATAAGGTAAGGTATGATTTGATCAGAGTGGACTGGGAGCAGATACGTAAGCAAATCTGTGTCAGAGCAGTAGGACCATTCAAGAAGGAATAGGAAGAGCACAGGACCAGCATTTTCCAGGAAAAAGACAGAGTGGGACCAACAAATCCTGTGAACCCTGAAGATCAAGGGATGTACAGGATTGGATAAGGAGAAAAAGAGGCTTAGTGCACGTATCCAGGACACACAACCACAGAAGCCATAGAGGAATATTCCATTTGCAAGGGAAACTTTTTAAAAAGAAAATTAGGAGAGCAAAAAAATGGCATGAAAGAGTAAGGCAGGTTAAAAAAAAAAGGAAAATACAAAGTTATTTTACAAGCACATTAAGGGTAAGAGGATAACAAGGAAAGAGTTCAGCCCATTAAGGACTGCAGTGGTAATTTGTGTGTGGAGCCAGAGGACACCAGTAGGGTTCTAAATGAATATTTTATTATACTGTTCACTATAGAGAGGGATGATGTGCTTTAAAAATCAGAGAGAAGGCATAAGATATACTGAAAGAAGTTAGTATAGACAGGAAGTTCTGAGTGATCTGGTAGGTTTAAAAGCAGAAAAATCTGCAGGGCTAGTTGAAATGTACCCCAGGCTTTTGAGTGAATCAAGGGAGGAAATAGGACATTCACAACTATTCTCACTTCCTCTCTGGCCACAGTAAAGGTGCCAGCTTCTGAAGGACTGGAGGACCACCAATGTGGTGCTATGATTCAAGAAGGGAGCAAGGGATAAATTGAGATTATAGGCCAGACAGTCTGACCTTGTGGTGGCAAACTTAGTGGAAGCAATTCTAAAGGACAGAATTAATCAAGAACAGTCAGCATGGTTGTTAAAGGAGTCATGTCTCACCAACTTAATTGGATTTTTGGAATTGATAACCAGGTGTGTAGATGAAGTAATGCGTTGAATGTAGTCTACTTAGACTTCAGCAAAGCTTTTGATAAGTTCCTGTTTGGGAGACTGATAGCCAGGATAAGGGTCCAAGGAAATTTGACTAATTGGATCCAGAATTGGCTGAGTGGCAAGAACCAGAGGGTATTTGGCAAGGGCTATTTTTGTGAATGGAGGTCTGTGTGGAGTTACTCGGGGATCAATGTAGGGACTCTTGCTGTTTGTAATGGATATATGTAAACAATTTAGACTGTAATGTAGGAGAGTTGATCAGTAAGTTTGTGGATGATCCAAATATTGGTGGTGTGGTGAATAGAGAGAACGGTAACCTTAGATTACAGGAGAATATAGATTGGCTGATCAGTGGTAAATGTAATTCAATCCAGATAAATCTATGATGATCTGCTTGGGCAGAACAAGGCAAGTGAATGATGAATGGCAAGATCCTGCAAAGTACAAAGGATCGGGGAATCTTGGTGTGCATGTCTACTATTACCTTAAGGTAGGAGGACAGGTAGACAAGGTGGCATGTGTTACATTTGCTCTTATTCGTCAAGGCATTGAGAGTTTAGAGTAGGGAGGTTATGCTGTATAAAAAGTTGATTTGCCCACAGCTAGGGTATCGTGTGTAGTTCTGGAATCCACACAAGATCAATGTGTTTGCACTGGAGAGGTTGCTGAGGGGATTTACCAGGATGTTGCCTGGGCTGAAGAGTTCTATTTTTATGGAGGAAGATTGTTTTCATTGGTGTAGAGGAGACTGAGGGGCGGGAAATGTAATTGAGGGGTATAGATAGGGAATACAGAAAGGAGTATTTCCCCTTGGGGGAAAGATCAGTGACTAGAGGCCATAGACTTATGGTAAGGGACAGGAAGTTTAGTGTGTGAGGGGAGCAGGAAGTATGGAAAAACATTTTTACCCAGTGTGTGGTGCAATCTGAAACTCACCACTTGTAAGGGCAAGTGCTGGAAAATAGGATTTGATTAGTTAGGTGGTTGTTTTTGACCAACAAAGACTCAATGAGCCAAAATGCTCTTTTGATGCTGTGGACCTCTAATACTATGACCATGACCTGTGACCTTTTTATCATAAAGGGCCAATAACATAAAATTGTGTTGTTTTATGTAACTGTTTTATGTCACAAAGTGTCACCTTGCTGCTTTTCTCCAATTTATGAAGATACATTTTAAACTTGTGTTAATTTTAGATAGTTTTTTGCGGCTGTTGGAACTTCTTGAGCTAGTCCCATAATTTTAAGTGGGAAAATAAAGCTATTATTCTGCAGAAATCTGAATTTATTTGTTACTGTTATAGGCGACCACATTATTAACGATGGATAAGTATTTGGCAGAAGACGTTTCAAATATCAACAATACTTGTTTTAAGTTGAATTCATTGCAATTGCAAGCACTACTTCAAAGTTACCACTGTGCACAGGATGAGCCCTATATCCCTCAGGTATTTAAATTGCTAAGCCACAATCATTTTATTTTGAGGTTTTAATTTAAGTAGTAAAAGAGTTGCACATTGGCCTATTTTTTGGTGTTGAAGCATTTAGCCAAGCATTAAATTTGTTTTTTTGGGGGGCTGGGGGGTGGGGTGGGGTGGGGTGGGAGCGGGCGGGCGGTGTGTGGTGGTGGTGAAATTTTCCTGCCTTGAAAAGCCCAAATGGGGATCCTGTCAGGAGGCCAAATTTTAAGAGGCTGCAGAATCCTAGTCAAAACTACTAGTTGTATGCATTTGATGGACAGTATTTATGTGATATTTTAAGTTCAATTAAAAGTTTAGAAAGTGTTTTTTGAGAAAGCAAGTAAACGGAGATGTGTTTAGGGATATTTGATGACTACTGGTTGTTAAGAACATTAACCCAAACTGAAATTTTGAAGCTCTCCTTTATTTGAAGTGAAAGCAAATATTAAATGTAAACAGAAATACCTTGATTCAATTCAAAGTTGCACCACAATGAGTTGAAACCTACAAGTTTGGGATTTACTGTGGCAAAAATCATGATTTTCTTTTTTAAACTTGGTAACCGAATTTTTTGCTGCCCCAAGGAGAAAGTCCCAGCAGTGACATAATCAAAAATATTTTAACTGTAATGTGTGTTGGTTCTCCATTAGCTAAAGAAGGGGGCACTAGGTTGGTGAGGAGCATAGTGGGGGAGAAGAAGGGAGCCCTCTTTCTCCGCTCTTCCGCTCTACTGGATTTACTCTTTCTTCTCGTCCTCTCTCACTCATCTCCCCCTACCGACTGCCTGCCTGCCTGCCTTCTCTGCTGTTCTCCTAACACCTCTCTCTATCTGCTCCCACCACCAGCTTTTCCCTCTTCTCTGTGCTCACTCACTCTTCTCTCCCCATCCCTCTTGACCCCTCTAACCTCCTCTAACCTGTCCTCTTCTCTCCCCCATCGCACTTCTTTCCACTTGTTCTCTCTCATTCTCGCTCTTGCGTGCGCTCTGCCTCACTCTTGCACGAGCTCTACCTCGCTCTTTCCCTATGGGCATTCATACTGTGGCTTAAGGTAAGGCAAACCTGATTTACCTATTAGTGAGTCCTGAGCTGTAGCATATGGTTCAAGCTGAAATACATGGTATCACTTTCTGAAACGGTTCTTTAAAATTCTAATACATCATGTAACCCACACTTAATCAGTTGGTTAGCCAGCCTGAATCTTTAAAATATGATGCAACGTAGCTCTTATTCCTTACCTCCATTTTTAAGTAATGCATATTGACCAGAAATTGGTGGGTTTGTTTTTTTAAGGAGCTAATTGAAAATGTAGTGGCATTAGCAGAGAACACAGCTGATGAACTTGCACGGAGTGATGGTAGAGAGGTACAGTTGGAAGAGGACCCTGATCTACAGCTACCTTTTCTATTACCTGAAGATGGATATTCTTGTGATGTTGTCAGGAACATTCCTAATGGCCTTCAGGAATTCTTAGAACCACTTTGCCAGAGAGGTAAGTCTTTTTTTTATGTGCTTTTCCTAAAGTTGTGTGATGAGATTTTCAGTCACAGGGAGTTGATGTTAGCTGTTATAATCTAGTGAGATCTTCTATGGAATTTGCCTTGATCTGTATTACAGATTTTTGGTTAATTTCACGTCAAAATATCTAATTTAGTTGAATGGCAGCATAAGTTTGAGGAGCTGAACGACCCCACTACTCGTCCTATAATGAGTAGTATCTCTCAATACATCTGGCTTTTGTAAACGATAATTCTATAAGATCATTTGAAGAATTAAATCGATGTTTGCCCCTTCTGAAAATGTCTTGAGATTGGCACCAAAATTATGCAGCAAAAGATTCAGATCTGCTTCGTAGATTAAAAAGTCTTAAAGTAACATTTTATTTTTAACAAATGTGAAATTACTTGCAATAAAGTGGTTATCATTTTTCCAAACAGTGAGCAATAAACTGGAAACTTGTCTGTTTCTAATTAATGCCTTTTTCCCTCCCCAAACTAATTATATTTATGAAAAATACTACCATCCACCACATTGTTTAAATCTGGTCTTTTCTGTAGGCTTTTGTAGGCTAACAAGCCATTCACGATCACCTGGTACTTGGACAGTTTATTTTGAGAGCGCTGACTACGAAAGTAATTTTCCACCTGATACTGAGCTGGTAAGTTGGTTATATAGAATGGACTGTGTGTGTGCGCATGTGTGTGTAAGCGCACACATATATGCATTTACTCTCTCCGTCATTGTTTAGAACAAAGTTCAATACCATCTGGAACAGACTTATTTATATTTAATTTGTATAATGTGTGAGCATGGCTTAATTTATTGATGAGTTAGTTGGCGTTAATGACTTTGAAAGCTTGTAGTTCTTTTAGCAACGTGTTGATACGTAGGACATACAGGAAGTGTTTAAAGAGAGCTGAATCCACCAGGTTTGAATTTGAAAATGGTAATGACTCATTATTGGCATTACCTCTGAATATTCAAAGCATATTCAAGATTATTGGATAATAGGTTTACTAAAGCAGAAAGAAATGCTATGTTTATCCAAATGCTTCAATCTGATCCAAGATTCATTATTAATTATTCTGATGTTCATGTTTGATTTCTCTCAATTAATGGCAATGGGTGACTTTTTTTTGGTGGTCATTTATAGTGTCTGAAAATAAACCATTTGTATCATTTGTCCCTTTTTAAGACCGGTCATTTCTGATTAGAACCAACTGGAGAAATTTCTCAGTTCTTTCAAGGAACTTCTCATCTTAAACACTGACTTTTTCTATGTCTTTTACAATGTCACCTGGTTACCTTATTGACTTGCATATGAATGTGAGGTATAAATTTTTAAATATTTTCCTTTTTTGCCTCTAGGCTTCAGTTCATGAAGTGGAGTTTGAATTCCAGTTTAGTATCCTAGATAATTTAACTGTCCTGGCTTCAGAATTTTAATAAATGTATCTAGGTATCCTATTTAGCTTAATATGCAAATTTTTCATACATTTATGTATCATCTTGTCTTTCAGTATTTTAACTTTGTTATGTCAAATTCTTGCTTGCTGGTAACCTGCTGGCAATGCTGTCTTACCTGAGGTGTATTAATTGTCAGAGGCACAATTAAAGGTTCAGTAAAACTTTGGCATTTTTGAATGTGTTAGTGTAGCTGCTTTTCAATTCACCTGATTCTTCATTCTGGTTACTTGTATCCAAGTCTCCCACACTGCAGGTTTATCTTCAATTTTGGCAGGTTTGTCATTCCTGACCTTACTGTTTCTATTTAATACATTATTTTCCAAACTCTGCATGTGAATGAGATATCTGCAACCTTACTTATATAATTGATTATTGCTTTTGTGGCTTCAGATTCAACCAGAGCCTCACTGATAAAGATTTGTAATATGTACTTCCTACTGAGCTTAAGAACTCCTTCACCAGTGTTTGAATACAGGATCTTATCAGTTTCCTAACCCCTTCTGATGATATTATTCATTGTGTAATGGTACCATAACTTTTTTAAAAATTGCAGAAATGAGTCCTAATCGAGCTGTGAGCTTTTCATGCAGTTGTTCAGGTGTTGTTACTGATCACAAAGCTGGAAGCTAAAGGGAGGCCAGTTGCACAGCCAACAAATAACTGGGCAAAATATAGCCATGATTAACCATTTCAATCATGTTGAGGACAAATTTAATGAGTGAAATTTCAAGTTAGATACTGACTGTGAATTGAATTGCTGAATTTAAAAAATAAGCTTTTCTTTGTTTTGGTAATTTACAATTCTGTAAATTAGCATTAATTTTCTATTCTATTACTTTTCTATTTCATTTTGTCATTAAGAAATAGAATGTATTTCATGTTGTCTCCTTTGACCCTTGTTGACATTGTGGAGTTTTGGATCAGATATTCCAACTGCTGAGTTCAAACTATTGGACAGTTCCTTCATTTGTTATTAATTGGCGACGGATTAGTTCTATACTGAGTTTGTATTTTTCACCACGTTATTCTTTTTCTGTTAAGACGGAGCCTAATCGTAAAGAACCAGAGATAATTACAGTGACACTGAAAAAGCAAAATGGAATGGGCCTAAGCATTGTAGCTGCTAAGGTAAGATAACATTTACGTTTAATGTCCTGTCAGTAATGCTGTGACTTACATAAAAAAAGAACCTCAAGAACTTGGGGGCACAGTTTTAAAAAATAGTGATCCATTTAAGTCGAGATGAGAATTTTTCTCTGGGCATAGTGTCTTTGGAGTGTTCAGAGTGGATCCAAGGCCATTGAATATTTTTCATGCAATGACAGATTCTTGGCTAACAAGGATATTAAAGGTTATTAAACATAGATCAGAATCTGGAATTGAGGCCTCAATCAGATCCACCATGATACCATTAAATGATGGACCAGGGTTGAGGGGCAAAATTGTCTACTATTCCTAATTCATATGTTGTTTCAACTATCAAGAGCAATAGAAAATGGCAAAGTGTAGGATGATGCATGCCAAAGCAGTGGTGAAAATTTATTGGCTTATTCATGACTTCCCTGTCCTTCCTATCTGTCATTATTTTTAAGTTGTGTGAGAAATGAAGTTGATTGACCCTTTTTATCTGCTGTTTTTGATGTACCAATTTCTAACTAAGAATAGATGCTTTAACTTTTTTAAAAATTCTATATATGTAACTGCCAGTGGTCAGTCACTCAGTATTGTTGCTGACATTTGTGTTCCATAAAAGAAATTCACAAAGTCATGAATGATTGGTTTTATAACCAATCAATGTGAAATCGTCTATACTGGCAAAAAAAGTAAGAACATAAGCATATTTTCTAAATTTATGTAAGGTTGCAGAGCTTTGAGACAGCCATCTCGGTGTCCTAGAGCATGAATTGCAGAAGATTTGTATGCTGTATTTGCAGATACAACAAGTAATCAAGAAAACTAATACAATGTGTTTTTATTGCAAGTGGAACTGAATGCAAGAGTAAGGACGTTATGCTTAAGTTATACACAGCATTGGTGAGACTGCATCTAGAGTACAGGTAAAGTAACCATAGTCCTACTGGACCATATGGCTGCTCTCTTGTTAAAAAGAGATGACTCGTGGTGCTTTAACCTGAGGGTCAACAGGCCTGAAGTGAGGGTAGAGATTGAGAAGAAATGTCCTTCATGGTAACCTCAGTCAGCGTGGGAATTGATCCCATGCTATTGGCATCACTCGGAGCTAAAGAACCGCCATCTGTGTACAGTACAGGTCACTGTCCTTATGGAAGGATGTTGATCCACTTGAAGCAATCCAGAGAAGGTTTACTAGACTAATACCTGGAATGAGTAAATTGCCTTGCAAGGAAAGGCTAGACAGGCTAAGGCCTGTATCCTCTGGAGTTTAGAAGAGTCAAAGATGACTTAATTGAAACATAAAAGATCCTGAAGGGACTTAACTGGGTGGATGCGGAAAGGACACTCCCTCTTGTGAGGGAATCTAGAAGTAGAAGTCATAGTTTAAAAATGAGGATTGCCCATTTGAGACAGGTGAAGAAACTCTTTTTTTCCGAGGGTTGAGAGTATTTAGATTTCCCTTCCTCAAAAGACGGTGCATGCAGAATCTTTGAATATTTTTAAGGCCAATATAGATTACACTCCTGAAAAACCCCAACAATTGTTCATCCCTTTGGTAATCAGTAGAGTTACTCCTCTACTGGAGTAGAGTCATGATCTTATTGAATGGTGGCATGGGCTCAAAGGGCCATGATCTGTTTTTGTTCATATGCACTTGTGACCTTTAGCTTTGTAAGTAAACATCAATAGGAAACAGCTCTGGGTGACGAAATTTGAATGTTGGTTAGGGAAGCTGAAAATCGTTATTTTTATTTATTCGTGTTATGTGGGTGTCATTGGCTAGGGCAGCATTTATTGCCCAACTTTAATTGACCAGAGGGCAGTTAAGACTCCACTACATTGCTGTGGGTCTAGAGTCACATGTAGGCCGAATAGCTGGTTTGCTTCCCTAAAGGGCATAAGTGAACCAGTTGGGTTTTTCCAACAATTGATAATGGTCAACGTCAGACTTTTAATTGCAGATTTTTAATGAATTCAAATTCTGCCTGTTGCCAGACTGAGATTTGAGCTTGGATCCCCAGAATATTAACTGGGTGTCTCTGGATTAATAGTTTAGCAATATTACCACTAGGCGATCGCCTCCCTATTTGTTTATCATGATTACAATTTTATTGTTTGGTAGAACCCTGTTATGCTGACGTTGAATGATGAGTCACTGAACAATCTTCTGTCTAAATTTACAATCTATCTGATGCATCAGTTGAGCGATTACTGCAGTTTGGTTGCTAGGATCACTTAAGTGATATTCATCAACTGTTGAGACAGACGCCTCTGTTGTAATGCATATATATCAACCTATAATCCTTGAGAAACATAATCAAGTTCATAAGGAAGTTGATAGAAGGTAGTTGTCCTATAACGCAATAGTTGCATTCTTGTATGACCTTGCGCTATAGAAAATCACATTACAGGGAATCACTATACTTGTACAGCAGAAAGTTTGCGTTATCCAAACAGATTCCACTCTTCATCAGTCATGTTACAGCCAATTCACATTAACAAAACATGTTACAACAGAACCACCTGTACTCAAATATATCTGCAATATGAAGAAGTGATTACACCAAAATAGCAGTGAAATTATCGTCTTTTTGTAGTTTGATCTGTCAGTGTATTCAGGGGAGCTGTGCATATTTTTCATGATGTGGAGGTGCCGGTGTTGGACTGGGGTGTCAGAAGTCACATGACACCAGGTTATAGTCCCACAGACTTATTTGAAATCACAAGCTTTAAAACCACTGCTCCTTCATCACCTGATGTGATTCCACATTGTGGTTTCAAATAAACCTGTTGGACTATAACCTGGTGCCGTGTGACTTCGCATTTTTCATGCCCTCTATTTTCTCGAGTTCTGCGGAAGAAAAAAAATTCATGAGTAGAGCATTTACTACTTCCTGGCATGCTTGCTGCTACTATTGCATACCTGAGAAATTTAGGTTGATATTCATGAGTTTGCACAGAAAGTGAAAAAAAATTATTCAATACAGATGTTGAATGTGAGAAGTATGTTGTCTGGAGCATGTTTGTAAATCATTTTCTAATTAGTGTTTCACTGTATGCCCTCTGGAATCTACGTCAGTCTTTTCTTGCCCAGGTGCAAACTATCTAGTAAATTTGGATGTGTTTCTCCAGCTAAGAACTGCTTTGAGACAAGAAATGTTGTGGAACAGTTGCTGTTATAATCCTTTTTGAGCTGTTTGATTCTAACTTGTTACCCAGGTGCTTGCAGGAGCTAGCTGAGCATTTAATGAGAGAGACCATCTTGTGCATCGTTGATGTTTTCTCTCCATGTGAACTTGAAATTTCATTGCCAGCAAATTACACAGCTGCCTAATACTTTATAGACTCTTATCAAAGAGTTGACATTTTGTTTTGGTTTTATAAGTACAAGTTGGTTCAGTACAGTCTATACTCCACTATATGAGCAACCAAAGAAGCATGCTGTTTGAATGATTAGCCAATTGCTCATACAGTGCCAGGTACATAGGCTGCAAGTATCGGTTTGGAAAGTAAAATGCAGCGTTGCGGAGTTGTGTGGTAGGCAAAATGCTGTTTGGACAGATGACAGTATCCTGTTAGAGGAAAATAATATTCATGTCACCACTGCAAAGCAGCAACATGAAATTGTTTACTTAACCTGTTGCTTGAATTTTTGATGTACTTTGCCTTTCCAGGGAATTAGCATCTGTTAGGCTTGATTCCATAATTGGGCAACAATTGTTGGAAAAAGAAAATGCTGCGCATGTTATTAACTGCACAATAATCAATTTAAAATAATCCAAGGAACTTTCTAGAAATGACAGACTATCAATTTCAGGAACTCATTCCCTGCAAAATAAAGGAATATCTCAAACCTTGTGCTTTTTTGAATTACTGCCCAGTTCAAGGAGCCTGTTGCTTCCCATTGGCTGAGGTGTTACCATGGAGAAAACAATCAATACCCTTTTCTTTGATAATATAAATGGTTGTGGATATTGGAAACTTGACATTCTGTTGCATTTATACTGGTGGATGCAAGATGAAAACTTTGAGCAAATATCTGTCCAGCACTGTTCAAGTTCTGTATCACTATACGATTATTATTTTAAGAGATGCCATGTTAACAATTTTGAGAACCAAATTGCATAATAACAGTTGAACTTTAGCCATCTTAATGTCTTAAAAGTTTGTCGCCAGATGAATGAAAATTATTTGATTGGCTCAGTAACCATTAAATAATCTGTTTATGCTGAGTTTTCAAAAATCTATTACCTGACTGTCGCTTGTTGGTTAACCTTCTATCAATTCCTTTGCTTATTCATTAAAGCATAGAGTCTCACTTGCTTCTTCTCTGACTGTCGTCACTGCTGAATAACTGTACTTAAATAATTGCTATGCAGTAAAGCTGCTTGAGAACCAGATGAAAAGCTTACTGATCTGATCCTTAGGATGCAGTTTAGTCACCCTGACCTCAAAGTACAATGACAGCAAAGACAAGAACATTTAAAACCCACAAGTTACATACCATCTGTATTTGTAAATATGTTGCAGTTCCTGCATTGTCACTGCGTCAAAATTCTGAAACACCCTTTGACCTGAAATGAAAACTCTTTCCCTATTCCCACGCACTTCCAGACCTGCTGAGTAGGTTCAAGATTTTACATTTTCATTTGATTTCTAGCATACCGTTGATTTTCACTTCGAATTTCCAACATCTTCAGTATTATTTTTCATAAAATCAAATTAGTTTTTTAAAAAATTATCAACTAACTCAACTTATGCACCGTTTTGGAGAAAAACATTCCATTTTTTTTAATGGCGTGTTTTTGATACTATTTGAGGAGCAGTGTAGCTCATTTTCTAAGGTAATGGCTAATTGTTATGGGTGGCATGATGGTTAGTGATTAGCACTGTTGCCTCTCAGGGCAGTTTTTTAAAATCATGGCCAACTAACCTAACTTGTACATCTTTTGGGAGGAAACTGGAGCATGTGGAGGAAACCCTTGCGGATACAGGGGAAACATGCAAACCCCACCCAGTCACCTGAGGCTGGAATTGAACCTGGGTCCCTGGTGGTGTGAGGTAGCAGTGCTAACCACTGAGCCACCGTGCTGCCAAGGAATCAAGTTAGACCCTCCCTATAAATTTATTTTCAAATTAACTATTTTCTCTGGTACTTCATCCAGATTTGAATATCAATCCAAATACTTGTTTTATGTAACCTTTTCCTGATGTCCAGTTGTATATTATTAAGAGACCCACATTCATCTTAACCACCAACAATATTTCCAGATGATCCAAATAAATAATTCAGACAACCACAACCTTTAACATATATCTTATGATTGTATTTTAGGTGATTTGGCTCAAGTCGGTTTGTTCAGCTATTTGACACTGATGATCTACTTTCAATGTTCTCAGGGTGCAGGACAGGATAAACTAGGAATCTACGTTAAATCTGTTGTGAAAGGAGGAGCTGCAGACTTGGTAAGTGGACTTTATTCCTGTTCTGATTAAGCAGAAATGTCCTACATGTTGAATCACTCAAAGACTGATCCAGGTTGGATAAGTGAGTTGTGCGCATTCTTATATAAAGTGAGGTGTAGTGTTCATACATTTTGTCATTGTTTATCTGGCTTCAGTAAACTACCTGAAATATTTTTGGGCAATCTGATTCAAGTATTTGCTGTATGCAATGTTAAACTGACGACTGTTTCTGCCGTGGGCAAAACACTACTCGAAAATGTGTTCTTCTGGTATTCCAACGCCCATGCTTCCCTCAACGAGCGTTGCTTTGTGGGTGGATGCTTGAAAAAAATAAGAGGCGGCATGGTGGCTCAGTAGTTAGCACTGCTGCCTCACTGCACCAGGGACCCGGGTTCAATTCCACCCTCAGGCGACTGTCTGTGTGGAGTTTGCACGTTCTCCCCGTGTCTGCGTGGGTTTCCTCCGGGTTCTCTGGTTTCCTCCGACAGTCCAAAGATGTGCAGGCTAGGTGAATTGGCCATGCTAAATTGCCCATGGTGTTCAGGGATGTGTAGATTTAGGTGGATTTATAGGGGAATGGGTCTGGGTGGGATGCTCTGTGTCGGTGTGGACTTGTTGGGCCAACGGGCCTGTTTCCACACTGTAGGGATTCTTTGATTCTATGAGCCCATATCTAGTCAGTCATTTATCTGTCTTGGTACTTGTGACCTTGGCAAATTAGCTGTTACGTTTCCCTACATTCCAGATTTCCCCTCTACATCAGGATTCCAGGATGTCAAGATACCTGAGTTACCAAAAAGTATTTAAATACCAAGTCTTTCTTTAAATGAATGGCTAGAAATGTTTATTGAATAGAAAGTATTGTTTCAGTAAATTGCTGATAAATTTAAACCCTTCCCAATTGAGCATTTTTCCCCAGCTACTCATGAAAGTAGCACTCGAAATGAGAAAAAGACATATGCAGGTCGTGCAATTCAGTACATATTTGGAGAGTTTTAAACATTTGCTGAAATTTTAAAAATGGAATAAAAGTCTAATTTTGTTGAAAGTGAAATGTTTATCTTCCTCCAATTTTCCTCATTTTAATAACAATATAAATAATGTCATAAATAAAGCAAAAACAAAATCTAATCGTTATTTGTAATCAAATTATTGCAAATGGTTTCCATCACACCTCAGTCTGTTAGAAATGCAGGTCCTATTAGAATAGCTTGAGAGTTGATTAAAATTAGCTGCTGTTCATGTGGCACAGCGGTAATGTCCCTACCTCTGAACCAGGAGGCCTGGGTTCAAGTCACACCTGCTCCAGAGGTGTAGAGTAACATTTCTGAATAGGTTGATTTGATAATATCTAACAACAGAAGTGAGGGCTTCTGTACCACCGTGATGGTGTCCAGGAGCCCCTGGCTCATGAGAAGAGTGGGTATTTAGTTGGGCTGGAAACCCTTAAACTTTGAGCTGTTGAGGACGATGTATTTAAAATTAACTGCGTTAACAGCTACCATTCATATTTGCTCTGGCATTATTATGAGGTACCATTCATAATAATTGCCACCTATTAACATGCCAATGAACATGACACAGGTTTATCAAAAATATTGGCCATTGATGTTATTAAAAATTGTAAAACTGCTTATTTGACAACTGATGTAAATGAATCATTTTAGCAATTATAGTTAATAAACATTGCATACCAATAATTGTTCACTGGAAAATATTCACTAGATCATCGTGATTGTCTTTTGCTAGGCCAGGTAAATTGTAGCTTAGTAACTGAAATAAATTACTTGTGCAATGCTCACTGGTATTCTGAAACAGACTTAACTGAATAGTTTTAATTCTTAACACATCTCAGCAAATGCTACTCACATCTTCTCATCATTCTTGTTCTCATTGCTGCTCCCTGTGCGCTTACCTCCTGTCTCATGGTTGCAGCACTTTGTTTCTAGTTCACAAAAACAACCTTCGTTGACTTATAACAAAGTATGGAGCTGGAGGAACATAGCAGGCCAGGCAGCATCAGAAGAACAGGAAAGCTGATGTTTCAGGTTGGGACACTTATTTTTCTGAAGAAGGGTCCTGACCCGAAACATCAGCTTTCCTGTTTCACTGATGCTGCCTCACCTGTTTTCCTCCAGCTGCACACTTGTTATCTCTGACTCTGGCATTTGCAGTTCTTGCTATTACTTCGTTGACTTATCTTGGACCATTTTCTGTGAAAATCAGAAACTCTGATATCCTTTTCCTCTTAAATTCTGTGATTCTTAGTGCAAATATTTAATTAATTACTATGACACAATACAGCTGTAAAGTGGGATGAAAAGCTCTTGCAGGTCAGATGCAGCCCATGGGCCATTGTTTTCTCACCCCTACCCTACATAATTTAACTTTTGGAACGAATGGTAATTAAAATTTATCTATAGGCTTTTTTTTTCCCTTTTTCCACTCTAGTGCATAAGACAAGATGCTGCCTAATTGTGACTTTCATTCATTGTTTCTGCAGGATGGTCGTTTGGCTGCAGGAGATCAGTTACTGAGTGTAGATGGTCGTAGCCTTGTGGGACTTTCACAAGAAAGGTAACGAGTACTTCAGTCTGTTTACTGATTATAGTGAGCTTGATTTGAGTTTTTTGAAGAGGTAATAAAAAAATTGAAGGCAGTGCTGTCGACATTGTCTATATGGACTTCAGTAAAGCATTCAAGACGGTTCTGCGTGGTTAGACTGGTTAATAGGGTTAAATTATATGGGATCGAGTGGGAGCTAGCCAATTGGATACAAAATTAGTTTGAAGGTGGAGATAGTGGAGGGATGTTTCTCAGACTTGGAGGTCTGTGACCAGTGGTGTGCCATAAGGATGATTTTCATCATTTCATATAAATGATTTGAATATGAATATAGGAGGTATGATTAGTAAGTTTGCAGATGATACCAAAATAGGTGGTGTAGTGGACAGTGAAGATTATCTCATGGTACAATGGGACCTTGACCAGATGGGCCAATGGGCTGAGGAATGGCAGATGGAATTTAATTTAGATAAATGTGAGGTGTTGCATTTTGGTAAGGCACACCAGGGCAGAACTTGTACAGTATATGGTCAGATCCTGGGGAGTGTTGCCGAACAAAGAAACCTAGGAGTGCGAGTTCATAATTCCTCAAGTGGAGTCACAGGTGTTTGGCATGCTTGCCTTCATTGGTCAGTGCCTTGAGTATAGGAGTTGGGATGTCATGTTGCTGCTGTACAGGACAGTGGTGAGGCTGCTTTTGGAATACTGCATACAGTTCTGGTCACCCTTCTATAGGAAGGATGTTGTTAAATTTGAGAGGGTGCAGAAAAGATTTACGATGATATTACCAGGACTAGAAGGTTTGAGCTATAGGGAGAGGCCGAATAGGCTGAGGCTTTTTTCCCTGCAATGTCAGACACCTGAGGGGTGACCTTGTAGAGGTTTATAAAATCATGAGGGACATGGATAGCGTGAATAGCCAAGGTCTTTTTCAGAGGATAGGGGAGTCCAAAACTAGAGGGCATAGGTTTAAGGTGGGGAGGGGGAGGGGCTGGGGGCTGGTGGGGAATTAAAATGGACCTGAGGTAACATTTTCACGCAGAGGGTAGTGCATGCATGAAACAAACTGCCAGAGGAAGTGATGGAGGCAGGTACAATTACAACATTTAAAAGGCATCTGGATGGTTATACAACTAGGAAAGGGGTGGGAGGATGTAGGCCAAATACTGGCAAATGAAACTAGGCCAGATTGGGATGTCTGGTAGGCATGGATGAGTTGGGCCTAAGGGTCTGTTTCCATGCTGTATGACTGACTGTCAGTGATAGTCATTTGGAAAATAATTTTAATGGAAATCTTAAGCTGTGTGCTCCAAACATTTAGATAATGCAGTATGGGGAGCATGAATAATATAAAAACAAGTATGTCACTCCGTGCTGGATATTAGTTTGAGTTTCTGCCTCATCTCTACAAGTAGGCAAGAGCATGAGAGAGACAGACCGCTTCCCCCAAGACTGACCACGCAACTTCCTCGTGCTCTGCTAACAAACGATAGAGTTTAGGTAGGGATCAGGTTTGGTCAGAAATTAGGCTGGTAGATACAACATGTGGGAATGAATTGAAGAATGTAAACTCTAATTTTTAAATTGGGCAGATTTAATTTTAATAAAAGGAATAGTGTTTTTGTGCTATACCAGCGGTTTATCAAATATAATTTCTGAAAATTCTTAAATTCTGGCAATTAAAATTTAAATTATTAAACAAAAGTCTTCTCTCTTTCAGGGCTGCAGAGTTTATGACAAGAACAGGTTCTGTGGTCACTTTAGAAATAGCAAGACAAGGAGCTATTTACCATGGTTTGGCCACTCTACTCAACCAACCTTCTCCAATGATGCAGAGAGGTACAAATAGTTGCAATGTTGTATTGCAAAAGGGATGCAAATAGTTTACAGAGAGGTATTGATAGGTTAAAGTGGGCAAAAAGTTAGGAAATGCAGCATAATGTGGAAAAATGTGAAGTTGTTCATTTTGAAAATGAAAACAAAAAACGTACTATTTAAACAGAGAAAAACTGCAGAAATCTGCAACAAAAAGGGAAGAAACACACAAAATTAGCACACGAGTGCAACAGGTAATCAGGAAGGCAATGGAATGTTGGTTCTTGTTTCAAAGGGGTTGGAGTATAAGAAAAGGGAAGTCTTCCTGCAAATGTACAGGTGCTGGTGAGACCACATCTGGAGTACTGAGACGTTTTGGTCTTCTGATTTTTAAAAAAAAAAGCTATTATTTCATTGGACACAGGTGAGAAAAGGTTTAGTAGGGTGCTCACCAGTATGGAGAGGTCATGTTGTGACTCTACTCATTGGAATTTAGAAGAATAAGAGGTGATCTCATTGAACATATAGGATTGCTAGAGAGTAAATGCTGAGAGGATGTTTCCACTCATGGGAGAGTCTAGGACCAGAGGGCATAGTCTTAGAATTACGGGTTGCCGATCTAAGTCTGAGAAGAGAAATTTATTTTCAGAATTAAGAGTTTCAGGAATCCATTGCCACAGCCAGCTGTGGGGACAGAGTCCTTGAGTATATTGAAGGCTAAGATAGATCCTTGATCAGGAGGGGATTCAGGGTTATCGCGAAAGTGGACATGAGGAATGTAAGATCAGCCATAATCCTGTTGAATGGCATAGCAGGCTCGAGGGGCCAAGTGGCCTGCTCTTATTTCTGTTTTTGCTTATTACACTCATGTTCTATCAAACAACATCCGAGAGCATAATATTGCCAATAATATTGGACAGGTAATATCTTTGGTAACATGCCTTTCCAACCTAGAGGGTGAAGTTAAATAACTCTTGGTCCTAGTGATGAGCAGGGTATTTTCCTAGTGCAAGAGCAAAATTATTCTCATGAAATGTCATTGACTTTAAGTATGAACTGTGGCTGGGATAAAATCGGGGTCACAACCATTTATTGTGTGAGGAACGGTAATGGAAATAATTTCCCCCACACTGGCCAATTTGTGGGTGGTAGGTGCAGGCCCTCCAGCACTAAGCATGATAATTGAGGGGAAAAGCTCTCAATATTCAGGCTTTCATCGTGGAGAAGAGTCCCTCCATTGAGCAGCCTTCATTTGTAGTCAAGCAAGTGGAAAAGGATCTCAAAGATTAGAATGTTGGACCCCTTGTTCTGCTATCAAGAAACTGCTTACAGGCCTAGGGCCTGATGCCTCACAAGACCTGGTTTAATTCGGTTACCCTTGATAGACATTAAGTGAGCATTAAAACTCTTAACAGACCACGTATCATTCATCCGAAAATATGACCCTAGGGGTGGGGTTGTGCTGGCAAACTATGAATTCTCTCACCCACATGCCTTCCAGTTCATCCCTTCCCAAATCAGGGGGCCAAAGTCCTGCTTTTTGTCTCTCTCCACGGATGCTACCTGACCTAAGTATTTCCAACATAGTTTGTATTTGTTTTCTTAACATGCCAACATTTTACCTGCAGTGAGTGCCAGCAAAAGCAATTTAACTTGTCATTCATCTTAGACCTTGTTGTGTGCAAAATTGACTAAATTTGTTTATAGTAATGCTATTAATATCAAAGTTAACTCAACTGTGAGATTAATCATTGCTTCCATTGTTGAATAAACTACTGTTTAATACAAGTTTTATTCTTCAGTTCACAAGCTAGATGAAAATGTTCTGTGAATTTGGAAATGATCTGCTTACAAATTGCAAATTACTTGTATTTTTTAATTAAGGTATTTTGTTATTTTTGAATCTTAATCAGTCATTCCAAAACAGAGTTGCAAATAAATGTACAGATGTATTTGTTTCTTGTTTTGTGCTGTACAACTGAGCTGTAAAGCAGGTTTGTCCAACAGGTGGTCCACTGAGGGATCTTAATCTGGCCTGCAACCCATGTTTCAAATATAGCTAGGTAGATGTGGAGAATTCTGCAAAGAGATGCTCCTCCAATCAGAGGGAGTTATTCTCCCATATTTGTTGCTAACAGACTCAATGAGCCTGCTCCTAGTTTCCTGTGCTTCAAGTCAGCAAGTGGGCCTAAGGTAGAGGCTGGGAGCAGGTCGTGGAAAAACAAGACTCCTTCATGATTGCGCACCGGACAATTGAGGCCTGATTCAGTATGGTGAAACGGGTCTCCTGAGTAGGTGCAGCATGGAAGTATGTTGAGAGAGATGATGTGCAGAGTGGGGGTGGCAGTGAAAAGTGTGTTGAAAACAACAAATGCTGGGGATCGCAGTGGGTCAGGCAACATCCATGGAGAGAGAGCAAGCTAATGTTTCAAATCTAGATGACTTTTCATCAGAGTTGAAATGAAGTGTGGAGGGGGCAGCATTTATGCTATAATTTGGGAGCATGTGGGTGGGGTTGGGTGGCAAGTACGAGAAGCGAAAGGACATTGATAGTTCAGATTGTGATCAGAATGTGAGAATTACAGTCCCACTGGGGTGGGGGGGACATAAGAGAGGACATCGTGACAGAGAATGTAACAAGTAAAGCTGAAAGAATAGGAAGGAATGGGAGTTGGTTCACAATTTGAAGGTGTTGAACTCAATATTAAGCCCAGAAGGCTGTAAAATGCCTGGTCTGAAGATGAAATGTTGTTCCTCCAGTTTGCGCTGGAGCACTGCAGCATGCTGAGGACAGACAAGTGGGCATGTGAGCAGGACGCTGTGTTAAAATGACCTGATATGGAAAGGTCAGGGTCATGCTTGCACACAGACCAGAGGTGTTCTATGCCTCCATTGCTCAGCAGGATGGTTGATACATTCTTAGCTTCCTTCACCAGAGGCCTGAACACTCCCCATCCATCACCACTCTCCTCTGCTTGGCTGAACTTGCTCTTTCAGTGAACAATTTCTCCTTTAATTCATCTCACTTCTACCATGTCAAAGGAGTGATTATGGGCACCCACGTGGATCCCAGTTATGCCTGTCTCTTTATGGGGTATGTGGAACAATCCTTGTTCCAGTCTTATAGTGACTCCTTTCTTCGATACATCGACAGTTTCGGTGCCGTTTCACGCTCCTGCCAGGACCTTTAAAAATTTGTTTATTTTGCTTCCGATTTCCACCCCTCTAACTTTCACATCATCCACTTTGACACTTTCTTTTCCTCGAACCCTCTTTCCATTTCGGGGAATAAACTGTCTGCTGCCATCCACTACAAAGCCACTGACCGCCACAGTTACCTTCACTACAGCTCTTCACACCCCACGTCCTGCAAGAATTCCATCCCATTCTCCCAGTTCCTTTTGCCTATGTCATGTGTTTGGATGATGCCACTTTCCAAAACAGTGCTGCTGACATGGCTTCCTTCTTCCAGAAGCATGGTTTCTCAACCTCCTGGTTGACAGGGCCCTCAACTGCATTTCGGACAACTCCATCAGAGCACCATCACCAAACACATCTTCCCCTCACTCCCACTGTCTGCATTTTACAGGGATCATTCCCTCTTGGACATGCGAGTCTATTTATTGACCACTAACATGCGCACACGCTCCCCACGCCACCTTTCCATGTAACACCTGCCCCTTCATCTCCTTCCTGCTCACCATCCAAGGACTTAAACAGTCTTTCCAGGTGATGCAGCATTTCACCTGTATCTCCTCTAATCTTGTATTTGCTGCACCCAATGTGGCCTTCTCTACATGGGAGAAACTAAACGCAGACTGGTTGACTACTTTGGAGAGCACCTGGTCTTTGTGCAAGCATGACCCCAACCTTCCTGTAGCCGGTCATTTTAACACAGCATCCTGCTCACATGCCCACTTGTCTGTCCTTGACGTGCTGCAGTGCTTCAGTGAATCGCTGTAAACATCTCATCTTCAGACCGGGCACTTCACAGGCTTATGGACTTTATTGAGCTCAACACCTTCACTTTGTGAACCAACTCCCATTCTTTTAGCTTTACTTGTTACATTCTCTGTTACCACAACCCCCCCTCCATCCCCCCCACCCCAGTTGGACTATCTTCTTTCAAGTCTGGCACACCATTGTTCTGCCATTTTCACATTCTGATCGCTTAATGTAAACTATCAACATTTTTTCTCCACCAGCACCCCCCACCCCCCTGCCCAACTATAGCATAAGTGCTTCCCCCTCCACAGTTCAGTTTGGCTCTGATGAAAAGTCATCTAGACTCAATGTTAACTTGCGCTCTCTCTGTGGATGTTGCCTGACCCGCTGTGATCTCCAGTATTTGTTGTTTTCAGTACAGATTCCAGCATCTGCAGTAATTTGCTGCTATATTGAGTTAAAAAGTGCATGTTGGCTCGGATTTGGGACCTAGTCCATAGAGTCATACAGCATAGAAACAGACCCTTCGGTCCAATCAATCCACACTGACCATGTTTCCAAACTAAACTAGTCCCACCTGCCTGCTCTTGGCCATACTCTTGGCCATATTCATGAACTTATCCAAATATCTTTTCAACATTGTAACTGTACCTGCGTCCACCACTTCCTCTGGCAGTTCATTCCACACATGAACACCCTGTTTAAAAAACAAAGTTGCCCGTCATGTCCTTCCTAAATCTTTCTCCTCTCACCTTAAAAATATGCCCCCTTGCTTTGACCTTCTTCCACCCTGGAGAAAAGACCCTTGTCATTCACCTTATCTGTGCCCCTCATGATTTTATAAACCTTAACAAGAAGACCTCTCAACCTCACCACCTACACTACAGTTTTAAAAAGTCCCAGCCTTTTCAGTCTACTTTTTTATCTCAAACCCTCTACTCCCATCTCAATCTCCAGACCAACTACTAGACCCCTTAGTTACTCCTTTCTTGGAATTTTTAAAATTTATGATTACTGTTGTGCCAAACCTTAGTTTTCTGAGAAACATTCAAAAGTGTCCACCCCACACCCAGTACAAAAGATTATCCTTTTTTTTTTTGCAAATACAAAAAGGAACAATTGATATTTTAATGCTTTCAATTTCCACATATACTTGGACTTTGGAAGTCATTCAACTGAGATTTTGCAGGAGGAGAAAGGAAGGAATTAACTAGGGATATTATGAAATTTCCTTCTTTAGAAATCAAGTTGTTCCTTGTTTTATTGTAAGTTTAGACTCATGCCACTGGGACGCGTGTTATTTCTCTTTCTGTCTTTCACTGCTATTTTCTTAGCTAATCATTGCCAAAATGTTGTATTTGTCTCCTTTTCATTTTTGTGTTACCTTGTTCTGTATATCTAATTGAAAACAAATATATTTCCTAGTGGCAATCGTTTTGCCCAGTTCTTAAAATCTTACAATCTTAGAATCCCTACAGTGTGGAAACAGGCCTTTTGGCCCAACAAGTCCACACCGACCCTCAGAGCATCCCACCCAGACCAATTCCCCTATAAACCACCTAATCTACACTTCCCTGAACACTGGGCAATTTAGCATGGCCAATCCACCTAGCCTGCACATCCTTGGACTGTGGGAGGAAACCGGAGCACCTGGAGGAAACCCACACAGACATTGGGAGAATGTGCAAACTCCACACAGACAGTCGTCCGAGGTGCAATCGAACCCGGGCCCCAGGTTCTATGCGGCAGCAGTGCTAACCACTGAACCACTGTACACTGGGTGTGGGGTGGACACTTCTTATTTTTCTGAGAAACGTTAAAATTTGGCACAACAGTAATCCATAAATTTTAAAAATTCCAAGCAAGGAGTAATTAAGAGGTCTAATTGTTGGCCTAGAGACTAAGACGGGAGTAGAGGGTTTAAGATAAAAATAGACTGAAAAGGCTAGGACTATTTAACTGATCATTGCTCTGCAGTTTCTATTCTAACCAACTTCAATGAAGTGCTAACATCAGTCTTAAAAATGAGACCGTTAACAATGGAATAGGGTAATAAAACTCATTTTTAGTTGGAAAACCAGGCAATTATTATAATTTAAGTTGCCATAGTCACAGAGGACCGCTGTTTCATTGCAGAGAGATGACTATTGGTCGATTAACCTGAGGGCCACCACACCTCCGTGAGGGGAGAGATTGAGGTGTCGTCCTTCATGGTCATCTCAGACAGTGGTAATTGAACCCACGATGCTGGCATCAACTCACATTGCTAATGAGCCATCCAGCCAACTAAACTAACTAACCTCTTGTAATTTTAGTAACAGTGTATAAAATCCTTTTCCACCGAATATCTAGTTTCAAACTTGAAGAATCTGAAGTTTATAGATTACTCGATAAAAGTGCTTCTAAGGTAATTGTGGTACCCAACTCTTTATACAAAGCTTGGAAACAACTAAATTCTTTTTGTCCACGTTCAGCCTCTGATCGTCGTGGCACAGGCAAGCCTCGCCCCAAGAGTGAAGGCTTTGAATTGTACAGCAATAATCCTCAAAATGGAACACCAGAAAATTCCCCGATGGGTTGGACAGAATATTCTGAACCAAAGAAACCACCTGGGGATGATAGACTGTTGAAAAACCGAGCAGATCATCGATCTAGTCCCAATGTTGCAAGTAAGCACGTAGTCCTGGATTTAGCTTCATAGTTACTCTGAGGTACACATTTAATTAGTAAGAGGAATGTATAAGTAAACAAAGAATAATTGATTCTGTTGCTTTTGGCAGGAAAGCTCCTTCATGATATTAACAACTTAAACTTGCTTGCATGATAACAGTGAACTTTCTTCTAGTCTGACTTTACTCCTGGATGGTACAGTTTGGTTTCATAGATGGTAATCCTCCAATACCTTATTTCAACTATCCACTAATAGTGAATCTAGAAACCATGTTTTAATAGATTTCCAGCTCGCTACTAATCTCACGCAATGTCTGTACTCCCATGCCTTCTAATAGTGGTTAGCCTTTGGGACTCCTGATCTACTGCTATAGATCATAATGAAGCATTTGAAAACACAGCATTATAACCTCATGGAAAATGGGTATCTATGGATTACTGTTAGATCCAGAATTAATACTAGAATTAGATTGTCACTAAAAATAGTTTCCTGAATAAATATAGAAGTTGTGATAAGCTAGGCAGCCTTGACTTTTGATTAACTTGCAGGGTTGAGTAGTGTCCTTAGTAAATGAGATTGTGTACGGGTCTCTCTCAACGTGGGCTTAATGGGCAAAATAAACTTTTTGAGAATGCTTTATTTAAAAGTTCAAAACTTTTGTCATGTAATGCCATGGTAGGAGCATTGGGATTTTTGTCACTTGGAGCATGATCATAACAGGAAAAGGATAGGTTATGTAAAGAAATTTGTAGATAGTTGCCTGAATCTGAAACTATATTATGTTAAATAGACCTACCAGTTGTCCACCATAAGTTGTAGAATTGCTACACAGAATGTGGTGAGTTGGCCACAATGTATGCTGGTGTAAGCAGGTGTAATTTCTGTCACACTGTAACAGAACTTGAGATTTTAAGTTTTGTTCCATGATTGTTGAGGATGATTCACTTAGGAAACACATATTGTATAAGTCAGTTGAAGAAAACTGTGCAGGTCTTGGTATTACTAATTTCACCTTTGTTCATTTAACTCATTTTTGGTAATGTAAAGATAAATCTTTGTGTTTCTTGACTGGAATATGAAGTAACACTTGATAATATTTCTGCATTCAAAGGTGATGCAACTTCATTTGTATTTATATTCAGGTTTGAAATTTATGAAAATCCTTAAACAGTTATCAAAATAATATAGAGCAATTTTTTTGAAGACATCAATGAACATTTAAACATTTAATGTTTAAAATTTTAATTAATTTTTTATCCTAGTGTTATTAAACTAAGAAAATTACCAGATGTAGCTGTTCAGTTAGTTCATAGAATGGTTACAGCATTGGAGACCATTCAGCTTGTGTCCATGCCATCTCTTTGGAAAAGCACCTAAGGATATCTCTCTCCCTCGCCCTTTATTAAGGACAGTAGACCCTATGACACTTTAAATGTATCTTTTAGGACTTATCTAATTCCCTTTTGAAAGACCTGATTTTATCTGTTTCCACCAAATTTGATGCATTTGAGATGCTAACTGGATGCTTTATAAATTTTCCTTGTTTTTGTTTGTTCTTTTGCAACCAACCAACTTGGTGTCCCCGGTTTTTCATTGTCAGTGGGAACAGTTCCTGCCTTACTACTCTGTCTAGACCCCTTATGATATTGAATGTTTCTATTCAGTCACATCTCAACATTTACTTTAAAATAGCCTCAGTTAAAACAGTGTGCGCAAGAGGAATTTGGGTCTGGTAGCATCTGGAGAGAGAAACAATGTTAACATTTAAGTCTGATATTACTACTTTGGAATTAGTCTGGATTTTCCACATACCTGAAGACTTTCATTACTGGAGCCATTCTAATTGATCTTTCCTTCTCTAAAGTCTTGAAATCATTCATAAAGTGCAGTGCCCAAATTGGGCAAGGTATGTCCAGTTGATGTTGAACCAGAGTTTTACAGAAGTTTAGTTAAGTTGTTAATTTATCTATTAAGCAGTTTATTTATTCATTTGTTTATTTAAGTTATCATTTTAAAATTATTGAAGTCAGAATAGGGTTAGAGTTAATTGTGTAGCTCAAAGATTGTTATGGGAGAATTGACTGCGCAGCTGGAACTAAACGGGTATCTAATTGCCGTTACGGAAATAGGGCTGCAGGGTGACCAAGGTTGGGAACTGAATGTTCAGTGGCTTTCAACATATTAGACAGAACTAGGACTAGTGAAGTGATTTCTTTCCTTATCCCACACCTTCAATGGTCACTATAAAGCTTGAATTTCAGATGACAGGTAAAATTTTCAATCTTAACTATAATATATATTACAGTTGTGATCTCAGCTGACGGTAATATTGAACAAGTCAGATCCCAGAACGACACCTAGCTTGAGAGATCATCTATTTAGATTTTTTGCAGTATTTGGTCAGATTCTGAAGTCAAAAGAATTGCAGATGCTGTAAATCTGAAACAAAAACAGAAATTGCTGGAAAAGCTGGGCAGGTCTGGCAGCATCTGGAGAGAAATCAGTGTTAGCATTTCAGTTTGAGTGACCCTTCCTCAGAACTGGCTGGGCCAACATTTAGTGCGGTTCCTAGTTGCTGTTGAGTTGGTGGTGAAGATGAACTGTGGTTTTGAACTGCCATTGTCTATTTCATTTATATAGGCCCACAATGACATTAGGAAGGGAGTTCCAGAATTTTGACCCAGAAAATCTGAAGCAATGATGGTATTTCCAAGTCAGGATGGCTTGGAGGGGAAGCTTACAGGTGGTGGTGTTCCCACGCATCTGCTGCCCTTGTCCTTCTAGGTGGTAGTGGTCATGGATTTGGAAGCTCGTGTCTAAGGTATATGAGTTACTGCAGTGCATCTTGTACAGTCTGCTGCTTGTTATGTGGTCCCAGTCAGGTGGGCTGCTTTCCTGGATGGTGTCAAGCAGCTTGAGTGTTGTTGGAGATGCACTCATTCAGGCAAATTGGAACAATTCCATCTTGACTTGCACCTTGTAGATGGCAAATACTTGTGTTAAAGCTGTTGGTTTTTGACGTCCACATATCAGATCACGTGACCTCAAAAATATTGTGCTACATGATTTGACTTGAGCAACTTTAGTGTTCTTTGCAAATGCAATGGTTTCCTTGATGAAGCCAGTCGCCTGCCCTAGATGTTCTTTCCAAAAGTTCCAAAATAATATTATATCAATATTTCAGGGAACACATTTTCATGGACATTTAGGAAAAATAGGCAATAAGGAAAAGGAGGTGGAGTCATGCAGTTAATAAAAGCTGCAATCAATGCAATAATGAGAGGATCTTTTTTGGAGGATCAAGATGTAGAGGAATCAGTTTGGGTTGAACTTATAAACAACAATGGGTAGAAAATCTTAGTTGTTTATAAACCACAAAATTGATAATGTAAGGCATGATATAAATCAGAAGTTAATATAACAAAAGTAGTGCAGTAACTATGGGAGTCTGCATATAGACAAGGTAAATGTAAATAGCAGTAACACTGGGCACCAGTTCTTGCTATGTACATGAGATGGTGTTCTAGAACACCATGTTGCGGAACTAACTAGAAAATGCACTATTTGAAATCTAGTATTGAGCAGTAAGAAAAGGCAGATCAATAATCCTGTAAAGGAGCTTCCTGGAAAGAGTGACCATAATATGAGAAAACACAAATTCATGAACTCAGCCCTTGAGCCTGCTCTGCCATTCAATAAGATCCTGACTGATCTGATTGCAACCTCAATTGGCATTCTTGTCTTCCCCTAATAACCTTCTGCCCCTTGCTTAACAATCATTCATCTATCTTTTGCTTAAAAATATTCAAGGATTCTGCTTCCACCATCTCTTTAAGAAGTGTTTCAAAGATTTACGCCCCTTTGAAAGAGAAAATTTTGCTTCATCTCTGGTTTAATGGATGACCCCTGGATTTTATTTGTTCTAGATCATCCCAGAAGGGAAATCATCCTCTCCAAATCTGTCCTGTCAAGACCTCTCAGGATCTTGTATATTTTAATCAAGTCACCTCTTGCTCTTCTAATATCTAAAAGGTACAAGCCTAGCCTGTCCAACCTCTCCCTATAAGACACAATCCACCCCATCCCCCATTCCAGCTACTAGTCTAGTAAACTTGCTCTGAACTGTTCCTTAAGGAATCTACAGGATTAAAAAAGATTAACAAAGACAAATATGGACCTAGTACATGTAGAAACAGAAGAGTTGTGATGGGAAGTAAGGTAATTGCAGAGAATCTAAACAAATACAACCAAAGGAAGAGCAAAGAATGAGAATAATAAACCAGTCATAGAGAAACAGGCTATTTGGCCCAACACATCCATGCCACCAGGTTTCCTAAACTGAGCTAGCCCCATTTGTCTGCATTTGGCCCATATCCTTCTAAACAATTCCTATTCATGTACCTGTCCAGATGTCTTTTAAATGTTGTAATTGTACCAGCCTCTACCACTTGCTCTGGCAGCTCATTCCACATACAACCCCTCTGAGTGAAAAAGTTGCCAGTCAGGTCCATTTTAAATCTTTCCTCCTCTCACCTTCAACCTATGCCCTCTAGTTTTGAACTCCCCTACCTGGGGGGAAACACCTTGGCTGATCACCTTATCTATGCCCCTCATGATTTTATAAATCACAATCAGGCCACTCCTCAGCCTCCTATACTCCAGGAGGGGACAAAGGTCCCAACCTAACCAGACTCCCCTTATAACTCAAACTGTACAGCCTTGGTAGTATTGTTGTAAATCTTTTTTGCATCCCTTTTTTAATAATATCCTTCCTATAGCAGGGCAACACGAATAGTTCGCACTACTCCACATGTGTTGTTATCAATGTCTTGTATAGCTTGAACATGATATCCCAACTCCTGTACTCAGTGCTCTGACCAATGAAGGCATGTGTTCCCACTGTCACCTTCACCACCCTGTGTAGCTGTGATGTCACTTTCAAGGAGCTATGTACCTGCACCCCCAGGTCTCTATTTGACAACACTCCCCACGACCTTACCATTAACTCTAAGTCCTGCCCTAGTTTGTCTTAACAAAATCTTACCTCCCAATTTTCTGAATTAACCTCTATCTGCCATTCCTTCACCTACTGTCCCAATTGATCAAGTTCCCATTGTACTCTTAGATAACATTCTTCACTGTCAACAGCAAACTTACTAACCATGCCTCCTATATTCTTATGCAAATCATTTATATAAATGATGAACAGTAGTGGACCCTGCACTGATCCTTGCGGCACACAACTGTTGCAGGCTTCCAGTCTGAACAACAACCCTTTACACCACCCTCTGCCTCCTATCATGAAACCAATTTTGTATCCAGTTGGCTAGCTCTCCCTGGATCCCATGTGATCTAACCTTAGTGCCAGTCCACCATGCAATGCCTTGCCGAAGACCTTGCTAAAGTCTTTGTAGACAACATCTACCTCTTGGTCACCTCTTCCAAAAAATTCAATCAAATGTGAAAGATGCAAATTCCCATATACAAAGCCATGCTGACTATCCCTAATCAGTCCTTGCCTTTCTAAATGCATGTAGATTATACCTCTCAGAATCTCTGCTGTCAGGTGGCTCACTGGTCTTTAATTCCTTGGCTTTTCATCGCAGCCTTTCTTAAATAATGGCACAACATTAGCCATCTTCCAACCATGGTTGTTGACGATATAGATATCTCTGCTAGAGGCCCTGCAATTTCTTCCCTGTTTCCCACAAGGTCTTGAGATACACTTGATTAGGTCCTGGGTATTTATCTACGTTAATGCATTTTAAGACCTTCTCTTCTGTAACAGTGATTCTTTTCAAGATATCACCATTTACTTCCCTGAGTTCCCTCGCTTGCATGTCTGTCTCCACAGAAACATATCATTTAAGATCTCGCCCATCTCCCATAGCCAAAGCTATCTCGTATCCCCTTTTGCTGTCCGGATTTCCTTAAGTGTACTCCAAACCCCCATACTCCTGAAGGGATTCACATCATCACAGCCACCTTTCCCTGACTCATGCCACCTCCTTTTTCTTCACCAGAGCCTCAATATCTCTTGTCATCGAGTATTGCTTACTCCTGCCAGTCTTGCTCTTCACACTAACAGGAACATGCTGGCCCTGAACACACTCTATTTCGCTTTAGAAAGTCTTCCACTTGCCTGATGTCCCTTTATCTGCAAACAGTTTCCCCAGTCAACTTTTTGAAAGATCCTGTTGAATACCATCAACATTGGCCTTAACTAACTTGTGGACCAGGCCTATCCTTTTCCATAACTATTTTAAAACTAATAGAATTGTGATCACTGGTTCCAAAGTGCTCCCTCATTAACACCGCAGTCACTTGCCCTGCGTTATTTCCCAAGAGGACGTCGAGCTTTGCCCTTCTCTCATAGGGCCAACTACATGTTGATTGAAAAATCTTTCCTGAACGCACTTAACAGATTTCTCCCTATCCATACTCTTAACATAGACTGAAACTGCCATAGTGTTTGGAAGTTAAAATCCACAACTATTACAACGCTATTATTCTTATAGCTGTCTGCAATCTCCCTACATACTTGCTCCTCAATATCCAGCTATTAGGGCACCTATAGTACAACTCTTTCAGCAATCACCCCTTCTTATTTCTCAGTTCCACATGTATAGTCTCACTGGACGATCCCTTGGGAATATTCGAAGTACTGCTGTAATATTTTCCTTACCAAAAACGTTACTCCCCTCCTATCTTTCCCGTAGCATCTGTATCCCAGAACATTGAGCTACCAATCCTGTCCTCCTATCAGACATGTTACTGTAATGGCTATGATATCCTAGTCCCATGATCCTATCCATACTGAGTTCATCCACCTTGCCTGTCAGACCTTTTGCATTGAAGTAAATGCAGTTTAATTCATCAATCTTCATTCCCTTTTGCGCTGTTGCCTGCCTTGTCTACTTAACTTGCTCTCTTTAACTTGTGGTACTAGCCTCAACCTTCTCTTTTGCCTCACTACTGTTTAGGGTCCCACCCCACTGCCAGATTAGTTTAAATCCTCCCAAGTAGCATGAGCAAATCTCCCCTTTTAGATATGGGTCACCTACTGGTTCAGTGAACTTGTCCTCTTATACAGGTCACCTGTGTCCCAGAAGAGATCCCAGTGATCCAAAAATCTGAATCCCTGCCCTCTGCACTAGCTCCACAGCTATATATCCGTCTGTCTTATCCTCCTATTCCTACTCTCATTAGCACGCAGCACAGCGAATAATCCAGTGGTTTCTCCCCTTGAGGTCTTGCTTTTTAACCTCCTGCCCAACTCCCTATATTCACTCTGCAGGACCTCATCCCCATTTCTAACTGCTCATTGGTGCCAATATTTACAACGACCGCACTCCCTTTTGAGAATTTGCTGCATCCATTCCAAAACGTCCTTGACCCTAGGAGCGGGGAAGCAACACACTGTCCTGGAGCCCTGCTTGCATCCATTGAAATGCCTAACTGTGCCCCTGACTAGAGTTCCCAATCACAATTGCTGGCTTAGACTTTGCCATACCCTGCTTTACAGAAGAGCTAGTTATGATGCCACAGACCTGGCTGCTGCTGCTTTTTCCCCTGAGGCTATTCCCACACATCCAACAGTATCCAAAACTGTATAATTGTTTTAGAAGGAGCCATACGAGAATCCTGCACTACCTGCCTACCTGTGCTGGCAGTTATCCATCTACCTGATTGAATCTGCAATGTGACCACCTCTTCGAAGTTACTACCTATCACATTGTCTGCTTCCCGTATGAACCTCAATGAATCCAACTGCTGCTCCAACCAATCCACGCGGTTTGAGAGGAGCTACCCCGTCTCATTTCCTAGAGACATAAGCACCAGGAACACTTGACTGCTCCCTGATCTTCCATGTTTGACAGGAGGAGCATACTACTCCGCTGACTACCATCTCTGCCCCTTTAACAACAAGCAGACTTTGGAAGTAAAAAGCCTTACCTTGCTCTTGTTTCTGCTCGCAATCCTCAACAAAGCCCAATATTCACCTAAGCCCACACTTAGAAGTACCAGCAGCACTTGCACCACGAAGCAGCCTCTCTCAAAAATGGCTAGAGCCTGCCTTCCTTTCATTTGCTGCCGGGGCAATCACTGATAAAACATTCTTTTTGAATGTTTGGTATATTCCTGACCCTGCTGGACCTGAGGAAGTAGTAAGAGAAACAAGACACAGTAATGCCTCCCTCCCCCACTTCACTAAACTGTTACACTTAGCTGAAGTCCCAGTGTTTCACTCTCTGCAGCTTGCACTCTGACATTCCGTAACTAGCATTGGAGAAATTAAGGGTGATGAATTCCCCTGGACGTTATCTACATCGCAGAGTATTGATAGAGGTGGCCATAGTCTTAGGGGATGTGTTGGTGATTATCTTCCAAAATTCTGTAGGTTCTGATTCTGGAACATTTCTTGCAGATTGAAAGATAGCAAGAATCAGAATCATAGAATCATAGAATCCCTACAGTGTGGAAACAGGCCCTTCGGCCCAACAAGTCCACACCGACCCTGAGAGCATCCCACCTAGACCCGTCCCCCCATAACCCACCTAATCTACACATCCCTGAACGTTACGGGCAATTTAGCATGGCCAATCCACTTAGCCTGCACATCTTTGGACTGTGGGAGGAAACCACAGCACCAGGAGGAAACCCACGCAGACGCGGGGAGAATGTGCAAACACCACGCAGTCACCCGAGGCTGGAATTGAACCCGGATCCCTGGCGCTGTGAGGCACAGTGCTAACCGCTGTGCCGTGCTGCCCCTAGCAAATGCAACCTTTTTTTTTAAGAAGGAGGAAGAGAAAATGGGAAAAGACATAATGGGAATCCACATTATGGGAGGGATGTGTTTACACTGGAGAGGGTACAGAGGAGATTAATCCAGAATGCTGCCTGGGCTGGAGAGAAATCGAATAGACTGGGACAAAAACCCAAATTGCTGGAGAAACTCAACAGGTCTGGCAGCATCTGTGGAGAGAAAGCAGAGTTAACATTTCGTATCCAGTGATGATTTTCAGATGGAGATTATTTTCCATGGAGCTGAAGAGACTGAAGGGAGCATGGTTCAGATGTATAGAATTGTGAGGGGTAGAGACAAGGAAGAAACCTTTCACCCAGAGGCTGATGGGAATCTACAGCTCACCACCTGCAAGTGTGGTAGAGGCAGCAGCCCTCACAACGTTTTGGTATTTAAATGTAGACTTGCAATGCCAAGGCATACAAGGCAATGGGCCAAGTGCTGGAAAATGGAATTAGAATAGTTATTGTTTTTGACCATTACAGACTCGATGGGCCAAAGGGTTTTTACTTTACTTTTCTGTGTTGTAGATCTTTATAACTCTCGGGTCTTTTAGCCTGACATTAGTAGGAAAAATGTTAGAATCAAAATAAAGCATGTAATAATTGTTCACTTAGTAATGATCTAATTGGACAAAGTCAGCATTAATGCATGATTGACAAACCTGATGGGGAGTTCATAAGAATGTAACTAGCAGAACAGACAAGGGGAACCAGTGAATGTGAAAATATTTGGATTTTCAGAAGGCTTTCAATAAAGTAAATGTTTTCTTTTGAGGATTGGTAAATTGGACGCATTTGTAGTTTGGCAGGTAATCCTATCTTTATATTCAATAGTCTGTGGCACTTGGCATAATCTGGGGCTCCTACTTTTGATTTCTGCTCATTCCTAGCTTCCTAAATCCCACCTGTAAGACCTCATCCCTGAATGTCCCTAAGTCATTGGTCCTGATTTACCAGGAAGTCTGGCTATTCATCTCCCCTTCAGAGTGTTCTACAGCTACTCGATGCCATCCCTAAGCCTGGGAAGGAAGTAGCACAGCATCATGGATTCAAGCCTGTAAGTGCAGAAATACTGGCTTCTCTAATAAGGTTCCATTGTAACTATTGCTTTCCCCCTTGTACAGTCTAACCACCAGTGGGTTGTGGCTGCACTCCCCCAGATGAGCCATCACTCTAGCTAGTATTAAGGACTGAATACAAATTGAGTTGCACTCCAGGATTCCTGCAGTACCTGGCTGGTCTGGTGCCGCCTATTCGCCCTCTACACACCCTTAAACTCTGAAATAACAGCAACACGTTATGGATGTATCAGATTGATGCCACCTGCTGCTGTTCAAGCACTGAAACCCAGACATTGAGCTGCTCAGCTGACAACAGTTCCTGCACAAGCTTCCTGGAGTTTCCAAATAAAAAAGAATAAGCACTCCATAGAGCTGAGAAATCCTACCACACTTCTATCTAGGCGAAATGAGCAAAAGACTTACTGAAGACGTTTGTATAACCCCGAGATTTGTGCTACCACCACTGTTTCTTCCCTTGTCTGGAACTGATCTCTTTAAAGCACAAGCACCTCATCTTTGGGTTCTGTGGACAACTGATTCCCCCATCTGTTCTATGCGGTGTTGATTTGGTGTCTCACTGCTCATTGATTCCCTGCCTCTGTTTTCAAGTGTTGGCCTCCAAAACTCGCTCTTCTCAGGCTTACACTGACAAAAAGCAGTGTATCTGCTTTGTTGAGCAGTGTGTTGCCAACTATTTGTCATTAAGTATCGATCATACAAAATAGCTGTGTATGAATTTTTAAGAAGTTTCTTATTTATTGTGAGATAGAGGGAACTGCCGATGCTGGAGTCTTGAGATAACAAGGTGTGGAGCTGGATGAACACAGCAGGCCAGGCAGCATTAGAGGAGCAGGAAAGCTGACATTTCGGGTCTGGACCCTTCTAAAGAAGGGTTGCAATTGTTTATTGTGTTGTGCATAAGAAATTCATCGATGTATGAAGTAAATAATTAATGTTATATTAATTCTGTTTGGATGAGAAGACCAACCTCCAAGTCCTGGTGTGAAGCCTGCTTATTCTACCGCACCTACGTCCAAGATCCAGTCAGTCTCCACGGGGAACCTTTGTGCAGAGGTTGGTATTTTATGTAGGTTATGGGAAACAGCTATTTGATCTGTTTTTAAAAAAAGTTAGGTTTTGAGTACTAATATTACACTGGTGTTTGAACAGCCCCCTAATATCGTCATCCTTTTTTTTAGTCAGTCATGGGATGTACATGTCGCTGGCTGGGCCAGCATTTATTGCCCATTCCTAGTTGCCCTTGAGAAGGTGGTGAACTGCCTTCTTAAACTGCTGCTGGTGTTTATTGACCTACAATGCCATTAGAGAGGGTGTTCCAGGATTTTTACCTGGCAACACTGAAGGAACGGTGGTATATTTCCAAGTCAGGATGATGATGACTACCTTTCTGGAGGTAGCCATACAGTGCTGATGGTAAGCCACCCAGCAATGGCAGGAATGCAGTCAACTAATTAGCCACTTGACAGTATTGTAGAAACATTGCAATTTTGCCAGCAGGATGCAGATGCTCCTCAATGTGTCTGCACCCAAGGAATTGTGAGAAAGCAACTGCAAAGAGCGAGGTTGCGGTTGATGTACTGTTGAAGGAGATCTAAATATTTGTCAGAAAATGTTGAAGGTTGCTGTCTTGTGCAATGGTGTTACCGGTGAGTATGGCATTCCTGGAGAGGGTGGTCTCCAATTGTCATAGGTCCAACGCGCTACTGCCCTGATACTGTTGAGCAGAACTGCTGGTATATGCTGGAGAAGTTGTGTCTCAGCAATACTCCCACTAGTTATAAGGTGTCAGCTACCAGTCTGTCTTGCAGTGGGCTATGACCGCAACCCACCTAGCTTTCACAATGGGATTGTAAATACTGAGCCTTAAACTCCACCTATGGATGGCTCGTGATCCTTTTAAAAAGGGAAAAATCGTTTTTGTTTTATGTTTTGCAAGTATGTAAATAGGAGTTATTAAACCAATACTCCTAACCTGTAAGGCTGAACAGTGGATTTGACATGGTTCTCGCAGCAGAACCTATGATATAAAAGCCCTTTTTTAAAGATGGTCTTTAAGAAAAGTTCAATAACAATCATATATTATGCATGATATTTTTCTTGTAGCCTCTAAACTATTTATGATTGATATTTTTAATTCATGTATCATTGATGCATGCCTCTTCAATTAAATAAATTGTTAATTCTACTTTAGGAGCAAGTATTACCTACAAGACCAGAAGCCTATCCAATTCCCACGCAAACCTATGCCAGGGAATATTTCACCTTCCCAACATCTAGGTCCCAGGACAGAGTGAGTCCTGTGCCTGGACAATGGCAACACTATGATGAGAGAACAATGATACATGAGCAGCCTTTCAGTGGCACCATACAGGTAAGAGTATTTTTTTAGAACATTGTCTAGATATTAGAATAGAATAAATCATGTGTTTTTGAAAAAGATTTAAAGATGTTAGGATAAACTGCAGTATCAGTTGCATATTCTCCTTGTGTTAAAGAATGATTCATAATTCAGTATATGATAACTTCTGGTTTCAAATGTATTAGTACAACATTCTCCAAATACAACAGGTGAGACTGGATTTTAACAATGCTTAATATGTAAAGCTGTTTATCACCTACCCTGAGAATAAAGGGAAATAAAAAGTGAATGATAGCTCCTGTAAAATGATGAGCTGTCTTATTTCAAAGCTATTAATGATGGCAAAACTGTTGAGTGTGCTGTAACTTTTGGATTCAGTTATATACTCCAACTTAATATTGAGTGCAAAATAGCTTGTTTTAGCTATTCTTGGAAGGATAATCTTGACTTACTTAAAACTTGATGCTACTTCATTGAAAATTCAGACAACCTAAGTCTGTGTACCTTCTTTTTGGAGGATACTTGTTAATTTTGGATTTACATATTTAGCTGTATGTTTAATAGCTACAGAAATATCCCAAGTGGTTTCATTCATAAGATAGAGAAGCAACTTCAAGTTCAAAAACCTGAACTAAGATGAACCAAGCTAGAATTGATCATGCCAAAAAGAATGAAAAGGACAAAATTAAATGATTTAAAATGAGACATTTTATCAAACTCTTGCATAGGTTGCCAGAATATTTTATTTACCTTAGCCATACCTGTTTGCAGTTCTTGCATATAAGCTGAATGCAACAGCAGTCTTGCATATCTTCACTATGAAAGTTGAAGAATTCTCCTGGGCAAATTACTCAACATGAGTTTGATAATTCAATGTTGACTGCACTTCAAAGTTAATTCATTCATTTGAAGTACTTTATGAAATTCTAAAGATATGATGAGGCATTATATAATTGAAAGCTGCTGCTTTAAATATGAAGGTCAACAGGAACTGGTTGCTTCATTCTGGTTCAGTCTCCCATTTTGCTGGTACCACTGGATTTGCAGGGTAATATTGCTGTTCATTTTTAAGGTTAACCATGGACCATTGATTCTGGAGCATGTTCATTTTAACCAGCAGCGTAGTTGCTACTGATTAGGAGCAACAGTAGAATGAGAGAGACTGGATATTGCCCAGATTCAACTGCAGATTGAAAACTGATCCACTATTTGTCTATTGCAGGCCATAGTTAATGTAACTAAGTGACTTCATTGTGTGACTGCCACTAATTGGGTGAATCTGTGGATTAGAGTCTGGTCTACACCTCTGGAACCTGCAGTATAGCTCAGCCTAGAAGAAAATATCTGTGTTAGCTACAGTGGTTCAGTGCGAATGTCTTTGAACATGAGATTATATCAAATTGTCTTTACTGCAGTCCTAATTAAAAATGTTATGGGTTATAGCACAATTGGAAAATGTCCACAGCTATACTGTTGTAGCTGGAGGCGAAACATGGGACAGAATAGCTGGAACTTTGCTACACCAAATAAGGTCAAATCAGTTCCATTTTATGATGAAGATTTCTTTTTAAATGTTCCTAGCGTGTCCTGTGTCAATTGTTCCAGTAGCATTTCCCTGATGGATGCTTGCATTCATTAACTAACTAGCTTATTTTGCTCACATTCACTTGCATTGTTAAATGGGAGCAGATATGCTTTCCTTTAAGATCACCAACCTGCAATGTCACCATATGTATGGAACAGGTGAATGAAACGAAAGTGTTTGCTGAAGTAAATGCATCCAAAGATTCCGTGCACACTTTTTTGTTTCAAATGCCCTTATTTAGTACATCTGGGATTTTGAAGTTTGAGAAATAAACCTGAAATAAACTTTAAAATATTATAAATATATCAATTAAATTATGCATGGATAGAATAGATCTTAATCAGATGTAAAAGGTGATGGTTAGGGAAATGTAATTGAGGTAACTTAAGAAAGCATAAGCCTCCTTTGTTATCTTTGTGCGCCTCTGTAGGAGCTATGAAGTGGGGACTATATGAGAAAATCTGGAAGGCATAGTTTGCTTGATATAGCACATTAGTTTATTTTGTATGAGCAGTGTAACCTGAGGAGAAATTTGAGACCAGCTTAAAAACAGTGAGTAAAATAGTTTGGGGCAGAAATTGTTAATGGAACAAATATTTATGTAATACAATGCTGCCAACTATTGGACTTGCAGCATAATACAACTGTTATGAAGATTCAAGTTTGTGGCAATACAGATATAATTATTTAATTAATGCAGTAATGAGAGATGAACAATTTACTACCTTTGATCTAAATTTGTTATAGAAATGTGAAGCCCTGCTGTACAGCATAATAGGTTTCCACCTTATTTTGCTCCATCAAAAGTTGACAGAACTGGACAAATAATAGGATAGCAACTACTCAGTAACAATTAGCATACTGTTGTTATGCATTGCAACCTAAATATTATGCTTCATTCCCTGGACCTTTGTCACCATTGGTCAAAGGCAACAATTGCTAGCAGCAGGTTTTAATTTTGCATTCTACTTGTGCACACTGTCAACAGTAAATCTTGGATTATTATGAATGCCTTTGGCAATACAATGGTCTTGCACCCTGACTATTTAACCATGTAACAGCCTCTTAAACAGTTTCCTAAAGTGTACTGAGCTGTCACTTGGTTAATTGTTGTCTTCTTTTTCCTCCCTCTGGGTAATTACACACTGTAGACAACTTGCTATTACGCACGCACACACACCCTGGCCGAAACATTAGTTCTGTTTTTCCCTTCTCAGTTGCTGCCACAACTGCTGAGTTTCTCCAGCACTGTTTTTGTTTCAGATTTCTAGCATCTGCAATCTTTTGTTTCATTTTGGGAATTTCATACTTGTTTTATAGGATTAAACCCAATAGAAAAATTTTTAAGATTCCTAGTTTGAGCTGAATTGGAAGTATTTGAAACAAGATGTATTCCTACTACATTCTCCTTCACCCTATGTGGTTCCGTGATATGAAGTGGCTAGTTATAGTACCACTAAACTAGAATCTGGTCGACTACAGCAGTAGGGTTTCTAATTATGTGCAAGTTAACAGCAAGACTTCAAACTGCTTTAAATTTATGTATTCTCAGTTCTTAACACATTTCAGCTGTAAAATGTTTTTGTTTTTACATGTTTAAAACAACAAATTTTAGCATGTAATTTCATTATAATGTATTTTTAATCGCTTAACAGCGTGGAACTCGTTCACAAGAAGAATTACACGAGACAAAAGCTTTCCACCCAGAGAAATTGCGACAGGAAGATATGCTTCGCAGAGATACAGAATACCAGAAAGACTTTGATCGGAAGCCGGATGTATGGGCTCATCAAATTTCCTCCATGGATTCTAGTGCATCAGGTCAAGAACAGCTGAACTACTCTTCAAAATCACTCCCACCAAGTGCAATTGCACCTCATAAAAGTGGGCCTGGGCGCTGGAAAACTCCAGCTCCAAATCAGGCTACTCCAGTTGCTGTTTCCCAACCCATCCGAGTGGAAAATCAGTTGCCACCACCCCCACCACCACCTCCAGTACATTATGCAGTTGACTTTGATAATTCCCATAGTGATCTACCCTTACCACCGCCCCCACCACCACCACCTGCTTCACAAGGATCAAATCCAAGCTCTGTGGTTGATCGTAGAAAACGAGAAGATCAGCAACGTTGGTATGAGAAAGAAAAGGCACGGTTAGAGGAAGAGCGGGACAGGAAACGCCGTGAACAGGATAGGAAAATTGGCCAAATGCGTGGCCCGCCCCCTTTGCACATAACTCCATCTCAACCTGTTCATGTTACTCCAGCAATTCAGCAAACAAGGCCAGAAAAAATGGCTAGCCTATCACGACCACAGGATACAGTAATCCGTGAATTACAGCCTCAGCAACAGCCTCGCACTATTGAGCGCAGGGACTTGCAATACATTACAATTAGCAAAGAGCAGATGCCTGGCAGCGATAGTCTTTCACCTGATCCTTGGAAACGTGATGCAAAGGAGAAAATGGAAAAACAGCAGCAGCAACACCTCTTGGAGATGCTCAGCAAAGAGATACAGGAGCTACAGAACAAGCCTGATCGCACATCTGAGGAGAATGACCGTCTTCGCAAACTTATGCTTGAGTGGCAGTTTCAAAAGCGGTTACAAGAGTCCAAAGAGAAGGATGATGATGATGAAGAGGAAGAAGATGATGATGTTGATGCAGCACTTATCATGCAAAGATTGGAAGTGGAAAGACGGGCAAGGGTAAGGAGAATAAAATTAGGACTTGGTTTCGGTTCACTTTTTTGAAAATGTTTATTCTGTTCTTTTGGCTTAAAGATCGGTGTTCCAAATAGAGCATGTTTCGTAGTGAGCTCCTGAATTGAATTTTAAGTATCTCTAAGTGGGTGACCACAGTTTGTTTCTAGGTTTCCTTTGTCATGTAAAGTATTTGTGTAAAGTCCTTAAAGGTAAAAATATCAGAAGATACCTATTAGAGAGCATAAGTAATTTGCACATTATCCAGTTTAAACAGCACTGTGGCGTAAGCAATCATATCAAGAATAATCCACTCGGAAATAGTAAGAACTGCCAATGCTGGTGGAACACAGCAGGCCAGGCAGCATCAGAGGAGCAGGAAAGCTGACATTTCAGGTCAGGACCCTTCTTCAGAAATGCTCTTTTAGCTAAGTTGTTCTTCATTTCTTGAAGGAAAATTTAAGTATCCTCTGAAATCGAAAAATCAGTTATCCTTTTAGGATTCTATCTTTTATTTGTTTCAATACATGTCATCTTTATACATCAACAATTTCACATCTCAAAAACATAGCAAAATATGATTGGTTCAAATAACAGCTGCCAATTAAGTTTTGTATTTATCCGGACTATTTGAGATGTCAAAATCACCACCATTCTTTCTGGATAGTAAATCCATCAATTCAGCAACAATCTCAGAAGCCACCACAAAGCAAACCAGCCAATATAGTTGGTCATTATATTAAGCAAGATGAAATAGGACTTAGAATTGTACTAGAAACCTATTTACTGCTTACAAATTAGGTATTCCTTTTAACTATAATGTTACAGCATAAAAAGGTAGTTCTGGTTAGTTCAGAGGTTTCTAATTTGCTGCATTCTACAATAACTTCATTCCCTGTGACGAAACTTAGAATGCTATCACCTCGGCCACTTTTTGTCTCAGAGCTTATCCCCTCCAGGATTTAGAACTACTTTTTTTCCATGAAGTTTTGGCTATGGCTGGATTGACTTGTTATTTTTGATCACTGTACATGCAACTGATGAGGTACTTTTTCTCTATCCTTCTCATCCATCATCCTCTGTCCAAAAAAGGTTGCAGCCAGCCTACTTTGTCAGATCTGCTGACAAATGTGAAAAGGTTCCACATGGTAGATTTGTTGGGAAGTTTGCATGACATGGAATCCATGGAGAGCTAGCCAATTGGGTACAAAATTGGCTTGACAGTAGGAGACAGGGTGGTTGTTCAGACTGGAGGCGTGTGACCAGAAGTGTGCTGCCAGGATTGGTGCTGCGTCCACTGTTGTTGATCACTTATATAAATGATTTGCTTGAGAATATAGGAGACTTGGTTAATAAGTTTGCAGATGACACCAAAATTAGTAGTACAGTGAACAGTGATGAAGATTATTCTAAGAGTAAAATGGGATCCTGTTCACTTGGGCCAGTGGACCGAGCAATGACAGAGCTTAATTTAGATAATGAAGAGTGTTGCATTTTGGTAAGACAAACCAGGGCAGGACTTACACAGTTAACAGTAGGGCCATGGGGAGTGTTGTTGAACAGAGTGACCTTGGTGTGCAGGTACATAGTTTGTTGAAAATGGCATCACGGGTAGACTTGGTGGTGGGGGAGATGTTTGGCAAACTTGCCTTCATCAGTCAGAGCATTGACTACAGGAGTTGGCATGTCACTTTATGGCTGTACAAGACATTGGTAAGGCCACATTTGAAGTACAGCATAAAATTCTGGTCACCCTGCTATAGGATGGATGCTATTAAACTGACAAAAAAGACTTACCACTATGTTACTGAAACGGAAGGGTTTGAGTTATAAGGGGAAGTTGGATAGGCTGGGACTTTTTTCCCTGGAGTGGAGGAGGCTGAGGGGTGACCTTATAGAGGCTTACAAAATCATGGGGGGTAGATAAGGTGAATAGCCAAAGTATTTTCCCCAGGGCAGGGGAGGCCATAGGTTGAAGGTGAGAGGGGAAGATTTAAAAGGGACCTGAAGGGCAACTTTTTTTACACAGAGGGTGGTGCATATATAGAACTAGTTTCCAGAGGAAATTGTAGAGACAAGTACAGTTGCAATATTTAAAAGACATTTGGACAGGTACATGACTAGAAAGCGTTTAGAGGGATATGGATTAAATGCCGGAAAACGGGACTAGTTCAGTTTAGGAAACCTGGTAGGCTGGACAAGTTGGACCAAAGGGTCCGTTACCATGCTGTTTGATTCTGTCTTGACCTTTTGTAGTTGTCTTTCCTACTATGCTCTTCCCTCCCGCCACCACCCCCTGCCCTACTCCTTACAGGAAATCCTATCTGCCACGTCAGTTGAACTTGCCAAGTCCCAGCTGTAAGATCATGTCTTGGACCATTTCCAGACCCCTCTTCCTAATCTGTTTTCACAGCCAACTCCCATCATTCACAAACTTATTTATCCAAGCTTGTTCATTCCAATTTTAGCGCCCAATTCCATGAGTTCTCAGTCTTTTGTATTTTTATTATGTTTTCCTGCCATCTAAAGTGTTTTGATTCCTCGGCTTCTTCCATCATAGCATGCTGTTTGTGCCCATTCCCACGGGTTCTCTTGTGACTCACTGTATTCCCTGACCCTACTACCCCATCTTGTGCAATTAAGAACAAGTTAAACACTATTCCTCTTCCCCTCATCTAAACATGCATATTTGATTTGTACACCAGCCCTCAATTGCTGCTGCTCTGTTGTTTCTTTAACCTCGCTCCATTTCTACATGCTGTCATGCAAAGCATACTGTGGCACCTATAGAAAGAGATGAGGTGAATGTAAAGAACTACTTGCCTCCATAGCAGATGCATTCAATAGCCATGAAGAGGGAAGAAGGGATAGAAACAGATTTTTAAAAAACTATAGAAGGAAAGGGGAGTGGCTTTTCACAATGAGCAGCACAATGGAGATAAGCTATAAAACTTTGTACAGGGGGATCTGCTACAATGCAATAGTTGTGTACTAGCGCAAAACCGTGCTATATAAATAATGGGGCCAATGGGAAAAGTGGGGTTAGGGGCACAAAGGATACAATTTTATATTTTTCAAAATTCTTCCTCACCTGTGTAGCTTCATTCTTATAGCGGTGGTTATAATGACAGCTATATCAGACAGGTGATGCTGCAAAGAGGCAATACATTTACGAATACGTCCTTTTTATTTGCAATGAAGTGACAGCTGGGCTTTAAATAGAGTTCTGCCACTGGCAATCTCAGCAATGGTTAGTGCAATCATGATCCAAAAGAGGTGAGCAGTGCAAAATTGTGAAAGATAAAGCTTACAGCCAGCAACCCTGCACGAAACTCCCCCAAAATTGACACATCGGCAATTTCAGATGTAATCTTTAACACCTGCTGAAATAAGTGGAAAGTTATTGGAGTGGCCGTGATCCAAAATTGTGTGCGATAGAGCTCATTGCCAGCAACCCTCCATGAAACTTCCCTGAAATTGACACATCAGCAATTTTTAGTAAAATTCCCCCCTCCATTTAAATGCTGATCGGACCTAACATTCCATTGGCACAGACTTCTAGATAGATTTTCAGATAAGTGAAGCGGAGAAATCTGTCCTTTCTTTCCTATGTAGCCCACTGGCATTGAAGTTAATTGCAGGATTAAAATGCATTGTAAATCTGAGAACATTGTATTCAAAATAGTGCTGGAAACCAGCAGGTTGTAGCAGACAACTTTTGGTATACATGAGCAAGTTAAAAAATTCTTAGATATTTAGTATGTAACAAAATCTCAGCAAAAATACTACACACAAAGGTGCATGTTTAACAACACATTATTTTAAACTATAATTTTTACTTATACCATCAATTTAGCATTGGAATCCATTCTTGTATTTAAATGAGCTGCATTTTTAAATAATGCTGAATCACCTTATAGCCAATACAAGTTTGCGTTTTAGAAATAGCGTTCCCCCATTTGTCAGTCGCGTTATAGCCAATTCGCATTGCCTGCACACGCATTATAGGATAACCCCCTATACGTTAAATAGTGTAATGTTTGCTTAACAAGTATCTACTTTATATGAGACTAAGTCCCACAAGAGATATTAAGTATCTAGTTGCTTGTACTATGTGCATACAGTCACATGTCTTGGAAGGAAAGGCTTCACAAGCAACTGAGTAAGAGTTTAGAGTGAACGGATCTATAAATTATCAATGCTGTAAACTATTCTCTTGCTCACCTTCAAGTTTCATTATTAATCTCTGCTTATTAGTAATCTTGAAATATTTTGATTCTTTTCAGTCTCGGTCTCAAGTATGTTTTAAAAAGAAAGCACAGCTTTCTCTTATGTCTGTTCTCTTCCATATGCCTGACACTGAGCTTTTCCTGATCTAGCAAGAGCTTATCGTTCACAATGCAAAATTTTCTCATTTTTGTGCCAGAAGTAATTAAATCCGATCGATCAAATAGCTATGGGTACTGACTGAACTAATGATTTTGCTCCATATTTCCTTTTCTTCTTATCCCTGCTGCAGACTGTTCCAGCCATCTCAGTTCTAGATTTGGTATGTTCTGAATTCTTCCTCCAGCTAGTTTTCCTGCTTGTTTATTCTCCTCATGTCTGGTTTTGGAAACTACATCTAAAAATAGTAGTAATTTAGTGTTACATGCGCCTTGTAAATGTACCAAATATTGATGATGTTATTTTCTTTCATTGTGTGTTGTCTTGATCCTTTTTTTTGGTGGCCTTTATTTTAAATAGCATGTTTATGATCTGGATGAACGTTGAAATTGAATTTTTTTTAATGTTTGGGAGCAATATATGCAACAAGTAGTTCTGAAATGCAAACCATTTGCCTCTGTCGTCCCTCTTCCAACCGTCTTGATCTGTAGCATCACTGATTATGATTGATATCATCATTTCTTCATTATATCAACCAGATTCGTGCACGAACCCGTCACAAGAATTTAGTGATCTAAGACAAGATATCCTACTTAATGGCAAACTTTGAAGCACTCTCTTGAACAAACTCTAAACTTTAAAATGAGAACAAATGTTATAGGTACTCATCGGATCTGGCAGCATCGGTGGAGAGACTAGAGTTAACATTTCAGGTAGTTGACCATAGACATTATGGTACAAAGCAAAAGGATTGCATATAATCTGATTTTTATCTTACACCCTCATCTTTTTGCCATTTAATTTTCTATCATCTATCCAGTCACAAAATACATTTTGTTCTCCAGCCCACCCTTCCTCTGTATCCTAGCTTTGCATTTATTTAAACCTGTAATCTCACTTCTTTTTCGCTCTGATGATAGGCCATTGCTCTGACACATTAATATCTTTCTTTCTCAACAGATGCTGCTGGGCTGGCTGAGTACTCCCAGTATTTTCAGTTTTTATGTCAGATTTTAAGCATTTGCAATATTCTTCTTTTGGCTTCACTACAAAATTCTTGTAATCTTTAAATAGTATCACATTTTCATATGTGGCACAAATTAGTTGTTATGCTGTTCTACTTTTGAAGCAGTATTCATTCACTTTGCGTTTGAAGATGTAAATTTTTTTTTTTGGTCCCCTCTTGTTTTTTAACCAAAAACTAAATTTAGAATACAACAGCACTGTGCCAAAGCTGTGTGTATTTTGCCTTTCCTGTTCTCCTATAATCAACAGTTTGTAGCTCATGCAAGTAGTTGAAGTAAGGATTCAAACATGATGATTCAACCCCCACCATGCAGTCATGTATTTGTTACTTCAATATCTTAAATTGTGGATTACTTTTTTAAATGATAATTTGTCTTTCACATGTTTTATGCACTTTTATCACACTGAGCTTAATGCTGTCAACTTCCCTGTGGTCCATATGGAAAGCTTTGTGATTTGCTTTTTAGAAACAAGATTTGATGTTTTTCCTTTCATTTGATCAGTATAATTTTGAAGCAATATCCTTAAAATATTTTATATTCAAAATAATATTAAAACAAATGCAATAATAACGATATAATACTTATGTTTTTACATAGAACTGCATATACTATCTATCTTTACTGTGCCTTTACACATAAGCAGCCAAACCAAAATGTCCCATTTCACTATTTTATCATGATCTGTATAAAGCAGTGGCTTGAGGTTTATGCAACAATAAGTCACTAAAGAAAACTAGGTGTTATTTGAAGTAAATTCTGTTCGAATTAGAAATTACTGTTTTAATTGAAGTGGCTGAACAATTGAGCATTTATTCTACATATGTTCAACTGTTTTTTAATTATTTGTAAACAACTGGTCTTATGACCAGTGTGTTGGTCTGAAAATTGCTGAGGAATATAAGTTTCATCAGGCTCATTGATTAACTGGTGTTTTTCATCAGATATAGTGTTGTCAGAATTGATGCAAGGATGGGAAAAGAAATTTCTTTTTGAAAAGAATTTATCAAATGAAAGTGCTGGTTCAGTTGTTTTACAGGTCAAACTTTATTTAATATATTACTGTCTTGTATATCTCTTGTCTTAGATTTTGGTTTGAGCCAAAATTAAGTTATATTTTAAAGTATCTCTTGTTTTATAGGTGTGTCTATAAAGCTAAATATTATAATGAGGGCAGGGTAGTGTTTTTGTTGAACTGAAATTTATTCCAGCTTTTCTCCCTATAACATGGTCTAATTCACTATGCAATTTATTGGGTGTTAACATTATTTGAAAGTGTAAAGCATGTGGTAGAACTTGTTAGAAAAACATGCTCTGTGAGTTTAATGGTAGTGACATGTCAGAACACCACTTTTAGAATTGCAGTCAGCATTGCCCTAGTCTGTGTCAGTGTTCTCTGCGGTTTTATTTCAGTTGAAATGTTGAGCAGAATTGCTCCATGTCAGAGCTGACTGACACCTCGAACAGTCTTCCGGTGTTGATAGAACAATTATGCTAAAAGAAGTTGTTAATCTGTACTTAGAACTAAAGGAAGTGTGACATGCATAGAATGCTTTGGCAGTGGAGGAGCAAAATAAAGTAGATAAAGGACTTATCTTGGCAGGGCAAACTTTTGGCTGCACTTTGTAATTTTGATATGTGTTTTGGATTTTTTTTAGACCACTGTAGTATCTCTTTCTATTATTCAAATATCAAGGTAAAGCCTTGTTTAATTTAATTGTTCAAAAACTTCCGGATTGAGGAAGCTGTAAAACATAAATTATTACTTGGAAAATTAATAACAATGTCCCATTTTTATTTAAAAGCATAGTCATCTTTTGGGGAAAAACTGATCCTACAAATGAGTTACATTCTGCAACATGTTGAGAGAAAATTACCTGAAGTTGCAATTTATAATGTCAGTGCAGGGAGATGTTCTGCTGGTCATAGTCATTTCTGGCAGTGCAGAAACAGAACTTTGCTGTCTGATGGCAGACTGCTGACGTATTAGCATTTGTGATAATGTTCTGCAGAGTAGCATTATGGTTATCCAAATAAGAACTCTTATGTATGCTGAATGTGCCGTGAGTTACTGGCAACATACTAGAAACAATTTTTCTGGGGATCGCCAGTTGTTGGATTTAAATATCAATAAATTAATTGCAGTTGCAAGATGAAGAACGCAGGCGTCATCAGCAGCTAGAAGATATCCGAAAAAGAGAAGCAGAAGAAAGAGCAAGGCAAGATAATGAGCGTCATCGTCAAGAGGAGGAGCAAGCAAGAAGAGAAACTGAAGAAAAGGTTGATTTTTACTTGAATGTGCATTTTCTTGCTTTGCCCCTGTTCCCAGCAGCCACCATGCTGGTTTTGAGACGTTTTGCCTATTTACAATTTTTTTCACTACCTCTCCTTACAGCAAATGTGTCAGAAAGCTGTTCTCTTTAATACCATCTTTTTTTTCAACATTGACTGACTGACTGACTGATATTTCTGCTTTCCATAGAGAAGACAGGAAGAAGAATATTATACGCGTTTGGAGGCTGAAAGGCGTAGACAACAGGAAGAAGCTGAAAGGAAGTTGCTGCAACCTGATGAACCTGGTCTGTACAGGCCTCCCCTTCCAAGGGACTATGCTTCTGAAACCCAGCAGTATGAGTTCCCTCCCCCACCCCATTCATCTAACGCTCCTACCCCTCCTCAGAGAAACATCTCTTACATGAAAACACAGATCGTCTCCCCTGACACAGTTTACACTGCCAAGTTTGTCCCATACAATGATGAGGACGAGGAAGATGCAAATCTTTCAGGTCAGGATAAGTACTCCGTCACAAGAAAATCGTATGGTGATCTCCCTTCTGCCCCTAAGCAGCTGCCATTCATTCGTCAACCCCGCCCGGTTTCAGATGGCTACTATCTTTCAAACTCATTCCGACCACCAGCCAATGCCAACAGTACTGCTCCAAAAGCTGGTGTTGCCCCTCCCCCTCCAACCAAACCGAACTTCATGCCACAGAGTGGTTCAAAAGGTAGAGATAAAAATGTAACAATCTTATTCCTTTTTGATGTTTGGACTTTCTAAGTTCTTCCAACTTCCTTATAGAGAATGCAACAATAATTATTTCCTGATGTAAAAGTCTCTTTCTCCAGAATAACACACAAATTTCACTTGATACTTGAATCAATGAATCATTTTGCCTTTAAAGAGTATTCTGTTTTCAACTTCTTAGCTTCTATCTCAGATTCTCCTGTCCTCACAAATTAGATATTTTTGTGCACTCCCCTAATATGCTTAGTGAATGCTTGGTCCTTTAATTTGTTCCAATAAGAGTACTGTTGGTTTTGGTTTTTAATCTGTTCTGTGAATGAATGCATCTCAAAAGCCCCTCTCCATGTACTGGAAGAGAATGTGGCATGGTACGCTTGCAGTTTTTATCCATTTAGAGAATTTTAAGCCTTCTCTTTTACTGTTCATGTGGCAATGGGGAACTGATCTGGTGTGACCTAACTTAGCATTATGAGTAGAATTAGTTGTGAACCTACAACAAACATGCTTGTTGCGATTCTATAAATGTCTGCCTCTTTAAATTTTAAATTTGTTATCTGTTGATTAACTGATAACTATTAAAACAACAACTTGTTGATAGGTAAATGAAGATTTCACAACTATTTGTCCATAATGCATAGAATGCAATCTGGCTGTAGAATTTGATTATTCAAAATTATAGTCTATATTGCATTCATACTCTCTTCAATCATTACCTAACACTGTCATTTGCCTTACTCATTTCTTCATTTTGTGCTTAACCAAACTACCTGCTGTGCATTTCTATAAAAATAAATTGCCAATGCATTAGTAATGTTTTTGAATGGTAGCAAAAGAAACACAAGTTTATGTTGACATCTTTGTTTTACATAACAGAAAATTATACTATAATTGTTACAACTCGCATTAAAACATTAGGAAATCTCTGAAATAATAATTTTGAATATGTAGCATATTGGTTTTAAAAACATGTTCCAAACCCTCCATAATTAGTCAACATGTACAACAGGAAAAATAATTTTTAACTTAGTTTGGGTAAAGGGAAAGAAATATTGACCTGATTCTTCCAACGTCCAGTTCAAAGAAATCTGGACTTGATTTTGTGCAACCAATCAGAACTCTGCTAAAACTCTGACGCACACAGGTGCACTGTAGTTTTAGCTTTCTTAGTGGTAATATTCATGCCCAGGGAGCCTCCATGATTTTCTTTTCTTACTAAATTCACTATCAAAGATTTGGTCTGAATAGATGGAATTTACCTGAAACCTTGGTCTGAAAATGTTACACAGTTTCATCTCTGGTACAACTGTGATTAGCCAGCATAACTAAGTTAAATTCTACAACTGACTACCATGTGGTTACTCTTCCTCCCTTCTCCATCACCTCTTCCTCTTCCATCACCTGAACCATGTCTTTCTCCATCTCCACCACTGCCTTCTCTATCCCCATCTCCTCCACATCATTCCCTGTTGCTGTCTCCTTC